>NW_027202270.1:111005832-112205832 GCF_024711535.1 Dipodomys merriami
CCAATCCGTGGGCTTTCTATTGATCTTGCTAGCTATGTCCTTTGCCATGCAGAATCTCTGAAGCTTCATTCAATCCCATTTGTCCAACCTTTCTTTGATTTGTTGTGTTTCTGGGTCTCTATTAAGAAAGTTTTGGCCTGTACCAAGGAGACTTAGGGTTCCTCCTATTCCTTCTGGTAATGTTTTCAGGGTGTCTTCTTTGACTCTGAAGTCTGACCCATTTGGAGTTGATTCTGGTGCAGGGTGATATATAGCTTTAGTTTTTTTTACAGGTGATTAACCAATTTTGCCAGCACAATTTACTGAAGAGGCTGTCTTTCTTCCATTCTATTTTTTTAGCTCCCTTATCGAAGATTAGGTGGCTATAGGTCTGTGCGTTCATTTCTGGGTTTTTAATTCTATTCCATTGGTCCTGAGGTCTCTTCTTGTGCTAGTACCAAGCCGTTTTGATTACTATGGCTTTGTAATAGAGTTTGAAATTTGGTATTGATATTCCTCCAGCAGTGTTCTTTCTGTTAAGGATCATTTTGCTATTTGGGGTCTTTTATTGTTCCTTATGAATTTTTGGATTACCTTTTCTATTTCCTTGAAGAATGAGGTTGGAATATTGATAGGTATGCATTGAATTTATAGATAGCCTTTTGCAGTATTGCCATTTTCACAATGTTGTTCCTTCCAATCCTGGAGCATGGGAGGTTTTTCCACTCCCAAATTTCTGCTTTAATTTTCTTTTTCAGGTTTTTAAAGTTTTTATCAAGTGATCAATCACTTCTTTAGTTAAGTTAATTCCTAGGTATTTTATTTTGATAGGTATTGCATTGAATTTGTAGATAGCCTTGGGAAGTATTGCCATTTTCACGATGTTAATCTTTCCAATCCAGGAGCATGGGAGGTTTTGCCATTTTTTAAGTTCTGTGTTGATTTCCTTTTTTAAGATTTTAAAGTTTTCATCATAGAGGTCCTTCACTTCTTTAGTTAAGTTAATTCCTAGGTATTTTATTTTTTGTGGGGCTCTTACAAAAGGAGTTGCCTTCCTGATTTCCGCTGCACTCTTCTCATTGTTGGCATACAGAAAAGCCATTGATTCTTGAGGGTTCCTTTTACATGCTGCTACTTTGTTTCTTATTATAACTCATAACCATTTCCAATGCTGCCTTCTTCTAAGGGAAAATATGGGTAGCATTTTGTACCATCTTGGCCCTTCTGGACTGACCAGATATGTGAAAGGAATAACTTTTGAATGAACTAAAAAACTTGCCAGATTTCTCCATTAGCATTCTTGAAAGGAAGATGAGTAAACAGTTAAAGTTGTGTACAAGGTATTCATATTGACGGACAGCCTAAGAGTAGCTCTCTCAAAGAGGAACACCTCATCACTGAAGAGGATGCCTCCTTTGGCAGTGATAGCTCTCATTTTCAGGGAATTAATGGATAGAGCTGGTTTACTGGGTCAGTCTTCACTGGAGGAAATACATAGCACAGCATCCTTCCTCTCTTGGTTCTTATACTCAGCACATGTTGAGGATTTTTCATGTTCCAAGCAGCATTAAGAATATAGTCTCAAGGAGCTCTCATATATTGAAACGACGTTTATGATACCATGGTAAAGCCACAGGAAGCACCGGGGGCCAGATATCTGGGTTGAGAGATGTTTAAGATACATCTAGAAGGATCAAGGAGCTATAGTATGCTAACAAGCAGTCATTCCAAGAATTTCTGTCCAGAGTTTTCTGTTTGTGACTTTTTGGAACTTCATGTAAGATGAAGAAAAATAGCAAGTTTTTCCCCATTTATTTGTATTCTTATTCTTCTCTTTATTTTGTGCTGATAGTGGGGCTTGAACTCAGAGGCTAGGTGATGTCCCTTAGCTTTTTTTGCTCCAGGCTAGTGCTCTACCACTTGAGCCAAACTTCCACTTCTGGCTTTTGGCTTCTTAACTGGAGATAAGGGTCTTACAGAGTCTGACTTTCCTACCCAGGTTGGCTTTGAACAAAAACCCCTCATATCTCAGCCTCCTGAGTAACTAGGATTACAGGTATAAGCCACTGGCAAATCCAACACATTTTTGAGGGTACTGGGATTTGAACTCAGGACCTTTTACTTGCTTGGAAGGTATTCTACACCTGAGCTATATATCCGTCCTATGTTTTCATTGGTTTTATGAAATGAGAAGTGTCCTACAAGTTTTCTATTGAACATAAATACATTTAGCTATGACCCATGCTATCAGTTCGTATCCTTTTCAGATTTTCTCTTTTGTATCCAGTATAAGAGGTTTTGTTTTTTTTAACTTGTTTTATAAAAGATAAAACAATTCTAAATGATATCACTTGAAGCCTATCATGGGTGTTATGAAGTCAGGTTGCACTGGCAGAATGAAAGGGTAATCTATATGATAAAACTACCATAAGGATTAATAATTATTAAGCATACTTTGTTTAGTGTGGTCACTGCTGTTTCTTATTTATTTGAAACTGGTACTTAGACAATGGTCAGATCTGAATTCTGGTAGTTTCTAGTTGTTTTTCAATCACAGTTCCATGGGAACTCATCCGGGACTTAGATCAAAATCCAAAATATTCTAGCTTTGTATATGGGATAAATAGATTTCCTACAAATCTTGGGAAATCGCATTATAAGTTACTTCCCTGAGAGCTATGTGTAAAACCAGCTGTTTGAAGCTTTTACCACTAGCCTTTATAACTGAAACAGTAAGAATTACATTTTCAAGTGACAGAATCAGAATTTGTTTTGATAAAGGCCAGTGTAAATTTTTCATGTGAAAATAAGCATTTCCAGAGCTTTCCCTCCATCATTACTAAGGATTTGCCAAACAACTGTGTCACAAAACCACGGCAGATTATTTCTATCAGACTAAAACACAATGCCTTTAGATGTTAAAGACTTGCCAATTAATGCTTTATCTTTTCATCAGGCTCAGTCGGCACAAAACTATCCCCTTTCCATTCTCCATAATCTGCAGAACTGTCCAGCAGCTGTGTTAATGAAATTTTTTATCTTTATTTGCAAACCATTCATTCAAATTTGGTTTGCTCATAGCCCTTCTACTACTTTTTTGCATAGTTATAATGCTAGGGATGTAGAAAGTCCATTGTAGAAAGCACTTGTTCTCATTTAGAGGAAGGAAAGTGTGTTATAAGAGATATGAAAGCTAGGCACCAGTAGCTCATGCCTGGAATCTTAGCTTCTCAGAAGGCTGAGAGCTGAGGATTGAAGATTGAAGCAACCTTGGCAGGAAGATCTGTGAGACTCCTATCTTATTAACCACCAGAAAACTGGAAGTGGAACTGTGGCTCAATTGGTAGGGTGCCAGCCAGTACTAAAAAAGCTAAAGGACAACACCCAGGCCTTAAGTTTAACTCCAGAACAGGTGCGCATGTACACGAGCACACACACACACACACACACACACACACACACACACACACACACACACACGACAGAAACTTAGACAAAGAACTCTGAACTTCAATTTGATAATTAACTTGGAGAATAACAATGGAATTCAATGAAATGAAGTTTGGTACACACACACACACACACACAACACACTATGAAATATTACACAACCATAGAGAAAAATGAATTCATGTCATTTGTAGCAAAATGGATGCAATCCTATAGAATGAGACAAGCCAAGCTCAAAAACCAAAATACTTTGTTTCCATTATATGTAGAAGATCTAAAAGACAGATGTATTCATGTACATGAGTGCATTTATACATATACATAATTATATAAATGGATGAATATAGAACATGAATCGAACTAAGTAATTACTTAGGAGAAATGGAAGGAGGAAGGGAAAAAATCTAAAGGATGAAATACATTGCAAATATATGTAAAAAGAGCATAAAGAACTTCAATGAAAGCTGTTAATAGAAGAATGGAAAATGAGGAAAGAGGAACAGGGAGGTGAGAGTTGGGGAGGGGGTTGGGCTTCGAAGGAAGATGCAATAGGTTGTAACTAAAACATAGAACAATGAAACCTGAAGGGGAGACCTGGAGCAAGGAGAGTGATAGAGGGGGTGAGATTGATTGGAATATATCATAAACCGATGTGAAAGTGGATCAACAAAATATAACTAATACATGCCAACAAAAAATAAATACAATGACCAAGTAAGAAAAAGTGGCTTAAGCCAACACCTCCAAGAAATCTAAGACAGCTGTTCTACTAGTCTGAATAATGTGCAGGTTTGAGTTCTGCTGCAAGTTATACTCATTCACCTCAGTCCTAGGCTCTGGGTCCATGGCGGAGCTCTGATAAAGACCCGAGGAACCTGGAACCTCAGGGAAAGGAAGGATGCAATACAGGGCCGTGGGTCATGGCATTGTCTTTAAACCCAGGGCCTCATGCATGCAAAGTAAGCACTCTACCACTGAGCCTCAGTACCACATAATCAGAAAAAGCCTGAAGTGGCACTGTGGTTCCAGTGGTAGAGCACTAGCCTTGAACTGAAGAGTTGAGGGACAGTGCTGAGGCCCAGAGTTCAAGCCCCACGACTGGCAAAAACAAAAACAAAAAACAAAAACAAAACAACCCAGAACAAAATTATTAATAAAGGGCAAAACTTCTTGGTGCAGTCAGCCTTAGCCCCTTTCCATCCTTGCTAAAAAGCAAAAGAACATCTGCCCCTCTCTCAAGCTTCCCAGGCTGGCAGCTTTGCAGTTTACCACAAACTTTGCTGAAGCCACCGACAATCTTGAGGCTGATCACCAGCTGTACCAAGTTGCTGTGTTAGTCAGGAATTTATAATGAAAATCATTTTTGCAACATAGACTACCCCGACCCACGGCTGTATTTTGACTTCTGTAATCCAAGGATATGTTTTGTTTTGTAATCAAGTATCAATAGTGTCAATAGCATTGATAGTATCAGTCATGCTGACCAAATCGAGAATATGTTTTGCCTGTGCTCTTGTGCCTTAAGGCTATGTTTTGCTTCTGAAACCTTGCTTGCTTGTTTTGGCAAACATCACCTACGTGAAACCTCTTCCTATAAAAATTCCCTATGAAAAGAAAATGGCGCTGTTCTCCGAAGTTCTACGAGCTAGAGACAGATGCTATGTGGCTAATAAACGAACTTTATAACTTTGGCTTTGGCGGGGCGGGGTGGGGGCGTGGGGGGGTGAGGGGTGGGGGGGAAGGGGGGTGAGATGGGAGGGCAGGGATGGGAAGGGGAAACAAAGGAGGAGGCAACAATGCTTGATAAGAAATGTAGTCATTACCTTGTAACCCCTCTGTACGGTATTTTCACAATAAAAACCTTATTATTATTATTATTGTTATTTAAAAAAAAAGCTTCCAGACAGATTGACTGAGTACTGGTGACTCCTTTCGTCAATCGTGGGTTTGAGTCCAGTGGGTTCCAGTAAGCTGGGGTATTTCAAGCCTAGCTCAAAAAATATTTGATTCATAATTGACTGATTAGCAGACAGACGAGATAGAATTGTTACTGAGTTGTATCTTTCCCCTCTCCCCCCAAAACATTTAAGGAATGGAATTACTTCAGTTGCAGCAGGACGATCAGATTTCTCAGCAGGTCTAACCCTACAATTTTCTTCATAGTCTAGTCTTAGTAAAATGCCCCTCATGAACATGGATGGCTTGCTAACCAACTGCTCGCTTTACCAGAAAAAAAAGCTATATTAAGTATGTCAGTCTATTCTTAATCATAGTATAGCCAACTCGCTAAGAAGATACATGAATATTCATCACGAGTTCAAAGAAATGACAGAATGCAGATGCCCACAGTGGCAGTGGGCTCCCACGGGAGGCGGACAGGGGAAGGAAGCATGTGCAGAGAGAGTGAGTCACAGCCAACTTTGCTCATTGCCTTTCATCCACAGGCTTCCAGATTTCGGCCCCTTATTTTCAGCAAAGATGTTTCCTGTGAGCTTAGTACTGGGTCATCAGAGCAGAAACTCTTTTGTTGCAACAGGGTCTCCTGTTTGGTTAGATTACATTAACTACAAACTTGTGCTACCTGTGAAGAGCTTCCTTAGATATAGCCTAAAGCATCTTTCTTTTGAACGTTTTTGCTTTGCATTCAAACAGGCATCTTATTCTGTGACAAAAAAAAAATCTTTCAAATTCTCTTTGGAGCCAGATGTGTCCTTCCTTTTTTATTTTGCTTTTTTAAAAAACATGTTATTTAAAAATGATCTTAAAGAAAATGGTAGTTGTAAAAAGGAGTTACTCTTAAGCATAGCAGTTTGTGAATACAGTGAATCTTGATCAATGTCACCCCTTCCAACATTCTCACCCATTCCTCTCCTTCTGCCCCTCCCTCACTTTTCTTCATTTTGTAGGATATACATTATATTCTTAGCTCATTCCCTTCCCCCACTTCTGTTCTTTTTCTATCCCTCTCCCCTTGACTGGCCCCCACTCTTTTCAAGTACCCGTTTCCTGGTATTAATTTTGTTGAACTTTGATCTTGCCTTTCTAAGGAATTACACTATTTGAGTACTTCCTTGAATCTACCATATTTCAGTTAATATAGTTGTATACACTTGCCTGCCACCAAATGCATCTACTTATAAGTTTATAAATTAGCTCTAGCTTCTTTATATGAGAGAAACCATGCAACATCTAACTTATGTAACATAATTTTTTACAGGTCTTTCCATTTCTTTACATGTGATACCATATCATTCTTTCCAATGGATGAGTAAAATGCCATTATGTATATATGCCACATTTCCTTGATCCATTCATCCACTGAGGGGCATCTAGGCTGATTCTGTATCATAGCTATGGTAAACAGTGCTGCTATGAATATGGTTGTGCTGGTGTCCTTTCTATATTCTAGTTTGTAATCTTTTGGATAAGCATCCAAGAGTGAAATTGCTGGATTATAGGGTAGTTCTGTGTTTAGTTTTTATCAGGAACTTCTATACTGCTTTGCAGAGTGGTTGAACAAGTTTACATTCCCACCAATGGTGAGTTAGCTTTTCCTTTTGGCCCCATCCTCACCGCATCTATTATTCTTTCTTTTCTTGATAATGGCCATTCTAACTGGGGTGAAGTGGCATTTCTGTGTTGTTTTGATTTTATGTCCAGAGATGTTGAGCATTTCTTTATGGGTCTAATGGACATTTTTACTTATTTCTTCTGAAAAGATTCTCTTTAGGTCATTAGCACATTTATCAATTGGGTTACTAGATTTTTGAGGATTAAAAATTTTAAACTTTTTTGCTGATGTACTCAGTGCTTTGACTCGGTGGGTGAATCAGATGCACAGCAAGTTTTATGCCCAGCTTTGTCTTTCTCCTTCTACCTCTTGCTTCCTCCTTCTTTCGTCTTCCCCCCTCCTTCTTTCTCTCCTTCTACTTCTCCTTCACCTGTTACTCCTTCTCTACTACTGACTCAGAAATTACTCATTTGCCATGGCAAGAGAGATGAAATTTAGCCACATTTTTAATTTTTTCTATGATCTACCTCCTTTTCAATGATACCTCTAAAGATTGTTGTCTAGATTTGTATTACTTCCTGGTAGTTATTTATGTCTTGGAGGAATGTACAGGACTTCAACATGAGTGTGTATCATGAATGAGGCAATGGTTTATTTTAGTAAGGCCCTAAACAAGAATCTTTCAGAATTTTACATGCTGGTGATGGTGCAGGTGGTAGATAGTTAGACAGAGGTCACCAAGCGATACCATGGAAACTTCTTAAGCTTTGCATAGTCTTCATGTAAACAGTACAGTTGGTCCTTAGCAGACAAAAAACCCCACAAACAAACAAAAACACTTGAAAATTACATCTGAGCTGAGCACTGGTGGCTTAAATTTATAATCCTAGCTAGTCAAGAACCTGAGTATGGAGGTTCCTCAGAAGACTCCACATAGAGCTGACCCATGACCCAGCAATCCCACTTTTGAGCATTTACCCAAATGATCACAAACAAGACCCTACTAAAGCTACCAGCACAACTATGTTTATCACAACATTATCCACCATAGCTAAGCTATGGAGCCAACCCAGATGCCCCTCAGTAGATGAATGGATCAAGAAAATGTGATATATATATATATATATATATATATATATATATATATATCGCGCACACACACACACACACACACACACACACACACACACACAAAATGGATTTCTATGCCTCCATCAGAATAACATTGACTCTTTTGTTAGGAAATGAAAAGACTTGGAAAAAATTATATTAAGTAAGCCAGGCCCAAAGAAACATAGGTCCCATGGTTTCCCTTATTTGCAATATTCCCTTATTTGCTAGTATAAGTCTAGGATAAGCAGAAAAGGTTAAAAGCTATGTACACATGACCATATAAGATGATGTTAAGTGAAATGAACCCCAAGATAGGGACACAATTGGTTTTGTTCTTTCTTGTTCTTTTTAACATATTTAAAATGTACTACATGATATTTTTGTTTCTTTTGTATGTTCTTTCCCCATGGTACAATCCCTGTTTTCACTGTATTTGGGGAAGGGAAAGGAAATAATAAAATGCTGAAATAAGTGTACAGGTTGACCCATTGTACAAATGAGATGTACAAGACACTATATTGAAAATGAACTTTACAACTCGGGAGGAGAGGGGGGAGTTAGAGAGGTGGGGAAGGAAGGGATTATAGGGGGAAAACAAAGGAGGAGGTAATAATGCTGGATAGGAAATGTACTCATTACCTTATTCATGTAACTGTAACCCCTCTGTACAGTATTTTTACAATAAAAAACATTAAAAAAAAGAACCTGAGATCTAGAAGATCATGGTTTGAAGGTAAAATAGGCAGAAAAGTTCTCAAGACTCCATCTCTAGCATTAGTAAAAAGCAGGACTTGAGATGTGGCTCAAGTGGTAGAGCAGCAGCTAAGTAAGCAGACTGAGCAAGTGCAAGACCCAGAGTTCAAATCCTGGTACTGGAAAATAAATATATCCATACTGCATGTGTATGTATTTTTTCTGGTCATTAATTCTTCAATATATTGGAATGACTGTAAATAGTATTTATATGGTCTTTACAAGTTTATTAGGTATGATAATAAACCATAGAAAGTTAAGGTATGTGAAAAGATATGTATAGATTATATACAAATGCTATGGACTTGAATAGCCTTGGGTTTTGATATACATAACCTATGCACATCCTTCAATTTATGTTATTCATAGATGACTTATATTGCCTTACACAATGTGAATTCTATATAGTTTGTTGTGCTATGTTTTGTAGGGAAGAGAGATGGGGGAAAAGTCAATATTTGTTCAATACAGATGTATTAAACTTTTTTTTTGGGTCATTCATGGGGCTTGAACTCTGGGCCTGGGCACTGTCCCTGAGTTCTTCAGCTCAAGGAGAACACTATCATTTGAGCTACAGTCCTCCTTCTGGTTTTCTGGTGGTTTATTGGAGATAAGAGTCTTATGGGCTTTCCTTCCTAGGCTGGCTTTCAACTGTGATCCTCAGATCTCAGCCTCCTGAGTAGCTAGGATTACAGGTGTGAGCTACAAGTGCCTGGCTTAAACATATTTTTGATTCAGTTGTTTCAATCTGCAGATGTAGATCCAGAGGGCTGACTGTATTTATTCAGCTTAATCTGGAAAGGGCTACATACGCTGCAAAGAACATAGGACACAGAAATCTGCCTTGCTTTCTAGCTAAAGATTTTCTCATTCTTGAATATAATGTCAATTATAGAATAATTACAGATGAAACAGTTCAGCCTGTCCTCATTGTCGTTTCTTGGTAAGGGACTATAGAGAGGTGATGGACACTTCATATGAATGAAATTGTGCCTAGAATCACCTGAGGGGGGTTCCCCGAAAGCAACTAGCCTTGGAACTGTATTTCCTAGACCAGCTTAAAACTCCCATTGATAATCAGCAATTCTTCTTTGCACCAGAGGGAATGCTCGCTAACAGCAGTTAGCAAAAGAAATACAAATGATGCAGGAGGAGATTGTTTAGTGTGTAGCTGTAACATGTGAGATTCAATCATGACTTTTGGCACTTCCTGTGGATAAACACCACACCGAGTAGCTGACAACAGCTTGGATGTTTGTCCTCATTAGCTTTGGGGCTGCCAGAATTGTGACTTGTAAATTTTCACCCTTCATCTTCCTGTGAAAGGCCACATGCTCAGGGTTACAGAAAGCAGAGAAAAGCATTTATGTTCCAGAAGGCTTAAGTGATTAGAACTTTGGACCCAGAATTGTTTTGAACTATACCTGCTATGCTGGCTGGCTATCTAGATACAATTGGATTTACTGAGGTAAAGATGGTAAGCATTAGTTGGCTTAGGAAAAGACGAATCAGCAATCCATAAAATAATTAAGATCAAGAGCAAAAGGATGACTGGATTACAAACACTTCTTCTATTATTTTTATTCAAGACGTCACAAAATCCATGCTGTCCTCATCCATTAGAAAGACATTTATATTGAGGGGAGGTTGGTCTAAGAATTTATAGGAATATTATTCTGTTAGGGGAGAATGAGCAGTGAATGAATAATGAATGAATACCAGAAAATAAATGCCACTGAGATATAAACTTCACCAGAGCTTTGTGTACAGAGTATAAAGATGGTAAAATTGTATTCTTTAGATTTTTTTTCCATCTAGGAGAGAAGTTATAATGAGGCTACCTGCAAGATGCCAAGTGATAGTTGTGTCTGAAATTTTTTCCCCTGAAGCAAGAAACACAAGTTAATATGAAAAATATACCAAAGATTATGATAATAAACTCCTAATAACAAAGTAAGAGGGCATACCAACTGAGGATGCCTTAGGAGCAGGACAGAAGATGAACTCCCATGCCTGGGATTTAAGCACTCTATCAAACTAATAAAACAGCAGCAAACGTGATAGAGCTGCACATGCTCCCTTGACTGCAGGGCTGGGAAACAGTGTGAAAAACTCCTTCATGATGAAAATTGCATTAGGAGTCAATTGGTGTTGTTGACCAAATTAAATGTTATTCTATTCTGCAAGCTTACGTTTAGGACCTGGGCCAAGAGTCACAGCAATTTTCTACGAACCTTGCTCTCCATTCTACTAGGCCTCTCTGCTTCCTTTGCCAGAAGTGTGTGGAGAGAATTTAGACACTGTGGTGCAACAGGGAAAAGGTACTAAGAGGGAAATGGCAAGCTTGCCTGGCGGTATCTGCTCTCTGGCTAATTAGATATGCCTATGGTACATACAAAGACTTCTTTGGGTTTCAGTGTTCTCATTGGTAGAACAGTAACTGTTCTTATTAGCAATGAAACTGCTGTCCTCTGCAGTGTGTGTGTGTGTGTGTGTGTGTGTGTGTGTGTGTGTGTGTGTGGTGTGTGTGTGTGTGTGCTGGTACTGGAGCTTGTATTCAAGGCCTCCAAGCTCTTGGTTGGTGTTTTTTACTCACTGCTGGCTCTACTTTAGTTATGAATCCATTTCTAGATTTTTTTTTCTTAACTGGTGGTAAGTGTTTCTTAGATTTGTCCACCTTGGCTGACTTTATACATAAACCTCAAATCTCAGCCATCTGGTCCATCTGTCCCTTGCAATTTTTGTGGCAGGTTGTAGAGGCAGGTCTGAGGCAAATGAAGATGGGAACTGTGCCCAGGTGTCACCTTCTTTTGATGTCCTATTGGTCACATTCTTGAGAAAGGAGGAGGAGAACATTGTGACTGATAGGTTTCAATACTGAAGAGGACACAGGCCTTTCAGGAATGAAATCCTACCAAGTTCAAAGGAGTCAAAGGAAACGGACTAATGAAGAGATAGATTCTAAAACTTGACAATGATGAAAGTCAGACTTGTAACTATTTTCAGGCCACTAAAACCTAATATTATTATTATTATTTTCTGAAGTCACCTCTGTTTTCTAAGTGAAGAGGTACAGGGCCCTGCCCTCAGGAACCTCCTTATGGCTACATCATGAGCTTTTTCAATGCTACCACTAGGTGGCACTAACGGCACACGCTCTACTTGAAGCTGCTTTGCCCTTAGTGATTTCCTTCCAGTTGGGGAATTTGCTTAGCTCCACAAAAGGTGTCCCATTTTTTAGTACCACCTGGAAAAAAAAAATCTAGATTTCGTGATCTTTGTCTTCTACATCTGATTTATTTCACTTTCATTTGCTGGGATGATCTCTAGCTCCAACAATTTTTCTGCAGGTGACATGACTGTTCTTTTTTAAAAGCCTTTTATTTTTGAATTAGTTTGCAATATGGAAGGTTTCTTTGGGATATTCCCACACACGTGGGCAGTGCCTGTTGAACAAATTCATGTCCTCTATCTACTGCTTCCTTCCCTTTCCTTTCCTTTCTTTTCCTCCCCTATTCCTCCTCCTCCTCCTCTCCCTTTTCCTTCTCCTCCTCCTCTTTCTTCTTTTTTCCCCCTTATCCCGGGACTTGAACTTTGGCCCTGGACACTGTCTCTGAGCTTAATTTGCTCAAAGTTAGTACTCTATTCTATCACTTAAGCCACAGCGCCACTTCCAGCTTTTTCTGAGTAGTTTATTGGAGGTAAGAGTCTTATGGACTTTCTTACCCTGGCTGGCCTTGAACCGTGATGTGATCCTCAGATTTCATCCTCCTGAGTAGCTAGGCTTACTGGTGTGAGCCACTGGTGCTGGGATATAGTTCTTATATGTGTTTGAGTACAGGGACTGAGTTTCATTTCTCCTCTGTGAGGAGGTCTTTCTTTGTCTTAGTATTTTGGAACTCTCTTGGTCCTTCCTAGTATGGTTCACACAACATCTCCTTTAAAGGTCTTTGCTTAGTGGGATGGGAAGTCATCATCTCTTTGGAATGTCTGTGAATTCTTTCATTCTTCTTTGAATTGTGGTTATTGGAAAATAGAGAATCATAGCAGAGATCATAATATATGCACAGTTAAAATTGCTGCAACACACAGCATAGGATGGTCCATAAAGCCAAGGACTGAGTACAGAAAATTAGCCCCATTAAAAGTAGCTTGAAGTGAAGCAGCAGAGTCCCACCGTGCTACACTAGCCCCCCCCTCATGCATTTAAATGTTCTTCTGTGGCTTGTATTATTTGGAAGACTTGATTTTCCTTCATTATCTTTGATATTATATATATATATATATATATATATATATATATATATATATATATATATATATATATATAAAGCCCCTCCTTGCTCTAAAACTAGCATTAGGGCAATTTGCCACATCATGTTATATTATTGTTAAGAAACTCTGGTTGCATGGAAATATGTAGGACATCATAGAAATATATAGGATATCTGATAGTTATGTGATTTTTTCCTTGTTAAATAATGATCTGTTTTTTAAAAGATTCAAGAGTGCTGTAAAATTGGGAGAGAAAAGTATAGCAAGAAATGTAAACATTTTTCCATAAGAAGGTGAATACTATAATTAACATCCTTTTCTCTTTATATATTTATGAACATAGTTACATAAAATGTCTCATGATGATGTGCTATTGTACATAAAAATTCCATATCAAGTACACATAATGTGCTAGGTATCCTATTATCATGGCATATTATATTGTATCATATACTACATTATCATATAACTTTTGTATAACTAGTAAATAAAGCCCTATATCAGAATGATGGCTTTCTTTCTCAATAAACAGAATTTCTACTGTGTGTGTATGTGTGTCTGTGTGCGTATGGTCAGAAGAATGAATTTCATTGTGCACATAATGGAATTTCATCTAAGAATTATAAAGGGGTGGTGGTATAATATGACTTTTGCCTTTTAAAGCTCATGTTTCCATCTGTGTGAAGTCAGACTGTAGGCCTAAGAGAAGAAGCAAGACCTAAGTATTTGCAGGAAGTTACAAAAGATTAAGAGAGAGATAATGAGGAGTAGTATGTGCTGTTTTAGCAATGGGGATGGAAAGAAGCAGTAAGATTTAGGTAGAAATGACTGGTGTGAGATGTGGGATATGTGGGATTTGATGGAGTGGAATTTGGTCAGAATAACTAGATGAAGGCTGGTGCCATGTACTGGAGCCAGGGATTCTGGGACATGATCAGTTTTAGGAGGGAATTCAGAGAAGTTTTGTGGTAGTAAGTAGAGATTTGATGACATCAGTGCTATTATTTTTAATCCATTCACTAAAAGAAGATGTATGTATGAGAAGTAAGAGCTTGAATCCAACCCCAGACCTTGCTCTCTCAGCTGGTCAGATGATAACTGGCAGGTGGATTTTGTGGAGGTTTATTACTAGAGTGGTCTTTATCTCATTAAGCTTTTCCATTGCCACTGAGAAGGAAACATTGATTATTTCCAAGGTGTGGCTCCCATTTCTGTGTCCAGTAGCAAGTCCCATCACTCTTCCTCAGCCACGCTGCAACACACAACCCTCTTCTGATCATGGAACATAGCAGGCTTCTTTGAGGAATAAGCCCTGTGCACATACTGGGTTCTATGCTTGGATGCTTTTCCTCTGCAGATCAATCACCTGGCTGGCTCACTGTCACACTTCAGCTCTGAGGTCAAACTCTATTCTTCAGAGAACTGTCATGACTATTATTATTATTATTATTCCTCATGAGGCCTCTTCCCAGGCACAAGCTAGCTCAGCACCTTGTTTAGTTCCTCATAAACTTTTCCTTTTTAATAATGTGGAATTATCTTGCTTGCTTATAGCTTCACATTTATACCACACAGTTTTCGCCCCCAGGAGCACAGCCACCACAGGGCCAAGACCAGTGTCCTGTCAGCATGGCATCATTAGGGCCCTGGAAAATGTCTGCAGAAGAATACACATCTGACAAGCATTGGAGTATTAGATGAATCAAGGAAGTACCTTATAACTAGCGAATTAAGAGACAAAGATGTGTAGATGGTTCTGTAAATAAACGCAGGGAGTGTTGAACACTACTTGTTTATTAACCTTGCACAGGACCAGTGTGGTTGGCATGAAACATCCATTGAGAAGTCTTCTGGTCTAATATTTTCTGCCCTGCACCAACTGCTTGTAATTCTTTGATTTCTTGTATATCCTCAGTTATCAGACTGCAAGCATGATTACTTAGCATTTATAGATATTTACTCATTTTCTCTGCTCTTAAAAGGTAAATATTCCTGGAATAGAAGACCCAATATCTATTGGTCATATCTTGGTAGAAAGTTAAATTTTTTTCCTCTAATAATATGAGCCATTGATAGGATGTGAGGAGGGACCAGGGGTAAAGATATTGGACACCCAGATGATGGCTCACACCAGACAGTTAAAATGGAAAGGTGTCTAGAAGTAAGTAGAGGCCAAAGATAGGGACAGGAGAAGATGCTAAAGCCAAAGCCACACCCTCTTTTTCTTTCCACTTTGGCTAGGAGTGAACTTGTCAGTTGAATGATGTTTTGGTCCACGCAGATTGGCTGTAACTTAGTTCATAAAAAGTCTAAGACAGGTAGTTAAAGTACCTCACATGAATTCAGTGCTACCGACACTTTAATCCCAGAGATTTATCTGATATGCATCCTTTGCAGGAGAATGCTAAGAGTTAGGGACATGGTAAAAGAAGCAAATAGTTTCCTAATTTGCCCTTGGTAGTGAGTGGCAGGGATTGAGAGATTAATATCTTTCAGATTTATTTTCTGGGAAATAAAGATGTAGACACTATCAATTGATTGGGATTAGAGTGGAAAATATCTTTTCAAAGTTTATTAGCTTTCCAGCTGTGAATGTAATAAACAGCCTTTTGCAAATTAATGTTTGTTTTCATTCTTAAGGCTTTTTAGCAATTCTATTCTGGGAAAGAAAAGTGAAGGTGACAATTGGAATAAATTACATCAGTCATCAATGATAAATACATAGGTATGTTGACAATATTTTGTGTGAAGTAGCAATAAAATCACAGCTCTTTTGAACATCTAATACTTTTAATAATACTTATGCTATGGTTACTTAATGAGAAGAATTGATTCTTTAAATTCAGGGCACTATCTTTTCATTCTATTTTTAAATTTCTTGCTCCGTCGGGTTGAACATGCAGGGATTTAAAAGAAAACATTTTCTTTAGCATTCTGGGGGTATATTTTTCAATCTTCAGAAAGCTTTATAAAGTTGATCAGCTTCATGGAATTTAAGATCTGAGTAGCTGTTCATAAAAAAACTTAAAATTTCATAACATCATTAAGCAATTGTCTTACCATTGCATAATCTAAAACAAGAGCTTCTTTTCTTTCTCTTTTATTGTTTTTGAATCTCTGGGACCTATGTCAAGACTGTGTATGTAACAGATGTTTCCTAAATGGGGCTGAATAAACAGTCTGTTTACTGATACAGGAGAAACCAGAGTCAATCCTGTGTGTCTCTTTCCTTTGTTGTGTTTTAGGGCTTCAACTCTGGGCTTGAACGCTGGCTCCACTTTTGGCTTTTTTGGGGTAGTTAATTAGAGATTGGAATCTCATGGACTTTCCTATTTGGTCTAGCTTCTTCAGTCTTCAGATCTCAGCTTCCTAGGTAGGTATCTAGCATTCCTAGCAGGCATGAACCACTAGTGCTTGGCTATGTATGTCTCTTTCCCCTTTATTTTTGTTGGTCATGAGGTTTGAAATCAGTGCCTAGGTGCTTGTCCTTGAGCTCTTTCACTCAAGGCTAGCACTCACTATGTTGAGCCACAGTGCTACTTCTGGTTTTCTGGTGGTTAACTGGGGATAAGAGTCTCATAGATTTTCCTTTCCAGGGCTGGCTTTGAACCATGATCTTCAGATTTCAACCTCCACAGTAGATAGGATTACAGATATGAGCCACCAGTGCCCAGCCTCTGTATATGTCCTTTTGATTAGCTTCTTTCTCCAATGAGTCTGAAATATATTAAGTATTAATATAATGGCCCAAGAAAAGAGGTGGTGGATTGGAAGGAGGAAGAATGAGCAAATGAGTCATTGTAGTCAAAGTGCACTGTAAAAAATGAACTATGTAACTTGTGGGTTAGGACCTGAAGAGGAAAATGGGAGAGAATGAAGGAAGGGGTGACATTGTCCAACAAGCACTATACTTATAACCTGACTTATGCATTTGTGACTCCTTTGTACGACTACTTAAAAATAACATGAAATATAATATCTTTAAATGAATCAACTTTACGTATCAGTGGAAAACAAATGTTAAGTCTTATAAGTAATGGCAAATCAGGGGTGTGAACTCAGGACCTGGGTGATGTACTTATGCTCTACCACTTGAGCCACAGTTCCACTTCTAGTTTTCCGGTGTTTGATTGGAGATAAGACTCTCACAGACTTTCCTACCAGGGCTAGCTTTAAATTTCAATCCCCAGATCAGTCTCCAGAGTAGGTAGGATTACAGGTGTGAACTATCAGTACCCAGTTATGTCATACATTCTTAAACAAGAAATACATAATACATACAAAATACATAATTATAATGTTTATCAGTGTTCATAATTTTCATTAATAAAATAATCATAGTCTAAAAGCAGTTACTATGTATTCATAGTTGGAATTGGTATATCAGTAATTTGTCCACCATATTCTCTGTATTTATATTCCTACCACAGCCAGCTCTATGTTTCACTAGCTATTTTTGATTCCTGAACTAGGAAGCATGAAAGTAGAATGACTGTTTCCAAATATATAAAAACAAGTATTATGATTCCAACTTTATTACAAGCAAGTGAGCCAATGTGTTGAAAACAGAGGCAGTAAATCAAAACCTTATAAGCTTATGAGCTTAGATTCCGCTCTGTGTTACTAGCCAGAAGGGACAAAGAAAATATTTATATTATGTTTTTTAGTATTATTGACAGTGATGGACTCAGTCTATATGCTAAGTCAGTTTCTCCCTCTCTTGTACTTGACACCTAGAGATGTTTCTAAAGTCTGTTCTAGAGACATTATAATACTTTGGTTGGAGGTTAGTTGAACAGTAATTAATCACAGAGTCCCTCAAGCCAAATACCCTCCTTTGGCTATAATCTATATGAGGGCCATGGCCAGTACTTCATCCTGTTTTATAGTCCTTTGTGGTTTCTCAGTAGTGGCACTTCTAAAGGCCCAAAGCATTTGGAGTCTTAGATCTTCAGAGATACATAATATACCTCAATATTTCCTTTGATTTGTAAGCAGAGAAATTTTTAAATGGAAGTTATTGTGTAAGAGAATGATGGGCCAGATAGATGTCACCTTAGAAAAGATAATAATGAACTTTGATCTTATATAATACACTAAGTGGGGATAATAAAGCTTTCACAGAATTATTTTGTTAAAAGTAGTTTTGTTGAACTCTTGTACTTTTCTCAAAAATAAAATATGGCTCATGTAACTAAAATACATAAAAGCCTAGAATACATAAGAGTGAGCCTATTCAGTGCGGATTAATGTGAATAAGTGATGCTTTTCTTCCTCACTTTCCTAGGAGACAGAATATGCTTTGTAATATGATTTGTAATTCTTTGATCCATGTCTACTGTTCTGTTTGAGCTTTTATGTTTAAATCAACAGCATCAAAGTTCCAATATGATCTAGTGATTAATAGGTAGAGGTAAATGGGGGTAAATGGAACTATGGGCTCTGAATATATGATTTTGTCTTTATTCTCAACTATCCCTCAAATTGTGTCTTCTGATTATCAAATTTAAATTCTCATTATGGAAAGATTGGAAATGATGAAAACTATTAAAAAAAACTATCACCTTTCTGAGGTAATCACTGGTTAACAGTTTGAAATTTCTTTTCAATTGAAAAGTTTCACAATGGAAATAATTTTTTTTGGGGGGGTCCAGTCGTGGGGCTTGAACTCTGGGCCTGGGCGCTGTCCCTCGAAGAGCTCTACCACTTGAGCCACAGTGCCACTTCCGGCTTTTTTCTTTTTGCTTTTGTGGTGCTGAGGAATCGAACCCAGAGCCTCATGCATGCAAGGCAAGCACTCTACCACTGAGCCACCTTCCCAGCCCCTCATTTTCGTTTTTATATAAGATCCTTAGAACCAGGAATTGTTAAGTCAGAAGTAATAAATATTGTAGACATTATTTGTTTTTAGGCAGTCTTTCTGGGTAGCCCATGCTGGCCTAGAACTTGTTATATAGGCCAGGATGGACTTGAACTTGTGATCCTCCTGCCCCTGGGTGCTTACCGAGATTCCAAGTATGCGTAGTGAGTGGCTTAGATTTTTTTTCTCTTTCTTTCTTGCCTGCCTGCCTGTTTTCCTTCCCTTCTTTACCCCTTCCTTCCTTCATTTCTCCCTTCTTTCCTTCTTCCTTCCTTCTTTCCTTTTTGTCCCAGTGTTGGGGCTTGAACTCAGGGTTTGGGTGCTGTTTCAGCTTCTGCACACAAGGTATCACTTAAGTCACAGCTCTGCTTCTAAAGCTTTTGTTAGTTGATTGAAGATCAGAGTCTCATAGGCTTTCCTACTTGAGTTGGCTTTGAACTGTAATTCTTAGATCTCAGCCTCCTGAGTAGCTAGGATTGCAGGTGGGAGCCACCAGTGCCTGGCCTGAGTGGCTGAGATACTTAAAAAATATTTGTGTTCTAAGAACTCAGTATCTCTGTGTGTGGGGCTCACAGGCAGCAAAGATGGCCCTGAGAGGAAGTTGAGTGGGCAGAGCTCCTAGAAGCTTAGGTGCATGATAGGGCGTGACCTTTACAGTGATTGGTTGGTTCCAGTTCCTCCCCTCCCATGCAGTCTTTTGCTTTGAAAAGGGCTTGCTGTGTGGTAATAAACAAGTTCCTGCTTGACTTGACTCTCCTGCTGCATCTGATTGTCTCCCGGGCTAAGGGAGGCTGGGGAACCGGCAAGCACTTGCCTTTCTTTGGACCCCATCCATCTTCCGTGGGACAGATGGAGACCTGACATCTGTGCTTAAATATACAACTTAATTAGCCAGGTAAAAAAATACATGTATTTTAAAAATCATTCAGTAGAAGTTGTACAAAGAGGTTACAATTACATAAGTCAGGATATGAATATGATGTACCTTGATCAATGTCACCTCTTTCATCATTCTCTATTTTTCCTCTTCCCATTTCTACCCTCAAGTTATGTTATTCAATTTTTATACAACATATATTAAATATAATGATTACATTTGCTCACCTTCCTCCCTCCATTTGTGTCCTCCTGTTAATGACCTCCGTCTACCCTGAATGTTTTCACTTACTGCTATTCATTAAAAAAAAATAGTTCTTTAGTTGTTCAGAGGAGTTACACCTTTGGACTCCTCTCCTATGCATACTATTCTTTAGTCAGTGTGTTTGTATGCATGTGTATAGAGTCCTGTATATGTTATCATGTATGTTTGTAGTTTTGATCTAGCTTCCACATATGACAAAAACCATGGAAAACCCACTTATCATATTTTTTTCCTAGGTCCATCATTATTTCACTTCCCTGCAAATAGCATACTATATTCTTTCTGTTAGATGAATAAAATTTCATTTATAACTTTGTTTCATATTTTGATCCATTAGTCTATTTTAGGGCATCTGGTCTGTTTTCCTAACGTGGCTACTGGGAATTGTGCAGCAATAAACATGAATGTGCAAATATCTTCACTGGATCATGATCTGGTAATATTTTGACTAGACAATTTGTATTTTATAACTGAGAGTATATAAGACATTTCAGCAAGATTCTTTGAAGTTATGACTCCATGCTATCTCAATGCATGGATATTTGTGGGAATCTCTATCTCAAGAGTAAAAACTCCATTAGTCTTTCAGGAGAGATTTAGATGTATTAAAGGTGCAAGGATGTACCTTACCTATGATTGCAAAAGCTTCATATTTACAATATGACTCCATTGCTTCTATTTAGACATGAAATGCAAAACCTAATTCCTCATTAGGTGAATTTGGGGAAAAGTCCTAGTGAGTTCAATATATTTTGATGGATTGGTTTAATTAATTCTCTTTAAAAGATTAAATTTCATTAACTTGGTTAAAGGTAGTAAAAAATAGTAAAGTGCAAATAACATGTGCATTAAAAAACCAACTGTCTTCCCAAACCACAAACAACAACAGAAGACTCTAGTAAATGTAACATGGAGTTGGGTATCTGAGTTTGTGGGGTAGCTTATCAGCATATAATCTTAAATCACTGGTATAACAATAACTTAATTTTTTACTTTTTTTTTTTTTTTACTTTTTGTTTGTCTCTGTTCAGTGTTTGCAAAAGCAAATTGGCACAGGTAGTTTATACTGGTGATTTTAATTTTAATTTTAGTGAGGAGGAGCTAAAGAGTCTCATGTCATGTACTTTTTAAAATGTCATACATTCACAGATTGTAACAACAGATCCCTCTCTCAAAACAGAGTTAACTTTATGTAAAGTAATGTCAACCAGGAGTTTTGTTTCAATAACTCAGACTCAACCTCAGCGATGATGGCTTGCCTAATGGTCAAGATAACTAATTAAAAATATTACTTTGAAGATGAATTTAATATATTAAACTTTTCTTTTAAAAGCAAGAATCTTGAGGAAGCCTTTCTATAGAGGTCATACAGAAAAGAAAATAATCCTGCCTACAAACTATTTTTTGATATAGTTATTTATACATCTAGTTACTCAGATACTCTTCATAATATATATGCTATTATTGTACACCCAGCATGTCATTAGATAAACTGTTAATAGTACAGTTAGAACTTACTGTGGGAAGAAACTCTCCACTTTATAGAGATTTTATAGCCCTCCAAAGGAGGGTATTTGTAGAGTTTTAGCTCTGGGATGAGTGATTTCTTTTGTATTATTAATAACTCAGCATTGGACATATTCATATTAAATTTTAGTGTGTTTATGGACATACATTTCTATTGCTACCACTTATCCATTCTCTGGCACTTTGTATAGACAGATTGGAAAGTAAATTGAAGTAAATGAAACATTCACAATAACTTCTACCTCAACTTGATTTTCTTAGTGTGGGCCTGATAGCTGTGGAAGTGATTGGTTCAATCTGGTTGAATGAATTTCACTATTTGTGTGATGCTCTTAGGGACAATCTCAACATGGCAAGTTAACAAGGGAACATGCACTTCTCAAATGAGAAACACAGAGAAATTTAATTCTGATATTGACTTCAACAAATTCATAGAAATAAGAAGTAATCCCCAAAATGGCCTTCAGGGTCTCCACTCCGAAGCCCTCTTTCTTCTATTGCTTCATGACAATAATTCTCTGTTTGGAGGCCATCTATAGTACATGAAGTGATCAGAAATATTTTGTGGTTGTGTTAAGTGTACTGTTTATGCATCTATGATGGTCACATATTATCTGAGCTAACTCTATCAAATAGTTTTCTAGTAGCACTAAAAATGTTAAAAGTTTACAGGCCTTAAGAGACAGTTCAAAAGGACAAGTCTAGGAAGATTCAGTGTCTTGAAGAAATACATTTCTAAGTAGTAAGAATGTGTTCAGGGAAAAAGGGTTTGCTGTATTTTATTTCTCTATCAACAGGATGCAAGTACTTTTGCAATAATTGGAGTCTCTCTCTAATTTGAAATACTAGGCACTTAACAGGCCTCATAACTTTGACTAGTTTACCCAATACTTTTGATGAAAGCACATTTTCTCTAATTCATTATATAATTAAGGATGCCAAGTCAAAGGACAAATGACCACTAATCAAATGCTAATTTGTTTACTATTTCAGGGCTTGTGAGAAGTGTTTTTTATTTTTTATTTTTTAATTTTTAATTTTTTATTGATTAAGTGATTACATGAATTTCACAAATTTCATAGTATTGTGAGATAGTGATACTTAGTTAACGTCACAAACACATTCTAACTTTCATGGGGCAAATTGTCATTATTGTGGTCTATAAAGTTTGTGAATTCTATGAGCTTTGACAATACAATTATTTCTTCCACATTGGGTGGTATGTACATTTCTTTCCTTTTGCTTAGTGTCAGCTGTTCCCTCTATCCCTCTTATTCCCTCTCTCCCAACCCTGCCATTGAGTTGCTTAGTTTGTTTTGATCAATGTCCAGTGCAGCTGATGGGTCCCACTATTGTATATTTTCCTGTTTCCCTCTGTTTCTGTGTCCTCCTCTTAGTTTCCCTCAAATGTGCGCATGTATACCAGATATGTGGTCAGCAGCATGGGGTCATTTAGTAATGATACGACCAGATGAGTGGAGGTCTTTTGTTTCTCCAGTCTTGTTTACTTTGTTGTATCTCCTTACATTTTGGATTTAACATCCCATATCAGGGAGCCCATGTGCTATTTGTCTCTTTGCTCTTGGCTTACCTCACTCAAAATGATTTTTTCTAGTTCTATCCATTTCCCAGCGAATGCCATGCCATTATTTTGTCTTTTCTAATGGCTGCATAATATTCCATTGTATATAGGTACCACAAGTTTTGAATTCATTCATCTGTAGTGGGGCATCTGGGTTGTTTCCATATCTTGGCTATTGTGAACAGTGATGCAATAAATATGGAGGTGCATGTGTCCTTGTATCCTGGTTCCTGTTGCTCAGGGTAGATGCCTAGAAGTGGTATGGCTGGGTCATAAGGGAGGTCTATATTTAGCTTTCTGAAGAATCTCCATACTATTTTCCAAAGTGGTTGTACATTCCCACAAGCAGTGCAACAGGGTTCCTCTTTCTCTGCATCCCCTCCAGCATTTGTCGTTGGCTGAATCTTTAGGATGCAGACCATTCTGACTGGGATAAGGTTGTAGTGAGAAGTGCTTTTTAAATTTCTGTTTGCTTGTTTGTTTGAGGTGCTGGAGATCAAACCCTGGTCCTTGAATAAATGCTCTACTACTGAGCTACTCAACTCCTCCACCTACTGAACAACATTTTAGCTAGTGCCATCTTTATAAGGTGGGCTAGGTGAGCATTGCTCAGCTGGCCTTGAACTCATGAGATTCTCCTGCCTTCTCCTCGCAAGCACAGAGTTTACTGACTTGTGCCTTTCCCTTATCTGGTTCTTTGAGGTCTTTATGTAAAGAAACTTTACTCACACAAAAACTAATGAAGAAAGAACATTTACTCATCAGTGTGTAGAAAAGATGGGAAAAACGTAGAGTGTATGCCTATTTCTCTGGAAAATTTTCTCTAGGAAAAAAGTCTACCTCATGTACCTCTCTTCTCCTAAGTCCCTCATCTCACAGCACTGAATATTCTCTCATCTTCCTCCTGCTCAGACCTCCCAATCTCTCTTTTCTCTTGCTCAGGGAAATCTAGTTCTACCCCAGCATCTGTTAATAAACTTGTACCTCCTGTTTATTCCTCAGAATGGGAAATAAAGAAACCACAGTCTTTCTGTATCCTATTCTCAGCAGAAGTTGGTCAAACCTACTAGGCCAAACCTACACTTAAGGGCAGGGACTACCTAAGGATAGGTAGCCAGGCTTATTCAGTTCTTCATTGACATTTACCCTGTGTGGTCCTCTTCTCTCCAGTGAGATCTTACCTAGCAAAGAGACTAGCCTTAACATCCAAACACCCTGGTTTAGTTCTATTACCAATGGATCAGTTTCTATCTAGGGGAATGTGGGCATTTCTTCCTCTCCTTGTTTTCTCATTGTCCTTATCTATAAAATCAGGATTGTGCTACCTGCCTCTGCTAATGGTGCTCTGAGAATTAAGTGAGATAGGACTTTGGAAGCCTTTGCTATTATAACTCACCACATAGGATGCAACAGATGTGTCTTTGGCCCCGATTATTATGTAAGGAATCATTTGCCGAAAATGGTCCAATTAAAAAAATACACCTGTGGCATTTTAGCCATCTGTATTTGGAGTCCTGGGTGGCTGTGCTAATCCCTTAAACCAGCTGTTGATGGTAAATTAGAAAGTGGATGACAGATCAGAGAAAGAATCTGGAGAATTTTGGCACAGGTAGCTGATAGGAAGCAGCTCTTTTGAGTTTTAGTTTAAAGGACTGTATTCAAGCTCTTTAAAAAAAAACATCTTTCTTGTTCTTAGTGCCTTCAATTTGTCTCTGCTGGTAGAAACACAAGGCTAGAGCACATTATTGGCTGCTATTTATTTTAACAAAATGATACTTCAAACTCTAACTTGTTATCTGTGACAAACACCAAATATGTCTATTCAGCTGTCAGAAAGGCAGAAATTTTAGAACTCTGAGACTTAGAGTGGAGTGTAAATTACCTGTCTGAGAGTAGAACTGGAATTTATGGCAAATTTATGTTCATCATTCCAATTGTGTGTCTCAGAATTCCTCTTTTCTATTTTAATTTCTTTCTCTCCCTTTTCATTTTCTCAATAATAGTAAATGCTAAGTTTCAAGCATGGCATGTTGATGCTTTTGACAACTGTAAGCTTCCTAACCTATTTATTATCTATCTGATACACTCACTGTGGAGAACTAGTTTTAGTTGTTGAATCTGGGATGATTTAATTCAAGAGTAGTTATTCATCACTGTCATCTAGCCAGGCACACCCATGGGGTGCTCAGTTTTTATTGAGTGCTCACCTTTTGGCTGAGAGGATTGTCGCTCTGTTCTGATTTCATTTAGGAAGAGGGGGAGTTGAGTGAGATGGTAGCTGGATAAGATCTTGTGGTGATTACATCCTCACAGGCACAACAAATTAAATAATTATTCATGCACCAAACTACCTTTATAAGAGCTCAGGATAGCAGATGAGTGATCACAGAACGTATTTCAGTATAGCACAATGAAAAAAAAATGTATTGAAGGCAGGAAGGAGAGAGGAAGGCAGGAAAGAAAGAGCTGCAGCATCATATCTTTCTCAACCTCCCATAGCCTGATGAGAGATGCTTCCAACTTGAAGACTGGAGAAAGAATGATTTTAGTACATGGAACCTAGTACATGGAAAATGCCCACAACCTGCACTCTCAGGCCAATATTGGCACACATATTTACTGGGCTTACATTAGGCCAGGTGGCAAGAAAAATGGGCCTCTACCCCTCTTTCAGTCTAGAGCAGCAGATGAGGGAGCAAGCTTCCGCTCAGTGTGGATCTTAGGACTAAAGCTAGCATAGGGCTTTGTTTTGGATCCCAGCGCCAAGCCTGTCACAATAAGGCAGGCCTACCATTCAATAGAAACTTTAAGCTCTGGACACTGATCAGGGCTCACAGACAGTTGTAGGACAGGCATGAGTTTTAGCCTGTATCATTTTTGGCCTTGGATTGGGTTTGAGCACCTTCACTCTCTTCCCTAGTCTGTGCAAGCCTCTGCAGATGTAGGTATGATCCTGCTTAGTGTCAGGCTTGGGTGACCCTGAACTGTCCTCCACCCTCCTTAGCCCAGCTATCACCACACCAGTACTCACATATGTGTTCTAGATTTGCCATGTAACTAGAGATCTGTGACCCACTTGGCTGGTATAATCAACAGTTCTAACATGGACTTTGGTGCACCCCTGGGATTGCAGGTTCAAGTAACTGTGAGACTCATGTATGGTACCACCTTGTGTGAGAGATAGTAATATATATATGGGGAGAGAGAGAGAGAGAGAATTCTATTTGATCATTGCAAAACTTTTCATAGGTCTATTTATTCCAGGAGAGTCCTGTGAAGCATTAAGAATAGTGAGGAAAAGGGGATGAAGGGACAATTTCAAAGTTCATGTAGATCGCACATGTGTAAAAAAGAGAGAAGGAAGGAAAAATTGTGTAGAAAGAAATCAGACAGCAGTAAAGTTCTGGTTTTAAGCCAGGACAATGGAAGATCCTGAGTTAAAACTGCCCACCACAGCAATTGTTTTTCAGGCCAGGATGGATCTAGAACCTTGAGATGTTTGTAGGAGCAGCAGCGAGGGGTGTCAGTTAATTATACATACCATGGCAGATGTTCTTTTGTTGTTGTTGTTGATGGTTTGTACAGCTTGAACTCAGGGCCTGGACGCTGTTCCTGAGCTCTTCAGCTCAAGACTAGCACCCTATCATTTGAGCCGCTGCACCACTTCCAATGGCAGATGCTCTTAATGGAGGTCTTAGTGGTGTGCCTCCATGGCTGCCATCATTACACATGCCCTTCCCTGCTCTCATCTGATCCTGTTCCCCATACACAAGCATTTCTCTTTTGCTTAAGCTAATTCATTACTAGGAGTTACATTTTTCAAAAGACATTTGTGTATTCTTACTATTTCCAGATTCATTATTAGTAATATTTCACTAATAGTAATTACTAGAAGTAATAGTAAATCGCTATTAGTCCTATTTCTATTTCTAGATCCACTTAGCATGATGATCTCCCGTTCCATCCACTTTCCTACAACAGTATGATTTCATTCTTATGTGCAGCTGAATACTGCTCCACATTTATGCACATTCACACACATATATACTGTGGAATATTATTTAGCCACATAGAAGAATGAAAATTTGTTATTTGCAGGAAAATGAGCGATCCTGTTATAAACAAAATTCAGAAGAACACATATCACTTTGGTCATAGGCATACTCTAGATCTAAAAAGAAAAGATCATTAACAAAAGAAGTGAACTGATTAGAAGCAAACCAGTGGGAGGTGAAAAGGGGGCAGGATGATGGATATGATCAAAGGATCTTGTATGTGCATCTGGAAAGGTCAGGAACCCACTAAAATGGTGTAAAACAGAAAAAAAAGAAAAAGAAAAGGAACACTGGGGACAGGACAGAGGTGATAAGATAGAGTAGTAACAGAGAGTGTGATCAAAGTTTATTATATTTGCTTGGAAATATCCCAAGGAAACCCCTCAGTTCATATAACTAATATACATTTATAAAATAATTAAAAAACTGATAAATGTTTAAGGTTATCTATATATATCTATCTCTATGTTTAATGTTGGGCTGGGACTAGAGATGTAGAGTGCTTGCCTAGCAAGTAGAAGGTCCTGGGATTGATTCCCAGCGTTGCATAAGGGTAAGGGAGAAAAAAGGAAGGAAAAATATGTTTAACAATTTAAAAAATGATGCAATACACACTTGTATTCAAACATTGCATGGTATCTCACTAATCTGTACATTTTTATGTCTGTTAAAATAAATTCAAATTATTAAAAGATGTCAAGAAAACCATGGTCCTGGAAAGTAACATTTGGACATGAATAAAGGTTTTCTAGAGTCCATTTTGCTGAGTTGCATGAAGCTTCAGTAGAAACTTGGCTTATTTCTATCTAAGCTTCATTTCCAATTAATATTAGACATACAAAATCATGATAATGGACCAATGCATTTAATATTTAATACTCACTGTCCTCAATTCTCTTCTTCCTTTATATTTCATTGAGTGCAGCAAAAGTTCATTGATACCTGTTCCCTGGCATCTTGGTACTAAACTGATGATTGTGTTACATCTATAATTTATAGAATGCATTCAGAGCATTCGCAGATATTCTAAGTTAGCATTCAAGGTTCTTGTTAGATTATAGTTCTTGTCTAAAGAAGCTCAGTCATGTGGGGAGAAAGTTAAAAGATAAATGCAAGTTTTCAAGGGAAGCATTTGTAGGCTTTACCAACAAGTTTTTATGTTTTAAAGTTTTAGCCAAAATTTTGGGTTTTTAATTTTACTCAGGGCTACATAGACTACTGTGTAATTATAGGATAAAGAGTGATGAATTCAGGAATTCATTTTAGTTACTTAATTTTCCTTTAAAATAATATTCCTCAAAATAAATGCTATTTTCCCCCTGTAAAAGATGTAAATTAACTCTCCACGGATATAATTTTGAATTATGTTGATTGGAGAATAAATCAGGAGAATTGCATATGAGTATATGAATGTTTAAATAATTATCATTAATTTAAGTGTCCTTAAGAGAGCTTTAGCTGCTCAAGTGAGCATTTGCTTAATTTAAATTGAATTAAAAATGATCTATGTGAAAAACAGTTTCTGAAGTGTAACTCAAGTTTCATGAAAATGCTAGGAGCGAGACATGTTGTGGTGCAAAATCCTAATATTACAGGAATGGAATTTTGAGCCCCACTGATATAGATACTTTTGAATATTAACGTGGTATGGTACAAAATTATAATGTCAAACAGTGCTCTGGAGGGACAGAAAACCTTCTACCAAGGTTTTTTACCTGCAGCTACAGAGATCTATAAAAGGTTCATTTTTTTGCTTTCAAAGTTAGAAGTATCTAGGAAATTCCCTGAAGGGGTAATTTTATGTAGAGTATATTAAAATATTCCATTTTTTCTCACCATCTTATAAAGGGCCTGAGAAATAACTTGAAGAAACCTCTTTGTTTTAGAAATGTATTTTTGGGGCATTGCTTAAGCAAACCAATATATGATATGTCGATCATTTCCCTGACGGGCATGCTCTTAAAATGAGCATGTCTTCTTTGGTGCCACTATTTTAGTGGAAAACACTGCTTAGAAGTGTGAACAGAAGTTGGTATGTGGGGATGGCGTAGAGACGAGCTAGAGGAAATGAGTATGATACAGGCAGATAAGATTTTTGTGTTGACCCTCTGCCATTGTGATACCTTGAGTCTTGGTATCAGAGGGAACAGAGCTGTCTCTCATTGATTACCAATTAGGTCAGTTCAGACAGTGGAAGCAAAATAAGTAACTGAAAAAGGCAGCCAAAGACTTGAGAAAAGGCATTGTTTTAGACAGTGCAGAAATTGAGGAGGAACATGAATTTGGAATAGGGGTTCAAGAAAAATTTACCTAAATCTCAGTTAGTAGGCGTAGCTGGCTTGTGACTGTCTTGAGGAAGGACTGATTGCAGGATGAGCCTTTGGATGGCATGTGGAATGCAGGAATGCTTCCATTTTACCGACTGATCAGGAGGCTTTTTGTGCTTGGACTGTCGATGCAAATAATATGGCTTATGATGAACACTTGTGTTCATCCACAGGGTCTAGCATTTAAGTATATGCTAAGCAGAGGTGCCAAAATGCCAGCTTTGTATTTATAAGGTACCATGTGATTTTTTTTTGTTTCTTTGTATGTTCCTGTCCCACGGTATAACTCCTGTTTTCACTGTATTTGATGTCGCTGCTGTACCTTGTATATACACTTCTCTAACTTGGGGAGGGGAAGGGAAAAAACAAAATGCTTAAATAGGGATACAGGCTGACCCATTGTAACAATGAGATGTACAAGACACTATATTAAAAAAACTAACTTTATAATTAGGCGGCGGCGGGGTGGGGGTGGGAGTGTAGTTGTGGAGGGGGGAGGGAAAGGAAGGTAGGGGAAAAACAAAGGAGGAGGTAACGATGCTTGATAGGAAATGTACTCATTACCTTGCTCGTGTAACCATAACCCCTCTGTACAGTATTTTTACAATAAAAATGTATTAAAAAAGAAAACCTTGGGCACTAAGTCTTTTATGGTAGTCAGTATTTCATGTGTGTCAGTTCAGTGCTAGAGTGTTAGGTTGTTATGTGTGACTCTATGCTGTCATATCTCTTGGAAGTATGCTCCAGTTTTTTCCACAGTCCCCCCATACATACCTTTTCCCTTCACTGATTTTTACTTTGTGTCTTTTTGCTTTAGACATCATAGCCATGAGCCTATTCTAGCAAGCCATAAAATTCAGGGGGTGGATTTGGAGATTCCTGGCCCAGAACCATTACGCGTTGACTGATAAAATGAGAGTTGTAATAGGAGGTATGGTATATTCTGGAACTTATAACAGGGAGTTGTTTGGAATCATTTTATTACTATTTAAGTTTTTGACAAGCTAAGATTGACTTGTGTGGTCTGAGATGCTTCTAACACAAGAGCAATGAAATCAGATTAAGGTAGATGGCCCATGTCATCTTCTCTCACTCCCAACACAAATAGAACCTACTGAAATTAATCTCTTGGAAGAAGATAACCATAACCAGTTAATGGAAAAAATCCCTAAATGGATATTTTGATGGAAAACTTCTAGGTCTATCCCTGGGGGCATAAAACAATGAGAAAGTGTCTGTTTTAGAAACCATATTGTATTGTGATAACAAAATACTAGAGGCTAGGTGATTTATAAAGAGCAGTTTGGCTCATGGTAATAAATGTCCAAGAGATACTAGCATCTGTGTGGCTTTTTGTAAGTATCGCATGGTGGATGGCATCATATGGCAAAGGCTGTGTGAGTGGCCAACAGATATATGCCAAAGGCTAAACATGAGGAGTAATGTGATTGATCCTTTCTGGGTGACACCTCTGGTAGCAGGACAATCAATCTATTCCTCAGAGCTCTAATCCATTCTCTTCAATTAAAGCATAAAAATTAAGTAAAACAATATTTAAAAAGTACTGATATAACCATCAAAAGAATACGTGGAAGAAAAACAGTGACAACAAGCATTCCTCCTAGTGTGAATTTCTCAGATTGGGGACACTTCTTTCCTGGCCTTCTCAGAATGCTGCTGCCACAGCAAACACTTTGAGACAGAATTTGATTTGAGTCACAGGGCAGGTCAAGGGAATATGGGCTCTGCCTGGGCTGTATTCTCCCCTGAGTCTTTTTTGTGTGCACACCCATAGGCATGGCCAGGGTCAAAGCCTCTGTGAGCTTTCTTGCTTACTGAGCTTCCAAAGTATGTGCCCTGTACCAGGTGAGCATATGTTCACATCAGAGGGCTCTACCGTGTGCACGTTAATGTCCAAGCCACAGGTATATCCCCCAAATATCTCTGATGAGGGAGAGACAACAACCGAACCACTGAGTTTTACACAAGAGGGGAGGTTGAGGAAACAGTGATTTGCCAGCCTTGGTCTCAAACTCGGTTCTGGCACATGGACAGCGCATATGCCTGATTTCCTGCTTTTGCATTGAACAGTACTATCAATATCTGTCTTTCTACTCCCCTCCATGTCACAGCCTGAAGTTCCCATTGCTTAACTCTGTTAGTAAAGTTGTGAAGTCCTTGCTGCAGCTGACTGGCTTGTGTAACCATCTCCTACCCCGTGAACAGGGTCTCCATAGGGATACTAAATTGTGATTGTTGAGAGTTTTCTGACCCAGACCAGTTTTCTCCATAACAATAGAGCCTTTCTTTCTTTTATTTTTATTTTTTATTGTGAAAATACTGTACAGAGTGGTTACAATTACATGAGTAAGATAATGAGTACATTTCTTATCAAGCAAACAATAGAGCCTTTCTCAAGATGGTTCTGTTAGGTGGATAGGTGGATGTGAGCAAGAAGGAGACTATTACTGTTGCTACAAGAGTCCAACCTTCAGGCTGGGATGTAGCTCAGTGGCAAAGCACTTGCTTAGCAAGTGCAAGTCCTGGGTTCAATCCTCAGTACCAAAAAAGAAAAGACAAAAATACAGTTAGAGAAAGATTCCATCTCTCTTGTGGAGGATGATTACAAAACTCTAAGCAGATCAAATCTTCAAACAACTATTAAAATAACCACCCTATATCTTCCCAGAGCAAACTCAGGGTATCAAGGTCATATATGCAGCTTGAGTCTATAATGGCTGTTATCTGACCTTCCAGAAAGCAGAAAGGCAGAAAGGTAAAGACGAACAAATATGATGGCACCTTCTTAAAACACAGAGAACAATTGCACAGTCATTGAACCATTGGTGTAGGGGCCAAAAAAGGAGAGTCTCAGTTTATCTTCATCAAGTAACCCCACCTCACTGGAAAACAAAACCCCATGTCTGGGTAACTTCAAGTCAGTTGACCCTTACCCAAACTGCCTGCCTCACATCTCAAGATCTAGTTCTGTTGTTTTGCTGATAAATCCTTCCTTGAGGTTTTTCTACTTTTCATGTGGCACTTGAGGCAGTACCCTAATCTTAGACATTGCTACCCCAAACAATGGAGGAACATGTAGAATCTCTACCCACCAGAAACAGTTCTTGCTTACAGTCTTCTGAGACCTGGCTGTGCAATGAATTTTATCTCTAAGGCTAGCTCTGCAGGAGCAGTTACTTTCAGATCAAATCCCTGTGCTAGACTTAAAGCTTCTGAGAATGGTGGGTTTCTGCTGTGGTTAGGGCTGATGGTCTATTATCAACTGTTGTTGCTAATGGAGTTGCTTGAAGTTTCGAGCTCACCTTATGTTAGTGGCATTGCATTCCTTGACCCAGGGCTAGGATCGCAAGTTGTTTTATACTTTTCTCTGAATGGGCTTTCTAATTCTCCTTGCTGTTTATTTTTACCACCATTTTTTATTTTTTATCACTCCTTCTGCCCTTGGAATATAGTTTCTCCTTCATTCCCCTTACTCAGAATCTGGCAAATAGTACCTCTATTTCTCCATCTTTCTTCCTCCACAGGCCAGTTTTCTCAAAGAGCTGTTAATGTATTTATGAGGGTGAAGTCTCTATAACCTAGTCATTTCTAAAGATCCCCCCTGTAATCCCATTATATTGAGGAACATGCATCCAGTATAGAGGGTACAGATGGTATCCAACTATATAGTTCCATTGTTGGTATGGTAAGAATGTCACAGCCACACTTTTCAGTTTGTAAATTATATGATTAATGTGTCTTAGTTAAATTAAGCCAAGTTCCTTTTATCATTCTTTGCTGAATTTTTTTTTAATGCTAAGGGTGATAATTTTATTTCCAGCAAATTCCATTAGAAACCAAATCAAAATGACTCTACATTTAAGAGAAAATATAACCAGAGTTGGAAACATCTGCAATTTAGTATTACTAGATAATCTGGCTTGTAAATCAGTATCCAAGAGACAAAATCTCTGTTTGGAAAAATAAAACCCTTTGTTTAAAAGAATTACAATGAAAAGTTGTGGCCCTTTAGATTATTAAAAAAAGATTTGATTCTTTCCTAACCTGTGTATTCTCAAGGGTAAATTAGGAAAATCTCCTTTTAAAACCTATACGATGGACAGTTGAGTTATATGGTTCTTTTGTTGTTTTGATACCTGAGACATGGAAAACTTGCTACTCTGCAACACTGAGAACTCTACAAACACAGAAGATATTGACTCTGCATGCTCTGTTAGGCTCTGCTCTGTTACCCATTGTTGGACCTAATCAGTGGAGAGATCCTTGGAATCACACAGTTCTGGTTCTGCCTGAGCCATATCTCCAGTCAGTGCTTGTTGTCTTCATATGTTAGTAATTAGCAGGTAGCTCAAAAAATAAAGTGAATTTGCAGAGCTGAGATGCCCATTGATGGATTAAAAATGTGATCTGTGTATAGATATATGTGTGTGTACACACACACACACACACATATACACGCACACACACACACAGAGGTACATTCACAATATTCTTTAGCCAGAAAAAGAAGTGTAATTCTGTCATTGAGGCAATATTGACAAAACTATAGAACATGGTATTAAGTGAAATAAGCCAGGCACAGAAATATAAGTATCATGAAAAAGTAGAGAACAGTGATCACTCAAAGGTAGAAAGATTAAGATAACAAAATACTGAAATAAGGATACAGGATGACCCATTGTAACAATGAGATGTACAAGACACTATGTTGAAAACAAACTTTACAACTTGAGGTGGGTGGGGGAAGGAGTTGGGGAGCTGGGGAGGAAACCAGTGGTAGGGGAAAAATAAAGGAGGAGTAACAATGCTTGATAGGAAATGGACTCATTACTTTGCTCATGTAACTGTAACCCCTTTGTACAATATCCTTAATATGTGTGTGTGTGTGTGTGTGTGTGTGTGTGTGTGTGTGTGTTTGTGTGTATGAAGGGTAGAAAGATTAAGGAGGAGAAAAGATGGAGGCCAGCCAGAAACAAATATTGAAATACCAGTACTTTGGATATTTCTGGATTAGGTTGAATTATTCCAGTTAAATCAACTTTGTATGTATAGTTAGGACCTTTAGTACAGCTTTGATATATCGATGATTTTTTTTGTCGGTTGCAGGGCTTGAACTCTGGGGTTGGGTGCTGTCCCTCAGCTCTTTAGCTCAAGGCAAGCGGTCTACCACTTGAGCCACAGTGCCACTTCCATTTTTTTCTAGTGGTTTATTCGAGATGAGAGTTTCATGGACTTTCCTTCCTGGGCTGGCTTTGAACTGCGATCCTCAGGTCTCAGCCTCCTGAGTAGCTATGATACAGGCGTGAGTCACCAGCACCTGGCTTCGATGATCATTTAACTTTTCATTTAATGAGACTCTTTTGAGAAAGGGGAGATAGGATAACTGCTTTGAGCAGTTTGAGCTGGAACCCTTCCTAGGAGGACTAACACAACTATCTTGGCATTGAATACTTTTTTTTTTTTTTTTTTTTACTGTTTTTCCTCTTATGAGTATTATGGGAGTTTGTGCAGTTATGAAATTCTGTGGGCGAAAACACTTAGCAATTTGAGTTTGTTGATATTAGCACATGGCTGCAATTCTTTTGGTCGTTCTCCCAGTGAGAAGTGGGGTATCTACATACTCCTTGAATTTGAATTTGGAGGGGCTTGTGGCTTCTTTGACCAATAGAGTATATGATGGATGGTGTAATTTTCAAGGCTGAGTTGCTTGTATCATTTCTGTTGTTAGAATAGCATCCACAAAGGGTAGAGAGATTATGAAGAAAATAAACTTTATCTTACAATTTCAAAGGCTAAAAGTCCAAGATCAGATGGGTATGTGTGTTTGCAGTCTAGTGAGTACACATGGTAACTGTATCATGACATGGCCAGCAGTATGTGCTAGAGAGAAAAAGAAGTCATAGGTCATCATGGGAAACAAAAGTGATTTGAAGGTCCACTTACTCTTTTTGCAACTCATTTCTCCAGGAATTAACCATGGTCCTGAGGGAACTACATGAATGTCTTTTGAGAATGATGCCTCCTCTCTCTAGTGACCTATTTCCCACAAGATACAACCTTTTAAAGGACTTCATGTGCTATTCATATTCATATTGCTCATTATTGTCTTTTTTGTATTTGTATTTTTATTATAAAACTACAATACAGAAGGGTTACAGTTACATGAGTAGGGTAATGAGTACATTTCCTAGAGAGCATTGTTACCTCCTCCTTTGTTATTCCCCTACCATCCCTTACCTTCCCACCTCTCCAACTCCTCCCTCTTCCCCATGAAATTGTAGAGTTCATTTTCAACATAGTGTCTTGTACATCTCATTGTTACAATGGGTCAACCTGTATTCTCAAAGAAATAACTTCCCTTCCCAAATTAGAAAAATGTGTATACAAGATGCAGAACATTGGAATCAAATACAGTGAAAACAGGGGTTATGCCGTGGGGGAGGAGCATACAAAAGAAACAAAAAAAGTCACATAGTACATTATAAATACATGAAAAACAATAGCAAGCAAGAAAAAAAAACACTGTGTCCCTATCTTGGGGTTCATTTCACTTAACATCATCTTGTATGGTCATATGTACATAGCTTTTTACCTTTTCTGCTTGTCCTAGACATGTACTAGTTATTACAAATAAGGTAAACTATGGGACCTAAGTTTCAAATAAGCATGGCTTACTTGACTTAATATAAATTTCCCAAGTCTTTCCATTTTCTTTTCTTTCTTTTTCTTTTTTTTTTTTTTTGCTTATGTGGTGCTGAGGAATCGAACCCAGGGTCTCAGGCATGCAAGGCAAGCGCTCTACCACTGAGCCACCTTCCCAGCCCCAGTCTTTCCATTTTCTAACAAATGGGGAATTGAAATTCTTTCTGATGGAGGCATAGAATTTTATTACACACACACACAAACACACACACACACACACACACACACATCACATCACATCACATCACATTTTCTTGATCCATTCATTTACTGAGGGGAATCTGGGATGGTTCCATATCTTAGCTATGGTGAATAATGCTGTGATAAACATAGTTGCGCTGGTAGTTTTAGTATGACCTTGTTTGTGATTGTTTGGGTAAATGCCCCAAAATGGGATTGCTGGGTCATAGGGGAGCTCTATGTAGAGTCTTTTGAGGAACCTCCATACTGCTTTCCAAAGTGGTTGAACAAGGTTACACTCCCACCAACAATGCAGTAGGGTTCCCTTTTGGCTGCATCCCCTCCAGCATCTGTTTTTATTAGAGTTCTTGATGATAGTCATTCTAACTGGGGTGAGGTGGAATCCCAATGTTGTCTTGATTTGCATTTCTTTTATGGCTAGAGAAGTTGACCATTTCTTCATGTGTCTGTTGGCCATTCTTATTTCTTCTTCAGAGAAGTCTCTCTTTAACTCGTTAGCTGGTCTCTCTTTAAGTCTCTCTTTAAGTCTTTAGGCGGTTGTTTCTTTGAGGATTTGTTTTTGGAGGATTTAATTTTTTGATTTCTAAGTGTATTTTAGGTATATTTTAGATATGAGACCCTTGCCCATTGTATGGCTAGTGAAGATCTTCTCCAAGTCCATGGGCTCTCTATTGACCTTGGTAGCTATGTCCTTTGCCATGCAGAAGCTCTGCAACTTCATGCAATCCCATTTGTCCAACCTTTCTTTGATTTGTTGTATTTTTGGGTCTCTATTAAGAAAATTTCTGCCTGTGCTAAGGAGCTCTAGAGTTTCTCCTATTCCTTCCGGTAATGTTTTCAGGATGTCTGCTTTTATTTTCAGGTCTTTGATCCATTTGGAGTTGATTCTGGTGCAGGGTGATATAGAAGATCTAGCTTTAGTTTTCTAAAGTTGTTTAATGAATTTTGCCAGCAACATTTACTAAAGAGGCTTTCTTGCTTCCATTCTATTTTTATAGCTCCGTTGTCAAAGATTAGGTGGCTTAGAGGTCTGTGGGTTCATTTCTGGGTCTTCAGTTCTATTCTATTGGCTCTCAGGTCTGTTCTTGTGCCAGTACCCAGCTGTTTTGATTCCTATGGCTTTGTAGTAGAGTTTGAAATTTGGGATTGATATTCCTCAAATGTTTTTTTCTTTCATGCGATTGTTTCTAACACATTTATAAGATTATTTCTTTGTTGTTTTGTATGTCCCTCCCCCATGGTATAACCCCTGCTTTCACTGTATTTGATGTCAGTTTAATTTGTGGAGGGGAAGGGAAAAAACAAATCATTTAAATAGGGATACAGGTGGACCCACCCCACATCACAATGAGATGTACAAGTCGTTATGTCAAAAATGAACTTTACAACTTTGGTGTGCGGGGGAGGAGGAATAGGTAGGGAGGGCAGGGGGGAGGAGGGGAAGGGATGGGAAGGGGAAACAAAGGAGGAGGCTATGATGCTTGATAAGAAATGTACTCATTATCTTGCCCATGTAATTGTAACCCCTCTGTACAGTATTTTCACAATAAAAAAAAAGAAATTTGGTATTGATATTCCTCCAGCACTGCTCTTTCTGTTAAGGATTTTTTTTTTTTTTTTTTTTTTTTTTTTGCTATTTAGGGTCTTTTATTGTTCCAAATGAATTTTTGGGTTGCGTCTTCTATTTCATTGAAGAATGAGGTTGGGATATTGATAGGCATCACATTGAATTTGTAGGCATATTGCTCACTATTGTCTTATATGTATGTTTTCTTTTCAGATAAGGGGCCATAAAAACTCCCTGATAGGAGGAACATGCTGTATGTTTTGTGTTGCACAATACAAAAGTACAATGAACAATATAGAATGACACCAAGGGGAGAGAGTAGCTTTTTTCCTGTTATTCTCTGGAACTATATTTATATTTCTGCCATTTTCTTTTAATCTTTAAATGTGGTATATACAGTACCTAAGATAATTCAGAATTGTAAGAAGAAAGTGGAAGAGATAGTTTTAGGTGTGTTCCTGCAAGAGGAGATAATGAGAGGTTAGGCTACAAAGCCACACAATGAACAGCTTTATTTGTGGTATAACCAAAGCTCTTAGAATTTGCCAACACAAACCCTTTTATTATCAGAAACATTTAAGGTGTTTTAAAGCTTTTAATCATGTTTTACAGGCTAATAAAATTTCCTAGGGGAAAAGTAAAGTCTAAGATATTTCCCATAAATTAGACAATGTTTTTATGTTCCCTAAAGCAATGATTGAGCAATATAATGAAATTCTTAAAGAATTAGGATGATGTTAAGAAGACAAAGAACATTTTGAGGCTCATTGCCTACAATAGCTTTCAGTTTGTAGGATTATGAATGTAGATAGTCTTGATCATGTAACACTGTGGGCTGACAGTAATACCATTTTTATCTCCTCTCTTGGGCCTTCCTCAGATCTCCAATCTGCATTAGAGGGTTGAGATAAGTTTCCAGTTCTTCATTTCAGATCCAGGGAGTGGTGTAGAATAGCAAAGAGAGATCTAGTCCTAGATTAGATAATTAAATATTAAAAACATGTAGAAGTTCAGGGAAATACAATGAGATGTAAGTTTTTTTGAAGGAACAAACAGTAAGGACATTATTGTCTAAAGCTAAATAAGGGTGATCTTTTGTTCAGTTGTTTTAAGAAACAGTACAAATACCAATTATAATTTATTTCTAATTTTATTATTTTAAGTAGTTGTACAAAGGAGTTGTCTTTTAACAGAGCAATTTATGAATACAATGTCACTTGCACAGTGTTGTCCCTTTTAACATTCTCACCTAGTTCCTTATAACAAATTTAGAGAAGCCAAGATAGCCGTCTAATAGCAGACAGCACTTCTCAGCTTTTCAGTTAAATAGATGTGAAATAACCAGAAAACTACTTAACATTAAGTCTTACTAAGAAAATTAGAGCTGGTGGTTCAGTAGTCTAGATACTATTAATATTCCCAAGGTTGGCCAATGTAGCAGATGAATGTGGATCTAACCTATGCTGCTGCCAGACAAGTGCCATCCCAAACACTATCTCAAAGAGGATACACAAAGACGCATGAAGAAAACCTGAAGGCTATGGGCTTTGTACGTACCAACTGGATCATGGAATCCCCATGAGAAAAAACATATGCCATTGATGTCTTATCAAACTCTGCTTTCTGTCTGGAAATATCACCAGCCCAACATGGATCTCCACAGTGGGACCAGGTGAACACCAGCAAATGTTGCTTAGCAAAGCAATAGATTCATGAAAGACTAAGCTTCATCTCCATGCATGGAATGAGAGACTGAAATCAATGTATTGGCCTCTTCATTGACTACTAAGCCATACCTTTGTTTAATAATAACAACAAGAAAATCCCACACAACCTTGAGGTTACCCAATCATTCCTAAATACCTGGAAATCTCTAACTAAATTTCATAAAAGATTAAACTCTCAAATGAAACCTTGCACTCAGTTGCATAAATCCCACCATACTTGTAAAGTGAAAACAAAAAGAAATATGTCTCCTCCCAAACTCAACAATTTCACAACAAAGGAATGTAACAAAAGTTACATTCTTAACTTACATTTTGCTTAATGAAAGTTATGAAATGAATGAAATCCAAAACAATGAACTCAAAAGATAAATGACAAGTATGATCAATAAAATTAGAGATGTATAAGCACCTGAATGAAATTAAAGAATATACAAATTCTTAACTGAATTAAAAGAAAATTCTCACAGATGAATTAAATAAGGAAAACAATGTGAAAGAGGAACGTGAAAGAGGAATTTAAGAAAATTGTATAAATTCTAAAAAAATCAAAATGAAATTTTAGAAGTGAAAAATACAATTACTGCTCTTCTCCACCAAAGTTCAATCAAAAGTCTTAATAGAAAATAAGCAAAAAAAATCATATCAAGGAGTGATGGTTACAAGGAACTAACAAAAAGAAAAGGAACTAAATCAAAGACAAAAGACAAACAAAGTACTAAAGCAAAATGAATGGACCATGTAAAATCTCTGAGCAAATCTGTAAATTGTGACTATAGAAGAAGTACAAATTCCATAAATAAATAATGTGTTTCATAAAATGATAGTAGAAAACTTTCCCAGGATAAGGTTACTAGTGGTACAGGATATAGAATAGCTTATAGAATTCTAGCCATACAAGATTAGAGAAGAAAGACTGCTAGACATATTATAGTTAAAAATTAAACATACACAACAAAGAATGTCTGTAGAAACCCACAAAGGAAAAGAGATCCATCACCCCAAAAGCATTCATTTGAATAAAATAGATTTCTCAACACATATTCTAAATTCTAGAAGATATGGAGTAACATAATTCAAACCTCAAAAAATAATTGTCAACCTAGACTAGTGTTTCCAGCAAAACTATCCTTCTCATATGTATCTCTATCCAGTCTGGGTAAGATGTTAGCTGTGGTACTTGTGTTCAAGGCTGCGGGTAGAAAGGTCAGAACCTAAAACCAGACCTTGGCAAAACCACAGGACCCTATCTGAAAAAGTAATTAATTAAAGCAAAATGGGCATGGATTTTAGCTCAAATGCTAGCGAGCACCAGCTCTATGCTCAAATCCCTAGTCTCATAGTGAATAGACACCATAAATAAATAAGTAATTAATAAATACCAAACTCACTGAGGTCAACAACAGAGAGGACAACACTAATTAATAAATTAGTGAGTTGTGCTTCTGATCACAGTTCAATCCCCAAATGCCTTATCAACTCTACTGAAAGTTCCCTTTTATGAAAGTAAGCTAAAAGCTAATTTGTAAGTTTTATTATTATTGTTCTTCCTTGGTGTAAATGTTTCCTGGCCCATAAGAAATGGAGATATCAGTAATGTTCTTTATTTTTGCTTTCTGTCTTCATTATGACCCTTCTATTTCAGTGAGAAATCAGGACACCTGAGCTCTCTGAATCTTCCTGCAGAAGATGAAGAGACTTTGCCCTCCCACAGTGCAGTGTGGGGAAGTGGAAGGGCAGTGTCTCTTCATCTTCTGCAGGAAGATTCACACTGCACTGCTGCCCATGAAGAAGCATACCTCACCCTGGACATAATTTTGTACTTCATATTACATCCTTCTTCTAAGGACTTGGAACTGCAAACTTTTGAAACTAATGTATTTCTCTAAGATATGTAAGTTTATGTTTGCTGCTTTGTCACAAAACAAGAAATATGTGTTGAGTCAACAAAGACTTTGTCTTTGAGCAAACTAACCTCTCAAATATAGGAACCATCAGACCTACAGAGCCAAACATGTCTCTGCCCACATCCCTAAATTTGAAAATTAAGCTGTGTATCCATTATCACTTTGCCCTAGGGGTACTAGCTGATTTATTTCTTTTGTGATGTCCTGTAAATTACCTAATTAAAATAAGTTTCTGAGACAATCAGCTTATCTCACTAGGTTCCTGAATTTATTCCAAGAACATCTGTGGCACAGAGATCCTGAAAACTCTTCCTGTGCAGGCAATGATAATAAGCAACTTTTCTGGGTCAACCATTGCTTCTAGTGCTCAAACTAACAGGTTAATTAAGAGCCTTTAGAACAGTGAAGTCAAAGGACTTTTATAGAAAGGTGACTAATTATTAAAGACTCTCTAATCCTGTATCATATCCTCAACATAATAGAATGTTAAAAATAAAAAGCATCGTGGATATTATCTTATATGGATAATAATAAAAGGAAAATTACTTTTATGACAAAACAAAATAAGAAGCAGAAATGGAAGCATCTTCAATTATGACCCAAACTACAGTGCCTTAGAAATTATAGTTGCAGTCAAGAATTCAATGTATATCCTACAAAATTAAGAAAGGATTTCCTCATGGTGGTGTTAATTATCACATTATAACTTGAGTTCATTGACAACTTATTTTGATTCAAACAGAATTCAATACGTCTTTATTGATGATAGTGATCAATAACATCTAATATTATACCCAATTAATTCCAGTGTCTGAGGATCTATAGATTTCTTTAGTATTCCACATGCAAGCAACTTTGGACATTATTCTTTGAATATTTGCTGTTAGTTCTTAGGATATAGTGCTTGAAATAAAATTACTAGATCAAAATTTACAAGCATCTTAAGCTTCATGATATATAATTCTGAAGTGTATTCAAATAAAGCAATATATGGCATACATATGAAGAAATTATTAGAAGTGATGTTAGGATTCAACTATAATTTTTAAAAAGGAATCAAGTTGATGTGGTTTTATTTATATTTGCAATTATGAGATGTTTTTGATGAAAGTAAAACAAAACTCTCTCCTTCCTTAACACACAAATTAATGATGATAATTTACTCTTCAGTTAATTTATGCATACATCAAATATTGAAACCATAAGTGTCATTACAATTCCATTTTCATTTCTTCTTCTCTGAGACATCAGTAACCATTTTCTATTATGCCAAAAATAATTACTTCTCCAGTCTGAGTTTTCATTAAAATTTTCTTGTGCAAGGACAAAAAATTCTTTCACATGCTGCATCTCAACAAACTTTTCAACAACTTCATAAGTAAACTAATTTTTGTATGTTTTATTAAGTGGAACATGTATTGAAGCTAATACAAATCATTCTTTAAAAACATTTCAGGGCATACCTTGTGCTAAAGCTGAGAGCTATTACTTTGTTTTGATATGCCCCATATTCTGCTGTGTGTCCTTAGTAAAAATAAACTTTTTATTAGCTACATTTTAGGGTTATTAGATTGTTGTGTGTGCTATTAGATGGTAGATAACTAGAGAAATCCTGGAACATGTCAAGTGATCAATAGATGTCATTTTTTAATTCTGGAGGGAAAATTGCTTTGTAACTAAATTCTAGGGTAGAAATAGACTTCATCAGCTGGGCACAAACATGAAATGCATATATATGTATATATATATGTATATATATATGTATATATACATATATATATATATGTAGCTTGTCTTGGCTATAACAACCTAGAGGTGACTACATGAGTTGTAGTAGCATATGTATATTATAAATATGCTGTTGTATATGATTAAAAAGAGTTTTGTGGAGACTAAGGGGAGTAGGGACAGAGAGGGACAGAAAGAAAGACAGACACAGAGAGAGAGAGAGAGACAGAAAGTTGTGATAGATTTCTTTAAATTTCCAATATTCCTATTGTTAGATTTTGGTATGTTTTAAATTTTTATTGAAGGACTACAGTAGTAGATTCATCCTATAATACTAGATTTGCAAATGGAAAGTAAAATATTTTAACAATTAGAGTGATTTAGAATTCATTTCAAAATTTGGTGTGGCCTAATGTAACAGGCAAATGAAATAAGTAATTTGATAAATGGGATTGAGCACAAATATCTCCTTTCTCTTAAACTCAGGGATTTGTGCTTGCTAGGCAGATGTTCTAGTGCTTAAGTCACTGCTTAGTCCATAAATATCCTATTAAAAAAATTCTGATGAGAGATCTGGGAAAGTAGCTCAGTGGTAGAGTGCTTGCCTTGTATGCCTAAGGCCCTGGGTTTGATTCCTCAGCACCATATAAGCAAAAAGAAAAAAGCTGGAAGTGGTTCTGTGGCTCAAGTGGTAGAGTGCTAGCCTTCAGCTGAAGAGCTGAGGGACAGCGCCCAGGCCCAGAGTTTAGGCCCCATGACTGGACCCCCCCCCCAAAAAAAAATTCTGATGAGATACAAATAAATTATAGTACATAATAAAAGTGATAGAAAGATAAATTAAAATGATAAACTAGAAACCAGTGGCTCACATCTGTAATCCTCCTATTCAGGATGCTGAAAGTAGAAGGATTGAGGTTCAAGGCCAGGAAAAATAGAAAAATAGAAAATTTTGTGAGACTTTTATCTTAAAAATAGCCCATAGAAATACCTTCAAACCTAAACCTAAACTAAAACCAAAACAACAACAAACCCAGAACAAAAAAGACAACAACAAAAAACATGGCTGGGGATGTTGTTCAGGTGGTAGAGTATCTGTTTATCAAGCATGAGGCCCCAAGTTCAAACTCCAGTACCACATACAAAATTAAAGAACATAAACATCTCTCTCTCTCTCTCTCTCTCTCTCTCTCTCTCTCTCTCTCTCTCTCTATATATATATATATATATATGCTTATATTTCTTTTTATCTTCTGTATGTGTAGGAAAATAGAACATGTTTATGTTACACATAGATGTATTTCTCTTTATATACAATTTCTCATAGTTCTTTAATATTTTGTTTCTACTTATTTAGTCAGTTGTTAATCTTTATTGTGAAATGCATTTTTGTTGTTGTTCCTATAATTTTTTTCACTTGTTATATTTTGACTTCCTTTACTTTTTTCCTTGTTGAAACAATATACTATTTATTATATTGATTTATTGTATTTGCCCATTTAATTTACCACATGAGTGGATTTTAATGTTCTATTATTTGTACTTGTGATCTTTAATACTATTTGTAACAAGGATACCCAAGGACAGTATATTGGAAACAAACTTTACAACTTTGGGATGGGGTGGAGTGGGGAGGAGTGTGGGAGGTGGGGGCGGGAAGGGATAGTGGGACAACAGGGGAAGAGGTAACAATGATCCACAAGTAATGTACTCATTGCCTTACTCATGTAACTGTAACCCCTGTGTACAGCATCTTTACAATAAAATAAAATAAAATAAATTACATATTAAAAAAAGCTAGAGTGTCAGCCAAAAATACTATTTGTACTTTTCATTATTTTTTTCTATTTCTCTCAGCATTTTTCACCTCTACTAGAGAAAATATTATTTTGTTTTGTTTCATTTCATGATTACCTTTTGTTTGACTGGCATACTCTTTCTTTCTTTCTTTTTTGTCTGTCATGAGGCTTGAACTCAGGGCCTGGGCATTGTCCCTAAGACTTTTTGCTCAAAGCTAGCATTCTACCACTCTACCAACAGCTCCACTTCCATCACTGGCATACTCTTTACCTTCCTCATTTGGAAACTGACTCATATTTCATGACTCAGTTCAGGTAAGTGTCCTTCTTGTCAGGGCGGACCATCCAGCCCTCCTCAGATAGGTGAGATATCTGTACTCTGTGCAGCCTCACCAACCAGTGTATATGCCTCTCACAGTACTGCTTTATTTTATAATCTGTTTATACTTTACCTAAGATCACTGACAATAGGACTATTGGATCATTTTCTGACTTCTCAGAAACTTAAATATTAACATTAACAAAGACATGAAAAAAATCAACAAAGATGCCCCAGGATCTTCTTTTTCAGGTTCCCTAACACAAATATTTGTACAAAATAGAATTTTTAAAAAAATATAGAAAAGACAAAAAGCAAAACAAAACACAAAAACAAAACAAGAGGAGTTGCTTTCCTGATTTCAGCCTTGTGCTTCTCATTGTTGGCATACAGAAAATCATTGAGGAATTCTATGCCTCCTTCAGGAAGAATGACGCTGCCCCATTTGTTAGGAAATGGAAAGACTTGGAAAAATTATATTAAGTGAAGTAAGCCAGGCCCAAAGAAACATAGGTCCCACGGTTTCCCTTATCTGCAATAACTAGTGTCTGTCTAGGACATGGAGAAATGGTCAAAAGCTATGTACATAGGACCATATAAGATGATGCTAAGCACAATGAACCCCCAAAAAGGAAAACTAGAGGTTTTATCTTTCTTGCTATTGTTTTTTAATGTAGTTATAATGTACTATGTGATTTTTCTTGTATGTTCTTCCCCCATGGTATAACCCCTGTTTTCACTGTATTTGATTCATGTGCCCTGCATCTTTTTTATACATTTTTCTAATTTGGGGAGGGGAAGGAAAAAAACAATATGCTGAAAAAAGAACAACAAAAAAGAGAAAAGCCGTTGATTTTTTTTTTTTTTTTTTTTTGTCAGTTGTGAGGCTTTAACTCTAGGCATGGGCTCTGTCCCTTAGGTCTTCAGTTCCAGGCTAACACTCTACCACTTGAGCCACAGCACCACTTCCAGTTTTCTGGTGGTTTATTGGAGATAAGAGTCTGACTGCCCAGGCAGGTTTTGAACCTCAATCCTCATATCTCAGCCTCCTGAGAAGCTAGGATTACAGGCATGCGCCTTTGATGCCTGGCTTAGCCATTGATTTTTGAGGGTTAATTTTATAACCTACTACTTTGCCAAAGTTGCAGTAACTTGGGAGTGGAGTCCATGGGATTCTTTAAATACAAGATAATGTCATCTGCAAAGAGGGACAGTTTTACTTTAGCTTTCCCTATTTGGATCCCCTTTATGTTTGCATCTTTTCTTATTGCCCTAGCTAGGCATTTTAATACTAAATTGAAGTGAAGTGAATAGAGTGGACATCCTTGTCTTGTTCCTGAATTTAGAGGAAATGGCTTAGCTTTTCACCATTAAGTATAATGCTGGCTGCAGGTTTGTCACACACAGCCCTTATTGTATTAAGGAATGTTCCATGGATTCCTAGTTCTTCCAGAGCTTTCATCATAAAGGGATGTTGGATCTTGTCGAATGCTTTTTCTCCATCTATTGAGATAATCATGTGGTTCTTATCCGTGCTCTTGTTGATGTGATGAATTATATTGATTGATTTGTGTATAGTGAACCGGCTTTACATCTCTGAAATGAATCCTTTTTGATTGTGGTGTATGATTTTCTTGATGAGTTGTTGACGTTGATTGGCCAAAATTTTGTTGAGAAGTTTTGCATCAAAGAAATGGGTCTATAGTTCTCTTTTATGATGAGTCCCTGCCTGGTTTTGGGATGAGGGTTATTATAGCTTCATAGAATGAGTTCGGTAGTGAACTTTCACTTTCAATTTTATTGAAGAGTTGGAGGAGTATTGGTGTGAGTTCTGCTTTGAAGGCCTTGTAGAAATAAGCTGTAAATCCATCCAGTCCTGGGCTTTTCTTGGGGGAAGGTCTCTTATTGCAGTTTCTATTTTGATGCTTGATATGGGTCTGTTAAGTTGGTTTAAATCATCTTGGCTTATTTTCGGTATGTCAATATTTGCTAGAAATTTGTCCATTTCTTCCAGATTCTCAAACTTATTAGCATAAAGGTTTGAGAAGTATTCCCTTATAACCTTCTGAATCTTGGTTATTTCTGTGGTGATGTTTCCATTCTCCTCTCTGAGTTTATTTGGTTATGGTCTCTTCTTTTTCTGATAAGATTTAGTAAGGGTCTGTTAATTTTTCAAGAACCAACTCTTTGATGAGTTGATTCTATGTTTTTTTTGGACTCCAATTCATTTTTTTCTGGTTTAATTTTAATTATTTGTTTCCATTTATTGGATCGGGGTTCAGCTTGTTGCTCTTTTTCAAGGAGCTTCAGGTGACTTGTTAAATTGTGGGTTTCAGATCTCTCCAATTTGTTGATGTAGGAACTCAGAGCTATAAACTTGCCTCTGAGTACTGCGTTTGCTGTGTCCCAGAGGAGCTGGTAATTTGTGAGCTCAGTTTTGTTAAATATCATGAACATTTGATTTCTTTCTAGTCTCTTCCATGACCCACTGGTGGTTCAACAGTGTGTTGTTCAGCTTCCATGTGTTACAGGATTTTCTTTGGTGGTTTTTGGTGTTGAATTCTAATTTTATTCCCTTGTTTCTGAATCTGGACAAATTTGTTTTGTGACCCTAAATGTGGTCTATTTTGGAGAATGTTCTATGTACTGCTGAGCAGAACGTGTATTCATTCTTATGCTGCTGGGTGAAATATTTAGTAGATGTCTAAGTCTAGTTGATCTATGCAGTTTTTTAGATCTGAGATTTCTCTGTTGAGTTTTTGCCAGGTTGATATATGTAGCAGTGATAGTGGTGTGTTAAAATCCCCAACAATTAATGTCTTTGGATCTATGTGAGATTTGAGGGAAAGTAGTGTTTCTTGGATAAATTTGTGTGCTATGTTATTTGGTGAATAGATATTTAGAATTGTAATAACCTCCTGAAGGAGAGATCACTTAATTAGTATGTACTGACCTTCTTTATCTCTTCTAGCTAATTTTAATTCGAAGTCTATTTTATCTGATGTTAGGATTGCAACTCCCACCTGTTTATTGGGGGCATATGCTTGGTAGATTTTATTCCAGCCTTTCACTTTCAGAATATGTTTGTTTTTGTGGGCAAGGTGAGTTTCTTGAAGACAGAATATAGAAGGATCGTGCTTTTTAATCCAGCTAGACAATCTATATTGCTTAATTGGAGCATTAAGTTCATTAATATTGAGAATTAGGACTGAGAGTTGTTTGATAGTGCTTGCCACTTATCCACCTTTTTTGGGCTGTGCCAACTGGGTTGCTGTGCCAACTGGGTTCTTTCTATGATTCCTGGATTCTCTGTTTGGGGGCTGTTTCTTGGCCTTTATTTTGCTCTTGTTGGTGTTCTATGTGTAGGAAATCATTAAATATCTTTTGTAGGGCTGGTTTGGTGGAGATATATTGTTTCAATTTTCCTTTGCTGTGGAAAGTTTTAATTTGTCCTCCCATTATGAAGGAGAGTTTAGCTGGGTACAGTATTCTTGGTTGATAGTTGTTTGTCTTTAGGGCGTGGCATACATCATTCCAGGCTTTTCTTTATTTCATTGTCTCTGCTGAGAAATCTGAGGTTATTCTAATTGTTTTCCCTTTATAAGTGATTGATCTTTTCTCTTTGACAGCTTTAAGGATCCTTTCCTTGGTCTGAATTGATTCTGTGAGGATTATAATGTGACAGTGGGATGTCCTGTTCTGGTCTGGTCTATTTGGGGTTCTAAAGACTTCTTGTATCTGAATAGGCCTATCTTTTTGTATGTTTGGGAAGTTCTCTGCTAGGATCCTGTTAAATAAATTTCCTAGACCATTAATTTCTGTCGTCTCTAAGTGCTGCTGTACACCCATTTTCCTCAGATTAGGCATTTTGATGGTGTCTTCTAAATGTTGAATAGATCTATCATATTTCTTGGATTTGTCTTGAATAGTTTTTTTTTATTGTGAGAATACTGTACAGAGGGGGTTACAATTACATGGGCAAGATAATGAGTACATTTCTTATCAAGCATTGTAGCCTCCTCCTTTGTTTCCCCTTCCCATCTCTTCCCATCCTCCCCCATCCCCTCTACCCACTCCTCCTCCCCCCTCCCCCACCACCAAAGTTGTAAAGTTCGTTTTTGACATAACGACTTGTACATCTCATTGTTGCAATGGGTCCACCTGTATCCCTATTTAAACGATTTGTTTTCCTTCCCTTCCCCAAATTATACCAACATCAAATACAGTGAAAGCAGGGGTTATACCGTGGGGGAGGGACATACAAAGCAAAAAAGAAATAATCTCATAAAAATGTTAGAAACAATCGCATGAAAGAAAAAAACATTTGAATATATATCTTAGGATTCATTTCCCTAACATCACCTTATCTGACCTTTTCTGCTTGACTCAGACATATACTAGTTACTGCAAATAAGGGAAACCATGGGACCTATGTTTCTTTGGGCCTGGCTTACTTCACTTAATATAGTTTTTTCCAAGTCTTTCCATTTCCTAACAAATGTGTCTTGAATAGTTTTATGTTCTTTCTCTATAATATGTAGGTTGTCTTCAATCCCAGAGATTTATTTGATCTTCTGCTTCATCTAACCTGCTCTCAAGACTTTCTACTTTGTTTTTTATTTCTTTTCCTTCTAATTGGTCAGATTTGATGGCTTCAAATTCTTTGCTTGAACTTTGTTTTAGATTTTGTATGGACTTCTTTACCTCCTTAATTTGGTTTTCAGTGTTCATTCTCAAATCCCTTAGCTGATTGGTTATAGTTTCATTGGACTCCCTTTCCCTCTGTTGGGTTGTATTCAGCATTCCCTTTGTGCCCTCCATGGATTCCTCTGGCTTTTTGTTTGTGGATTCCATGAATGCCTCTATTAATCTCTGTTTATTCTCATCCCACTCAGGCAATACCTCAGTTAATCTTTGATTAGCCTCCTCACACTCACGAAATACCTTTATTCATCTTTGGTTAGCCTCATCACTCTTATGCATTTCCCTATCACACTCACACAGAGCTTTTGCAGGCTTTCAATTTTTATATTCAACATGTTTACCTTTGTAGAGCATTTTGGGAACTCTTCTCTGGATTATTCATTAACTGCTCTGTAGCTTTAGTGGGAGTTCAGATGCCTGGACTTGGCATTTTTCTCGTGTGTCTCTGGCTTGTTATGCCCATTTGGGTATGAAAGCAAAACCAATTCTGTGGTAGAACACTATTTTAAGGCAAACATCAACCAGAGCCCTGTAGTTGCACAGATTGTTTGATGCAGTCAAATTGTGTACAGATGCAATATAGTTCAACAGATACAATCTAGTTCAAGAACAAATGAATAAGGATCAGTGGACTCAGAAAATCAAAGAAGGAGTCAGCAGACTAGAAATTAATAGGTTTTGGGAAAATTGTGGGTAGAAAATAAGATTACAGGAATGTGTGGAGGGAAAGGAGAGGGGAATATAAACAAAACCTAGAATCAAAGAGAAGAAAAGAATAGAAGGAAAGGAGAAGAGAGATACAGTAAAAGGAAAAATGAAAAATAAAAAATTTAAAAATGAAACTTAAAATTATACAAGTAAAAAGTAATAATAGTACAATTAAAGGAGTTAAGGCTGAGGGTTAATGAATTGAGTATTTGATATCTAAAGTAAGTATGCCCACAATGAAGGATAAGGTCTAATAATTGAAGATGGGTATATATCTGGGGATGAACAGAGCGGCAATTAAGTTAACAAGAAAGAAAAAGGACCAAAAGGGAACAGAGTAAAACGAGAATTAAAAAAACTAAAATAAAAAATGATGAAAAAAGAGAAACAATCTTTAAAAGAAATTTTAAAACAATTAGGAAGAAAAAAAGTGTTCTTCAATTTTTTTCGGGGAGGGATCTTCTGCCTCTCCTGTGTCTATAACCAATTTCTTGGTGGAGTCTCTGGTTTACTTGTGGTGTTTGGTTTTCTTGTGGCTTGATTGGTTTCTTAAAGCATTTTGAGCAAGCAGAATGAAGCTCTGCCTTACCAGATATTTTTTTTAACCTTTTTTTCCTTTCTTGCTGTTGTTTTTATTTTTTTGAAAATTAAATATTTTTTATTGTGAAAATACTGTACAGAGTTATCTTTTTTATTTCATTTTTAATTTTTTAATATTTTTTTATTGAGAAAATACCATACAGAGGGTTACAATTACATGGGAAAGGTAATGAGTACATTTCTTATCAAGCATTGTTGCCTCCTCCTTTGTTTCCCCTTCCCATCCCTTTCCATCTCACCCCTCCCCCCACCACCCCCTCTAAAGTTGTAAAGGTCGTTTTTTGACATAACGATTTGTACTTCTCATTGTTGCAATGGGTCCACCTGTATCCCTATTTAAACGATTTGTTTTTTCCCTTCCCCTCCACAAATTATACCAACATCAAATACAGTGAAAGCAGGGGTTATACCATGGGGGAGGGACATACAAAGCAACAAAGAAATCACCTTATAAATATGTTAGAAACAATTGCATGAAAGCAAAAACATTAGAATACATTTGAATACTTAGAGATTTTCTGACCCTCCTCCTAGGCCAATTCAGTGGGAGAATGATCTGCTTCAAGTATCACAAAAGAGTGAGATGGCTGTTTCCTCTAGGTTGGAATTGCTATGATGGGTCTAGGTTGTGTGTAGAGTTGAGGTCTGTCAGCAATCAGTAGTTTTTCCCTGAGGGGCTATGTCCTGAGACACTAACTCAGCCCATCCTGGAGCCATTCTCAGGAGTTATGTTTACTGAGTTTTCCTTTTACCCTCCTGCAGTTAGGTCTGCTGCCTATGTTGCAGTGGGGTAGGGCGCCTGTGGCTGCCAATGAAGAAAGTCACTCCTCCATGGGAGAAGCTATCTCTGCCTGGGAAGGGTAACTTTCCCCTGGATGGTGCTGAGTCCTGCAGGTCACGTAGAATGACTCCTATGATCTTCTTTCAAGGCCTGGGTTATCTGCTCTGGCCCGGTCTTTGTCAGTATCAAAGATGGAATTCTTCTCTGGTGGTGGGGGAGGGGCTACCTTCCCCTTGGTGAGAAGGAGTGAGGATGTCTTGTGGGGTACTCACACCTTTCCCTTGGTTTCTGGACTGTCCATGGTCTGCGACTATCTGTGGTCAGCAGGATGATTTCCAGACCTTGTCAGTTCTTGCTGGCTGTGAGTAGAAACTGTTCCCACACCACCTCTGGCACCTCATCCTGGGCTCTCTTTGTTGATATGGCAGCTGCAGTAGCAGCAGCCACCACAGCTGCCATGGACAACAGTGAGTGCGGGAATCTGTTCCCTTGACCAAGCTGCCTGAATTTTTCCTCTGCCCAAACTCTCTGTACTATAATGGCACACTTGGTGTGACTCTCCAGCCTTTGACTTTTCACTGGAACACTAAAACTGCTTTCTATGGGAGAACTTGTCTATCCCCCAGCTTCTCCTCTGCCATCTTCCTCTCAATCCCAAGATAAATTCTTTTTCTGAGTTACATTGCTGCAATCAAGGGCATATTCCTGTGTGTTGAGCCACAAAACTTTGAGCATAGCCAGATAATCATCCAGATTTTGACTTCATTATCTTTATCATTTGTATATTTATTACACATTTTGTTACTTTTCCCCTTCTCCATCTTCTCTTTCTGTATCTTCTATGTGTTTTCTTCATGCTCTCTTTCCTCCTCCTGCTCTTACTGTTCTTCTTTCTCTTCCTTCTCCATAGCCTCATCTTTATGTCTTTGCTAGTGAGTTGATGTTAACTATAAAACTGATCACCAAAAGATGAAATGCTCTCAGCGATTTGTGTTTTTCCTGTTGCAGAACAGAAGACATATTACCTAAGTTCCTTCATTTTTAGTTCCTTTTATTTGTTTTTGTTACTTCATATTATTGGAGGTTGTGAAATAGTTCACAGTTCATGGTTTATATAAATGGCTTAGGATAATTTGGGAAGAATCTGATGTTAACCATATATTATATGTTTTGGCTTAACAAGCAGAGGAAATATTTTAAGTGGCAGATGAAGAAACTGAGGTTAAAAAAACAAGATGACTTGGATCTGCTTTACCTTTTGTAAATTGAGAAGGATGGCACTTTTTTAAAAAAAATATTAAACGGATCCCTCCAGTACTAATCATGATGAATAAAATTAAATTGATTATGTAATTAGCTCTTTCTTGGAAGACTTTTCTTTAAAACTGTCTCAGTGGATACAACTACTATGATCCTATCCAACCTGTAGCCTTCTTAGTCATCTGTTTTTTTCTTTGTAGTGGTATTTGGGTTTGAACTTAGAGACTTGTGCTTGCTACACAGCTCCTGAACCCTTTGAATCATGCCACCAGCATTTTTGCTGTTACTTTTAGAGTAGTGTTTCACATTTATATCCGCATGGCATGGACTATAAATCTTCTATTTATGCTTCCTGCATAGCTGGCATGACAGGAATACACTACCATACCTAGGTTTTATTGGATGAAATGACATCTCATTAACTTCTGCTCAGACTGGCCTTAAACCCTGATCTTCCCAATGGCTGCCTTTCATGTAACTAAGATTACAAGCAGTCCTGAGCCACCATGTCTGCCTCCTTAGTCTTACTTTGATTTTATACATAAATTTTCTCCCAGGCCTAGGGATCTGAGGGTTTAAATTTATTTATTTATTGACAGGAAGCAATTTTCTCCATTTGTCAGGTGTACGCATATTTTATCATAAGTTCTTTATGCTGTGAAATAGTAGAATGGGTAAGCAGATGATTTTGGACAACTGATCCCTGCAGAATGGGTGCCTTTATACCTTTTTAATGACATGACATGAACTCCTGTCACTGGATGAGCAGGCAGCTGTAATACTGAAGATCGTTAATAGTCTGCTCCTCTGCCATCATAATTGCTGACCTCAGCTTGGCCCTCGGCTGTGAATTAGACTTTCTGTTAAGAAGGAATATTAATGACACAAAGTAAAATTTCTCAGTAGTTCGTAACTGGAATTGAAAGATGTTCCATTTAATTCTTAGGAGAGAATGGCTTTGAATCTGCAAATATTGTTATTATAGTTTAACAATGACAGGTGAGATGAAGGAAAAACCATTCTGCTCAGAAGTTTTTCTTTTTTTTGAGAATGATGGTGTAGGAATTTGCTCACCTTATGTAATTCTTTGATGAATTAAAAGATTTAGTATGAGGAATTACATATTTATACAGGATGTTTTACCCAAATAAGACATCAAATATAGAATTACTTAATGAAAGAAGCAAGAGCTTTCTTCTGCTCTTTACTAATTAAAAAACTAGATCAACACATTATTTTTTGAGATGTAAAAACATGGAGGCATACATGTCTTTTGAATGTCACGCTTTTGAATGCCAGCAATTATATTTTACCCAAATTCCCAAAAATACTACATGCATATATGGAATGCTCATTTACATTTTAATAATTTTATTGTAAATATACTGTACAGAGGGGTTACAGTTACATGAGTAAGGCAATGAGTACATTTCCTCTTGAGCATTGTTACCCCCTCCTTTGTTTTTCCCCTACAATCCCTCCCTTCTCCACCTCCCCAATTCCTCCTCCCCCCCAAGTTGTAAAGTTTGTTTAAGCATAGTGTCTTGTATGTCTCATTGTTACAATGGGTCAACTGTATCCTGTTTCAGCATTTTGTTATTTCCCTTCCCCTCCACAAATTAGAAAAATGTGTCTACAAATTGTAGGGTACTGACATCAAATACAGTGAAAACAGGGGTTATACTATGGGGGAAGAATATACAAAAGAATCAAACAAATCACATAATACATTAAAAACAACAGCAAGAAAGATAAAACCTCTTATGTCCCTTTCTTGGGGTTCATTTTGCTTAGCATCATCTTATATGGTCTTATGTATATAGCTTTTGACCTTTTCTGCTTGTCTGGTAAGATTATCCTAGACGTATACTAGTTATTGCAAATAAGGGAAACCATGGGACCTATGTTTCTTTGGGTCTGGTTTGCTTCACTTAATAGCGGAAATGTAATTAAGGTTGAGTGATGTGTTAATTGAACTGATTCATACAGCAAGCCAATTATAGAAGGCTATCATGAAGATGGCTACCTGCCTGCCTTTTGGAACTTGATAGTTATGTTGTTCTAATTGTTCCCTGTGAGCCTTCTTTTTTGGACCATATATAAATTTGAAAGTTGAAAATGTAACTCTTATTTTAAATGTTTTCTCGTTATGTTGTTAACTGGGAAATCCAACACAATGGAATTGAGAAATAGGCCAAAATATTTTCAGCAACGCAGATGTGATATGTTTTGATACTTAATTAAAAATAAAACTTTGTGGGCTGGGAATGTGGCTTAGTGGTAGAGTGCTTGCTTAGCATGTATGAAGCCCTGGGTTTGATTCCATATAAACAGAAAAAGCCAGAAATGGCTTTTTGGCTCAAGTGGTAGAATGCTAGCATTGATCAAAAGAAGCTCATTGTCCAGGTCCTGAATTTAAGCCATAGAACTGGCAAAAAAAGCCTTCTTTGGGAATTTTAGCTATTTTATAGTTATTTAATGAAGGGTAATATTTTTAAAATATGTTGCTTCAAGCAGATGTTTCAGTTTTCAGTTGATTTCCTTAAAGTTACAGCACCGTGTTCCTGGCTTTCCTAGGTTTGAAGGCCATTACTAATACTCTCATTGAGAGTATTTACTAGGGTAGCAAAGGTTATTTTAAAAATATTTTTATTATATATATATATATATATGTAATTGTAAAGAGGGGTTACAGTTACATGAGTAAGGTAATGAGTACATTTTTTTGTTGAGCATTGTTGCCCCTCCTTTGTTTTTCCCCTACTATCCCTTCCCTCTCTACCTCCACAACTCCTCCCTCTCCCATTCCCCCCCTCCCGAAGTTGTAGAGTTTGTTTTCAAGATAGTGTCTTGTACATTTCATTGTTACAATGGGTCAACCTGTGTCCTTATTTCAGCATTTTGTTAGTTCCCTTCCACTCCCCAAATTAGAAAAATGTATATACAAAATGCAGGGCACAGAAATCCAATACAGTGAAAACGGGTTATACCATGGGGGAAGAACATACAAAAGAAACAAAAAAAATCACACAGTACATTATAAGTACATTAAAAACAACAGCAAGAAAGATAAAACCTATTGTGTCCCTATCTTGGGTTTCATTTCACTTGACATCATCCTATCTGATCATACATACGTAGCTTTTGACTTTTTCTGCTTGTCCTAGACATATACTAGTTATTGCAAATAAGGGAAGCCATGAGACCTATGTTTCTTTGGGCGTAGCAAAGATTATTAACAAGATATATTATACACTTAACTTGGCATTTTGACTCATTTAATACCTCAACAGAATTTTATTATACATGCTGTAGAACGGAATGTTCACAGATTCTTGGAAATGGCTTGAGTGTTCACCACCTCCACACATGCCATATATATCTGTCATATATCTTACATATATGGTAGAAGGTATGTCCAGATTGATTGCTGCTAATAAGTTTAGGGGAATAGAAGAATGAAGGGGACAAGGGTTGAGAATGTAGGCAAGAATGCATGTATCTACCACAGAATTGAGAAAAATAAGGGAAGATGCGGCTGATGGGGGAGGTTGGGTTTGAAGATGTTGAAGGGATGATAAAGATTAGCATTTATTGTATACATAAACTCTTTTTGTTAAATGTCACAAATATTCAATACATAACCTAAAAATTAAAAAAAAGGGAGGGAAGAGATAGACTGGGAGGGATGGTTGAGAATGTCGAAAGGGGTGACATTGATTAAGAGACACTGTGTTCATAAGCTGCTTTGTTGAATGGCAACTCCTTTTTACAACTACTTAAAGATAATAAAAATATTAAAAAATCCAAGAAAAATGACCAGGTTGAATCTTTCTTGCCTTTAAAGAATTTATTCACTGTGACACAGATGGTACCTGTTCTTCATGTAGTGGAGATGTTGCCCCCTGAGTTAAAATTTAAGACTTTATAGTAAGACTAGATGTGGTCAGTGGAATCAGAAGTTGCTCTTCTCACTGCATTGCCTACCTTTTCTTGCTAAGTGGAGAATTTATTTGCAAGTTGACTATAATTTCCCTTCATATCTTTAGAATAAAGGAACAGGCCTGAATATTTAGAGTGGACAATAGAGGCTTCTTTCTGCCTACATAGTTTGATTTGACTTTTACCCTCAGTCATTTTCTCCAAAGTCTCCTGGGATAAGATTCAGCAACAGTCATTTAGGCCAAGACATATTCTGTCTGATGCTCCCATTCACTTGTCTGGTAAGAAAGCTCTCCTTTGCAATCCCAGTTCAAAAGAAGAAAAGATAGAGAGATTTATATTACATAATAAAAATGAAAAAACATGTCAAGTGTCATACTTATCAGGACAGTTCAGATAATTTGACTATCATCAGTTATCCATAGAATTATTTTCCTCTCCTCAATTGGGAATCCATAGAAAGAGACAGGGGAAATTTTATTTAAAAAAAAAAAGAGAGGTTATTTGAAGCCTAGAATCCTTGCTAAGATTCTGTAGCTCCATGAACAATGGGATGATCATTTAGCTTTCTTTTTTTTTTTTTTTTTTTTTTGTCGGTCCTGGGGCTTGAACTCTGGGCCTGAGCACTGTCCCTCAGTTCTTCAGCTCAAGGCTAGCGCTCTACCACTTGAGCTACAGCATCACTTCCGGTTTTCTGGTGGTTTATTGGAAATAAGAGTTTCACAGAGGTTCCTGCCCAGGCTGGCTTTGAACTGTGATCCTCAAATCTCAGCCTTCTGAGTAGCTAGGATTACAGGTGTGATCCACCAGTGCCCAGCTCATTTAGCTTTCTTTTCTGGGTAGACAGTTTGGCTATATGTGTAGTTCAGGTCCAACAGAAAACATCATTATTTAAATTGTTAGTAAAATGGTCCTCAAGTTAGGTAGCTCCAGTCAAATATTTCATTTGGTTTCAAAGTTTAAGCATTTCTTCTATAAACTGTGCTCTGGAAAATGACATACATTAATCACTAACAAGCTAAAAACATTTGGAATGTTTAGACATAACCAAGATAAAGTTTGACTTGTGATTATCTATGAAAGGTGGAGTAAACAAGAAAATGGTATAAATGGTAACATTGGGAAATTACTGCTTTTCATTATATGTATTTAAGGACTACAATACGCTGCTTTGATATACATAACAAAATAATTACTTGAGTTAAGCAAGTTATCAATCCATAATCTTCTATAGTTACTTTTCCTGTGGCAGAATAGCAGAACCAACATCTACTTTCATATGAAAATTTCAATATACAATAGAATATTTGATTTAACAAAATGTCATCCAGTTTATTCATACTGTGGCAATGGGTAATAGTCCTTTGTTAAGGCTGAATAATAATTTATTTTGCACACACAAATGTATTCCCCAAGTTTATCCATTCATTGACTGCTGAATGATTAGGTTGTTCCCATGTCATGTCTATTGTAAATAATGCTGATGGACATGGCAGTGCAGATGTAACAACAATATTCTGATTTGATTCTTTTCAGTCTATAGGCCTACAACTCTGGTAGTCTCTGCCAGCTTCTGAGGCCGAAGGACAGTGTGGGCTCCTCTCATCAAGAGCAGCAGCAGAAAATTCTGTTATCTACACTGTAGTAAAGAGATGAGTGGAGTATCCATAATAATATCCGAGAAGACAGATGTGATATCATAGTACATAAGAAGAAATTGTTCTAAAAATAGACTTTGTCCATGCTCCTCCTGGGGGTGATTCTGAGTCTTTAACCTATGGACTCATGCTTGATAGGTTGTTACTCTATTAGTCAAAGTCCTGTAGCATGCTTGCTGCTTGTTCTTTTGGAGATGATATCCAGCAAAGTCTCCTTCCCCAGTTGGTCCCTTACCTTAGTCACCTGAATAGCTAGGATTGGACTCATGAGCCATTAGTGATCAGCTGATGTAAGTTTCTTAACATAAACTTCCTTCTGTATAATCAGCTGTTAGAATTCTCTCATCCTTTAGTGTTCTTGTGCAGTACTAGCCTCATTTTCCACATGGACATCAGCCAGAAGGACTACAGTTGGGCTTGTAAGATTTCCTGGGCTTTCAAGAAAAAAAGCTTTTTTTAAAAAATTTAATTTTATTTTATTTGTGAACATACTGTACAGAGGAGTTACAATTACATGGGCAGGATAATGCGTACATTTCTTACCAAGCATTGCAGCCTCCTCCTTTGTTTACCCTTCACATCCCTTCCCAGCTTCCCCCCTCCCCCCCAATCCCAATCCTTCTCCTCCCCCCCCCCCCCCCCCCCGCACCGACGTTGTAAAGCTCGTTTTGGACATGACAACTTGTACTTCTCATTGTTGCAACAGGTCCACCTGTATCCTTAAACAACTGGTTTTTCCCCATCTCCTCCACAAGTTATACTGACATCAAATATAGTGAAAGCAGGGGTTGTACTGTGGGGGAGGGACATACAAAGCAACAAAGAGATAATCTTATAAATGCATTAGAAACACATGCATGAAAGAAAAAAACATTAAAATACATATCTAAGGGTTCATTTTCCTGACCTCACATTATCTGACCTTTTCCACTTGACTCATACATATACTAGATATTACAAATAAGGGAAACCATGGGACCTATGTTTCTTTGGGCCTGGCTTACTTCACTTAATATAATTTTTTCCAAGTTTTTCCATTTCCTAACAAATGGGGCAATGTCATTTCAAGAAAAAAGCTTTAAAATATTGGACTAAACAAGTATTATTTAAATCATTCACCTACCTTTCTTTATTATAAAACTATCCTCTAATTGTTAATAGGGATCCCATTACTAGGGATCATGTTTATACTGGCATAAAGGTTGCATCTTTTTGATAAAAATAAACATTTTGAACCATATGTAATAAACTAATAAGAATACTCACTGTGAAGAATTGTACATGTGTGAATATGGAACTAACAAGGCAGGTTTGGGGGTAAATGTGAGAGAGAATAATAGAATGGATGATAACCCTGATCAAGGTGCATTAAACTCATAAACTGACATGTTAAGTTGAAACCCTTTTGTATGACTACTTAGAAACTAAAAAGTATGTATGGTAAAAACCACTAATATTAGGATAACTATGATTGAATTATTTTTGCAATATCATTTGTGTCATCTTCAAGTAAGTACTTTATTGCATTCCTGAATATTTGTCCACTGACCTGATTTTTCTCATGATGTCTAATGTCTCAAGTGTAGGATTAGATTTACTTGTATTATGTTTATATTTTACAAAGTAATAAATATTAGCTACTAAAAGGCATTTACAAAGTGAAATACCAACTCCTGAGTAAAAGAGACTCTGAAATAATATATTTATGCATAAATATGTATATTATATGTAAATATGAAAGTGCACATGCAAATATACATATATTATTTTCTCATTAAAGGTCAGGATAATACTGGCTATATTATTTTATGGCACTGAAATGACTGATTTATGTTCTATCAAGACTAGTGTCTTGTCTTTGTTTTAAATTTAATTGTATCTTCCTAAAATTCACTGTTTGTCAGAGAAAGACTAAGGTAAACAGAGGATGTGGGTTAGCCCTAATTCAGCCAAACTGATGTCCTTAACAACAGGGGTAAACAAGCATAAAGAAAAGACCATGGGAAGGCAAGCACCAGTGGTCATACCTGTAATCCTACAGGAGGCTGAGATATCACAAGCACAGCTCACAGCCAGCTTGGGGAAGAAAATCTGTGAGACCCTTATTTCCAATTAACCATTCAAAAAATTCTGGATGTAGTGCTGTATTCAAGTGGTAGAGTGCTAACCTTGAGCACAAAGAGCTCGGGGACAGCACCCAGGACCTGAGTTCAAGGCCCAGGGCTGGCAAAAGAAACAAAACAAAACAAAATGAAAAGCGCTTGGGAGTACATAGCAAGACCATCTGTGAGAAGACAGAGACTTAGCTTCAAACAGTCTGCTAATCCCTCAGCCTTGATTTGACCAGTCAGAAATGTGAGAAAACAAATTTCTGTTGCTTAAGGGAAAAAATGAAATGTGGAGTTTTGTTTTGCTTACCATGCCTGTTTTATCTAGTGTGTGTGTATGTGCATCTGGAAGCCATTAATTCATCCATTTTCCATCATGTTTAATGAATATTGACTCTAGCTACCATCTTGAAATGGGAGATGAGATTTACAGTGTCATTCCTCTAGAAACTTAGGATGTTGTAAGAACTCTGAACCTTTTAGTAGCTAATGTTTATTACTTTGTAAAATATAAACATAATACAAATAAATCTAAGCCTACACTTGAGACATTAGACATCATGAGAAAAATCAGGTCAGGGGACAAATATTCTGGAATGCAATAAAGTACTTACTTGAAGATGACACAAATGATATTGCAAAAATAAATTGTCCACCCTCCACCATTTCTCTCTTTAAATGCCCTAAACATCTCTCTACTCTTAAGTTTTCCCTTCCATATATTCCTGTTTTCTGCCCTAGTAATTTTGCCTTGTCAAGCTCCTGAATGATTCCTTTGCTCAGACCATGTCGTAGAATCAAGAATTCTTTTTTATTAGAAATTTCTGTCTGTCTGTCTATCTGTCAAATTCACTCTCACACACATACTCACTTTTTTCTGTGATAGGAAACTTATGAAATAATACCTTAGTACAATTTCTAGGACATCAGATGCTCAGAAAAATATATTGTCAACCCTAAACCACCAACATGTTTATTGTTTTGAGCATTTTATGGGTTGGATACAAGTGCATAATTTTTGGCTTTGAGCTTTGTAATTTTGGCCCAGTTTTCCAGTGGTGTAGCAGGCACACAGACTGTGCTGTGCATTTATGTTATTCCCACAAACACATTGAAGTAGATCTGTTGTTTTCCACAGTGATGCCACAGTCTGTTATATATCAGTGTCCCTTTAATTGTTAAAACCAGAATGTTTTCAAAACAACTTTGTATTTCGGGAAAAACTGCTGCTTTGTGCAGTAACCTGAATATGTCTCATAAAAATTTTATCTTTAGTACTAGCTATGCCTATAAGATGTTATGGGGGCATTGAAATCGTAATAGTCCTATGATATCATAATTGCTCTGAAGGGCCATTACAATGTAAATATGCAAGTGCTTCTGACAAGCTGTGCTGTGAAGTGAAGCTACCCAAACAAACGAAATGTAACGATGCTCATATAACAAGCTGCTGAAGTACTGGTGCTCAGATATGCCTCCTATGTTCTTGGCTAAGTGGACTGGGCTTAAAGAAGCAAGTGTTTTAGGTTTTAGTTTTAAGAATCCTTTAGTTCATCCTGTTGACTTTTGAGTAAAAAAAGCAGCACAGGGAACTTAAGTGATTTATTTCATTAGCATCCTAGCTAATGACATAACCCAAACTTCAGCATGAAGGCCAGTCTTTTTCTTAGGTTTCCTTAACTAGATAGTTGCAACCCAATGACAAAGTCATTCTAGGCGACATATACTGTGTCTCCATACTGGGGAAGGTGTGATCTTGATTGCTATGTGTAGTCTGTCTTCAAATGACCTGGAGGGTTAATGCATTTGGAGTTTTAAGTGAAAAAAAATCAGAAACAGCAGAGGAACACTATTCTCCTTAAGTAGGAAGGTGCTGAGGGGAAAAGGAAATGCTCTTCAAAGCTGGATGCAATACTTCTCTCCAGAGCATAATCAAGTGACTGTCTGGTAGCAGTTTATTTCTTTTCATTGTGGGATGGAGACCAGGAAAATGTGGACCAGTAGACTCCGGGAGGTCAGCAGTGGCCTGCTAGGTTGGCCAGTTGTAGGGTTTGGGGAATGACTTGTTTACTGGACTTGGATCAGGTTTTCATCAAAAGGGCAAGGGCTTTAAATGTTAGCTACCATTTTATAATGTTATACATTTAAATAAAGCATTTAAATAAAGTCTCAGAGTTCTGACACAGACTTTTGTGCTTCCAGCTCTTCTAATCAACTGAAGTATAAGCAACTCCAAGTGAAGGGAGAGATTACTGCTAAAAAGCCATTAACAACTATTCAAAAAGTTATAGTTATGTGTATATTGTGGAAATCAGTGAGAACAAAACCAGGGGTCATGTGAGGAACACACTTGGTTTCCTTAACAAAGTGACATTTATGCTAACTTCAAACTAAGGGAATTGTCAAAGATAAAGATGATAGAATAGGAGAAAAATATTTCTAGCAAAGAATAAATATCCAAAGTTGAAAGGAACATGGCATATTTGGAAAAATAGGAAGCTGAGTGTGGTGGCACATCCCTGTGATCTCAGAACTTGGAAATCTCAGGCAAGAAGGTCTTGTATTCAAGGCCAGCCTGAACTGTATTATGAAACCCTGCCTCAGAGAAAAAATCTATTATAGATGGAGGGGAGAAACAAGAGTGGGAGTGGCCAATAAAGAGGGCAGATGAAAAGAGGGCAGATGATAACAATCTAATATTCACTAACTATGTAAGTAAGATATTTGATAGTTTGATTATTGTAAATTGGAATAACATTTTATATTAAAAGTTTTTTTTTTCCAAAAAAACTTTGAATTCAAGGCATTGAGCTTGATCAGCTTGCTTGCCTGGCTCGTATTCTACCATTTGAGTCATGTCTCTGGCTCAGCTCTTTGCTGGTTATTTTGGAGATGGGGTCTACCTGATTTTCCTGATTAGGCTAACTTTAAATCTCCATCCTCTGGATATACACTTCCTAAGTAGCTAGGATTACAAACATGAGCCACCTACACTTGGCAGATTAAAAGTTTTATAGTTCTAATTAGTTCACTACTATCTTACTAGAACTTTTAAGAAAACCTATATTAATATGTGAAGTTAGTAACAGGCTTAACAAAATAATTAGTTGTTTTTTATGTAGGTATATTTCAAATTCACGAAAGATCAATTATTCTATTTAGAAGTAAATAACACACATTTAACCTATAATGGAATATGCTAAATAATGAAACAGATTGATTTTAGTCAACACCATCATTTTTCCTCACTAAGGGTACTTGTTTTTAATTCCAATCATTCTTTATGACTGAATTAGTTTTGCTTTTTCATCAGCATGTCCCTTGGTTGATTATTTTCTGAAAGATTGCAGTGTTTACATTTGAAAACATTTAGAAAGTCCTTTTAACCCTTAATTGGTTGATTCATCCCTTGATCTTCAGGGTAGTTTTTCATTAGTAATGCTGAGGACGTATACTAAAGTACTTGATAGGAGCTGATCAAGCAACAGGAAAGGGTCAAACTTGTGACTGAATCTTTTTTTTTTTTTTTAACAATGACAACTAAAAATGTCTCTTGTTTCCTTTTCTTGGTGTTCATTTCATACAATATTACTTTATATGATCATAAGTAAATAGCTATTGAGCCCTTGTCAATCACTTCTATGCATAGCTTCCTTTGGTTTCAGTGTGTGACTGCCTAGAGTATTGTATAATTTATCATGTCCCTGTGTGTGTGTGTGTGTGTGTGTGTGTGTGTGTGTGTGTATGTGTGTGTGTGTGTGATTTGATTAGGTACTTAAAAAATGCTAATAGTAATATAAAATGTGCACATAAATCTACAAGTAAACACATTGAGTGATTTATATACATACAGTATTCATATTTATTTACATATATAAATATTAATATATATACACACGGTCCAATTTGCTAACATTTTTTCATGCAATTGGATTGGACTGTATTTGTAGTGGTCTACAGTTACTAAAGCATTTTATTTGCAAACTTAACAAGAAAAGATAAAAACACTGATATGTCTTAACCTTCACCAGTGATATATTTCCATGGATGGATTTGATTAGGTACTTTAAAAACTGCTGACAGTAATATGGTAAGATATCCAGTATAACAGTGTAAGGATCAAATCAGATGTTTGCTATTTTTTACCCTTCTTGTAGTAATTTGTTATAATAATAGTAGTAATAATTTGTTATGTGGTATGCATGCTTCCATGAAAGCACTGTGCCTCAGTTGCTTAGATGCAGATGGACTTTGTAGTGAGCATTGACCATGGGCCAGATGCCATGCTTAGGGATAGGCCACAATCAGGAGCTTACCAAGATAGGCATGATTATTTGAACATATGGGAGATTTAGCTAGGTGGGGAGGTAGACATTATGATCTAATTATTTAGTATACAGTCCTGACAAATCTGCAAGAGCATTTAAAGTAATGGATGTAGCTTGTTTGGAGTGGTTTTGTTGGGATAAGCACATTTAGGAAAAACCTCTGCGAAAAGGACATTGAAGCAGAAAGTTCAAGGTAATTGCATAAGAAGGCTGGGATGAAGGAAAAGGTGCATGGAGGACCAAGGAAGGGCCTTGAGGTCAACCTATTAGTCAAGGAGCTAAAATTTCTCAGTAGATGGAGGCCAGTAAAGAAACCCACTAAAGGAAAAGTATTGTCTGCTCTAGCACTCTTCCTGGAGAGATTCTTTCTGCTAAATTAAATTTCTTAATAAGGTTTTTTTTTAATAGGGCTTACTCTCACAGATTGGGAGATACAACCAAGAAATCGTTATTTTCATAGCCTTTTCTTCTCTCTTTTGCTAAGCATTGACGATCCAAAGAATTTACTTGCTTCCAGAGAATCATGAAAATACAGAATCTAAATTGGATTATTGCAAAATAATAAAATGTATAAACTTTCCAGGAAAAGCTGAAAATACAAGGGAGTCTAAGTTTTTTTATTTTATTTTGGTTTATTTTTAAACGATATTACCATATATAATCACCAGGGTCTAAAATATTTCAAATGGCACATAGTAATGGCACCTATTTTGTGTATATGATGATACTTTGCATAATGTATAATGATCAACTCTGGATAGTTAACATTTCTGTTTTCTCAAGGAAATTTTCATCCTTATGTGTTGTGAAACTTGGGGCTCTTTCAGTTTTAAGTATATAGTTATGTGTGGCAGAATAGTTACTCTACTGTGCTGAAGAACACCAGAGTCAGTTCTGAATTTGCACTTTCAGGTATAGATTCCAATTAGCCCTCTGACTTATACTTGATAGATAAAATGGTCAAGCTAAATAGTTTTAGCCTTAGGCCACATTTTCCATATTATTCACAGTCTAATTCACTTTAGGGGAAGGGCTATTAGAAAACAGCACTGAGGTGAGAGCCTGGTGGGTAGTCACCTCAGATTAAACAGTCATTAGATCAAGTTACATCTTGAGTCCTAAAATGTATAGGGGTGTGCTAGGGAGTTGGGTCCCTGTTAAAAAAAGAACTTTTGGACTTCTTTCATTTACTTAGTTACTTGCTCCAGAACAAGTATAAGTTTGTAGGGTTAGGGAAGGAGGGAGGAGGAAGGAATTTCTATTGCAGCCAAGACAAGTGACATTTCAAGAAATATGTATTTCATGGCATTATCCAAATGATCACGAATAAGGCCATACTAAAACTACCAGCACAACTATGTTCATTGCAGCATTATTCACCATAGCTAAGATATGGAACCAACCACAGATGAATGGATCAAGAAAATGTGTGTGTGTGTGTGTGTGTGTGTGTGTGTGTGTGTGTGTGTGTGTGTACATATATAATGGAATTCTGTGCTTCCATCAGAAAAAAAATGACACCACCCCATTTGTTAGAAATTTGAAAGACTTGGAAAAACTCATATTAAATGAAATAAGCCAGACCCAAGGAAATATGGGTCTCATGGTTTCCCTCATTTGCAATAATTAGTATTTGTCTAGGATAATTTTATCAGATGAGCAGAAAAGGTCAAGAGCTATATACATATGACCATATAAAATGATGCCAAGTGAAATGACTCTCAAGATATAGACAGAAGAGATCTTTCTTTGTTATTGTTGCTTTTAATTTACTACATGACTTTTTTCTTCTGATACTCACAAGGCACTATACTGGAAATGAACTTCACAACTTTGAGGGGTGGGGGAGGAGTGAGGGAAGGGGAGGAGGGAAGGGATAGTGGGAGAACAACAAAGGAGGGGATAACAATGCTCCACAAGAAATGTGCTCATTACCTTATTCATGTAACTGTAACCTCTCTGTACAGCATCTTTATAATAAAATAAAATTAAAAAAGAAATGTATTTCATATCATGCCTTACTAATCTCACAGACTCAGTGAATCATGACATGCAAGCTTTGCTTGGTTTCCTACATAGAGGAGACTTACCTGTTCCTCATTCTCAATCTTTAGGCCATGTGGTGATTCTACAGAGACTGTGATTTCTTTACATTTAAGTTCCAATCAAATGAGAAGAGGTTCGCTGCAATTTATTGATTACTGCATCCTACTTCTGTTCAATCCTTTTTAATCTGTTAAAAATTCTTAAACTATGTTAAAATAAAACAAACTATGCTGAACTGTTTATCATTTCCTTGCTTTTTATTTTTTAAATAAATACTTTAAAAATTTATTATTTTAAAAATAACTTTGAGTAGTTCTACAAAGAGGTTTAGATTCTACATGTTTTTCTTCCATTTCTTCCATGTTGTTAATCATTTTCTTCCATTTTTATGTCCTTGTTCCCTAACTTCTTAGATCTTATTTTGTACCCTATTCCTTCCTGTTCTTTACTCTCTGAGTTGTGTACAGATTTTCTATGAGGTGAGGAGAAAAAAGAAAACGATTGTCTTGAGCCAGAAGTAGGAAGAGGGAAGCAGAAAAAAATGGAGCTCCATAGCTAAGATATGGAACCAACCCAGATACCCTCAGTAGATGAATGGATCAAGAAAATGTGGTATATTTATTTATACAATGGAATTCTATGCCTCCATCATAAAGAATTACACCACCCATTTGTTAGGAAATTGAAAGACTTGGAAAAAATTATATTAAGTGAAGTAAGCCAGGCCCAAAGAAACAAAGGTCCCATGGTTTCCCTTATTTGCAATAAATAGTATAAGTCTAGGACAAGTAGATAAGGTCAAAAGCTATGACCTACATATGACCATATAGGATGATGTTAAGTGAAATGAACCCCAAGATAGGGACACAAGAGGTTTTTTCTTTCTTGCTGTTGTTTTTAATGTATTTAAAATGTACTATGTGATTTTTTTGTTTCTCTTGTATGTTCTTCCTCTATGGTATAACCCCTGTTTTCACTGTATTTTATGTTGGTGTCCTGCATCTTGTATATACATTTTTCTAATTTGGAGAGGGGAAGGGAATAACAAAATGCTGAAATAAGGATAAAGGCTGACCATTATACCAATGAGATGTACAAGACACTATGTTGAAAATGAACTTTAGAACTTGGGGGCGGGGAAGGGAGAAGTTGAGGAGGTAGGAAGGTAAGGGATGGTAGGGGAAAAACAAAGGAGGGAGGAGGTAACAATGCGTGATAGGAAATGTACTCATTACCTTGCTCATGTAACTGTAACCTCTTTGTACAGTACTTTTACAATAAAAACATGAAAAAAAGATAAAGGTGGTATTAAAAGTCACAATGAACATATTCTATTTCATTCTTTGATCTTCAAATCCTACTTTTAATCAAAATGAACTCCAGGAAAGGGAAACAAGGGTTTTTTTTTGTTTTTCTTTTCTTTTTGTCTTGTTTGTTCATTTATCTGTCTTTAGGAGTGTAAGGGGGTACAGAAATGGAGGGACAAAGGTTGAACAAATACAGCAGTGATACTCATTAGATACTACGTTGAAATGTACTATATAACTTGTGGGTGGGAACAGGAGGGAAAAACTGGGAGAGACTGAAGGAAAGGATGACATTGTATCTAATTTACGTAACTGTGACATCACTTTTGGATGACATTGAATCTAATTTACGTAACTGTGACATCACTTTTCTAATCACTCTAAAAAAATTTAAAAAGTCATTGCTTCTCATTGAATCTAATTTACGTAACTGTGACATCACTTTTCTAATCACTCTAAAAAAATTTAAAAAGTCATTGCTTCTCATTTTTGAGGTAATTTATGTCTTACTATTCACTACTGTCAAATGGGTTATATATTCTGATTTTGTCTCTCTCCCCTCTATTTTTGGTAAGGAGGTAATATATATAGATATCTATATATCTATATATCTATATCTAATGGTAACATATATATCTTCCTGGCATTGATCTGAGTTAATTAGATGTGGTTTCTGTTTACAAGAATCACATACACAGGACTATTGGAGGGCTATGCACTTTTTGAATCTGATTTTTGTAAACACACAATCATTTACTAATTTGTTCATATCATACTTTGTGCTTTAACAAAGTCAATACAATATCAGCAAGTTTCATGGAACATGTTATCTATGGTGATAAAACTGGCTAAGAGATATGGGCAGGCAATGGAGTACCTATGGACTATGTAGCTATACTCCCATATGGCTTCATGGGAGGCAAGTATTTGCAAGGACTGTTCCAAAGGACAGGAAATTTCTTTCTTTTCTTTTCTTTTCTTTTCTTTCTTTCTTTCTTTCTTTCTTTCTTTCTTTCTTTCTTTCTTTCTTTCTTTCTTTCTTTCTTTCTCTCTCTCTTTCTCTCTTTCTTCCTTTCTTCTTTTCTGTCTTTCTTTGTCTTCTTTTCTATGTCTTCCTTCCTTTGTTTCTTTCTCTCTTTCTTCCTTTCTTTTTTTGCTGGTCCTGGGGCTAGGACTTTGAGCCTGGCCACTGATCCTGAGCTTTGCTCAAGGCTAGTGCTCTACTACTTGAGATGCAGTGCCACTTCCAGTTTTTTTGGAGTAGTTTATTGGAGATGAGTCACACATTTTCCTGACTGGGCTGGCTTCAAACCATAATCCTCAGATCTCAGCTTCCTGAGTGGCTAGGATTGCAGTCATGAGCCACTGGGCACCTGGTTGATAATTATTTTCTTGAGAATTTACTTTGTCCCTTCTCCAGAGATAACATAAATGACCGCATATTTTTCTATATGCATGCTCTAAAATTTAGTGTAATTGCTCTTGTATTTCTAAAAGTGATTCCCTAAAATATCTAATTTGGATTAGGCAATATGGCTTCCACATTTATGAGATAATATATTTTTTAAGGTTTTAACCTCAACTTTCCATCATTTGCTGTCATTATTTTGGTTTGCTCTAGAATTGCAGATAAAGAAGGTCCATGGAAGGTCATGTCTCTGTCCCCTTGCCCAGGAGAGGCAGCTGTGTTCAAAAGACAGTTGGCTGAAATCTTGTAGAGAGCTGCAATAGAAGTTTGACAATCTGTCAGTCTGTGTTCCGAAGCAAATGGTAGGTTTAGAAATCATGATAGTAACAGACAGTGTAAATATTAACTCCTTGCTGTGATACCCTAGTTCTGTGCTGCACAGAAATGATTTTAAATATGGGTGATACCAGACTAGTGCAAGGAAGAAATATACAGTCACTTATGATGTATAGTCTTAATATGTTTACATTCTCATCCTGTTTCCCTGAGAAATCAACTTTTAAAAAAATATTCTTATTATCCTTAAGGAGTGGAACGAATGAGTTGCCATTCAACAGGGCAATTTATGACCACAGTATGTATCAGGGTACAGTGTGATCAATATCACCTCTTTCAACATTTTTAAAAAATAGTTTCTTTATTGAGATTGGTTACATAAATTCCACTAATTTCACAGTATGGTAGGATAGTGATACAGTCACAAACACATATTAACCTTCATGACCCAAATTGTCATTACCTTGGTCTATAAGGTTTGTGAGTTCTATAAGCTTTGATAAGACAACTATTTCTTATCCCTTCTTTCCAACTTATTCTTCACACTTTTCTTTTGTTCCCTTTTTCCATTATTTTAAAATGATCTTTAAGAAGTTGTACAAAGGAGTTGCCATTTAACAAAGCAGTTTATAAATACAATATGCCTTGATCAATGACACCCCTTTCCATATTCTCACTTATCCCTCCTCTACGCACCCCTTCCCTGACTATTCTTCATTTTGTAGAATGTACACTGAAATCTTTTCCTCTTCATCTGCCCTCCCCTTTCTTTCTCCTTGATCCCACCCTACTCCTTTTGAGTATCCTTACTAGTGTTTTATTTGTTGAACTTTGGTTTTGGCTTTCTAAGGACCTATTTGAGATCTCCCTTAAGAGAATGATTAAATTTTGACTATATTTACAATGTAGAGCTGACTGGATTTGTTGATAGATCATAAATGGAAAAGAAGCAAGCATGACTGGGTGTTTGCTTTGAACACAGAAGAATGAAGTTTGTAGTAATGAAGAGATGGAAGAAGACTGAAGAAGGAGATTTGGTGGGAATATTAGGAACTTTCTTTTGAGCTTTATTCTTGAATTTTTGACTGCATTCACCCCCCTTCTTCTCTTTAGTTGTCTACCTCCCTTCCCTAAGAAATAATCTTTCTGCTATTCCTTCCAAATAGGAAATGAAAGTAAACACATGTCTGAATTCTATCATATATTACAATGACATTTGAGACATATAGTTGCTTAAATAATGCTACTAATCAGATATGCAAACATCATTTTGAAAAAAGATATATCAAAAATGAAAAATGAATTACACCAATATATCATGTTAAAACTTAATATTTAAAAGACACATTTACTGAACTTCTATTCTTGATATTTCTGTAGTTTGATTTTGAGTGAGAGTCACCCTTACAGTGTTAAGTTCATGCCAACATTTGCCTTTTGTATCTTTAACACAGATTTATTTTACACAGAAGTTAGTAGCATTTCTGTTGATTGCCTCTGAATGTACTAAAAAAACTGCTGTGCATGTAGAGTCATTACCTAAGTAGGATTGAAGGCTTGCCGAACAGATTGCAAATTTTGCAATTGCATTTTAGAGTTGGCTGAATGTAGCCCATAACTACTTTCTTAGCTTGTGTTCATAGAATAGATAAGGGGTGTTTTCTGTGAGGTGTCCAGGCTGAAATGAATATTGACGTTTTGTTTTTTTTTTGCATGAGAAAGATGACTTCTTTAGTTTAACTCAAACCATAGCACTCTTTGTGGATACAAATAACAGACTCTTCTCCACAAAGTGTATTTCAAGCCTACCATCATAATGACAGTGAGTAGGAATTGAGAATTGAGAATTGCTCCCCAAACTTGTGATTTGGAGAGTTTTCATGTGAATTCCTCTGAGAAAATGGTAACTATTACACTGGGGAACAATTGTAAGAATTGTAGGGATGAGTCTGGATTTGTAGACTGGTCTATGAGAGGTCTTGTGTTATATAAGGAGCTTGAGCTTCATCCTGAGGACAATAAAGCTACAGCAAGCTTTGCCAGACTTTGCTGCAATACTTTAGAGGCGAACAGGCATGTGGTGTGGCTCTTAAACTTCTGAGCAAATCCAAATCTCTTAAAGAATAAATCCAATCACTTGGAAGGCAAGATTAGCTGGAAGTAGTATTAGAACAGCAGCTTCAAGCAAACAAGTTAAGGGAAAGCGAAAGACTCTGAGTTTAACCCCTAGCACTGGCACCAGAAAAACAAACAAATAAACCTATAATGACTTTTAACCAAATCTTGCCTCCCTCAAATCTCTTTTATATGCTTAAATTGTAATTTCTTGCTTATAGTCTTGTGGTAAATATGTTTATATATATACATACATTGTGATATATATATATATATATATATAAATACATACATACATCAAACATATAATTGTGACCAGCACATAGTAGGTTCTGTGTCTTTCAGCATTTACTATTTTCTCATCATTATGGCATCTATCATCAAAATTTCTCATATTTTTGGACATCAGTAGTTTATTCGTATAATCCTGATTACTCTGCAAGCTGAGAGCTGAGAATCTTCTAGCTCTGATTAACTGGCAAAAATATCAAACTGGATGTGTGGCACAAGTGTATAGTGCCATCCATGGGCAGAGAATCAGAAAAACAGAGAATGAGGTCCTAAGGTCAAGCCCTGGAACTAGTGTGCACAAGTGCAGGAACAAGCAAATGCATACACGCATGCACGCACACATACACACACAATCTCTTAAATTCATTGTCTCTTATTCTCCCCACCCCTACACACAATTGTTTCTAAAGGTTTTGAATTGTTTGTGACCCATCTGTCACATTCTGGATGGAATCTACTTTTTATTTTATTTGATTTCCTGCCAGCTGCTCCCTGGCTCCCTCTACTGTCCAGTGTGAGTATTAGAAGACCTTGTGGCTTCTGTAAACTTTAGTTTCAAGTTCACCTCCTTTTTTTTTCACATACACTCTCTCTCTCTCTCTCTCTCTCTCTCTCTCTCTCTCTCTCTCTCTCTCTGTTCTATTTTCTTTTCTTTTTTATTGTAAAAATACTGTACAGAGGAGTTACAATTACATGGGCAAGGTAATGAGTACATTTCTTATCAAGAATTGTTGCCTCCTCCTTTGTTTCCCCTTCCTTTCCCATCTCTCTCCCCCCAATACCTCCCAGCCCCCCTCCACCACTACCCCTCTCCCTGCCAAAGTTATAAAGTTTGTTTTTCAACATAACAACTTGTACAGCACATTGTTGCAATGGGTCCACCTGTATCCCTATTTAAACGATTTGTTTTTTCCCTTCCCCTCCAAAAATTATACCAACATTAAATACAGTGAAAGCAAGGGTTATACCGTGGGGGAGGGACATACAAAGCAACAAAGAAATCATCTTATGAATACGTTAGTCACAATAGCAAGAAAGAAAAAAAAACATTTGAATACTTACCTTGGCGTTCATTTCACCTAACATCAACTCATCTGACTGTTTCTGCTTGACTCAGACGTACACTGGTTATTGCAAATAAGGGAAACCATGGGACCTATGTTTCTTTGGGCCTGGCTTACTTCACTTAATATAATTTTTTTCCAAGTCTTTCCATTTCCTAACAAATGGGGCAATGTCATTCTTTCTGATGGAGGCATAGAATTGCATTGTGTATATATACCAGATTTCCTTGATCCATTCATCTACTGAGGGGCATCTGGGTTGGTTCTATATTTTAGCTATGGTAAATAATGCTGCAATAAACATAATTGTGCTGGTAGTTTTAGTATGGTCTTGTTGCACAATGGATCAAAGAAAGGTTGGACAAATGGGATTGCATGAAATTGCAGAGCTTCTGCATGGCAAAGGACATAGCTAGCAAGATCAATAGAAAGCCCACCGATTGGGAGAAGAGCTTCACTAGCCATACAATGGACAAAGGTGTCATATCTAAAATGTACCTGGAACTCAAAAAATTCAATCCCCCAACAACAAATCCTCAAAGAAACAACTGCCCAATAAATAAGTGGGCGAAAGACTTAAAGAGAAACTTCTCTGAAGAAGAAAGAAGGATGGCCAATAGACACATGAAGAAATGTTCAACATCCCTAGCCATAAAAGAAATGCAAATCAAAACAACATTGAGATATCACCTCACTCCAGTTAGAACTGCAAAAATCAAGAACTCTAACAACAGATGCTGGAGGGGATGTGGACAGAAAGGAACCTTACTTCATTGTTGGTGGGAATGTAAACTTGTTCAACCACTTTGGAAAGCAGTATGGAGGTTCCTCAAAAGATTTCACATAGAACTCCCCTATGACCCAGCAATCCCACTTTTGGGCATTTACCCAAATGTTTACAAACAAGACCACACTAAAGCTACCAGCACAACTATGTTTATTGCAGCATTATTTACCATAGCTTAGATATGGAACCAACCTAGATGCCCCTCAGTAGATGAATGGATCAAGAAAATGTGGTATATATACACAATGGAATTCTATGCCTCCATCAGAAAGAATGACATTTCCCCATTTGTTAGGAAATGGAAAAACTTGGAAAAAATTATATTAAGTGAAGTAAGCCAGGCCCAAAGAAACATAGGTCCCATGGTTTCCCTTATTTGTAATATCTAGTAGATGTATGAGTCAAGTGGAAAAGGTCAGATAATGTGATGTCAGGAAAATGAACCCTTAGATATGTATTTTAATGTTTTTTTCTTTTATGCATGTGTTTCTAATGCATTTATAAGATTATCTCTTTGTTGCTCTGTATGTCCCTCCCCCACAGTATAACCCCTGCTTTCACTATATTTGATGTCAGTATAACTTGTGGAGGAGATGGGGAAAAACCAGTTGTTTAAGGATACAGGTGGACCTGTTGCAACAATGAGAAGTACAAGTTGTCATGTCCAAAACAAGCTTTACAACATCGGTGCGGGGGGGGGGGGTAAGGGGGGGAAGGAGAAGGATTGGGTTTGCGGGGGAGGGGGGAGGCTGGGAATGTATATGAACGGTAAACAAAGGAGGAGGCTGCAATGCTTGGTAAGAAATGTACGCATTATCCTGCCCATGTAATTGTAACTCCTCTGTACAGTATGTTCACAAATAAAATAAAATTAAATTAAAAAAAAAGAAATGCTCAACCTCCCTAGCCATAAAAGAAATGCAAATCAAAACAACATTGAGATACCATCTCACCCCAGTAAGAATGGCTAGAATCAAGAACTCTAATAACAGTTGCTGGAGAGGATGTGGCCTGAAGGGAACCCTCCTGTACTGTTGGTGGGAGTGTAAACTTGTTCAACCACTTTGGAAAGCAGTATAGAGTTTCCTCAAAAGACTTCACATAGAGCTCCTCTATGACCCAGCAATCCCACTTTTGGGCATTTACTCAAGTTCACCTCCTTTAACAATAGAGGAGACATAGACTGGAATTCACCTGCACTTCAAGGACTCTTTCTTAAAGAGGAAACTCAAAAAAATTTTAATTGATTTTTTTTCTTTTTATCTAAACCTGTATCAAAAGAATCTTTGACATTGAACAATTCCCTCAGATTCTTTTCCCTGACAGAGTTTCTGATGAATCACATTCTCCATGGCGGACCTTGAAGCACAATTTCCATTGTGTAGTTCAATTTTGATGCCTCTTTGAAATGAGCCTGTACTTTTAATACTGCACATATAGAGGCTGATGTTTAGTCAATAATGATGATCATTGCAATTATTATATTTTATTGTGTGCTTATTTTATATAAAATACTAGACTAAGCCCTATATAGGCACCACACCATGCAAAGAACATTCCAGTCATAAGCCTCTTTCAAGATGGCTTATTTGACCTCTACAACTGTTCAATAAGAGAGGTCCTTACTTGGTAAAAACATTGAGGTCATTTGCAGTCTTACCCAACAGTGAAAAAAAAGAGGCGAATTCCCACCAAACCCATCTGGACAACCTCTCACTCACTGAAAGTCTCCTACTTCATGCCAAGTCTGTTTGTAATCATTGCAAATATGTTTCATATACCTGAAGAACCATTATATTCAGTAGGTATACTGTTTCCTCTGTTTCAGAAATGAGGAAGCATCTCAGTCTTTAGATTAAGTTATCTGACAATCTTTGCAAAACAAGTGCCAGAGCCCACATTGAAACCCAGATTATGAAGAATATGATTTTCAGCTGGGCACCAGTGGTTCATGCCTGTAATCATAGCTACTCAGGATGCTGAGATCTGAGGATCACAATTTGAAGCCAGCACAGATAGGAAATTTTTAGCTTCACTAAACTACCAAAACTCTGGAAGGGCTGTGGCTTAAGTAGTAGAGCACTAGTCTTAAGCAAATTGGTCAGGGACATAGCCCAGTCCCTGAGTTCAAGCCCCAGGACTAGTGCACACGTGTGCATGTGCACACACACACACACACACACACACACAAATATATATATATATATATATATATATATATGATTTTCAGCTTCTCTATGTTAAGCTATTACAAAAGGCCATCTTCTTTCTTTATAGCTAATCTCTCAAAATATCTTCATCTGTTTTATTACCTCCTCAGTATCTGTATCTCTTGTCAATTTTGCCTTAGACAGCTGTCCAGCAGTCCCTGTATGTAGGAATTCATCCTTCATTCCACGGTTCTAGTCTATTCTCTTGCTACTGAGCTCAGGCCCACATAGCTGGCAATCTGGAAGACATCTGCACAATGTGAGGCTGCTTGCAACTTTGCATTCACAATGACCCAGATGACATCATCTCCTCAAAACCCAGCTGCAGCTCCAGGTTAACCTGAAACTATTTCTGGCAAAATAGTAAGATTCATCATAGTTACATAATCCACAGGCTGTGGAATCAGCTTTAATTTTGGTCTTTTTAAATCACTGAAGTCCATTTAATATAAACCTCACATTACCTTCCAAGTTCAAATAATGTGCTCCATTTCTAGTCTACTATTTCTGCTTATGCCACCACTATTTTTTGACTGCTTACCACAAGAGCCTCCTAGCTTATAATACTAACCCTAATCTTACTTCATTTCTACCTAGTAATTTTTAGCCTATGCAACCATGTTTATCAAATAATCAAAGATAAACCGTGCTTTATTAGGTTCATCATCATGGTGCTATCTCTGTCTCTGACTTCTCTATTCTTATCATCATACTTTTCCACCCATAGTCTATACACCAGTAATAGAATCATCTTCAGTTTCCTGAAACAACTCCAACCTTCTTTTCTGGGTTGTCTATGATTTTACATGTACAGGCAGGTCTATCAGCCAGAGCACACTAGTTTCCATATCCATCCATACACTAACACTGGATTAGTTCTTTTCTTAGATTCAACTTAGAATTAATTCTTCTTGTAAGTTATGTCATATACCTTGGAAAAACTCTGTGTATCACTTCCAACTATTGTCTCCAAGATTTTGGCACGTATATTTTAGATTCCCAAGATTCCTGTAACATATTACATATTGCCTCTTTTTCTACCATAGAGTCAATGTTTGTGTTTCTCCTAAATTTATATGTGGAAATGAGTTGTGGAGGTATTGGTATTATGATGTGAGGTGTATTGGAAGTGATTGAATAATGGAAGTGGAGATTCATGATTGGCATAAGAATGTCTATAATAAAGAAATTTAGGGCTGGTGCTGGTGGCTTACACTTGTAATCTTAGCTACTTAGAAGGCTGAGATCTGAGGAGCTCAATTTAAAGCCAGCCAGAACAGAAAAGTCCATGAGACTCTTATCTCCAAAAAAACCCAAACCCACTAAAATAAAAAGCCAGAAATAGTGTTGTGACTAAAGTGATAGAGCCTTGAGCATAAAGAGGCTCAGGGACAGTGCTCAGGCCCTGAGTTCAAGCCTCAGGACCAGAAGAGAGAGAGAGAGAGAGAGAGAGAGAGAGAGAGAGAGAGAGAGAGAGAGAGAGAGAGAGAGAGAGAGACAGAGACAGAGACAGAGACAGAGACAGAGACAGAGACAGAGACAGAGACAGAGACAGAGACAGAGAGAGACAGAGAGAGAGAGACAGAGAGAGACAGAGAGAGACAGAGAGAGAGACAGACAGAGAGAGACAGAGAGAGACAGAGAGAGACAGAGAGAGAGACAGAGAGAGACAGAGAGAGACAGAGAGAGAGACAGAGAGAGAGACAGAGAGAGACAGAGACAGAGACAGAGACAGAGAGACAGAGATAGAGACAGAGAGAGACAGAGAGAGACAGAGAGAGACAGAGAGACAGACAGAGACAGAGACAGAGACAGAGAGACAGACAGAGAGAGACAGAGACAGAGACAGAGAGACAGAGAGAGACAGAGAGACAGACAGAGACAGAGACAGAGAGACAGACAGAGACAGAGACAGAGAGACAGACAGAGAGAGACAGAGACAGAGACCGAGAGACAGAGAGAGGGAGACAGAGACAGAGAGACAGAGAGAGCGGGAGAGAGGTAGAGGGGGAGAGAGGAAGAGGGAGATTCAGGAAACTCAGCTTTCATTTCTATCACATGAAGTCATAGGAAGAGGATCTACATGGATTGACACGTGGACTGATGTCTTGAACAGCTTTGGAAAAATTTTAGGAAAATTCTTAAGTCTTTAAAAGGTTGATTTTACTCCATTCTCTTTGTCTTCTTGTTAAAATCCTATGATTAGTTATAGATAGATACTGTAATTTGTTACGCTGTCTTCTCTCCTATTCTCGCTTCCATGGTTTTCATGCTTCTTCCTGGTTCATTATGGATATTCTGTCATTTTTTTGAGCTAACTAATGCTTAATTCATCAGTATCTAACCTATTTCAAACCCACTTGTCAAGTTCTTAATTTTAATTGCTGTATTTTTCAGTGCAGAAATTTTTGTTTTGTTTTGTTTTTGTTTTCTTAAAACTAGGTCACTTCTGAGGTCTCTAATTTTCTAGTGAACAATTTGAACCTCTTATTTTTTTTGCTGAACATTGTTATTTTAAAAATCCATGTCTGGCAATTATCCTATTGGTCGATTCATTAGTGAGCCCATTTTATGGTCTAGTGATTCTATTTATTTATTTGTGCCATCTCTCTCTCTTTTCATTTGCCAGCTTATTATTTTCTTATTGTTTACCAGACATTATATTGGATTTTTTTTTGGTTAAAAAGTTAAGTCCTACAATGGTATTATTTTCTTTCACAGAGGATTTCTTCTCATGCTGCCAAATGCAGGGGAAGCAGCAATTTGGAACGTCAATAATTGTGTTTCTTAGACTCATGCATGATCGAAGCTGGAGTGCACTGTGTGCTACTTCTGGTTCACTCTAGAGCTCCCCTATGACCCAGCAATCCCACTTTTGGGCATTTACCCAATAAATGAGATGAAAACAAACAAGGCCATATGAAAGCTGCCAGCATTTATCGCAGCATTATTCACCATAGCTAAGATATGGAACCAACCCAGATGCCCCTCAGTAGATGAATGGATCAAGAAAATGTGATACACACACACACACACACTCACACTCACACACACACACACACACACACACACACACACACACACACACTCTATGCTTCCATTAGAAAGAATGACACTGCCTCATTTGTTAGGAAATGGAAAGACTTGGACAAAATTATACTAAGTGAAGTAAGCCAGTCCCAAAGAAGTTAAGGTTCCATGGTTTCCCTTATTTTCTGTAATTAGTATATGTATAGGATAATCTTATCAGATGAGCTGAAAAGCTCAAAAGCTATGTACATATGATCATATAAGATAATGCTAAGTGAAATGAACCCAAGATATGGACACAAGAGGTTTATCTTTGATGTTGTTTTTAAATGTACCATGTGATTCTTTTTTTCTTTTTGGTTCCTCTGTAGGTTCTTCCTTCTATGGTATATCTCCTGTTGTCACTGTACTTGATTTTGATACCTTGCATCTTGTATATATATATTTGTCTAATCTGGAGAGGGGAAGAGGAATAGCAAAACAGTGAAACAAGGACACAAGATGACCCATTGAAACAGTGATACCCACAGGACACTATATTGGAAATGAACTTTACAACTTCAGTGGAGGCCCTGGGAAGGGATAATGGGACAACAACAAGGGAAGGGGTAACAATGATTGACAAGTAATGTACTCATTGCCTTACTCATGTAACTGTAACCCCTCTGTACAACTTTACAATCAAATAAAATTTAAAAAAGAAAAAGTGTTTCAAGTGGAAAGATAATTGTTTTTTTGTCAGTTGAGGGGCTTGAACTCAGAGCCTGGGCACTGTCCCTGAACCTCTTTCTGCTCAATCATGGCTCTCTATCACTTGAGCCACAGCACCACTTCACGTTTTCTGGTGGTTTATTGGAGAAAGAGTCTTCAAGGACTTCCCTGCCCGGGCTGACTTTGAACCACGATCCTCAGATCTCAGCCTCCTGAGTAGCTAGGATTACAGGCATGAGCCACCAGTGGCCAGCTAATGTAATTCTTTAAAAAGTTACTAGAGTAAGTTAATTGTACAAAGGGACTTCATGGTGATATTTACAACACGCATATAATATACTTTGATCAACTGCATCCCATTTATATTATTCTTTTTTACTTTCCTTCCTTCTTGCCCTATTGGTGGGTTTCATTGTGCTATTTTCATCTATTTATATGATTCATCTATTTATAAGGGAGTGTGGAAGGCACACTTAAAAAGAGGCAGACCATACGGTTAGCATAGAATTATTTCCTAGGTAGTAACTGACATCTCATTAATATGGGAACATTATTCTTCTGGTGTTTATCTTTAGCACTCTGTGTCTGGTAGAAAATTCCTGAAGAAGCTGCAGATTCCATTTTCACTCTGAGAGCTATTCCTGTGATGTATGGGGAGAGGGAGGTGTGGGTGGAAGTGGCGGGAGAGTCAGGGAGCTCCTTGTTGTGTGCTAGTGACCACTTTCTGCCTTACTTGATTGAAATGTGACCTTCATCAGAACCCTCCTCAGAATCTATTAAGGGAATTTGTTTGGGAACAGATCCTGAAGTTTGCTTTAGATAGTTCACTCTTCTCTATTGATTTTATATACCTTCATGGTCATTTCCTTTTCTGGACTTTCCATCCCCATGTCATTGACCTTTAAGTCATTTCTGTAGTATATAAGACAACGTCATCATTTGCAAAATCCTTCCTGCCATATGCATGTATGAGTTTCTGGCAACGTTGGATATGACCATTAATAGATTCTTATTTTTCTGGTTGAGTCAACCAGAAAAGGTCAGATAAGTTGATGTTAGGGGAATGAACCCCAAGATAAGAATTCAAATGTTTTTTTTTGCTTTCATGCAATTGTTTCTAACATATTTATAAGATGATTTCTTTGTTGCTTTGTATGTGCCTCCCCCATGGTATAACCTGTGCTTTCACTGTATTTGATGTTGGTATACATTTGTGGAGGGGAAGGGCAAAATCAAATCGTTTAACTAGGGATACAGGTGGACGCATTACAACAATGAGATGTACAAGTCTTTATGTCAAAAAACAAACTTTACAACTTTCGTGGGGGGGGAGGATCGGGTAGGGGCAGGGGGGGAGGATCGGGTGTGGGCAAGGTGGGAGTATGGGAAGGTCTGGGAAGGGGAAACAAAGAGGAGTCAACAATGCTTGATAAGAAGTGTACTCGTTATCTTGCCCATGTAATTGTAACTCTTCTATACAGTATTCTCACAGTAAAAAAAATAGATTATTTATTTATTTATTTATTTATGTATTTATTTAGTTATGTTTCCTGTAAGTTTCTGAAAATTTTATTTATTTATTTATATTTCCTGTAAGTTTCTCATTAGTTCTTGCAGCATAGCCAGTGTTTTATAAATAAAATATGCTTGAGAGAGAAGAGGTAATATTTTTTACCTAGTCACTTGGATACAGAAATATTTCATACTTGTTCAAATGTAATTATCATTAATACATTTCAAAATAGCTATTTTAAGACTTTTGATATTAACTTTTACTGTATCCAAGCAAATAATACACACTTCAAGAGAATCTAGGAATACTAGTTGCTTTGGTTTACAATTAGTCAACTTTATGTTCTTCATTTTTTTATCTTGACAGTCTAAAATCTACCTGAAGTTCTTTTCAAATTTCGTTATTATCAAAATTGCATCACTTAATATTTACATCTTTAGTCTTCATCTTTAAATCTGTTTAATTTTTCATTAATAATTTTCATCTTCTAACTCCTATAGCTTCTTGTTTTGATCATGATATTTATTTTTTTAATTTAAATTTTTGTAAAGGTGATATACACAGGGATTATTGTTAAATAAGGTAATGAGTATATATATATATATATATATATATATATATATATACATTATATATATATATATATATATATTTTTTTGGGGTCTGGTCATGGGGCCTGAACTCTGGGCCTGGGCACTATCCCTCAGCTCTTCAGCTCAAGGCTAGTACTCTACCACTTGAGCCACATCACCACTTCTGGGTTTTTGCTATTTGGTTATGTGTTGCTAAGGAATCAAACTCAGGGCCTCATGCATGCAAGGCAAGAGCTCTACCACGGAGCCACCTTCTCAGCCTGTATATTTCTTTTTGTCAACTTCTCCATCATGTTTCTCCCATTGTATTTCCTCTCAACCCCCTACTCCCAAGTTGTATAGTTCATTTCCAACATAGTGTCTAGTGAGTTTCACTATTGAATTGGTTCACCCTTTGTCCCACCATTTCTATGATTCACCTTCCCTTCCCCAAATCAAATACACTTATATACAAGACAAAGTGTACAGAAATTAAAAAAAAGGACAATAGGGAATTAAATGAAAGGAGAAAAAAGAAACAAAAAGGAAATAACTGCAAACAATACAATAAAAATACCCTCTTGTGTGTGTCAAAAGCTATGTACATATGACCATATAAGATGATGCTAAGTTGGGGGCTGGGAAGGTGGCTCAGTGGTAGAGTGCTTGCTTTGCATGCATGAGGCCTTGGGTTCTATTCCTCAGCACCACAAAAGCAGAAAAAGCTGGAAGTGGTGCTGTGGTTCAAGTGGTAGAGTGCTAGTCTTGAGCTGAATAGCTGAGGGATAGTGCCCAGGCCCAGAGTTCAGGCCCCACAACAAATCAAAAAAAAAAAAAAGATGATGTTAAGCAAAATGAACCCGAAAATAGGGACAGAAGAGGTTTTATCTTTGCTGCTGTTGTTTTTAATGTACTGATAATGTACTATGTGATTTTTTTTTGTTTCTTTTGTATTTCTTCCCCCATGGTATAGCCCTGCTTTCACCATATTTGAATCTGGTGCCCTGCATCTTATATACGTTTTTTCTAATTTGGGGAGGGGAAGGGAAATAACAAAATGCTGAAGAAAGGTTACAGGTTGACTCATTGTAATAATGAAATGTACAAGATACTATGTTGAAAAGGAATGTTAGAACTTTGACAGGGCAGGGGGAGGGAAGAGTTGGGGAGGGGAGGGAAGAGTTGGGGAGGTGGGGAGGGAAGGGATGGTAGGGGAAAAACAAAGGAGGAGTTAACAATGGTCCATAGGAATGTACTCATTACCTTACTCATGTATCTTTACAATAAAAATATATATTGAAAAAGACACAATTTAAAAACTAGAATTTATTTCAAAAATTGTGTAAATAAAATTTCCCTATCTAAAAAAACCCTCTAGTTTTCATTTCTTGGAGTTCATTTTACATGGTCATAGGCACATGGCTTTTGAGCTCTTGCAATCTTTTCCTAAAAATATCCTCCTTTGTTCTCAGTGTGCAAATGCTTAGCGTGCTGTTTAATTAATCATGTCCAAGTGTAACTTGTAGATTTATAGACATTCTGATTATTACAAGTGAGGGAAACCATGCAAACTGTGTTTCTTTGGACCTGGCTTACTTTGCTTAATATATATTTTTCCAAGTCTTTCCATTTCTTTACTAATCGGCAATGTCATTCTTTCTGATTGAAGCATAGAATTCCATAGTATATATTATATTACAAATTTTCTTGATCCATTCATTCACTGAGGGGATTCTGGGTTGGTTCTATATCTTGGCTATGGTAAATAATGCTGCAGTGAACATCTTTTTGCTGCTTTGTGGTCATTTGGGTAAATGCCCATGAATGAGATTTCTGGGTCATAGGGAATCTCCATGTTTTGTCTTGTGAGGAACTTCCATGCTGCTTTCCAGAGTGGCTGAACAAGTTTACATTCACACCAACAGAAGCATTTCCTTTTTGCCACATCCCCTCCAGTATCTGTTGTTATTAGAGTTCTTGATTATAGTCACTCTAACTGGGGTGAAGTGGAATCTCAATGTCGTTTTGATTTGTATTTCTTTTATGGCCAGAAATGTTCAACATCTCTTCATGTGTCTATTGGCCATCCTACAGAGAAGTCCCTCTGTAACTTTTTAGCACACTTATTCATGGAGTTGTTTCCTTGAGATTTTGTTTTTGTGGGATTTAATTTTTTGAGCTCTAAGTATGTTTTAGATGTGAGGCCTGTGTCTGATGCATAGTTAATGAAGATCTTCTCCCCGTATGTGGGCTTTCTATTTTTTTGTTAGCTATGTCCTTTTGGCACGCAGAAACTCTTCAGTTTGATGCAATCCCATTTATCCAGCCTTTCTTTGATTGTGATTCTGGATCTTTACTTTAGAAGTTTTGTCCTATGCCAAGGAACCCTAGTGTTTCCCCTATCCCTTCCTGTAATATTTTCAGGATATCTCATCTTATATTGAGGTCTTTGATACATTTGTGATTGATTCTGGTGCAGGGCGATATATAAAGATCTAACATCAGTTTTCTGCATGTGTATAGCCAATCCTGCCAGCATCATTTATTGAAGAGGCACATGGATAGCCAATTCTGCTAGCACCCTTTATATGAAGAGGCCTGTGTTTTTGGCTTGCTTGTCAAAGATTAGGTGCTAAAGGTCTATGGGTTCATTTCTGAATCTTCAATCCTATTCCATTGTTCCTCAGGCCTGTTCTTGTGCCAGTACCAAGCTGTTTTTTTTTTTTTTTTTTTTTTTTGCATATTCTTTTTTTTTTTTTTTTAAATTGTATTTTATTTTATTTGAGAACATACTGTACAAAGGGGCTACAATTACATGGGCAGGATAATGGATACATTTCTTACCAAGCATTGCAGCCTCCTCCTTTGTTTACCCTTCACTTCCCTTCCCCGCCTCCCCCCTCCCCCCACCCAATTTTACCCCCCTCCCCCCACCCAATTATACCCCCCTCCCCCCCCCACACCGGCATTGTAAAGCTGGTTTTGACATGACATTTTGTACTTCTCATTGTTGCAACAGGTCCACCTGAATCCTTAAAGGACTTGTTTGTCCCCATCTACTCCACATGTTATACTGACATCAAATATAGTGAAAACGGGGGTTACACTGTGAGGGAGGGACATACAAAGCAACAAAGAAATAATCTTATAAATGCATTAGAAATACATGCATGAAAGAAACGAAAACATTAAAATACATATTTAAGGGTTCATTTTCCTAGCATCACATTATCTGACCTTTTCCGCTTGACTCATACCTATACTAGATATTGCAAATAAGGGAAACCATGGGACCTATGCTTCTTTGGGCCTGGCTTACTTCACTTAATATAATTTTTTCCAAACCTTTCCATTTCCTAACAAATGGGGAAATGTCATTCTTTCTGATGGAGGCATAGAATTCCATTGTGTATATATACCACATTTTCTTGATCCATTCATCTACTGAGGGGCATCTGGGTTGGTTCCATATCTTAGCTATGGTAAATAATGCTGCAATAAACATAGTTGTGCTGGTACCTTTAGTGTGGTCTTGTTTGTAAACATTTGGGTAAATGCCCAAAAGTGGGATTGCTGGATCATAGGGGAGATCTATGTTAAGTCTTTTGAGGAACCTCCATACTGCTTTCCAAAGTGGTTGAACAAGTTTACATTCCCACCAACAATGAAGTAGGGTTCCTTTCTGTCCACATCCCCTCCAGCATCTGTTGTTATTGGAGTTCTTGATTTTTGCTGTTCTAACTGGAGTGAGGTGGTATCTCAATGTTGTTTTGATTTGCATTTCTTTTATGGCTAGGGATGTTGAACATTTCTTCATGTGTCTATTGGCCATCCTTCTTTCTTCTTCAGAGAAGTTTCTCTTTAAGTCTTTCGCCCACTTATTTATTGGGCAGTTGTTTCTTTGAGGATTTGTTGTTGGGTGGTTTAATTTTTTGAGTTCCAAGTATATTTTAGATATGAGACCCTTGTCCGTTGTATGGCTAGTAAAGATCTTCTCCCAATCGGTGGGTTTTCTATTGATCTTGCCAGCTATGTCATTTGCCCTGCAGAAGCTCTGCAATCTTATGCAATCCCATTTGTCCAACCTTTCTTTGATTTGTTGTGCTTCCGGGTCTCTATTCAGAAAATTTCGACCTGAGCCAAGGAGACCTAGGGTTTCTCCTATTCCATCCTGTAATGTTTTCAGAGTGTCTGCTTTGAGTTCAAGGTCTTTGATCCATTTGGAGTTGATTCTGGTGCAGGGTGATATATAAGGATCTAGCTTTAGTTTTCTACATGTAGTTAACCAATTTTGCCAGCACCATTTACTGAAGCGGCTGTCTTTCTTCCATTCTATTGTTTTAGCTTCCTTATCGAAGATTAGGTGGCTATAGGTCTGTAGGTTCATTTCTGGGTTTTCAATTCTATTCCATTGGTCCTGAGGTCTGTTCTTATGCCAATACCAAGCTGTTTTGATTACTATGGCTTTATAGTAGAGTTTGAAATTTGGTATTGATATTCCTCCAGCAGTGTTCTTTCCGTTGAGGAGCGTTTTTGCTATTCGGGGTCTTTTATTGTTCCATATGAATTTTTGGATTGCCTCCTCTATTTCCTTGAAGAATGAGGGTGGAATTTTGATAGGTATCGCGTTGAATTTGTAGATAGCCTTGGGAAGTATTGCCATTTTCACGATGTTAATCTTGCCAATCCAGGAGCATGGGAGGTTTTGCCATTTTTTAAGTTCTGTGTTGATTTCCTTTTTCAAGATTTTAAAGTTTTCATCATAGAGGTCCTTCACTTCTTTGGTTAAGTTAATTCCTAGGTATTTTATTTTTTGTGGGGCTATTACAAATGGAGTTGCTTTCCTAATTTCAGCCACACTTTTCTCATTGTTGGCATATAGAAAAGCCATTGATTTTTGGGGGTTAATTTTATAACCTGCTACTTTGCCAAAGTTTTGAATCAGCTTGAGTAATTTGGGAGTGGAGTCTATGGGATTCTTTAAATACAAGATCATGTCATCTGCAAAGAGGGAGAGTTTTATTTCTTCTTTCCCTATTTGGATCCCCTTTATGTCTGCATCTTGTCTTATTGCTGTAGCTAGGCATTCTAATACTAGATTGAAGAGAAGTGGAGAGAGTGGGCATCCTTGTCTTGTTCCTGAGTTAAGAGGAAATGGCTTTAGTTTTTCACCATTGAGTATAATGCTGGCTGTAGGTTTGTCATATACAGCCTTTATTATATTGAGGAATGTTCCATGGATTCCTAATTTTTCCAGAACCTTCATCATAAAGGGGTGTTGGATCTTGTCAAATGCTTTTTCTGCATCTATTGAGATAACCATGTGGTTCTTATTCTTGCTCCTGTTGATGTGATGAATAATATTAATTGATTTGCGTATATTGAACCAGCTTTGCATCCCTGAAATGAATCCTGTTTGATCATGGTGTATGATTTTTTGGATGAATTGTTGAAGTCGATTGGCCAAAATTTTGTTGAGAAGTTTTGCATCAATGTTCATCAAAGAAATGGGTCTATAGTTCTCTTTCTTTGATGAGTCCCTGCCTGGTTTTGGGATGAGGGTTATGATGGCTTCATAGAATGTGTTCGGTAGTGAGCTTTCTCTTTCAATTTCATTGAAGAGTTGGAGGAGTATTGGTGTGAGCTCTGCTTTGAAGGCCTTGTAAAATTCCGCTGTAAAACCATCTGGTCCTGGACTTTTCTTAGCTGGGAGGTCTCTTATTGCTGTTTCTATTTCGATGCTTGATATGGGCCTGTTAAGCTGGTTTAACTCATCTTGGTTTAGTTTTGGCATGTCAATATTTGCTAGGAAAAGGTCCATTTCTGTCAAGTTCTCAAACTTATTAGCATAAAGTTTTGAGAAGTATTCCCTTATAATGTTCTGAATCTTGGTTGTTTCCGTGGTGATGTTTCCATTCTCATCTCTGAGTTTATTAATTTGAGTGTGTTCTCTCCTTTTTCTGATAAGGTTTGCTAAGGGTCTGTCAATTTTGTTAAGTTTTTCGAAGAACCAACTCTTTGTTTTGTTGATTTTTTCTATAGTTTTTTTGGATTCTAATTCATTTAATTCTGATTTAATTTTGATTATTTCTTTCCGTCTACTGGATTGGGGTTTATCTTGCTGCTCTTTTTCAAGGAGGTTTAGATGTGTCATTAAATTATTAGTTTCCGATCTCTCCAATTTGTTGATGTAGGAGCTCAGAGCTATAAACTTGCCTCTGAGTACTGCCTTTGCTGTGTCCCAGAGGAGCTGGTAATTTGTGTGTTCATTTTTGTTGAATAGCATGAACATTTGAATTTCCTTTCTAATCTCTTCCATGACCCACTCATGATTCAGCAGTGTGTTGTTCAGCCTCCATGTGATACCGGACTTTCTTTGGTGGCTTTTGGTGTTGAGTTCTAATTTTATTCCCTTGTGGTCAGAGAGAATGCAAGGTATAACTTCAATGTTTCTGAATTTAGACAAGTTTGCTTTGTGGCCTAAAATGTGGTCTATTTTAGAAAACGTCCCATGTGCTGCTGAGAAGAACGTGTATTCTGATGCTGCTGGGTGAAATGTTCGGTAAATGTCTGTTAAGTCTAGTTGATCTATGCAGCTGTTTAGATCTGCGGTTTCTCTGTTGAGTTTTTGCCGAGTTGATCTATCTAGTGGGGAGAGTGGTGTGTTAAAATCCCCAACGATTAATGTCTTTGGATCTATCTGGGATTTGAGGGAAAGTAGTGTTTCTTTGATAAATTTGGGTGCTCCATTGTTTGGCGAATAGATATTTAGAATTGTAATATCCTCCTGAAGGAGAGATCCTTTAATTAGTATGTAGCGACCTTCTTTATCTCTTCTCACGAATTTTAATTTGAAGTCTATTTTATCTGATATTAGGATTGCAACTCCCGCCTGTTTATGAGGGCCGTTTGCTTGGTAGATTTTGTTCCAGCCTTTAACCTTGAAAATATGTTTGTTTTTACGGGCAAGATGTGACTCCTGCAGGCAGCAGATAGAAGGGTCTTGTTTTTTAATCCAACTAGACAGTCTATGTCGCTTAATTGGAGAGTTCAGTCCGTTAACATTAAGAGATAGGACTGAGAGGTATTTGGAAGTTCCTGCCATGTTATCCACCTTCTTGGGGGCTGTGAAAACTGGGTTCTTCCTAAGGTTCTTGGATTCTCAGTTTGGGTGCAGTTTCTTGGCCTTTGTTGCGTTCTTGTTGGTTTTCTATGTGTAGGACATCTTTAAGAATCTTTTGCAGGGCTGGTTTGGTGGAGATGTATTGTTTCAATTTTTCTTTGCTATGGAAGGTTTTTATTTGGCCTTCAGTTATGAAGGAGAGTTTAGCTGGGTACAGTATTCTTGGTTGATAGTTGTTTGTTTTTAGGGCATGGCATACATCATTCCAGGCTCTTCTTGCTTTGATTGTCTCTGGTGAGAAATCTGAGGTAATTCTAATTGGTTTCCCTTTATAGGTGATTACCCTTTTCTCCTTGACAGCTTTAAGGATCTTTTCCTTGGTCTGGGTTGATCCTGTGTGGATTATAATGTGACGGTGGGATGTCCTATTCTGGTCTGGTCTATTTGGGGTTCTAAAAGCTTCTTGTATCTGAATAGGCCTATCTTTTTGTATGTTTGGGAAGTTCTCTGCTAGGATCCTGTTAAACAAATTTCCTAGACCATTAACTTCTGTTTCTAGGTGCTCCTCTACACCCATTATCCTTAGATTGGGCCTTCTGATGGTGTCTTCCAGGTGTTGGATAGACCTATCATATTTCTTGGACTTGTCTTGGATGGTTGTATGTTCTTTCTCTATAATATCTATGCTGTCTTCAATCCCTGAGATTCGATCTTCTGCATGGTCTAACCTGCTGTCAAGACTCTCTACTTTGTTTTTTATCTCTTTTCCTTCTAATTGGTCAGCTTTGATGGCTTCAAGTTCTTTGTTGAAGCTCTGTTTTAGGTCTTGTATGAATTTCTTTACTTCCTTAATTTGGTGTTCAGTGTTTGTTCTCAAATCACTTAGTTGATTGGTTATGGTTTCTTTGGACTCCCATTCCTTCTGTTGGGTTCCATTCAGCCTTCCCTTTGTGGTCTCCCTGACTTCCTTCAGCTCTTTGTTAATGGATTCCATGAATGTCTTTAGTGATCTTTGTGTATTCTCTACCTGGTCTCTTAATTCGTGAATTACTCTTTGATTAGTTTCCTCCCTTCTGTGGGATTCCTGCAGTTCTCTTTGAGTGTTCTCTGCCTGCTCACGCCATTCCTCCCTTTCTCTTTGAGTATTCTCAAGTTGTTTACCAAGCTGTTTTTATAATTATGTCTTTGTAGTAGAGTTTGAAGTTTGGTATTGATATTCCTCCAGCACTGTTCTTCCTGCTAAGGATTGTTTTTGCTAATTGGCATCTTCTATTATTCTCTATGAATTTTTGGATTGCTTCTTCTATATCTTTGAAGAATATTGTTTGGATTTGGAAGGATATTGGAATGAATTTGTAGATAGCTTTGGTCAGTATTGCCAGTTTCACGATGTTAATCCTCCCAATCCAGGATCATGATCATGATATTTATAACAATTGTTAGATATTGAAGTATTTTTTTCTTTTGAGGTTAAAAAAGACTTTTATTCTTTTTATGGTATTAATTTTATCATTTTTAAAGTTTTATAAATTTTTCTTAAACAGTATTTATTACTTGTTAAGGACAGTGGAAAAAAATTGTATTGTCTCTAATTTAAATATTATGCATTATTTCTTCTTCCTCCTCCATCTTCTCCTCTTCTTCCTCCTCTTCCTTTTCCTCTTCCTCTCACTTCCCCAGTACCAGGGTTCAAACTCAAAGCCTTTTACTCACTTGGCTTACTTGGTAAGCTGATACTCTACCTCTTGACTCTACCAGTCCAGCTTTTTCCTGGTTGTTCCTGTGAGATGGAATCTCACAGACTTTTATTGCTTAGGATGGCTCCAAACCACAATACTCCAGTTCTCAGTCTCCTGAGTAGCTAGTAGGTAGGTGTGAGTCATCATTTCCTGATTCACATTATGTATTTTTTTTTTTTTGGTCCGGTCGTGGGGCCTGAACTCTGGGCCTGGGCGCTGTCCTTCAGCTCTTCAGCTCAAGGCTAGCACTCTACCACTTGAGCCACAGCGCCACTTCCGGCTTTTTTCTTTTTGCTTATGTGGGGCTGAGGAATCGAACCCAGGGCCTCGAGCATGCAAGGCAAGCGCTCTACCACTGAGCCACCTTCCCAGCCCCACATTATGTATTTTTTTAATACTGTATTAGTCTTAGCATTAGGTAAGCAGGTATTGGCATGAATACCAAGTAACCGAGTATTACTAAAAACAGTTCTTTGCAGACATCTCATTACTCTAAGGATATAGAATTAGATAAGACCAACATTATTCCTGTTTTTATAAAGCCTGGTAGTAGAGGGAGTATAATCATATAAAAATGGGAATTAGGCAGTGTTTGAGAAAAGGCAGTGACTGAGGTTTATCAGGACTTCACATAGAGACCAGCAAATTCTCCCAGGAACATCATGGTACCCAGAAATGGGAGCAGCAGCTCAGTAATAGTTATTACCTATAGATTGATTCTTCTGTTTGTATTTTCTGTTTTAGCAGATTTTTTTTTATAACATAGTTCTATGCTTCTAGTTATAACTATACTGAGAAATAGCAAGATGCAGGGCATACATACCTTATTTTCTTATATTAATATAAAATAAGAGATGTATTTTAAGAGATAGAATGTAATTTCATAGAGTTTTGTTTTGCAAAGGCCTTAGGGAACACATTCACAATCCTGTGTCATTATTTCATCAACAAAATATGAGGAAAAATTTTATCACGTGCTTATTTATACCTCCAGTTTCAGTTTATCTTTAGTATTACTTACAAAGTGCAGTTGGGTTGCAGGAGTAGATTTAATGGTCTTCCACACTGAATGGTACAATTAATAGCAGTGTGCTGTCTCTGGGTATTGTTTTGCTGTGCCCATTCATTTCCTGTCTCCTTTTAGTATTCAGGCTTTCTATAGTGCTGTAGGTTTATCTTCTGCATTCATGAACAGTTCCTTTTAAATTCTCTTTCTTCCTTTTAACTAGTTTGTAAATCTTTACAAGCTGTGAGACAGACTGTAAGTGTGGAGTTGTTCTTTAGTTTTGAGTCAGATTGTTTCTATGTTTGGTGACACTAATTGTCAATGAAATGCACTTAAATTTGTGTGATGGGACTGGGAACGGAACTTAGGGCCTCATTATTGTTGAGCAGGTGCTTTACCACCAGAGTTATGCCTCTGACCTCTTTTTTCTTTTGCTTTGGTTATTTTCAAGGTAGGGTTTTCCTTTATGCCCAGGCTGGCTTGAGTTGTAATATTTGTGCCTTCCAGTGTTGGAGGCAGTGGTGGATGTACACTATTGAACCCGGTCATTGTCTGAGATAATGTCTTGAGAACTGTTTTATGCCTGGGCTTGCTTTGAATTGTGATACTCCAGTCTGTACATCCCAAATAGCTTGGAGCATATGCTTGAGGCATATCACTTAGCTGAGAGAAATTGTCACAGTTTTGTTTATTGCTCACATTGTATTTCACATTTATTGTACTCTTTGTTGTGTGTGTATGTGTTTCTGTGTCTGTGTGTGTTTAAAGTTTTCTCCTTTATGTTGATGGTTTTACTTTTTTCCTTGTTTGTAGATGGATAAAGTATTCTGTACTTATGGATAAAGTATACTGTATTGTACTATCAATTGTCTTTTTATTTAATTTTATGTAATACCTTCTTCTTAAATTTAACCTTTCTTTTAATTTAGTTTAAATCCTCTCTCTCTCACACACATAAAAATTTAAATCAGGCATCAATTTATAATTATTCCTTCCCCAACTCAACAGATGTGGAGTATGTAGGGAGGATGTTGAAGAGAATAACTCCTTTCTTATTAAAAAACTTTGGAAGTAGGATACTTAGGGCCTCGGATGCCCTAACATTTGATCTGAGCTTTCCATGTTTTTTGTTTTACTTATTTTTTTGATGAGAGTCTAGCATTTTTGCCTGAATCTGACCTCAGACCATGGTCCTTTTACTTATGTCTCCTAGCTATCTGGAACTGGAGGAACTAGCAAGCTTGGCTTGTCTGTAGCCTGGCTTTTTTTGTAGGTTATTGTGAAGATGTCTAATGATTTTACTTTTCTGCCCAGATTGGCTTTAAATCATGATCCTCTGGATCTTAGCTTCCTGAGAAGATAAAATTACAGGCTTGAACAACTGTTGTCCAGATCAATGTATCTTAATTCCTCTTTGCATTAGAGCAGTATATTTGGGTTATGGTTGACTGACTACAAGTAACTGAAATCTTGGAAATCACAGTTGCATATAAAGCAAGGGGGGCAACTGTAGTTCAGAACAAATTAGTTTGAATCAAAACAGAGAAAGTAAGGATTGAGGTTAGAACAGGGAGATGACCATCTGTGAATGAGCACTCAACTGCAGTATATTCATAAACTGTTTTGTTATTTGGCACCTCTTTTGTACAACTAATTAATGATAATTAAAAAATGAAGTCAGGTACTGGTGACTCATGCCTATAATCCTACCTTCTCAGGAGGCTGAGAACTAAGGATGATGGTTTGAAGCCAACCTCAGCAGAAAAGTTCACCAGACTCCTAATTAACCTCAGAAAACTGGAAGTGGCACTGTGGCTCAAAGTGCTAGAGTGTTAGCTTTGAGTAAAAAAGCTTACTGATAGTTCTCAGGCCCTAAGTTCAAGCCCTACAATGGACCAAAAGATAGTTTTTTTTGGGATCAATATTGTTAATGCACAAGATGATTTTGTTGAGATATTGGGGTTTGAACTCAGAGCTGTGTTGTTGCTAAACAAATGTGCTAACACTTGAAGCATGTCTTGGCCCTAAGGCAAAAAAAAATAGTTTATTTGCATGCATCTATTGCATAATAAGAAGTGAACAATACACTGCTGTGAACATTTACTATCTTTTCTTTATCTGATCATTGGTTCTTGGGCAGCTAGGCTGATTGCTGTAATAAAGTTGGGTGCACAGGCATTTTTCTTGTGTTGACTTATATTCCTTTGGATATATATGCCAAAGGGTGGTATAGTAGGCTCATACATAGGTTGATTGCTATTTTTTCTAATGAACCTCCATGCTAATTTCCATAGTTGAAGCCCTTGAAAATCCAAGAATTGTTTGTTTTCTTGGTGATTATTTCGGTAGGGGTGAACTGGAATCCTGATGTAGACTTGTTATTTTATTTATTTATTTTTGTCAGTTGTGGTGCTTGAATTCTGGGCCTGGGCACTGTCCCTCAGATCTTCAGCTCAAGACGAGCTCAAGTGCAGCTCTTCAGCTCACGGCAAGCTCTTTACCACTTGAGCCACAGTGCTACTTAAGGCTTTAGTGGTTTATTGGAGATGAGAATTTCACGGACTTTCCCGCCTGGGCTGGCTTTGAACCGCAATCCTCAAATCTCAGCCTTCCAAGTAGCTAGGTGTGAGCCACTGGCTTGTTTTGCACTTAAAAAATATATATCTAAATATATCTATATATATTATAACTGTATTTATTTGTTTTTTATTTTTTTTTTAAGTTCTGGGGCTTGGCCTATAGGCCTGGGTGCTGTTCCTGAGCTGTTTTGTTCAAGGCTATCACTTTTCCACTTGAGCCACAGAGCCACTTCCAGTCTTTTCTGTTTATGTGGTCCTGAGGACTTGAACCCAGGGCCTCATGCATGCTAGGCAAACTCTCTACCACTGAGCTACATTCCCAGCCTCACTTCTGGCTTTTTCTGAGTAATTTTTTGGAGATAAGAGTCTCATGGACTTTCCTGCCTAGGTTGGCTTTGAACTGAAATCCTCAGATCTCAGGCTCTTGAGTAGCTAGGATTACAGGCGTGAATCATGGGCTCTCAGCTGCACCTTTTTTTTTTTTTTTTTTTTTTTGGATAGGATATTAGGCAATATCCTATCCTCCTGTGTTAATGAGCCATTTGTACATATTCTTCTGAGAATTGTCTATTCGGTCATTTATTAATTGGATTATTTGTTCTTTGGTGTTTAAGTTTCTGAGTTCTTTATATTTTCTAGATACTGGTTTTTATCTGGTGAAGAGCTGTAAAAGAGTTTCTTCTATACTATAGCTGTCTGTTCATTGTGGTAGTTGTTTCTTCGGTGGCTTTCAAACTTGCTATAGTCCCATTTATTAATTTTTCACTCTTATTGCTCAGCAATTCTGTTGCTTCACTTCTCCATTTGTGTTCTTTTCACCCAGAATTCTGGAAAAATTTCTATATATTTCATAATCTACTTTATTCTACTTATGCTATAACTTATTTTATTACATACTGTGAAAATATGAGTGGCTGAAAATATACTTATATACTTATAGACTTATACAGTAAATATTTTTAGTTTGGTTTATTATACTTGGAATTGATTTCTCACCATTACTATTATTTCTGTCTTAGCATAGGTCATATTTATAAAATAATCTTATTATATATTGGGCAGGTGACTTCTAAAGTAATCACCATTTTTTAAAAGTTTATGTGAAGCTGAGTCTGGCAGGTCAATGGAATTCTATGCCTCCATCAGAAAGAATGATATTGCCCCATTTGTTAGGAAATGGAAAGACTTGGAAAAAATTATATTAAGTGAAGTAAGCCAAGCCCAAAGAAACATAGGTCCTATGATTTCCCTTTTTTGCAATATCTAGTATATGTATGAGTCAAGCAGAAAAGGTCATATCAGGTGATGTTAGGAAAATGAACCCTAAGATATGTATTTTAAATGTTTTTTTTTCTTTCATGCATTTGTTTCTAACGCAATTATAAGATTATTTCTTTGTTGCTTTGTATGTCCCTCCCCCACAGTATAACCCCTGCCTTCACTGTATTTGATGTCGGTATAACTTGTGGAGGGGAAGGGGAAAAACAAGTTTAAATAAGGATACAGGGGGACCTATTGCAACAATGAGAAGTACAAGTTGTCATGTTGAAAAGGAACTTTGCAAGTTGGGGGGGGAGGAGTGGGTGGGGGGGTCGGGGGGGGGAGGAGTGGGTGGGGGGGTGGGGGGGGAGGATGGGAAGGGTTGGGAAGGGTAAACAAAGGAGGAGGCTACAATGCTTGATAAGAAATGTACTCATTATCTTGCCCATGTAATTGTAACCCCTCTGTACAGTATTTTCACAATAAAAAAATAAAAATTAAAAAGTTTATGTGATATTTTCTTCAAAAAACATCAATATAAATTTCAATAAATAATCAACCAATCAAGAACATTTTATTGATTAATCACTTAGTAATTTTTAACATTACAGTTCTAGCCCTTGCAGGGTTAGAGAAAAGATTTAATTTTCTTAATACAGACCCAGAAGCACAACAAATCAAAGAAGTTTTGGACAAATGGGATTGCATGTAGCTGCAGAACTTCTGCATGGCAAAGGACATAGTTTGCAAGATCAACAGAAAGCCCACGGATTGGGAGAAAACTAGCCATACAATGGACAAGGGTCTCATATCATATCTAAAATATACTTAGAACTAAAAAAAAATTAAATCCCCCAACAACAAATCCACAAAGAAACAACTGCCCAATAAATAAGTGGGCTAAAGACTTAAAGAGAAACTTCTCTGAAGAGGAAAGAAGGAGAGCCAATAGACACATGAAGAAATGCTCAACCTCTCTAGCCATAAAAGAAATGCAAATCAAAACAACATTGAGATATCACCTAACTCCAGTTAGAATGGCTAAAATCAAGAACTCTAAAAACAACAGATGCTGGAGGAGATGTGGACAGAAGGGAACCTTACTGCATTGTTGGTGCAAGTGTAAACTTGTTCGACCACTTTGGAAAGTAGTATGGAGGTTCCTCAAAAGACTCCACATAGTGCTCCCCTATGACCCAGCAATCCCACTTTTGGGCATTTACCCAAAAGTTTACAAACAAGACCATAGTAAAGCTACCAGCACGACTATGTTTATTGCAGCACTATTCACTATAGCTAAGATATGGAACCAACCCAGATGCCCCTCAGTAGATGAATGGATCAAGAAAATGTGGTATATATACACAATGGAATTCTATGCCTCTATCAGAAAGAATGACATTGCCCCATTTGTTAGGAAATGGAAAGGCTTGGAAAAAATTATATTAAGTGAAGTAAGCGAAGGGCCAAAGAAACATAGGTCCCATGGTTTCCCTTATTTGCAATAGCTAGTATATGTCTGAGTCAAGCAAAAAAGGTCAGATAAGGTGATGTTAGGGAAATGAACACTAAGATATGTATTCAAATGGTTTCTTTTCTTTCATGAGATTGTTTCTAACGCATTTATAAGATTATTTCTTTGTTGCTTTGTATGTCCCTCCCCCACAATATAACCCCTGCTTTCACTGTATTTGATGTCAGTATAATTTGTGGAGGGAAAGGGGAAAAACAAATCATTTAAATAGGGATACAGGTGGTGGACCCATTGCAACAATGAGAGGTACAAGTTGTTATGTCGAAAGCGAACGTTACAATTTTGTTGGGGGGGCGGGGAGAGCCGAAAGGATTGGGAGGGGGCAGGGAGAGGCGGATAGGAAGGGATGGGAAGGGTAAACAAAGGAGGAGGCTACAATGCTTGATAAGAAATGTACTCATTATCTTGCCCATGTAATTGTACAGTATTTTCACAATTAAAAAAAAGGAAAAAAAGAAAAGAAAAAAAATGCTATTTGTTCAAAATGAAGTCTACCCCTCTTTACTCACCACCATGACCATCTGTGTGCACTTATACTAAATGCTAAGGTAAACAGGTCATATGACACAGACTTCAATGCTAAGAAGCTGACAAATTAAAGACTTTTCTACATAATGATAACAAATAAGGGCTAGGGAAATGGGAGAAATTCAAACAGAATGAGACAATTGTTCTAGGTGCTACTTCTTCATTGTCATAACATTCCCCTTTATATACAATAACTTTTAAAAACAATTCTCATTTGTGGGGACAGAGATGGAAGGGGGTTCTGGAAAATAGTAAAGGGGTGAATTTGATCAGTATAGTATATACGTCTATGGAAATATCACAATTAAACCCTTTTGTACAATTAATTTATGCTAATAAACATTAGCTCTTAAATAAAAAAAGAAGATCAGAAAGTGTGATCATAATAAATTCATAAACACTATGTTAAGAAGTTATTTCTTTTTCAAAATTTTGCAAATTGGATGCATTCAGTTTACATATCTTGGGCTTTTCCGGTAAATGCCTTTCTTATATTTCTACCTAAAAATTTTAAGTTCTGTTTATTCTTTTATACTCCAATAGTTTTCAAATAAAAATTGGTGGGTTTGGTTTAAGTTTGAAAGAATGCATCAAATTGATTTCACTTTTTTTTTTGGGTCGGTCATGGGGCTTGAACTCTGGGCCTAGGCGCTGTCCGTCAGCTCTTCAGCTCAAGGTGAGTGCTCTACTGCTTGAGCCATAGCTCCACTCTGGTTTTCTAGTGGTTTATTGGAGATAAGAGTCTCACGGACTTTCCTGCCTGGCTGGCTTTGAACTGTGATCCTCAGATCTCAGCCTCCTGAATAGCTAGGATTACAGGCGTGAGCCACCGGTACCCGGCTTGATTTCACTTTTAAGTTTTTATTTTCATTTGAATCTCCAGAGCAGGAATCCTACTAACTCTTGTCTTAGTGAGAATTCTGGATAGAGCAGAGACTCAATTGCCAAAGGCAAATAAAATACGCTGTTGAAAATGTCCTGTTTCTGGCTGCATCTCAAAAATAATTCAAAGTGATAATTTTCCTGAAAAGAAGTGTAAAGTAACTAGTTTCTCTAAGAGAAACTAAGCCAGTTAATATGTTCAGGGTCTTAGAATTCAGAAGTTAGGGTTTTTTATTCAAATGAGTCTAAACCTTTAAACCAATGGAGATCACAAAGAAAACAATGCAACATGCTTATTTTTCAGTGTTTAGGATTTAGGGATTGCTTCCTGATCCATTTAGAAGTTATGTGTCAAGAAAGTTTTCAAGTAAAGCTTTCAAAGTTTTAAAAATAATACTTAGTAGGGGGGCTGGGAAGGTGGTTCAGTGGTAGAACACTTGCCTTGCGTGTATGTAGCCCTGGGTTCCATTCCTCAGCACCACATAAGCAAAAAGAAAAAAAGCCAGAAGTGGTGCTGTGGCTCAAGTGGTAGAGCGCTAGCCTTGAGCTGAAGAGCTGAGGAACAGCGCCCAGGCCCAGAGTTCAGGCCCCACAACTGGACCTCCCCCCACCCCCCAAAAAAAATACTGAGTAGGGTTGGAATGTGGTCATTGTAGAGGGCTTTGCTTAGTATAAGACTCCAGTGACACAAAAAGATATAAAAAACAAAACCACTAACAGTTGAGTTCTTTTCCACAAAAATTGGTTCTTTGAACCTCAATAGACAGTTTTTTTTAAAAAAAGGAAAATGCTGCAAAAATACTATGTTTCAGTCTCTGATACCCTTTCTTTACCTGCTGAAACTCCTTCTCACTTCTTTAGTAGGTTGTAACTTTCTCATTTATACCATTCGGAGCCGTGTTCACAGAGTGGCTGCACTGTTTATTGATAGGAGATGATGGAAGATGCCTGTTCTCAGCAAAAGCAGAAATATCATCATTATATACCCAAAGCAATCTCAATCATTTCAGAGGATATTAAAATAGAAGTTAGTAAGACTTGAGTGACCAATATCAGCGGTAACACCCATGTTCATGAACTGTAACTTGAGCATATATTATTTTAAAACTTAGGGCTGCCCTAACAAACCATCACAAATTAGTGGGCCAAAACAACAAAAAAATTATTGTCATACAGTTTTAGAAGTCAGAATCCCAAGTCAAGGTCTTGTTAGAGTGACTTCCTTCTGAAGACTGAGGGAGAGAGAATCTGCCCCATGCTGGCCTCTACTTTCTGGTGTCTGTGGGCAATTATTTGTATTGTGTGGCTAGTAACTATATGCTCTGCCCCCATTGATCATCACATGGACTACTCCTCTGAGTCAGTTGTAATTTGGATATGGTTTAATTGTATGCCTCAAGAGCTTATAGCTGGAATCTTGGTACGCAATGTGTCAATATTAAGTGACAGTGGAACTTGTAAGAGATGTGGGCCTCATACAAGAAAATTCAGTCATTCAAGGTTAGCCTGTCTGGGATTGATGAGGTTCTTGTGGGATTTAGGTCTTTTCAGAATGAATTGTTATGGAATGGCAGGACCAGATTCTGGATTCCAAGTGTAGATCCTGTTTCACACCTGAACAGGAAGAGGTTCATCTCACACATCCAGCAGAGGGGAAGTAGGATGCCAACCAAAAGCTTGCAAGATTCATGCATGTTCTATAATGTCAGAGCCTTTCTCCATATGCTGCTTTTTGCTTACATATCGTTTTCTTGCCTATGGACAAAATAAAATATCCTTAACATTGTCCAGAGATTTGTTAAGGTTGTATATTTTCTTAGAAATGTATTTCATTTTCACACCATAAAGGATTCCTGTGAATAAGGTCTTCCTTATAAAATTCCTTGTCATTTCAAGAACAAGAGAAAGAATAAAGAGCAACATGATGTATTTTTTTTCCTCATTAATTTCAGCTCTTTTTCTACTTCTGCTTCTATTCCTCTGTTTTTATTACTTCCCATCACAGTTCCTGATCTTGGGCATCAGCCAGTGATGAAGGAGCTCGGGGAAGGCATGCTGGTGCTGTGCATGACCCCCTTTTCCTGGCACTCGCTGCAAGTCATCAGACATACACCTGTCACATGACACACAAAGGAGCAGAGCCATAATGGGGCTTGGGGTTTTTAGTTTTATTTAATAGCAAAATATGTTGTGAAGACTGCTCCTTCTGAGCCAGGATTTTCTAAGATCTGGAATATTCTATAATTTGACAAGACAAAAAATAAAATTTGCATTTCATCAGTTTACAAATTCAAGTATACAGAAAGATGTAACAATTGTTTGGCTTTCTAAGACAATTCTTGATTTTAACTAATGAGTTACATCCTGTTCTCCCTGTGCCTTGTTTTATAGATTAATCTCATTTTATTTCTCAAAGAGGGTGAAATAATAAGCAGTACTCAGTTGTGAAAAAAGTCACTGAAAATATAAACATAGTTTTTTTCAAATAAAATAACATTCTTTCCATGGTCTACCACATTGCTTTAAGAACTATTATGTTTTAATTAGAATATATTAATAGTAGGAGAGATTTCATGTAATTATTACATAGATACATACTGTGCACTTTGAACAAGTTCACCCCATCCTTTTATTTATTTGTTTGTTTTTTTATGGAACATAAAAGTAATATCATTGTTTATTGCATACAGTTTTACACTTCAGTTTCTTCAAGTAGAAATACCATTTATTTCTATTGTATAGGAAGGAACACCTTAAATATTACATTTTGTGCCATATTTCACATTGGGATCCTTTTATTTATTATCCATAGCCACTTGCCCTCTTCCTCCTTTTCAGTTTACTGTCTTTCATTATGCTATTTTTATACCATTTTGCCACTCATGAAATTCTTTTCATTTTTTCCTCTTTCTTGCTGATTTCCCAGTCTTATATTAATGCATCATCATCATCATCATCATCATCATCATCATCATCATCATCATCATCATCATCATCATCATCGGTCTAGATTCCACAAATAAATGAAAATGTGGGGTATTTGGATTTATCTCTCCTAAGATAAGATTTATCTCTCCAATTCCATCAAGTTACCTGCAAATGACATAATTTCATTCTTCTTTATGGCTAAATAATACTCCATGGTATATATGTATGTATGTGCATGTATGTATGCTGTATATATGTATATGTATATATATATATATACATGTAGAAACACATGTGTGTTTCCTTTGTTTATTCATGGATTGTTGGACACAGGATGATTCCATTGTGTTTGGGCTATTGTGAACAGAAATGTAAGAAACACAAATGTGCAAGTGTGTGAGCAGAACTGTAATAAACACAAACATGCAAGTGTGTCTTGTACATTGATTTATACTCTTTTGTAAATATGCCCAGGGATTTTATTACAACCTTTAAAGCCAGGTCCATCTTTCCCAAGATTTCCTAAATCCCAGGTTTCTTTTATTTCTTGAAAGCAATCAATTTGATCCCAACAATGTAGTGTTCTGTTGATGGCAGCATATTTTAATTTGGATGTTTGTCTCATCTCTTACCTCATCACTGAACTACAATTCCACAACCTGGTACTTTCCCTCTTGTGGGTAATTAGTCATATATACACAAATATTGAGATCTAGCAGTTGCAAATTGCATTCTACTTTTATTGTAAGAGCAGAGCTGACACACAACATACTCCCTGTTGTGTCATCATAATATTGTTGTGGTTTATGGTTACAGACATGCTGTGGTGTAACCACCTGATGGTTAGTTTCCTTATGAAGAGTTTGGGAACTGAATTATTTGTTGGGAAATTATTGTAATTATCTTGAGAAATGTAATTTCTACCAAAATTCTGGTTGATATATCTATATCTATAATATATCTATATCTATATATTCCTGGAGAGAATACTATGTAAAGCCAAGCTCAATCTGACTTTTATCTCCACATTCTTTCTATTCTATTCCTTTACATATTTCAAGTGCTTACACTATAATCAGAGCCTCTTTGAATCAGTTTGGATACATGAGGCTGTTGACAATTTTGTCAGCAACCAAAGAGACTTTGACAATTTGATCAGATTAACATGCTTCCTCCTCCCCCCTCACCCCCCTGCCCCGGCTGGTCTCAGGGCTTGAACTCAAGGCCTGAGCACTGCCTTGAGATTTTTGCTCAGGGCCAATGCTCTTCCACTTGAGCCACAACTCCACTTCTAGCTTCTTGGTGATGAGAGATAAGATTCTTATGGACTTTCCTGCCCAGGCTGGCTTTGATCTGTGATCTTCAGACCTCAGTCTTCTGGCTCTTGGTGGCACTAACATTCTGACAGAGGATTTGAAGTATCTAGCTAAGGTAGACATATGTGTGAAGAATGTCCCAGTTTAGTTTCTTTCCTTTGACTTTTCTATGGTGAACTTTAGTGGGTGATATAGAAATTTTAGGGGAAAAGGTCAGATAATGTGATGTCAGGAAAATGAACCCTTAGATATGTATTTTAATGTTTTTTTTTCATGCATGTGTTTCTAACGCATTTATAAGATTATCTCTTTGTTGCTTTGTATATCCCTCCCCCACAGTATAACCCCTGCTTTCACTATATTTGATGTCAGTATAACTTGTGGAGGAGATGGGGAAAAACCAGTTGTTTAAGGATACAGGTGGACCTGTTGCAACAATGAGAAGTACAAGTTGTCATGTCCAAAACGAGCTTTACAACGTCGGTGCGGGGGGGGGAGGGAGGGGGGGAAGGAGAAGGATTGGGATTGGGGGGGAGGGGGGAGGCTGGGAATGTATGTGAAGGGTAAACAAAGGAGGAGGCTGCAATGCTTGGTAAGAAATGTACGCATTATCCTGCCCATGTAATTGTAACTCCTCTGTATAGTATGTTCACAAATAAAATAAAATAAAATTTTAAAAAAAAGAAATTTTAGGGGCTCAACTGTTACAGTTGCACCAGACTCATTCTAAACTGACTAAAATTTTTCTGACAAATAATTCACAGGTATCTAATTCTATCCCAATTATCAGTATTCTTAATACTCTAGGTACCTGTATTATTCCTAAGAAATAAACTTTGGAGATATTTGTGGTTAGATATTCATGTATAGCATGTAGAATTCATGTACCTGTAGCTAAACATGAATTCAGATTTAGTTATTTCTTTTATTTAGGAGATAAGAATGCAAAATCTTCAGTTTTCACTCTCCTGTACTTACTTCCATTTCCCCTCATCTTACCCTTCATCACACTTCTCCTTTGTTTCCTTGTCAGGGACATTTGTATGAGTCTCTCTTTTTCCAGAATGGAAAGCACTTCAATAAGGATGGCAAATATCACCTTATTATCACTCTGGATGATCTATGTTTTAATATCATTTATTCCTTACATATACCACCCGGTTATTCTTACCTTCTACTGTTACTACATTAGGAAGTTTATCACCAGAGAAAAGTTATGTGAAATAGATCATCATATATAATTTATATTATAATAGGTTTATGTCTGTGAAAGGTTTCTATAATGCTTCTGCTTAGTATTCAATGTTGAATTTGGGGGTGGTGGTGCAGAAGAAACAGTAACCAGCCTGAAGCAATTTCTGCTGTGCCATTTGGGAAATAACATCTTCAACCTAATGAAAACAGTCTTTTATAGCTCATGCCCAGTGCCAAATCCAACAGGACTTTACAGGAAGGTGTTGGATTCCTTTCCTCTGTATTTTTGTGTTTTCCTAAGTTTGAAAAGTAATTTTCTATCTGTAGAGTTATTTCAAGTCATCTACCTATATACTTCTGTACAAATTTCTTATGAGTAATTCCAAAGTTCCTTGAGTAGAATGTTCCTGGGACTTCTGAAACCTGTTTCCCATGCTGGGTTCTTATATATTCAGAGTTGCTGCATCCCCTTTAGATGGAATCATGGTTGTAGAAGCTGAATAGCAAAAGCCAGAGTAAAATTTCACATTTCAAAGAAAGAACAAGCATAACCAGCAATCCCATTAGTACCACACTTCTGTAAAGTGGAAATGTTAAATCACTTCATACTCTCCAACTCTTCACTTAGAGAAAGTATTGCATTGTGAAGTGGAATAAGCTAACACCATAAATTCTTGGTAAATCTCTCTCTCTCTCTCTCTCTCTCTCTCTCTCTCTCTCTCTCTCTCTCTCTCTCTCTCTCTCTCTCTCTGTGTGTGTGTGTGATGTGTGTGCTGGTCCTGGGACTTGAACTCAGAGCTTGGCCACTCTTCATAACATTCTTTTTCTTATGTCTAGAGCTCTACCAATTGAGCCACAGTGTCATTTTCAGCTTTTTCTGAATAGTTTATTGGTGGTAAAAGTTTCACAAACTTTCTGCACTGGGTGGGTTTTGAAACGTGATCCTCAGATATCAGCCTCCTGAGTAGCTAGGATTCGAGGTGTGAGCCACCAGTGGCCAGCTTCTTGGTAAATCTTTAAACAAGGAAAACTGTCTATCATGAAACTCCCACAATATTGAAACAGAATCTTGAATCTGTTTAAACCATTTAGTACACAAATCAAATGTATCTTTCAGCTCTGGCTAAAAAACATCCGCAAACAGTAAATATTCAACGATCTTACATACTTTATTACTTATGTAACTTGATTTGAACTAAAATATATAGGAAACGATTGTGTCTTTAAAACATTTGCTTATTCACTGTCATTTTACGTTAATAAACATCACGATTAAAATTTCCCATTCTGGGTCTTTTATTTTTTTCTTAATATATAATTTTTATTGTAAAGATACTTATACAGAAGGGTTACAGTTACATGAGTAAAGTAACGTGTCCATTTCCTATCAAGTATTGTTACACCCTCCTTTATTTTTCCCAACTTAATTTTGCACGATTATTTTTAGTAAACCATAGGGTCAAAATTAGTCAAAGCTATTACATGCCAAAATGGTTACTTCAAATATTTGGAGCTTTTCCCATAAAAGTTAGAAATTGTCTTTCCAATGTGAGTAATTTGATCACCTAAGTAATTTGGTCCTATGAGAGATACAATGGTCTACAGATGCTGCTATACTCAGTTCCCCAGTAGAAAGTTCCTAACACTTTGGTACAGCTCTGTGCCACTTTTCTTCCCCACATCATTCTGTCCCAAGTGTCATAAGATTCTCTTGCATTTGTTCCAAACATATTGAATTTGACCTATACACATACAAGTGAAAATGTCTAAAATACTAGGACCTCTGAGGAGCAGTCACCAAGACAGAATTTGAAGTTCTAGAGATTTAGTAGGCACATATCTGTGAGAGATAAAAGGGAAGGAAGCAGGAACCCACTGGGAATCCTAGTTTGCATATGAAGTTGGTAGTGGAGCCTGAAGTTGAAGGCTTTCCTCTAGCTATACTTGTCACATGCTCTTATGCCAAGGGCAATTCCAGCAGGTCTCCCCCATGTTCCCTGTTATGGAATATAGAACTGATTTAATTATGTGGAAAACTTGCTTTCTTAATAGCTGTCACTACATTCCTTTGATTTGGAAAAATACTCTAATAAGCCAATTGATAAAAAAAAAGGACTCGTGAAGAAGATCAAAAGCTACAAATGTACATAAGAAAATATTTCATTATTTACTTAACAGATATTTAACAAGCACTTACGTTATGACAGATATTGTGAATAGGGGACAACAATCAAACCAGACCCCGCTCCCTTTCTGTCATGATGAAGTAGGTGGTAGGAGACAACAAACAAAACCAACCAATTATAAATAAAGACTGTCCAAAGGAAAGTCCTGTGGAAGAACAATGAAAGCAGATGCGGTGTTTCATGTAGAGGAGAAAGACCACTGCTATTCAAATGACATCTGGGAAAGTTTCACTGAGCTAGGAATTGAGCAGAGACTTGAAGGAAATGGGGAACTATCTATCTAGAGAATGGGGAAATGTGTGTTCCTGGCAAAGGAGAAAATGTCCCTCAGGTGGAATGTTGCAGAACCATAAGGAGACCTTTGTGTGGGGAGCTGGTGAACAAGGTGAGAAAGATCAGAGAAATAATGAGGGGTATCAGCTCAAGTGACAAAAATAGTGAGAACTTTGGATTTTTCTCAGTGTGAAGAGGAGCTGCTCAGAGTCCTAAGGACAGAAGTGGCAGGAACTGACAAGTTTGCAAAGGAACCTATGTTGAAAGTGACAAAAAAGAGAGCAGTATAGGTAGAGACCTGTTAGGAGGCAATAGCCATAATCTATGTAAAAATGTGAAGGATTAATTTTTGACCTAAGATGAAAGAAGCAAAGATGGGGGTGGAGAAAGAAATTGAAAGGAGAAAGTACAAGGAAAAGGATTGCTATGGAGAGCTGGCTCATGGTGATTTCCCATTATAGGCTACAGAAAGGACATTTTCAGAGGGTAGATTTCAAATATTACCTTTGAAGTTGTTGTTATGTTTCCATTTCTGTTTCAGATTTCCAGTTAAGCCTACTCAACTCACACAACTATTGTGGGGGTGTGTTTTTCTGCATACAAACAGATAGACTGATAGACTGCTTTCAGTATGCATTGGTTTATCTATTCATCTATCATCTTTTTCTGCTTAACTTTTTTGTTTTTTATTGTAAAAATACTGTACAGAAGGGTTACAGTTACATGAGTAAGGTAATGAGTACATTTTCTATCAAGTATTGTTACCTCCTTTGTTTTTCCCCTACCATCCCTTCTGTCCCCACCTTCCTAACTCCTCCCACCCCCACCAAGTTGCAAAGTTCAGTGTCTCCTACATCTCATTGTTACAATGAGTCAACCTGTATCCTTATTTCAGCATTTTGTTATTTTCCTTCCCCTCCCCAAATTAGGAAAATGTATATACAAGATTCAGGGCACTGACATCAAGTATAGTGAAAACGGGGGTTACACCATAGAGGAAGAGCATACAAGAGAAACAAAAAAAATCACATAGTACATTTTAAATACAATGTTATGGTTAAAATGTTAATATTGTTAAAAACAATAGCAAGAATGAAAAAAAAACACTTGAGTCCCTATCTTGGGGTTCATTTCACTTAACATCATCTTATCTGGTCATATGTACATAGCTTTTAACTTTTTCTGCTTGTCTCAGACATATACTAGTTATTGCAAATAAGGGAAACCATGGGACCTATGTTTCTTTGGACCTGGCTTACTTCACTTAATATAATTTTTTTCCAAGTCTTTCCATTTCCTAACAAATAGGGCAATGTCATTCTTTCTGATGGAAGCATAGAATTCCATTGTATAAATATACCACATTTTCTCAATCCATTCATCTACTGAGGGGCATCTGGGTTGGTTCCTATCATCTTTTTTATTAACCAAGAAAGTGTCTGACTGTTACAGCTGTGTTGGCATATTACAGAAAGAGGAAACTCATGGTAAGAGAAGATTGAAATCAAACACAGTTAGAATAGAAGCTATGTAAGCTGACAGAAGTCTTGGGGAAGGCTTTGAATCTTAAAACTGAGATTTGAATTAAACCTATTTAGGCTGTAAGAGGCTTGAAACTCCAGCTGACTTCTGTCTTCAGACAAGTCTGGACATTTAAAAGTTTAAACCACCTCTGATGGAGATAATGAAAAAATAGAAGAACTATTGAGGAAAAGTGGAGAGAGAAACATGTCTATACTGTAGAAATTATTCCAGATGGAAGAAAAAGATGGCAAATTTAGTCAAGGCAATGAAAGACTGAGAGACAGATACTATACTATCATTTTGTACACTGGAAGGAAAGACCAGTATAGTACCTTAAGACATTGTAAACTTCCCACCCAAATTTAATTTTGATTGGATAGCTAAAATACTCTAATTTCTATCTTTGCAGTAAGACATGAATCAGTTCTGACTCATGACCTACTGGTAGAAGATGTTGGAAGGACATTATTGACTGGATGAGAAAGTGGCTGAAAAGGGAGCTGACAGATGGGATGAGTTCTTGTTTTTCCCCTCCTTTTCCCTTTTATGTCTCTAAGCAGTTCTATGATGGCTAGAACTTCTGTAGTCATTTGGGCTGTTAAAATTAGACTAAAACTGCTATGATCCTGGGGCAAAAGAATAAACATAGTGCTGGGCTTTGTATCTAGACTTTGTATATGAAAGAATAATAATTATCTTTGCTTTTTGTTTTGCTTTTCTTTCTTTTGAGTATGTGTGCTGGTATTGTGACCTGAACTCAGGGTTTTCCATTCTCCCTTAGCTTTTGCCTTCAGGATTGGAACTCTACTACTTTTTGCTGGTTAATAAGAGTCTCACAGACATTTCTGCCCAGGCTGGCTTGGAAGGGGAGCTTCAAGCCTCAGAGCTCAGCCTCCTGAGTCGCTAACCACTGTAGCCTGGAACAATTACCTGATTTTTACTACAATAAATTTAGATTTTCTGCCTAAAGCAATATAAATCTTTCCTGATAATATTTACTGAATCCTAGAATATTTCAGACATCTTGTTAAAAGCTTCATATTATTAGTCCAATGAATTATCATGGCCACCCCATGATAAAGATGCTATTGTTTTCACAAATTAAAACAAAAAAGTTATGTAAATTACGAGGGTTACAAAGATTGCCCAAGTTGGTGGAGAGTAGAAATTAGCTTGAAATTTAGTTTGATATTATAGTTTGGGTATTCTTTACTCCAGCATGTTGTCAGGTGGGGACCAGACTTAACTGAGGGTCTGTGAGATTTATTTGAAACTACCATGTTATTCTAATCTCAGCACTGTGTCATTGACCAAGAATACTTCTTGGTGCTGTCTTCTCTCTCCCACAGTTTTGACAAATCCCAGTCCCACCTCAGACCTTGTTTCACTGTAGCTATGATATGGCCCAGCAGGATGCTTAAATCCTGCCAAGAGTTGTTTCATGCAGTTCTGTGTGATAGCCAGGCAGGGGGCCGTGCTCTCAGAGGGTAAGTCTTTGTTCAGAATCAAAAGGAGGAAGCAGCTGGCCAGAAATGATGACTGGCATCTGGGCTCTGACTCATTACGGTTGCCTGATACTCTCTCAGATTCACTGAAATGTTTTTTCCTCTGAGAACAAAGCTTGCAGAAACTCAAAACACCTGTATTAATTGGTGACCTAACAGGAACACTTGCTAGCTTTCTAGCTAGTTTTCAAGTAGTTTGGCAGAATCGTATCCATTATTAGGCTGCTGTAAGGAATTAACTATTCTAGAGAGCTGCACCCATTTCTAGAGAAATTAGCCTCCACAAAGGAATTACCTGAAGTGCAGTAGACTACATGGAGAGCCCAAGTAGTATACTCTTTGAGAAAGACTAGGTCAAAGCCAGACAAAACCAACACCAGGAAATAGATACATCCAAAGGGGTGTGGAAGCCAATGGGAGAGGGTAGATGAATAAAGGAGGGAAGGTGGGGGGCGGGGGGAGAGTGAAGTCAAGAATTTATTGTATTAAGAAAGGTAAGGGAAGATGTGGGTTGAAGAGGGGTGAAATGCTGAACAGGGTGACACTAAACAGGATGCACTGTATTCACGGGCTGCTTTGTTACAGGCTCCTCCATTGTATAAGGGGAGACACTAATCAGGATACATTGTATTCACATACTGCTTTGTTACATGGCTCCTCCATTGTACAACTACTTAAAGATAATAAAAATTGTTTAAAAATAATCTTTTAAAATTTCTAACAACCACGAGGAATCCATCAGCAAAAACTGTGGAGGGAAATGAGAACATAAAAGTAGTTAAGGCATTATATTATTATCCACATGGGTGAAGCAATAGCATGCATGAATCTAGGTAGATTTCATTTTACATCCAACCTAAATTACAAAGAGAAATGGCCAGAAAAAAGTTTGTATTTATCAGAATGGAGAATATGAGGGTAGGTATCAATAGAAAGGGTTGCTTAAATATTCTATTCAAAATGACGTAACTAGGACTGGGTGCCAGCAGTTCACTCCTGCAATCCTACTCAGAAGGCTGAGTTCTGAGGATCACAGTTTGAAGCCAGCCTGGGCATGAAAGTCTATGAGACTTTTATCTCCAATTAAGCACCAAAAAGGTGGAAGTGGAGCTGAGGCTTAAGTAGTAGAGAGCTGATCTTGAGTAAAAATGCTCAGGGACAGCGTGGAGGCCCTAAGTTTAAGCACCAGAACTGGCACAAAGTAAAAATGACATGAGTACTATTTATTTAATGCTGGTTATATGTCAGACACCACAGGAGGTACTTTTTGTATCTTTTATATGGTGATCCATGAGACAGTCAGTATGAAATAAAGCACACTTTATAAATGATGATGATCAAGAGATTGAGAGAATTTCCCAAAGTAAGTCAGTGGGAATTTATATAGAGAAACTGCAAAATGACTCAAGTTTACAGTTCTATGACAAAACAGATATATCTTTGTTTTGGTTATTTGTGAAGCTTGAACTCTGGGCCTGGGTGCTGTCCCTCAGCTCTTCAGCTCAAAGCTAGTGCTCCACCACTTGTGGTGCCACAAACACTACTTCCTCTATGACAAAAACGTGTACAGTGTGTTAGGATCTTTTAACCACAAGTCTACTTTATAAGCTTCAGGAGTATTGAAAAGTGCCACTTGTAACCAAGTCCAGAATACTGTTGTGATCTCATTAGAAACAGTGCTGCTATTTGAACGTTTCCTATATGCTAGAATAGAGAATACAGTAAATTATTTTTATTCATTACTAACTGCCTCTGTGAAGGTTCCAAAAGAGAGAAATGAAAATGAATGAATATAATAAAATTTATTATTTTTCTACTTTAATGGCACATTTTAATTCTTCATTCACATGATCTCTTGAATTGATTACTTCTTTCAAAAAAGAATACCTATGAATTGCTCTCAGTTAGCTGTTGAATGAAATATTGTTTCACGAATAAGAAAGCTAAAATATTTACTTATAATCCCCTAAAGATCACATGCCCACCCAAAGAATAAGCAAACCAAACTCCATTTGTAACTATGAAGAGGCCTAACTGCTACAAAGTAGTCATTTTGGCTCTGGGAGAGCTTATTGGGGTGGGTGGGAAGGACAGGATGTGTATCTAGATATAATTGATGGAGAACTTGGCTGTGTTGTAGTTGATGGTTAAACTTCTCAGCTGTAACTGTAAAATTCAATTACCATCAGCATTAACTTCCTCTAGACTCAGTTTTGTTTAAAAGAGGCTTGTCAGTTGCTACATTTTGCATAAAGACAAAGCAGCATCGCTATTTCGATACCTATCAAGTATGTAGGCTTATTGGCTATTCTGCATGGAACTTTTAAATCTTTTTCCTGCTACACAACAAGGTGGAAGTTATAGGTATGAGATGAAGAAAGTAAAGTAGCTTAGGTTCTTTCTTCTCATATAGTGATTAATCTCATCTTGTGAGCCTTGCTTTCAGACCTCAAATAATTCTAATTACTTCCAGAAGACTTACCTCAAAAACATATGACTTTGGGGCTTAAATATAGAACACATTTAAGCCTAGATTCAAGTAAATTATTTTTCCATTTTCTTTGTGCATTGTAATATTGACTACATGTTATTACTGACAGGAAATGATACAATTAAACAATTGTTCAAGGTGATTAAAGCATTTGTTTTCTTGGAAACATATAAAAGAAATATAAAATATCTAAGTGTTTGACAAGATTATATAACCTTATCACCATTGGTGGAGTCTGTGGGTAAATATGTGAGACAAGAAGGGGACAAAGGGGGAACCATGCAACAGTGATACTTACAAGACAATATGTTGGAAATGATCTGTGCAACTTGGGGAGGGGAACGTTAGGGGGAAGGGAAGGAGGGAGAGAAATTAGGGAGGAGGTTAACAAGTTAGACAAGAAATGTAATCACTACCTTACTTTAAATAACTGTAACCCTTCTGTACATCACCTTGACAATAAAAAAACTGATCTGGCACTATGAACTCCCCAGGTAATTCCACAGGACTCAGCTATTCCTAGAGATGCCATATTTCGAGGTTCCCCCAAACTGGCAACAACTCAGGGCTATTCTTTATTTTTAATATATATTTTTATTGGAAAGTTACTGAACAAAGGGGTTACAGTTACCTGAGTAAGGTAATGAGGACATTTCCTATTGAGCATTGTTACCCTCTCCTTTGTTTTCCCCCTACCATTCCTTACCTCCCCACATCCCCAACTACTCCTTCCCCCTGTCCCTCCTCCCTGAACCCAGAAGCTGGGTGTCTTGTACATCTCATTGCTACAGTGGGCCAAACTGTATCCTTATTTCAGCTTTTTGTTATTTCCCTTCCCCTTCCCAAATTAGAAAAATGTATATTCAAGAAACAGGGCACTGGAATCAAAGACAGTGAAAATAGGGGTTATACCATGGGGGAAGAGCATACAAAAGAAACAAAAAAACCACACAGTACATTATAAATACATTAAAAACAATAGCAAGAAAGAGAAAAAAAACCACTTGTGTCCCTATCTTGGGGTTCATTTCACTTAACATCATCTTATATGGTTATATGTATATAGCTTTTGACATTTTCTGCTTGTCATAGGCATATATTAGTTATTGCAATTAAGGGAAACCATGGGGTCTATGTTGCTTTGGGCCTGGTTTACTTCACTTAATATAATTTTGCCAAGTCTTTCCATTTCCTAACAAATGGGGCAATGTCATTCTTTCTGATGGAGGCATGGAATTCCATTGTGTATATATACCACATTTTCTTGATCCATTCATCTACTGAGGGGCATATGGTATGGTATATATGGTAAATAATGCTGTGATAAACATAGTTGTGCTGGTAGCCTTAGTATGGCCTTTATTTGATTGTTTGGGTAAATGCCCAAAAGTGGGATTGCTGGATCATAGAGGAGCTCTATGTGGAGTCTTTTGAGGAACCTCCATACTGCTTTCCAAAATGGTTGAACAACTTTACACTCCCACCAATATTGCAGTAGGGTTCCCTTCTGGCCATATCCCCTCCAGCATCTGTTGTTACTAGATTTCTTTCTTTTTGTAAATCAGGAAACAAACTTTTATTAAGATAAAATCTACATATTATAATTATGATACATATAAATTGATTTCTTTTTTATTTTATTGTGAAAATACCATACAGAGGGGTTACAATTACATGGATAAGGTAATGAGTACATATTTTATCAAGCATTGTTGCCTCCTCCTTTATTTCCCCTTCCCATCCCTTCCCATCTCCCCCCCTCACCTCCACCCTTCCCCCCACCAAAGTTGTAAAGTTTGTTTTTCTACATAACGTCTTGTACATCTCATTGTTGCAGTGGGTACACCTGTATCTCCATTTAAACAATTTGTTTTTTCCCTTCCCCTCCACAAATTATACCAACATCAAATGCAATGAAAACAGGGGTTATACCGTGGGGGAGGGACATACAAAGCAACAAAGAAATCATCTTATAAATATGTTAGAAACAATTGCAAGAAAGAAAAAAACATTTGAATCCCTATCTTGGGGTTCATTTTGCCTAACATCAACTTATCTGACCATTTCTGCTTGTCCTAGACATATACTAGTTACTGCAAATAAGGGAAACCATGGGCCATATGTTTCTTTGGGCCTGCCTTACTTCACTTAATATAATTTTTTCCAAGTCCTTACATTCCTAACAAATGGGGCAAAGTCATTCTTTCTGATGGAGGCATAGAATTCCATTGTGTATATATACCACATTTTCTTGATCCATTCATCTACTAAGGGGCATCTAGGTTGGTTCCATATCTTAGCTATGGTAAATAATGCTGCAATAAACATAGTTGTGCTGGTAGCTTTAGTATGGTCTTGTTTGTGATCATATGGGTAAATGCCCAAAAGTGGGATTGCTGGGTCATGGGGGAGCTCTATGTGGAGTCTTTTGAGGAACCTCCATACTGCTTTCCAAAGTGGTTTAACAACTTTACACTCCCACAAACAATGCAGTAGGGTTCCCTTCTGTTCACATCCCCTCCAGCATCTGTTGTTACTAGATTTCTTGATTATAGCCATTCTAACTGGGGTGAGGTGCAATCTCAATGATGTTTTGACTTGCATTTCTTTTTTTTCTTTTTTTTTTTTTTTTTGGTCGGTAGTGGGACTTGAACTCTGGGCCTGGGCGCTGTCCCTCAGCTCTTCAGCTCAAGGCGAGCGCTCTACCACTTGAGCTACAGCACCACTTCCGGTTTTCTGGTGGTTTATTGGAGATAGGAGTCTCACAGTCTCTCCTGCCCGGGCTGGCTTTGAACCGCGATCCTCAGATCTCAGCCTCCTGAGTAGCTAGGATTACAGGCGTGAGCCACCAGCGCCCGGCTGACTTGCATTTCTTTTATTGCTAGAGAAATTGAACATTTCTTCATGTGTCCATTGGCCATTCTTATTTCCTCTTAAGAGAAGTCTCTTTAAGTTTTTAGCCCACTTACTAATCGGGTGGTTGTTTCTTTGAGGATTTGTTTTTGGAGGATTTAATGTTCTGATTTCTAAGTATATTTTAGATATGAGTCCCTTGTCCATTGTATGGCTACTGAAGATCTTCTCCCAATCCGTGGGCTTTCTATTGATCTTGCTAGCTATGTCCTTTGCCATGCAGAAGTTCTGCAGTTTCATGTAATCCAATTTGTCTAACCATTCTTTGATTTGTTATTTTTTGGGTCTCTATTAAGAAAATTTCGGTCTGTGCTAAGGAGACCTAGAGTTTCTCCTATTCCTTCCTGTAATGTTTTCAGGGTGTCTGCTTTTATTTTGAGGTCTTTGATCCATTTGGAGTTGATTCTGGTGCAGGGATATGTATACGGGTCTAGCTTTAATTTTCTTTCTTTCTTTTTTGGAGTAGCTTTAATTTTCTACAGGTGTTTAACCAATTTTGCCAGCACCATTTACTGAAAAGGCTGTCTTTCTTCCATTCTATATTTTTATCTCCCTTATCGAAGATTAGGTGGCTAGAGGTCTGTGGGTTCATTTTTAAATCTTCAGTTCTATTCCATTAGTCCTCAGGTCTGTTCTTGTGCTAGTACCTAGCTGTTTTGATTACTATGGCTTTATAGTAGAGTTTGAAATTGGTATTGATATTCCTCCAGCACTGTTGTTTCTGTTAAGGATTGTTTTTGCTATTCAGGGTCTTTTATTTTTCCGTAAAAATTTTTGGATTGCCTCTTCTATTTCATTGAAGAATGAGGTTGGGATATTGATAGTTATCACATTGGATTTGTAGTTAGCCTTGGGAAGTATTGCCATTTTTATGATATTAATCCTACCAATACAGGAGCACGGAGATTTTTCCAGTTCTTTAGTTTTGTTTAATTTCCTTTTTCAGGGTTTTAAAGTTTTCATCATAGAGCTCCTTCACTTCATTAGTTAATTCCTAGCTATTTTATTTTTTGTGGGGCTATTACAAAAGGAGTTGCTTTTGTAATGTCAGCTGCATTCTTCTCATTGTTGGCATAGAGAATAGCCTTGATTTTTGAGGATTCATTTTATACGCTGGTACTTTGCCAAAGTTTCAGATCAGTTTGTGTAACTTGGGAGTGGAGTCCATGGGGTTCTTTAAAAATTCTATTGTAAAGATGCTGTACAGAGGGGTTACAGTTACATGGCCCATGGGTTCTTCAAATTCAAGATCATGTCATCTGCAATTTGATTACCATTATCTTTGCATCTTGTCCTATTGCTCTAGCTAGGCATTCTCATACTATATTGAAGAGAAGTGGAGAGAGTGGACAACCTTGTCTCTTTTCTGAATTTAGAGGAAATGGCTTTAGCATTTGTAGCCTCTCTTCTATATAAGGCAAAGTAATTTAGAAAGAGGGACTGGGGGGGAGGATGGGAAGGGATGGGAAGGGTAAACAAAGGAGGAGGCTACAATGCTTGATAAGAAATGTACTCACTATCTTGCCCATGTAATTGTAACCCCTCTGTACAGTATTTTCACAATAAAAAAATAAAAATTAAAAAAAGAAAGAGGGACCAGAGCAATAACAATTGCTTCAAAGTTCTATGTTAAAAAATATGTTCATGTTATCTGTAGTATTTGATAATTTAACACAAATTTGAGAATTATCAGTGTTATGTAATTTGTAATTCTATGAGAGAACATGGCTTACTAATTTCTCTCCATATAACTCAGAAGTTCATGTAGCTGTGTTGTGGTGCAGACTTCCCTTCCATATTGTCTCAAACTTGCTGATAAACTGATCTCTGCAAGGTAGGAAGAACATTAGGATGGACGCTCTGTGTGTGTGTGTGTGTGCATGCATGTGCATGTGTAGAGAGCTGCGAGAGGCCGCACCTGGAAGATGGCGCCGGCTTCAGCCCTCCGCCTTCCCGATGGCGAGTGCTCTCATGGTAAACAACTCCTTACATGGCTAAGGCAAAGAATCTGGCTTGCTTCCGCGCACCTGAACCTATTGGTGGTTCCCACGTGGCGTATCAGGGTTGGCTACCCAGCGGGTACTTAAGGCTGTGGGGATTGCTCCCCGGGGTTGGGGTCAGAAGATTACAAAAAGGTCCTGAATAAACTGCAGAGAGAAGAGTCCGGTGTCGCGTCTTCCTTGCTGGTCGAGGCGGTAGCGACATGTGGTGGCCCGTACGGGGACCTCAGCCATAACCCCAACGAGGACTCAGAACTCTCTGCGGTCAGGGTGGTGCACCGGTAAGTCCCCAGGTAAAAGGGGAATCCGCGACAAAAGCGGGGGTAAGTCCCCAGGTAAAAGGGGAATCCACCACAAGAGCGGGGGGATTTTTGCTCTTCTCGGTAGATAAAGAGAGCGAGAACCCGGGGCTAGTCAATAGAGTAGCCAAAAGTGAAAGTAAAAGTTTGTTTACCAGCTTTAAATGTTTAAAACATGGGCGCTTCTTCTTCGCACCCAATTTTTTTGGCTCTCAATGAGCTACTGCACTCAAAAAAGTTAAAAAATAAAAAAGAGTACTTTAGAGAGATTTTTGAATGAATGTGACACCGTTGCCCCATGGTTCGCTGTCTCCGGAAGCCTCACGGTGGCCTCTTGGGAGAAACTAGGGAGGGACCTAGATTTTGCCTCTGAACAAGGAACGCTTAAGAGCGGAGTGAGACCAATATGGAAACTGATAAGAGGCTGTCTCGAGGACCAGCGTTGCAGTGAGGCGGTAGAGAATGGTCAGGCCGCCTTAGAAATGCTGCAGGAAGAAAGATCGGAAAGGGCAGACAGCGAAAAGGAGGAGAGGGGGGGGTTATACCCCGATTTTGCCGAACTAGAGACCTCTGAGTCTACAGACTCAGAGGAACTACAATCACTCATAGAACAAATAGAAAAAACAAAGATAAGAAAGAGGAGGAAAGGGAAGGAGAGAGAGGACCCATATAAAGACGAATGCACGCCCTCCGTGCACCACCCCACACCTTCGGCCCCTCCGCTCTATGCGGAGGACCCTGGAAGTGGCAGCCCTGGCTGTTCTTTCAGCCCAGGCGTGTGGAAAGCGGTCAGAACCGAGTTACATCTAGCCTGTCCAATATTTCAGGATCCACAGGGACAGTGGTATCATGAACCCTTAGATTTTAAGGTGATAAAATCTTTAGCTGAGTCTGTGCGGACATACGGAATCACGGCCTCCTTTACTGTAGCCCAGGTGGAGGCCCTAAACAGACATTGCATGACACCCGGTGATTGGAGTGGGCTCGCATGAGCTTGTTTGAGCCCAGGTCAGTATTTAGATTGGAAGGCCTTTTTGATTGAATTTGCTAGTGAAGAGGCTGCGGCCAATCAGGCTGCGGGGAACCCAGCTTGGGACAGAGATATGCTGCTTGGACAGGGGAGATTCGCCAATCAGCAGATAGGCTACCCGGTTCAAGTTTATGAACAAATCAATAAAATTGGCATAAAGGCATGGAAGGCCTTACCAAATAAAGGCGAGGTGAGTGGCAATCTCACCAAAATCCTGCAGGGCTCTATGGAGCCGTTTTCGGACTTTGTTGCTCGTATGGTCGAGGCTGCTGGCAGAATTTTTGGTGACCCAGACGCAGCCATGCCATTAATTAAACAGCTTGTTTACGAGCAGTGCACTAAGGAATGCAGAGCCGCCATAACCCCATATAAGAATAGGGGACTAGAAGCATGGATGAAAGTTTGCAGAGAGCTGGGCGGACCACTAACTAATGCTGGATTAGCTGCTGCTGTGGTGCAATTAACCCAGAAGAAGGGGGCTGGGAAGGTTGCTCAGTGGTTAGAGCGTTTGCTTTGCATGCCTGAGGCCCTGGGTTCGATTCCTCAGCACCACATAAGCAAGAAGAGAAAAAAGCCGGAAGTGGCGCTGTAGCTCAAGTGGTAAGAGTGCTAGCCTTGAGCTGAAGAGCTAAGGGACAGCGCCCAGGCCCAGAGTTCAGGCCCAGGAAAAAACCTATTCAAAAAACGCTGCAAATTTGTCTAAACAGTTGTTTAGTTATCTTTTAGGTAATTGAACTGGGGAGTTCGACAGCCTGATGGAACAGCTCAGGGTTGCCATCATCATGGTGAACTCGACCCGGGTGGATGCCGGATTGGCGGAGGGGTTATCTTCATGGATCTCCGCTGCTATGAATCATCTTAAGGAATGGGCGGGTTTAGGAGCCCTGACAGGCCTTCTGGTGTTAGCCTCCTTGGTATGTCTGTGGTGTATTTGCCAAATTAGAGGTTCTCAGCGTCGCAGTGCAGCCATGATTATCCAAGCCTTTACAGTCATTGGAGCAGGTCAGTCCCCCCAAGCGTGGCTTGCCACCCTAAAACAATGAACACAGATTGCAAAGCCAAAGTACTGCAGTCGAGAGGCATGAGTTTTGCCCTCGAGGAGAGCATGTTTGATTGCACACGGGTTCGATTCGCCTTTTCCCGTCCTTGTGAAAAACGAATCAATGGACAGGCTGAGTCATCCCTAGAGAAGGTACCCTCTGGGAGAAGGCTTGTATGCAGTCCTTGCATTGCACAACAGGGATCAGACCTCTGTTCTCATCTGTGTTCTTTAAACAAAAAAGGGGGAACTGTAGAGAGCTGCGAGAGGCCGCACCTGGAAGATGGTGCCGGTTTCCGCCCTCCGCCTTCCCGATGGCGAGTGCTCTCGTGGTAAACAACTCCTTACATGGCTAAGGCAAAGAATCTGGCTTGCTTCCGTGCACCTGAACCTATTGGTGGTTCCCACGTGACGTATCAGGGTTGGCTACCCAGCGGGTACTTAAGGCTGTGGGGATTGCTCCCCGGGGTTGGGGTCAGAAGATTACAAAAAGGTCCTGAATAAACTGCAGAGAGAAGAGTCCGGTGTCACGTCTTCCTTGCTGGTCGAGGCGGTAGCGACATGCATGTGTATGTGAGTGTACATGCTGGTCCAGTGCTTGAATGCAGGGCCTGAGCACTGTCCCTGAGACTTTTCTGCTCAAGATTAATGCTCTACCACTTGAGCCAGAGCTCCACTTCCAGATTTTTGGGATTAACTGGAGATAAGTGTGTCATGAACTTTCCAGGCTGAGCTGGCTTTGAACTACAATTCTCAGATCTTAGCTTCCTGAGTAGCTCAAGCATAAGCCCTGGGTTCCCAGCATTAAGATGGACTTTTAAAAGTAAAACTCTTACAGGGCTGTTATGTAAGTAAATTTCTTCCTTTGGTTATACAATAAGAAATTATAAGATGGAGAATAACTTAAAAGTGAATTTAATGTTGGATGGACATATTATCATCTTCCATCCATTTGTAAGCATACACAAAACAGAGAATATTCTTGTATGCCAGAGAATCTTTGGAATGAAACAATGAAAACTGGTGACATTTAAAAGGCTAATTTCTGATCCTCTTCTTGTTAGCTTATTCTTTAAATAGTCTTCAAGTTCTCAGAGGAGAAGTTAGTTCACCTAAAGAACAAAAGCCATAGAGAGGAGGAAGTAACAAAAGTTGGACAAGGACATGGGGAGTTTTTGCTAGGAACATCACAGTGAATCTGAAGTTTAAAGAATACCTCCCCCAAGAAGAGCAACTTACGTTCCATAGAACATGAAGGCAGAGATCAGCACAGTTGCATGGTGATGTGTGTTACGTTCCATAGAACATGAAGGCAGAGATCAGCACAGTTGCATGGTGATGTGTGTGCACGAGCGCACTTGTGCATATGTGTCTGTGGTAGGGGGAAGTGGGAAACAGAAGTAGAAAAGTGTACAAGAAATAGAATGAACGAAAGACCTATGAACACATAACAACTTGGCACAATTTTTTTAGTTCTGTTGTGTAGCTTTTTAAAACTGTTCATTGTGTATGAATGTATTGGGCCAGCATGTCTATATATCAATTTCACCCTCTTTTCTTCTCATGAAGATAATTTGTGACTGAATATAGTATGTCTTGGGGGATTCCCATGACATATGTTATCCCCTAGGATGGTATGCCGCAGACACCGAGTTTTCCTTACAACTTTCAAATTCTTGTCTTACATATGTATCTGCTTATTTAGCTCAACCTTTTCCTTGCTAGACATTGTAAGTCCACACATACAAGGGCCCCTCAGTCCTAAGAGCCTCACTATTTCTATTTTGCAAATGGATTCTTTTATTGGGCTTAAGTCCTTTGGTACTTCTTTGGTACCCAAACTACAGAGACATGTCACATGATGTGTTTGAGCTGAAGGACAGAAAGGAGGTAGCTGGGTTTTCACCGTGTCTGTAGCCAGTGTGTGTCCTGGCTTTGTAGTATGTTCTGTTTCCTTTTCCAGACAGTTTCATTACATAGCCCAGTCTGGCCTTGAAGTAAATATATTTACTTTGGTAAGCACATTTTGGGCTTAGAAATGTTGTAGTATCACTACAAGACCCTTGATTTCTTTTTTTAAATTTTATTTTTATTTTTTTAATTAATAAGTTTTTTTATTGTGAAGATACTGTACAGAGGGGTTACAATTACATGAGCAACGTAATGAGTACATTTCTTATCAAGCATTGTTGGCTCCTCCTCCTTAGTTTCCCCTTCCCATCTCTGCCTCTGCCCCCTCCCCCCCCCGCCCCACCAAAGTTGTAAAGTTTGTTTTTCGATATAACATCTTGTACATATAATTGTTGCAATGATTTCTTTCTTCTGAAGGCATGTGAAACAATCTACCCCCAGATGCCATTTGAATATAGTGATCACTTAAAACTGAAGGTATTTGGAGTCTAACAAGTTTGGGGAAGGGCTTTCTCTGATTTTCCCTGATGGGAGTAAATATTGACTAAAAGGAACAAGATTGCCATGAATCCTTGCCCAGCTATTTCATCAAGCAGGCAGGATTAACTTATACCAAGAAAGGTACCATGCCTAGACAGACTTTGTTAGAGGATATCACCTATTCTTCTGGAAGTCCAGAAGTGTGTGTGTCCCAGATATTTTATTCTCCCCACAATTGACAACTAACTATTTCCTATGAAGAGGATGTATCATCTAGATATAACTGTGTATCTGGGTACTCACTTTTTCATGTTATTACTCTGTGCATGTAATACATTTATATACTTTTTCTCCTCTTAATTTATTATCAGTTTATTTCCTAGACTTGAGTATCACTCCATGGGAAGGGAAAGGGAAAGGTTTCCCTCTTTTTGATCCTCATGAATTTCTGCACAATTGTTTGCCTTCATTAATCTATTTCCATTGCATTTCCCTTCTGTCTCTCTGGTGAGTCTTTTTATTTATTTGTTTTTACTCAATATCTTCATTTGTCATTGAATTCTAGCTATAGCTTGGTCCTAGCAATGATCAACAACACTTAGATTGTCAGTTGTTATTCTATGTGATGATTATAAGCTTGGTCATTTCAATTAAATCTCAGTTTTCAGGGCTATGTACAGCTAACTATGTAACTGTATATAGCATTCCTGGTGTTTAAAATAGTTTCCTCATGGTAATCATTGGATTTTTTTTTATCCCTTCTCCTCTCTCCTCCCCTCCCTGCCTCTTCCCCGCCCCCACCCAAGTTGTACAGACCATTTCCAACATATTGATTGTTGGATTTTGCTCTCCCCACTGTTTTTCCATCAGGCTGGTGAGTCAGACATTGGGCTAAGGTGGGACTCCCAGCATTTTTCAGTAGATGCCAATGACTTTCTTCTCTATGAGAAGAAAGTTAGCTATTAATGACTAATAACTCCATTTGAAAGGCCTTTTAAGGAAGAGTGGCAGAAAATATGAGGAAGAAAAATGGTAAAATTATCTAATCTCCCACTTAATTGAGGATTTGAGTAGTTTCATACACAATACAACTATTTTCTTACTATTTTCACAGTTTTGGACACCACCAGACTGAGGTATACAATTGAATCTATCCATCATAAAACAAAATGGAATCCTAAGGAAGTACTTGAAGAGAACTGAAAAAATAAAGAAACGAAGTGTGGTATTTTTTGATTATTTCTAGATGGCAATAAACAAATGGCTTTTGTAGAGCTGGGTTCTATTACAGTAGTCCTGTAGATGCAGGTGACTACTAATAATTATTTAGTTTGTAGGACTATGAAAACCCAGTTTATTTAACAAACTGAAAAATTTCAACAATTGCGACAAGCCATTAATTCAATACATTAATTCATGCTTTGGGAGATTATGATTAGTTTGCCTTTAAAAGTAGTTGTTATCTCAATTGATTCTTTTTCCTCCCTGTGAGTCTGCTTTCTACCTTATTGAGACAATTCTAAGGTTAGCATTTAAAAGTACATAATGTCAGCTCTCATTTCAATTACTGATTTTGTATTTAAAATGCTCTCTGGTTTATTACTGTGTGAAATTATTTGTTCAGTCCAAGAGCTTTATTTAAGAACAGAATGTGATTTTTTCTAATTATAGTAATTGGGATAAATTGATATATTGAGATAGTGACTTCCAAATTTTGGAAATGGATAAAATATCATCTTAGAGATGTATTAAAGAATAGTTATTGCAAATGTGAAAGTTATTGTGTGTATTTCCACTGGGTTACAGACAGGTCAAAGTGTGATCTCTTATTTTAAAAAAAACAGCATAAAATTAAAATTAGCTTTTCTCAGAAGTGTCAATGGATTTTTTTTTTTGGCTAGTGTATTGGGTGAACACAGAGCTTCGATATCTAAATTTGTGGAGCTGAATCTTGTAAAAGAACAAAAAAGGGAGCAGAAAGATGAGAAAACTTCGCTGTATATATGAAAGATAATATGTAGAGTTAGAGTTGAATAAAATTACACAATAAAATAGCTCCCCTAAAAAACGTTACAGAACAGCTGAGCACTGGTGGCTCACTCCTGTAATCCAAGCTACACAGAGGTTGAGATATGAGGATCATGGCTCAAAGCCAGGCCAGGAACAAAAGTCCCTGAGACTTTTTCTTAAAATTTTTTTTCTATTCCTTCACAGATGCTCCCCCCAACTTCTCATTTCAGCCCCTGACCAGCTCCTTGGTGCATCTTATCCTTTCAGAGTGAGATGCTGATTAGTTTCGGATCTACATTTGAGCAGAGAGACAACTTCCTGCAGCCAGGCTGCTGTCTAATAGAAACCCTCTGCTGTGCCTGACCCTGCCACCAAATGCTCACATGTTAAATAGTGATCCCTAAAGTTATTTGTTAATACACTTGGAGTTAATACATTTGGGAAGTAGTTGAGGTTAGAGGAGTCACCAGGAAGAGCCCTCATGATCACATCAATGGCTTTATATGAAAGGAAAGTGGACATGTGCTGCTTGCTCATTGTGAAGACAGACCTTCACCATGTCACCATTCAGAAAGGAGCCCTGCAGATACCAGTACCATACTCTTGGACTTCCCAACCTCTGTGAGCCAAATAAACAAATCTCTCTTCTTTATAAATTACACAGCCTTGGGTATTTTGCTATAGCAACAACAACAACAACAACAACAACACAAGCCTTAGACATCCTCTTGTAAATAATTTGGTAGCTTCTGTAGTATAACACTCATTCTACTGTATTGATAATTTTCTGACCATTCATTTGCTTCCCTGTATGGCTGAGAATTTGGAGATAGAAAATCCATCTCCTCGATGTTTGTATCTTCAGTGAGTAATGTGGCATCTAACTGATAGTAAGTGCTCAGACCCGGTGAGCTGATGAACACCTATGTGATGTACAAGGAAGTAGTAAGTAAGAGAATGATGGATAGTGAATAAAGGGAGACAAGGATAGGATTAGTCAACAATGAATGAAGAGTCTGGGGGCTCAGGTCAAACAGAATAGGTACCCAGAACTCTACCTGACTCTTGAAAAAAGCAACCAAACAGCCTGCAAAGCTGAAAAGAACAACTGTAGGTGGATATCGTTTCCTGTTGTTTTATCTTCCTCTCCCAGCTTAGAATCAGAGGTAGCCTGAAATCTAGACTTATGTAATGCGTAAAAACAGGAGTGCCAAGAAAATGGTTTTTCTGTTTTTGCTATTATTATTATTTTGTTCCAGGAAGTGGAGCTTCATTCCACTTCTAAGTGTAAAGAACCAATTAGGGTCACAATAAAAACTCATTAAAAAAAGAACCAAGTAGGAAAAAGAAATATCTAGTAGTATGACTGAGGTGACAGTCATGTGATCAGGCCAGTGGTCAAGGTTCCATGAGACTTTATCTCCAAATAATCAGTAAAAAGTTGGAAGTGGAGCTATGGTTCAAATGATAGAATACAACCCTTGAGCAAAGGGCTGAGCAAGAGCACAAAGCCATGTTTCACCCCTAGTATTGGCATACACAACACACACACACACATACACACACACAATTATAGAGAAAAAGCGTATTTACTTAATTTCTAGCTTCTAGATATTTCAATCTAATGTATTGATATGGAAGCTTCTGTTGAAGATTCAGTTTTCAGTTCCTGCACATTCTCTATTGCAAGCACAGAAAAGAACTTTGTATCTACTTCCTAGTTTTGTTTCTGAAAGTGACCTATTGAACACTAGATTTCTCTAGTTTAGTGGTGTTATATTTAAAACACACCTGCTTCATTCACCAAGGAGAATGGATAGAATGTAAGATGAGTCCTGAAGTGTTTTTCAGTGAGTGAAGTAGAAGGATGGCAAAGCCTTTGAGGGAACTGAAGCAATAGATGGAGGTGGGGGAGGGAAGGGATAGCGGGCGAATGATAAGAGAGGGCGTAACAATGCTCAACAAGAAATGTACTCATTGCCTTACTTATGTAACTGTGACCGCCTCGGTACAGCATCTTTACAATAAAATAAAATAAAAAAACAAAAAAATAAATTAAAAAACAAGACAAACCAGAGAACACAAGCACTGCTTGAGCTTGGCCTGCAGGTGGCACTGGTGCTACTTAGCTAGGCAACATGTCATCACAGCAGCAATTTGTAGTTCCCTGTGTGCATTGGAAAGGCTCCGATACTAGGAAATTAGATAGATGTCTTGCAGGAAGTACTCACTTATCTATATGTGATTGAACCTCTCAGCATGGTTCAGCCAGTCCTATTAGAGGTCACTTTTCAGTTAACGTATTCACATGGGCGATAACTTCTGATGGAGGACTGTTTTGTAGGGACAACGCCTAACTAACCAAATCCCGTTAAGAAGTAAAGGTCTTTGAATATTCTCTCAGTTCCATGTGCTTGAAAAAGGCAGTCTCATCTCAGAATGCATGAATATCACAGGAGTTTGGAAGGATTGTGATTTTTTTTGAGGCAAAATATTTTGTTCTAATAAAGATCTGGGGGTATTTATTCTGATAAGCTTTAGAATGAGTCTGACAAAGAAGATTTATTGAACGTTATGTTCATTGTGCCAGATACATAAGGAGGTTCCAAAGCTTAAAAAAACCCAAACAAGTCTCACAAACCTAATATTCCTTTTCTCAGGTCTGTCAAACTAATGACAATAAATGTAACACAGGTACAGTATCTGGTGGCCAAAGTAATAAATATTGTTATTATAATAAAATATATGTTAGATATGTGTTCATATATTAGGCCAGTAATTCTCTACGGAGAATTCCAATTCTATCAGGAGACAAAGAATTTATGACACTCATAATTTTACAAAGAAGAACATTTAGGCTTAGCAAATTGATCATTTTGCTAAAGATACTTGATACATTTATATTATTCCTTTTTTCTGCTTCCCTGTTTATATTTTATGTATTTAAATGGACTGTAAGCTGTGTATGTGGGACAGGATGAAAAGGAGCTCCAGGAAGACTTAAGAATGGTGAAGGTCCAGAATGGAAGACTTCCAAAGTTTTGACAAGGGCTTAAATTCTGTGATGCAGTAGGCAATTATTTATAGGTTACCATGGACACTACTTGTCTCCCTTGGCAAAAATACAAGATGGTGGTGATCTGCAGAGGTCAATTACAGGTGTGGTTGAAGCCTAATAAAAAAATAAAAACTGTTTACATATTAAATGTTTTTACAGCCTTTTTTTATGGAGGTCATTCTCCTGGTGGAGAAACATGTTCTTAATATATTAAGTTGAACTACCTAGGGAAAAAGACAAGACTTTTTTTTTAACATAGGGAAATTTTCTATTTGATGTTTAGAGAGAGGTTATAAATAAAAAAAGAGCAAGAGTGTGGTTTTAGGGAGAATCAGAAGGTACTCTGGAAGTTAAAGCTGCAATTAACAGCAGAGTTGCAGGAAAGAAGGAAGTATTGGTTAGTCTACTGTGGTTAACTGGGCAAAAGGCTGAGAAGAATTTGGACTTTCTGTCTAGGAGACACTTGTGACAAGGAGAGATCATACATTGAAGTCCCAAAGCTGTGGGTGAAGAATAGGAAGAATGAGAAAAAAACGCAGAACAGAGGTTAGAGGCAATCACAAAACCCTGAAACAGTTGTAATTTAAACATGGACATTATAACTAATTATGCACAACAACTACTTATACATCCTAACAAATATATTATTATTATTATTACTGAGGAATTTCTGTTAGTATAAAGGGCTCAAATAACAAATCATCAAAAAGACACTAAAAAGGAATAGCCAAAGAAGGAGAAGACAAACAATCATATATTTTTGAATATACTGAAAACAAGGTGGCCAAGACCCTATATTTCTCTTACACAAGAGAAAGCAAGTAGAAGATAATAGTCTGTTGTCACAAGGAGCTCATTGTAACAGTAAGATCAGCTATGTAGTAGCGAGTAGAAGAGACTGTTGGGTATACTAAGCAAGAAGGAATTTCATTGCACTTTTGATGAGTTGAAGGTGCTTGGTTATAAAAAGAAGGAAGGAGTAGCATCTCCAGAGACTTCAACAATTAATGTTTGCTAATAAACAAAGAAGAAAGATGTATTTCTTTAGATATAGCTGCAGTTTAGTATACACTAATGAATAAAAAGGGAAAAGTATTTATTCAGGTATTACTGCAGTTCAAATAGAATTGAATGATCATCCTCTGTTGCCCTCTGTGTCTTGAACTCTATAAATCCCTCCCAAATAGGCTTTGTTAGATTGAGAGCCCCTTAAGAATGGGGACCATTCTCCACTTACTTGTGGATTCTTATCTCCCAGCACACTCATTAAACAGAGTAGATATTTAATAAGTATTTTCTGAATTCAACTTCATCATCATCTATATGTAAGTTTTATAGCAATTTATATGTAAGTTTTATACATAAGCTTTATTCTTATTATATGTAAATTTTCATAACTATTAAGGATTCTTTCAATGAACATCTTCTCCATTTATAAAGTTGAGTTGGAGGCACACTTGATTTTGAAACTGGTGGAAATAGTATCTTACTGGTTAAATTATTTATATAACTACACACTGTCTTGGCCCTTTTAACTTAGTGTGTGTGTGTGTATGTGCATCTGTATCAGAATTACAAGCTGTAGTAGCAAGTACTACATCACATCTCTCAAGGGCAAAAGTTTGGTTTGAATTTCTGAGTCTCCAGTGAGGCATGCTAGACTCATGCTTCAAAGGTGCCTAACAAATGGCTAGTGAATGTAATTAAATTAATAAATTTAAGACAATGTGTGGGTAGAATGCCTTCTTGGAAAATTAATTTTATACTACTATGTTGTATCTTAGTTATTTTTCTGTGAGGTTACTTCATCTGCTAACTTCTCTACAATGAGAGGTGAGAATTAAGAATAGTTGGCGAATAACTTTTGCTCATAGGAGAAAATTGCAAACTAATAATTACTCAACAAGCGAAATTCTTAGGGCTGGCCTATTCAGTGGATGACTCTACATGGGGAATGTAATCTACAACAACTGTTTTTTGTAATGAAAATTTAATACCCAATATTAGGTGTTCTTTTACTTAAGTGGACATAGATTTGTTGCATCTGACCTTGAAATGATTATTCCTCTCTTCTGTTTTATTGAGATCATTTGATCTATGATTTGCTATAGTTTTCATTTCTACATAGGCATTACCCTCTGACTTGTTTTTTTCTATTTTAGTTAATATTTTTGCCAATACTGTTGGCAAATATCAATAGTTTTCATATTGTGTCTTGACAATGCTACTACTCAGGTGGTCAAAAAGACAAATATGACTGTCCATGATTTTTAAAGAATATTGCTATGATAAGACTATTTTCTGTTTTGATCCCCAAAGTTTCTTCAGTGTGTATATCTTTCTTGTTTATTTTTCAGATACATACTGTTGATAAGTTTTTGAAGGCTTTACTTGACATCATATCCCAGATTTTTGCTTCTGTGAGTTTTTCTTAGCATTCATACAAAGAAATAGTGGTGTCGACATTTTTTTGCCTTGTTTTGATTATTTTATCTAGGGCCCAATGTACTTTTAAGCTAATCATAAATACTAAACTGAATACAAATGGAAATACTGTGCTGACTTCCAACATATTTTCTAGAGCTTTCTCCTTGAGAATTCTGAGATGGTACTGTTAAAGAAAAATAATCATGTGTACTGTCCCATGATTGTGATTTTTGGAGGGGAATGACTCAATATAAGAAGCAGTTACATGTGTTTTAATTAAAAAATTCCAATATGTTTGCTATCTATAAAATTTATTCTAGGATGTCACATACAGAGCAGTTTCTTTTTTAATACATTTTTATTGTAAAAATACTGTACAAAGGGGTTACAGTTACATGAACAGGGTAACGAGTACATTTCCTATCAAGCATTGTTACCTCCTCCTTTATTTTTCCTCTACCATCCTTTCCCTCTCATCTCCACAACTCCCCCCCAGCCTAATTGTAAAGTTCATTTTCAACATTGTTAGTGTCTTGTGCATCTCATTGTTACAATGGGCCCACCTGTATCATTATTTAAGTATTTTGTTTTTTCCCTTCCCCTCTCCAAATTAGGAAAGTGTATATACAAGGTGCAGGGCACCAACATCAAATACAGTGAAAACAGGGGTTATACCATGGGGGAGGAACATACAAAGAGACAAAAAAATCACATGGTACATTATAAATACTTTAGAAACAATAGCAAGAAAAAACCCCACTTATGTCCCTATCTTGGGGTTCATTTCGCTTAACATCATACTATCACAAACCAGTTTCTTAATTGACATATATTTATGAAATTTGTTCTGTTTGGACTATAGGCAGCAAAAGTAAGCAATAATAGATGAACATAGAGTAAAATAGGGAAATAAACATGTAGTTAGAGGGGAATAAAGAAGAACTTTTTTCTTATTTTAAAGGGCCTTCATTTCAGTATTTTATTTTTTAAATTTTTAAATTTTTTCTTTTTTAATATATTTTTTATTGTAAAAATACTGTATGGAGAGGTTACAGTTACATGAGTAAGGTAATGAGTACATTTCCTATGAGCATTGGTACCCCCTCTTTTGTTTTTCCCCTACCATCCCTTCCCTCCCCACCTCCCCAACTCCCCAACTCCTCTCCCCCACCACAAGTTGTAAGGTTTGTTTTCAACATAGTGTCTTGTATATCTTATTGTTACAATGGTCAACCTGTATCATTATTTAAGCATTTTGTTGTTTCCCTTCCCCTCCCCCAATTAGAAAAATGCATATACAAGATGCAGGGCACCAAAATCAAATACAGTGAAAACAGGGATTATACTGTGGGGAAGAACATACAAGAGAAACAAAAAAAAATCACATAGTACATTTTAAATACATTAAAAACAATAGCAAGCAAGAAAAAAAACACTTGTGGCCCTATCTTGGGGTTTATTTCACTTAAGACCATCTTACATGGTCACATGTACATAGCTTTTGATCTTTTCTGCTAGACTTATACTAGTTATTGCAAATAAGGGAAACCATGGGACCGATGGTGGGCATAGTTACAAGATAAGACACAAAAGAAAACGTTTAGGAAAGAATATTAAAAATATATCAAAGTATTTAAATTAGTCACCATAAATCTAGTCAAGCAGTACCTGGGAAATGTTTACAACCTCTTCAGTAATTTCTTTGCTTATTCATTCTTGCAGTAAGTATGTATTGAAGACACACTATGTACCACATACTCTTTTAGATCCCGGTGTTCTAGTACTAACTAGAACAGAGTGTTGGAGTATTTTCAGAGTATTGATGTTCGTTATATATAAAGAATTCCTCCAAATTAAAAAAAATGAAGACCCTACTAAGAAAATAAGTACAAATAGTTAAAAATATACACAGTCAATGAATATTGCATCTCATTTAAAACATCAAAATAACTGGAAAATACATATAAAATAATGAGATAGCACATTTTTCAAAAAAAATATCCAGAAAGTAAATAATTTGGGTAAACCCAGTGGTAGTGATGGTGTAGGACAATGGGTATTTCCTAGCACTGAGGTCAAAGTGTAAATGGCTATAATCCTTTCTGGATGCAATCTACACTGAATTGTCTACCCTGTCCTTTACTCATATATCTGATTTGGTAACATGTTTTTGTGCTTCTGAAATTCATTTTACAGCTTCTTATCCTCCTATGTGATAATATTTAAAGACAGTACCTTTGATAGGTAATTAAGCTTGAGCTAAGTCCTGAGTGTAGGAATTTCATGACAGGATTGACGTCCTTATAAAAGAAGAGAGAGATTTCTCTTCACATCAACATATGGAGAAGGCCATGATATGCAGAAGTCTTGTGCAAGAATGAGTTCACTTAGCAATATGTATTTAAAGATATTTGAAATAAAAAGGAATCAAAGGGTAAGACAAACACTGGCCTCTGAGAATATTAGAAAAACTGAGTTCCTTAAAGCACAGGAATATAGTGGCTAGTCAGATTTGTCTGAAGAGCAGGGCAGATGTTGGAGAGTTGAGAAAAAAGAATTACAAAACTCATTTGGAAGTGTTCATGGTTTTTAAGGATGAACTAAATCTTGTAGAATAAATATTGAGCAGAAATAAATAAGCTGTCTTTCTGAAATTTTATCTGGTTTACTGGGTGCATGAGAAAAAATAGAGACAAGAAGCACTGTTTTGGTGTGTGTGTGTGATTATACTGTATTGTATCTCATAAAATCAACTTACAAATATGCTACTGGTAATGAGCAATAATATTATAGTCCTATATTAGCATACCTAAATAAAAACTTATGATATAGAGGGCACTAATAGATCTCTTGGTTTCAGTTATTGCTATCTATTATATACTCTTAAAGTTATTTCCTGCTCTCAGTATTATTAGAAATCAGCATTTTCAAAATGCTAGCCTTCAGAGCATTTTTTCCTGCCTTTTCAATTCACTTGATTCTTAAGGAACCATGAACTTTACATCGAATCCAAAAGATAGATGATACCTACTTCAGCATCTATCTTGAGGTGTATTTCTAACTTCTTTAAATAAAAAGGATGGGTGCTGGGAAAGTCATCAGTCACCCTGCTTTCCCTCTGTGGGTGATATAGATGAAGTCAATCAACCTGAGCATCTGCCCAGGTCAGCACACTAGAAGAGACTTTTGACACGGGCACAAATTTCATGATATAGCTTTCTTTCCAGAACACTTTCTAATTTTAGCCCTGGATTCCTCATTGTTTTTGAGATTGAAGGTTGATGATCATATCTCAGGCAAACTGTCTACTTTCTTCTATCCCATCTTTCATCACCAAGGCTTCCTGAGACTGTCCAGCTCATAATTTTAGCACAAAATCACATTATCTAATTGCAACCTCACCTAAGAGAAGATGATTTTAGAAGTTAAAAGGGGGAAAAATCCATCTTCCTCAACAAAGTACCTACATACTATCGCCTACTTGTCAGGTTTCTCAAAGTGAAATTAAAATGTGAATGACAAATGACGGTGATGTTCCTATGTTTCTTTCTGTAATTCATTTGATTTTCCTTCTCTTCTCCATGGCCAGTCTCCTACTCCCAACAAATCTAATGCCTGTTGCTCATGCTGTATTTTGTTGTATGGATATTTTTCCAGTTCCTACCATGTGCAAATCTAAGAACAAGATAGCACTCTTATCTTAACAGTGAATGGGGATGTACTTTAGAAAGAAATAGAAAAGCTGTGTGCAGTTCAGTGGGAGAGCACATGGTGGGGGAAGTGTGGTTGTAGAACAGTTGGGTGAGGGTGGGGCAGAATGAGAGTGGGCAGAGGCTGATGGCACTTCATTGGAAGGAATGGCCAGTCACTTTTTTCAGTACTTGATATGTTAATTTGGATTTACTCCTCACTAAAATTCCTAAACTAGTACTGCTTTTTTTTTTTTTTTTTTGGCACAAAAGGAATCCAAATCTAGGTAAATTATAAGTAAAACAAGAGATATCTCAAATTCACATGGTCAGAAAGGGATAGGGGCAATCAATGAATTTACGTCTAATTAGCCTTAAATTCTATGTTCTTATTCATAAAGAGTGGATGGTCAGAGTGGGTGGACCTGTGAAAAACCTCACAGCAAAGGGACTTTGAATTTAATTAATATGAATCCAAAGAAGCACCTTAACCATAAGAAAGGAATACTGTGGAAAAAATTGCTAGAACTTAGAGGAAAGCATGACCGGAATTTCTTTTGCTCCTATTAGTGATATGCAATAATTAATTATCATTAATGAGTCAAAATTTGCAAGTCAATAATTGGCCAGGAACAAAATATAGTAAAATGGTTCTATGAAAATGGAAATCCAGAAGTATATGAAAGTATATGAAAGTTTTAAATTAAAATAGAATTATACAATATGTGGAAAATAAATTTTACACTATGTGGAAATAATTTTTGGGCAAGGATGGAAGGGGGAAATTGGGGGAAAGTGAAGGAAAGGGTGACACTGTCCAACAAGAAATGTTTTATAAAACCGTAACCCCTCTGTACAACACCTTACTAATAGTAATGATATAATTATATTAAAAAATTAATTGTATTTAGGGAAACACACACCCTGAAAAATGAGAGAAAGCTAAGGCCACCTGATTGCATTTTTGGTACATTAAGTTATTAACACGTAAATGAACTGAAGATACAGAGACCAGATCCAATACATGTGTAAAAACTTTGCTTTCACTATTACTTAGGGTTGATGTCAATACAGGAGTTTGTTTTGATATATAGACACATAATTTTATATAAATATAAAGAGGCACATAGGCATTGCACTTTTGTGTTTCTCCCCTGAGTATCCTTTTGGTCTTACTGTGTGTGAGGGTCTATAATCCGGTATAATTTATTATGTTCCAGTGTATTTTAGATCTAACTTTCACATGTCAGAGAAAACACACACTGTTTGTCTTTCGGAGCTTGATTTAGCACGATTTGTTCAAGATCCATCCATTTCTCTGCAAATGGCACAATATTATTCGTTCTAATAGCTGTGTAAAATTCTGCTGTGTGTAGGTACATTTTTTGGAGAGCGTTGGGATGTTTATACATCTTTATGGTGTCCTGGCTCAAGATGTTCTGGGTAGATTCCTTAGGAGTGGCATGGCTGGGTTATAGATCTATGTTTTGCTTTTTGAGGAACTTCCAGACTGCTGTCCAAAGTGGTTGCATTAGTTTACATTTCCACCAACAGTGCAGTAGGGTTCCTTCTCCCCCACATCCCCATTAAGATTTGTTGTTCAAATTCTTAATGTTGGCCAATCTAACTGGTGTAAGATTGTACCTTAGGTTGAACTTAAAGGTTATAGACTGATTGGACTAAATGAAACTGCTTCTTCTATTTTTGGATTTCAATTCTTTTATGTGCTGGAGAAGTTAATTAACATCTTTGAGTCTCAGTTTCCTCAACTAGAAAATAGGAATGGAAGTCTCTTCTTTTTCAAAATTGGTGTAAGTTGAAAATTATAATGAATGGAGTAGAGGTAGTTCTTGGGTTCTTGGAGACCTCTCACTGGTATACCTAACAAAAGAAACGTGCAAATTATTTTGGCTTCAATATCTTGCTAATGCCAAAGTAAACACTTGTTTTGAAGATTCTAGTCTTTTTGTTTTTTTGTTTTCCACAAACAAAAATCATTATAATTCGGATGACAGTGGCTTCTGCCTGTAATCATAGCTACTCAATAGGCTGAGATCTGAAAATCATTGTTCAAAGCCAGCTTGGGCAGGAGAGCCTGTGAGACTCTTGTCTCCAATTAACTGCTACACACACACACACACACACACACACACACACACACACACACACACACACACACACACACAAACACACACACACCTGCACAAAAACCCCAAAACCCAACAACAACAGCAAAAAACCAAAGTGGAACTATGACTCAAGTAGTAGATCACTAGCCTTGAACAAATAAAAGTTCAGGGACAGTGTCAAGGCCCTGAATTCAAGTACTAAGACAACCGAAAATAAAATTTAAAAAATGTCTTAGACTTTTTTTAATAGGCTATCCATATGTTTTTTAATGTTGTAATTAATACTACTTATATATTAGAAAGATAGTTTCGATAAGACTTAATTTCAAGGGTTAGAGCTCAGAAGTAGAATACAGTAGAAAGCACAGATACAAGGCATGACTCATACAAATGTTTTATTTCCCAAGTCTCATATTGATTCTTATTTAAGGAAAGACAGCTTGGTTCTAATGTCTAATCAATGGAATTCTGATGCTTGATGTTTCTCTTATAACAGAGATGGGTTTGAAACCAAACCAAAAAGGCTTCAGCCATACTTGGGATAATTCTGCCAAGAACTAGTGCAAAGGTCTTATACAAATATTGTTTTCTCTTTTCTTTACAGCTGACTTTGGGATCTGTGATTTATGGGCTGTCATGGAAACAAGTCACATGCATGAGTTCCCATAGCAAAAGTGCCAGCCTGTGAATGGTGAATATTCAAGGTGGCACTAGGCTCCTCTGTGCTGAGAATATCTTTGGATGACAAGATTCAAGGACCTTCATAGTCAAGTCATAGCTAAAAGGGCCCTGCTCCAGTGAATTCAAACCCATTGCTTAGTGTATTTCCTCTCCTGACTTGCCTAGTCTTGTTCAGTGTGGGTGCAGCAGATTGAAGATTTGTAGGTTAGATGAACACACTTTACTCCCAAAGAACGAATACAATATTAATAAGAATGTTGATTTGGCTGGGCCCTGGTGACTTATGTCTGTAATCCTAGCTACCTAGGTGGTTGAGATCTGAGGATTATGATTTGAAACCAGCCTGGACAGGAAAGCTGGTGAGACTTATCTCCAACAAACTAACATTAAAGCTGAAAGTGGAGCTTCTGTGGCTCAAGTAGTGGAACAGGCTTGAGCAAAACAAAGTCCAGGGACAGGGCCTATTCTCTTAGTTTTAGCCCAAGGACTGGGAAAAAAATAATTAAAAGAAATGAATTTTACTTGTAATTAGCTATATTCTGGTGAAAGACATTTTTGATAGCTTTAAAAAGAATCTTGAAAAATAACCTTCCTGCTGCTGCTTTAGACAACCAATACCTGTGGAACCAATAAGAAAATAAATAACTGTAGATTGACAGTCTATTGTCAGTGGAACTGTCAGCTGAAAACTTCACAATGAAGACTGACTTCTATTGTGTTCCAGTTGTGCTGTGGCTTGTTTTATATGTTTCACAAGGAGAACAATTTAGCATTTATTTTATATGTGGTTTTCTGATTTCCCTACCATTTTCCAACCTTCTTTATCAATGAAAGTTGACACAAATGGTAGAATATCTCAAATAGATATAGACATTTCCTAATGGTATATGTTCTGAATGTGTCACACAATTCTAGGGGTTAAGACACCAGAGAAACCATATCTATGCATTTGTTCGTATTTTTATCTTGTTTCAGTACATTCTGCACTTAGGATTCTCCTGAAATGACTAGCAAAAATAGATTTATTTAAATGTCGAAGAGGTGTTAGTGACCAAAACACATGAAGATTTTTTCTATTGGTTTGACTAGTTTGAAAATAAAAATGTTAAGCTATTGTTGATACACGAAGAATTCCCGTTTCAACTCATTTACTATAATTCCAAGCTCAGTGCTGCCACATCTTCCAAGGATTTACAAAACTAGATAAATATTTTATTCTTTTACTCTGGGCTATAACTGTATGCCTTATGTTGTATACATACTTCTCACAAAGGCAACTTCTTTAATTGACCACCTATTGCTGTGCAAGTGATAGGTTTGCACATACACGAATATATTATCCTTCAGACTTTAATATAAAAAATGATTTTTCCTTGTTTCTAGCTGCCTTCAGCTAGAAATGGGATCCAGAGATTTTGATTGAAGCACATAGAATTTGTTCATGAAGGCATCAGGAAACAAGTGCTAAGATGGGAAAGGCAGAATGGCTAAAGCCTCAGTGTGGACATCCCAAATCACCCAGACTAATATGGAATGAGGCTTCATTCCCTAAGCTCACGCCACAGTGATATGTGTTGAAAATGTGCCAGGATCAACAATTACACATATATGGAGCCAAAGAGTGCCTGTGGAATCTCAGTACAGCAAGATTTGAAAACAAACCATAAAACAAGAATAGAGATTGGAAAAAGAAGAGAAGGTGAGAACTCAAGAGAACATGCTCCAAGGAAGCCAGAAGGAAATGTGGAAGAGGGAAACACCACAGAAGGAGACAAAAGAGAAAAGGGAATGAACATATTGCAGGCAGAATAATTCTAGAAGGGAATATAACTGAAGTGTCAGGCAATACATCTCTAAAAATGTGTTTGAGAATGAAGCCACTCCTTTTTTTTTTTTTTTTTGTCAGTTGTGGGGCTTGAACTGTGGCCTGGGTGCTGTCTCTGAACTCGTCAGCTCAAGGCAAACACTCTACCACTTGAGCCACAGTGCCACTTCCGTTTTTCAGGTGGTTAATTGGAGATAAGTCTCACTTGACTTTCCTGCCGGGGCTGGCTTTGAATCTCGATCCTCTGATCCCAACCTGAGTAGCAAGGATTACAGGTGTGAGCCACTGGCGCCTGGCCAGCCATTCCTTTTCAATAGTAGGTTAGTCTCAAGCTCTGTGAAAGTCCTGTGACTTAGTGTTGGTCTCACTCTTGGCATTTAGTCTGTGTGGACACAAAAGTTAATCATGAGGTTAAAGAGAGAGGTAGAAGGCCGTTTTTATAGAAGGCATAGCAGAAAATAATATATTGATTTTACTGAGAAAAGAATCATCGGAGCATAGTTTCCCTAATTAGGTATTTTGCTGTGAATTACAGGCAACATTGAAGAATTGAACCACACATCATTGTTGCCCAACTGTTTTAAAATCAAATTCCATGATTCTGTACATATCAATAGTCTCTCTCCTGTCGGAAAATGATACTATCTAATGAAGTAGTTTTGAGAACTGTGAAGCCATTTTTTCCCCATAATTTCATAGTCTTTAAAATACTAAATCATTCCTCTAAGCACACAGTATGCAAACCTTTGATAACTTCCACAATTATAATACATTGAATAGTGTAAGTGAGCTTTTGAGCTTCTTAGATATTTTGGTAGAGAAACGTCTTGTAGGTCTGGCAAGCACAGCTTCTCTCAAACGCACGTTTCCATTCCATTTGACATGAAGACCGGAATTTCAGCTCTTTCCAAGACGTTCTTTGTAAAAATGAGGGTGATAAACTTGTTAAGGATTTATTTTCTCTCACACAACCATGGCATTATTGAAAATTTTTTAGATATCAAATCAGTGATCAGAAATGCTTAGACTTATTGGACTATTCATAAACAGAACTCTTTGTCCAATAAGAATAAGATGTGAGTGGGAGGCTCCATTCCTGAGTCTATTTCCTTGATTCGTATATTTCTTTGGATCTTATGCTACTATGTGTGTCAATACAAAAACAATCATATACTAGTAAATAAGCAGTATATATTGTTTATATTTGAGGGAACTTAAAATGTCCAAGTTTGTCTGATTTTTGTATTCTCTTTTGTTCTGGATGTAGAAAGACATCCATTAGCTAATATTACTAGCTATTCTCAAAACATTTCCTTCCAAGTCCAATCCAGCTCTCTAAACTGGCAATATAAATCATAAAACATCACGGACTTCAATTATTGCTAACTGTTAATAACAATGAGAGTTGCTGGGAAATGAATGATTAATTTTCAAAGTAATGCTTTACAGTTTTTTACTGAAGCTTTTCCTTTAAAATATGATTATTCTAAATGTGGTGAAGTTCACTTGAAGTAGTAATTAGCTCTTTAACATTGTTTGCTAGGCAAATTAAAGATGAGTTCATCTTTAAGATAAAAATACATCAAAGTTAGCACATGTAACTTAATAATATGCAAAAACTATAAACATTTTGCAAGAGGCTTAGAATCTATGCATCCCTGGGGAAATATCAAATAAGAACACAATATACAACATAAACAAAACATATATATGTATGTATATATATCAAATCAAGATTTAGCACTAAAATTGTTTGCTAGACTTCAATTTGATAATTGTATTTGATTCTTTTACTTCCTTCCTTTACTCAAGTACCCAAAATAGTGTCTCAAAGGAAATCAGTATTTTAAAATGTGTAATCCTGAATTTCTACTGTTCCCTTGCAAAAAGTGCTCAAATAGCTAAAAATAGATTAAAAAAAGGGTTCAAGAACGTCCCCCATTTATAGATTAACTAATTTTATTGTTTAGAGAGTGAAACAAAGAAAAGAAAAATTTCACCTAAGGAATTATTTATTACTGTGTTTATTTGTTATTTACAATGTTGAATTAAGTGATTAAATACATAGGTTTGACTAAATCCTAAGTAATACCCAGTCAGAAGTCCCCGTTTTTACTTTATGCCACATCTTTTGAAGTTCTGGTTGAAAGATCATAGCTTTGGGTGATTAAATTAATAATATAGAATGTAATTAAAAGAAATATATTAGTTCATTTTAGTTAGTAAATGCTAGTAAATCAAGTGTAACAAAGCATAAAGGAATTACATGTCATAGTCAAGTGGGATTTATTCCAGATGTGCCAGGATAGTTCAGCATTTAGAAATTTAACTAACATAAAACACCATATCGATTGGCATAGCAAAATCTTTTGACACAATCCAATACACTCTCAGTAAGTTAGGGAAGGGAAAAATTTCAATCTCCTAGAGAACATCTACAAAATATTTCCATATAACATCATATTTGTTAGTGAGAGTAATTGCTTTCTAATTAAATCATGAACAAGGAAGGTAAGTCTTTTATTGAATCCTATTGAAAATCTTACTGGAAGTCCTATCCAGTATACAAAGAAAAGAAAAGAGACTTTTCATATCAATAGGAAGAAATAAAACTATCTTTATTTGCAGATAATTTGATTGCTTATGTGAAAAAATGCTAAAAATCTCCTGGTATTCAAAGCCAAACAGAAAAATAGCGCTATGCAGTAATTATTGTTTCTTTTTCTTTTTTTTTCTCACACTTTTTTTTATTGTGAAAATACCATACAGAGGGGTTACAATTAGATGAGCAAGGTAATGAGTACATTTTTTATCAAGCATTGTTGCCTCCTCCTTTGTTTCCCCTTCCCATCCCTTCCTCTCTCCTCCTTACCTGCCCTCCCCCAGCCAAAGTTGTAAAGTTCGTTTTTCGACATAACGACTTGTACATCTCATTGTTGCAACGGGTCCACCTGTATCCCTATTTAAACAATTTGTTTTTTCCCTTCTTCTGCCCAAATTATACCAACATCAAATACAGTGAAAACAGGGGTTATACCATGGGGGAGGGACATACAAAACAACAAAGAAATCATCTTATAAATATATTAGAAACAATAGCAAGAAAAAAATCATTTGAGTTCTTTTTCTAAGAAAGATTTTTATTAAACTATTTGTGTAAAAGGAGACTTTCATCATGACATTTCTTTTTTTTTTTTTTTTTTGGGGTCCGGTTGTTGGGCCTGGGTGCTGTCCCTCAGCTCTTCAGCTCAAGGCTAGCGCTCTACCACTTGAGCCACAGCGCCACTTCCGGCGTTTTTCTTTTTTCTTATGTGGTGCTGAGGAATCGAACCCAGGGCCTCATGCATACAAGGCAAGTGCACATCATGACATTTCTATACATACATACAATGTACCTGGATCAAACTCACTTCCTCCTTTGTGCTTTGAACAAACATCTTTTAGACCAATCAAGCGTAAAGTAAAAGGTTTCATTTTTTTCCTTATTCTTTCTTTGATGCTTTTTCTTTTTTAAAAAATATAGATGAACCCGGTTTGGTGGTCCAAGTCTAGCTACTTGGGAGGCGAAGATGAGGGGATAATGGTTCAAGAAATTCACTAATTGACTAATGCCTGGACATGGTGTTATGTATCTATTATCCTACTGAGGGAAGCGTAGTGGCTAAGGGCAATGATAGATGCTGGTTATTCCCAACTACAGCACAACTAGGAGAATCACAGCCCAGGCAGAAATGAGAGCTGACTTTGAAAATACCCAGTGCATGAAGGGGGCTGGAGGCATGGCTCAAGTGGGAGAGCAGCTGTCTACTACAGGTTTTTGAGTTCAATTTCTAGGAAAACCAAGAGAAAATATAGGTATGTTTTCTTCAAAATAATTTTTCCCTGTGAAGGCTTTTCTTAAATGTTTTCTTCCAGGGCTGGTGTTTGATTTCCCTCAGTTTTAATTTGAGAAAACCTATTTTTTTTCCACTTTTGAATCTGGTTCAAACCATTTTTCTCTGTGTTTTTAGCGTGCTTTGTAATTTTGGATTGAAAGAGGGATGTGATATATTGAGTTATCGGAACTTAGATGAATAAGACATTAGTATAAGGTTTATTTTGAGTAGCATTTGGACTGTGTTCAGTGCTTGCATAGCTTTAAGTACCAAAGTCTTTATATTTCTAAGGTCATTTTTTTGTTGTTCCTCTGTGGATTTTGCATTTCTTTGAGAGGTTTCTTAGAATTTGAACTTTGTAAAAGTTTCAGCTGTAATCTAGTGCTGTGACACTTTTGATGTGATGAAAAGATGTTGAAGGAGTAATGTCTTCTGTAATTCATGATTAAGCCTTAGTCTTTTAGAAGCCTATGTTCTAGGCATGCCCTTTACAGTTGACTGTTATATTTTTTTTCTTTTTACTTTTGTTATCTTCAAGTACTTGTACAAAGAGGCTTCAACCATGTTATATGTTCATTTTCTCTACTACTTAGGTGAATAGTATGGCTAGTTGGAAGTGGAGTTGCTCTTTTGCTCATGTGTGATAGAATCCTAGTATTGATTTTTCTCTCTGGAGCCTATGCCTTTGTAATAGTGCATTTGAAAGTGATTGCATTTTCCCCCCTGGGATTGGCTTTGTCCTATGAAAATGTAGTGATATCCTTGAAGATGTATATGAAGATATATTCCATAGAGTATTATCTTTTTGTGTGTCAATAGTGAAGTACTGGGATTTGAAATTTTAAAAAGCCATTTATAATACTACTAAAAATGTACTCAGGTATATATCTAACAAAATATGTATAAGATGATTATACAGAAAACTGTCAGACACTAACGAAAGAAGTGAAAAAAACAACAACTGGTTGCTTTGATTGGAAGATCAAATGTGGTTAAAATGTCAGCTCTTGTCTTTGAATATATTTTCAAAGTCAGTGGACACAGATATATTTTCTTTGTCCTCCACAGGAGAGAACCTAAAAACAAAGATATACCAAAAGCAACAACACACCTAGTTACTCAGATCTTTTTTTGCTTTTCTAGTACTGTTGTCCAGCAAAAAAAACTCCAAGACTTCTTGGAAAAAGAACTCACTTCAGTCTTGGATCAAGAAATACGCAAGATGTGCCTGCGACAACTTATGTTATCTCAAAATAAAAAAAGGATCCAGAAATGCTCCCATTCTCCCCACTCCCATTAAGCAATCCCACAACAATGAGGGTATGTCCAAAGAGCAGAGTGGTAACCTGAAAGACACTCCAATTGCCAAGGCTGTAACACTTTGAATAAAAAGAGTTTTGATTACAGTGGAGCATCACAGAGACGTCTTTGACTTTATACTGACTGAATAACTAAACAAAGCTTTTCTTTCCTCAAAGTAAAAACTCTATTTCAATAATGAGAAAAATGTCAGACAAATACCCCTTGAAGGACATTCCATAATATATGTAACCAGTCATCCTCAAAACTGCTAAGGTCATCAAAAAGAAAGAAATTCTGAAAAACTCTTACAACCAAGATCAGACTAAGGAAACATGATAGTTAAATAAATGTGCTACTCTGAATGAGGTCCTGGAACAAAGAACATTAGATGAATACTCAGGAAATAGGAATAATGTGTAGGCTTTAACAAGAGTAATACATCAGTATTTGTTCAGTAATTGTGACAAAAATAATATGAGTAAGAATGCTTGGATTGTGAGTAATCGTTTTTTTCATTTAATTTTTTAATTTTTTTGGTCGTGGGGCTTGAACTCTGAGCCTGTGTGCTGTCCCTGAGGCTCTTCAGCTCAAGGTGAGTGCTCTACCACTTGGGCCACAGTGCCACTTCTGGTTTTCTGGTGTTTTATTGGAGATGAGTCTCACACACTTTCCTACCCAGGCTGGCTTTGAACCATGATCCTCAGATCTCAGCCTCCTGCATATGATTACAGGTGTGAGCCACCACTGCCCAGCTGTGTAATGTTTTTGTTTTATTTATTTATTTAATTATTTATTTATTTTTACTATTTTCTTAAAGGTGTTTAATACAAAATTGTTCCAAAATTATTTAGAAAATAATCTAAAGGGCATATTTATTCAATTTTCTCTGCTCTTGACACCAGGATGGAAAAGAACAACTTACACTAGATATTTATCAATAACAAGGACAATATATCTGCGATTCATTTTGACTGCCAGTATTTGATCCCCTCACAGTACTGAATTCTTTAACTAAAATCATATATAATGAACAGAAGAGAATTCATTGAGAATATTTAAACTTATAGTCAAAACTGAGAATGAAATCCTTTTTCTTTTTTCTTCTTTTTCTTTTTTTAATTTTTATTTTATTGTAAAGATGCTGAACAGAGAGGGTACAAATACATGATGATTACATTTCTTGTTGAGCATTGTTACCCCCTCCTTTGTTATTTTCCCACTATTCCTTCCCTCCCCACCACCCCTCACTCCTCCCCAGACCCAGAAGTTGTAAACTTCATTTCCAATATAGTGTCTTGTGAGTATTATATTTGCAATGGGTTATCCTGTGTCCTTGTTTCAGCATTTTGTTATTCCCCTTCCCCTCCCCAAATGTATATACAAGATGCAGGGTACCAAAATCAAGTACAGTGACAACAGGGGATATACAAAGGAGGAAGAACATACAAAGGAAACAAAAATATCACATAGTGCATTAAAAATGACAACAAAGAAAGACCTCTTGCATCCATATCTTGGGATTCATTTCACTTAGCATCATCTTATATGGTCATATGTACATAGCTTTTGAGCTTTTCTACTCATTTGATAAAATTATCCTAGACATACACAATTATTGCAAATGAGAGAAACCATGGGAACTATATTTCTTTGGGTTTGGCTTACTTCACTTAATATGATTTTTTCCCAAGTTTTTACATTTCCTAACAAATAGGGTGGTATCATTCTCTCTGATGGAAACATAGAATTCCTGTAAATGTGTATGTATGTATGTATGTATGTATGTATGTATGTATGTATCTATCTATCTATCTATCATATTTTCTTGATCAATTCATCTACTGAGGGGCATCTGGGTTGGTTCCATAACTCAACTATGGTGAATAATGCTGCAATAAACATAGTTGTTCTGGTGTCTTTAGTATAGCCTTATTTATGATCATTTGGTAAATGACCAAAAGTGGGACTTCTGAGTCATAGGGGAGCTCTAGGTGTCGTCTTTGAGGAATCTCCATAGTGCTTTCCAGAGTGGTTGAACAAGTTTATAATCCCATCAATAGTGCAGAAGGGTTCCCTTGTGGTTACATCCCCTCTAGCATCTGTTGTTACTAGATTTCTTGATTATAGCCCACTTATTCATTGGGCAGTTGTTTCTTTGAGGATTTGTTGTTGGGAGATTTAGTTTTTTGAGTTCTAAGTCTATTTTAGATATGAGACCTTTGTCCTTTGTGCTAGTGAAGATCTCCCGATCAATTGAGTAAAAAAATAAAAGAAGGACCAAAAGGGAAAGGGGGGGGGAATGAAAAAAAAGTAGAAATTTAAAAAAAATTAAGTAGAAAAATAATTCTTTGATTTATTCGGGGGAATCTTATGTCTCCCCTGTGTCAGTATCCAGTTTCTTGGTGGAGTCTCTGATTTGCTTGTGGTATTTGGTTTTCCTGCAGTTTAGTAGTTTTCTTAAATCAGTTTGTTTGAGCAAGCAGAAGGAAGCTGTGCCTTGCCATTGTGAGTACTTTGTGACCCTCCTCCCAGACTAGTTTAGTAGAAGGGCCATCTGTTGTGTGTGTCACACTTGAGATGGCTGATAGGTTGTGGCCTGTCAGCAATCAGTAGCTTTTCCCTGGGGGGCTAGTTCCTGAGACACTCTTGTGGCCCATATTGGAGCCACTCTCAGGATATATGACATTTCCAGTTTCGAATTGTTTCTTTTACCCTCCTGCAACTGGGAAAGCTGCCTGTGATGCTCAGAGGGGTGGGGCTGCTTCTGGCTCTGTTTACCCAGTGAAGAGTCTCTCTGCCCTGGGCAGAGCTTCTTCCCCTGGGTGGAGCTGAGCCCTGCTGGTCAGGTTCTTTTGACCTGTTCAAAAATGGCTTGTCAGTGTCTGCTTCTAAGGCCTGAGTTATCTGCTAGCTGCTCTTGCCAGGTCTTTGCCGGTATCAAAGATGGTGTTCTTCTCTGGTGGTGGGGGGAGAGTCTACCTTCCAAACACTGTTGTGTGAGGAGTGAGGATGTCTTGTAGAGTACTCACACCTTTCCCTTTAAAAAATTTTTTTTTTATTGTGAGAATACTGTACAGAGGAGGGGTTACAGTTACATGAGCAAGGTAATGAGTACATTTCTTTTTTAAAATTTTTATTGTGAAAATACTGTACAGAGGGGTTCCAATTAGATGGGCAAGATAATGAGTACATTTCTTATCAAGCATTGTAGCCTCCTCCCTTGTTTCCCCTTCCCATCCCTTCCCAGCCTCCCCCTTCCCCCTCTAATACCCCCCATCCTCCCTCCCCCCCACCAAAGTTGTAAAGTTCTTTTTTGACATGACAACTTATACTTCTCATTGTTGCCACAGGTCCACCTGTATCCCTATTATCAAGCATTGTTGTCTCCTCCTTTGTTTTTCCCCTACCATCCCTTCCCTCCCATCTCCACAACTACACTGGGGTGTTTGCAGTCTATGTCTGTCTGTGGTTGCAGGATGACTTCCGCACCTTGTCCCTTTGCTCTGGTGGGGAGTAGAAGCTGCTTTTACCCTGTCTCCAGTGTCTTTGTCCCAGTCTCTGCTGTTGATATGGTGGGAGCGGCCGTGGCCACCAGCGAGTGCTGTAATCTGTGTCCTTAAACAAACTGCCTGAATTTTTCCTCTCAGGCCAAACTCTGTGTAGTATGATGGCATACTTGGTGTGACTCTCTAGCCTTGAATTTTTCTCTGGAACACTAAAACTGGTTTCTATGCAATAGTTTGGTAAGCTCTTTGCTTTCTTCCACCATCTTCCTCTGTCTCCTCTTCCTTTTATTTTTATTTAACAGTCTCTACATAATATTCAGGAAGATTTTCTTTCATATTCTCTTTTTGTGCCTCATTAAGGACATGATGAAACATTTAGGCAGATATTATCAAAGAAAGTATTTTTCCATACCTGATTTTGATTTTCTCTTCTTGTGGTCTTCACTTTCTGCTATCATCATCAGAATGTACTGGAAAAGACTAGTATATTCTAAAATGATAGAAGCAAACATGTATGCAGTACTTACCACAGGCCCAGCATTGTTCCAAGTGTATTGTAGGTAGGTGTTAATACAAAAAATATATTACTGGATCTGTTATTGACAACTCCCATATAACAAATGAGGGAATGATTCTCATAGTTTATAATGGGAAGAATAGGAACTGTGAACTTTAGTAGTTAACCACACAGATGTAGTTTAGGGTATTAGAGTCTGAATCATTAACTCACTAAAATTTTAGTTTATATATGAAAGAGTTTACAGCATAGTTTTCAAATAACAATTATTAAGTTAAACTAAATTTGGCCTGGGGCTACTTTTGTACCTTGAGTTATCATGTAATGAACTCTGTCTAGGTACATCAACAAACGGAAAGCCTAATTTAGGAGTAGTGTCAGCCAATCACAGCAGGTGAGTTTCAGCCCTTCCCAATCTGTCTTGTGATCAGGCCATGTCCATGTAAGGCCAACACTGAGCTGCAGCGAGCACTATTTCTGCAACTCACTTTCATTTTCTGTTCATAAACTCTGCCTGCTCATGTTTCTAGATGGAACCTTTCTGATTCTGAGGTCTGCCTTAGTGGGAAATTGATTTCTACTTAAAATTTGTCAAATTTAGTTTCTCTAAAGGTTTTCTTTTCATATAAATATGCTTAGTTTTATTTCCTCCACATTTTTCAAGGAAATCCTACCTTCTATTTAATACATGATGGCAAGGAAGACTACCTCTTTACTTCTAACCCAGCCTTAGTATTTCTCAACAACCTACCTTCTGGGCCATTTCCCCCAGATGTTATGGTAGAAAGGAGGTTTAATGTGTTTCCTGTAATTGTAGAAATTATTTCTTTATTGAGATCAAAGAGGAACTGTTTTTTTTTTTATTTATGACCCACATAGATCCTGTGAACCTAAAACTTTTGACTTTCCTAATGAAAAGTATTTAAAATATTTTGAAGACATCAAATACTAATAAGAATAATAAACTACCTATTAATAGTTTTCTTTGCTTGATCAGAGATCTCTGCAGGAAGGAGATTGGCAATTCAGTGGGTGGCACTTTTCCTACTGAGCCAGAACTGAAGCAGAACCCCAGGAATTCAACCTGCCCTAGGAGCAGGTATCTTTCCACTAAGTGATGGAACAAAGGAGGTATTTATTTATGGTATTAAGAGTTTTTTTGAAGTGCTCAGGTGTGCTGGTTAAAATCCAGTTTGCATAATTACATTCTTCTCACAGAAATTCCACCTATAATTATAACTGCCAACTCCAATTTCACCAACAGTGTGAATTCTAAATTGTCTCTTCTAGATGTACATTGTTCTCCAGTTCCACTTTGTTATGCTAGCCAATGGCACAATATTCACCCTCTGTAGCTGACTGGGATAATGCAATGCAGAAAATTATTTTCAGGTATAATTAAATTATTTTAATTAAATGATACTGTATTTAAGCAATGTAGTACTTATTAAAACATAGCCTTAATATACTCAGATAGTGGAATTCCTTTGGTAATTAAGTTCCGATTGATCATTTCCTGCTGACATGGAGCTATATAGACCACTTTTTTTTTTTGTTATTTTTTAAAAAGAGCCATCTTTGACCTTTTCTGCTTGTCCCAGACATATACTAGCTATTTCAAATAAGGGAAACCATGGGACCTATGTTTCTTTGGGCTGGCTTACTTCACTTAATATAATTTTTTCCAAGTCTTTCCATTTCCTAACAAATGGGGCGGTGTCATTTATGTACACATGGCCATATACGATGATGCTAAGTGAAATGAACCCCAAAACAGGGACACAAGAGGTTTTATCTTTATTGCTGTTGTTTTTAATGTACTTATAATGTACAATGTGATTTTTTGTTTCTTTTGTATGTTTTTCCCAAAAGAACAAAGGAGGGGTAACAATGCCTGATAGGAAATGTATATTACCTTACTCATGTATCTATAATCCCTCTGTACAGTATCTTTACAATAAAAATATATATTAAAAGAGCCATCTTTTATGCTTTTTCTTTTACATATGTAAGTGTGTTATGTGCCTGTTGAAAGCATATTCATGCTGTTGGTATTCACTGCATATAGTATGACATCATATAGTTGGAAGATAAAGCACTGTACTTGGAAAACAGAATACTTCAGTAACACAAAAGTCCCTTTCTTGAGCTGAAAAGTATATGATACAGTTTATTTCTGTTTTCCAGCAGCTTATGATTTTTAAAACCAAGGGAATAAACATAACCCCAAATTTCCCTTACATTTAATATTCAGAAGAGGTAAATTCTATCTGGAAGGGAAAGTTTGGAAATTAATCTTATTCTTTAATTTCCTCTTTCTATTCCTTCACACCATCATTCTGATCCTTAAATCTCACTGACACGCACTCCCATTTTTAAATATTTTTCTGATTAGTCTGTTTCAATCTTTTCTTTCTTTACCTTGAAATCACCTCTAAAGATTACAATAAGCTTTAAATTTTATTCTGCCTATGTTCAACACAATAATCACTCTTCAGATATACTACACTAAATTTGTGTGAACCATTGAGAAGTTTGAAAAAGGCAAAATATAAGTCATCCAGTGAATAACTATTGCCCACTCATTGTGAGGTGTGATTATAGTTACTTTTATTTTGTCACATCAAAGGTGGAGTTAAAAGCTCAAGGTCTCAAAGCACATGCAGAATAAAGCCTGGCATATATATCTGCTCTTCTTTTTTTCCCTCCTGGGTTTCAGTCATTGACTTTCAATTTCTTCAGATGTATTGCTACAATCAACAGCAACAAAAGAACAGGAATCTCAATAGCTTGATGTCTTTCTCTCAACATATGTCAACACTGTTGTTAGTTTCCAGTGCTAATTTTTGTTCAAATTATAGCAATTTAAATCCATAACCACAGACATATAGTAAGAAGGACAAGTGATAGGGAAAAACCAGTTTGATAGTAGTTAGGATGATAAAAATAGATTTTTACTTAATAGTGATTGTAACAGGGTAGCAGAACTCAGTAGAGAATGGGGCATGATTCTGATAAGAGTAGCTAAGCAATAGGGTATAAGGATTGGTGGATAGAATAATTCTTGCTCAACTGACCTTGCATTGCTCATACTAAGAAAAGCCAGAATAATCTTCAGGGATTATGGGAGATAAGAAATTTAAAGTGATAAGATACAGAGGGAGAAAGATTATTGATAAACTGGTTCATCAAGAATCTGGTTAAAACTGGGTAATGTAATGATGGAAACCCAAAGGTTGGAGTCAAATTGAGGACATGGTTCAGAAGAGGCCAATTGAAGTTTGTTCAAGGAGACAATCTTTGTCACCAGAATACATTAAGAAAAATCATTAGTCATCTGGATGATGTAATCCCGAGTATTATCAGGTTTTACTACTTCAAGGTGAAGGCAATAGGGAATATCATAGAAACTTGGAAATTTCAGTGGCCAATGCAAACACATTCACACACACACACACACACACACACACACACACACACACACACACACACACACACACACACACACACAAATCTGCTTTAGAGAAAAAAAAATAGTTTATTCTAAGCCAAAGAACATGGCAAAAGGAATTGTCCTCATTAACTGTAACCCATCTGTATATCAACTTTACAATAACAATAAAAAAGGGACTCTGAAATTAAAAAAACAATAGTGAACTTGGCCCAGGAATGTGGATTCAGGTTACCTTGAGTGACAATGAAATAGAGAGGGGACAGGGGTGGCAGTGTTCTTGCAAGTGTGGCTGCTCAACTTCAGAGATGAAGAATTTGGAGAAGCTACCCTAGTTTACTGGGAAAGTGGCAGTAATGTCATTTATCAGGTTGATGGGAATAAATCCTTCAATTTTGATCATGTCTTTCACAGTAATGAAACTACTAAAAATTTGCATGAAGAAATGAAGTAGGGAGGTCAGGTCTGGCAGGTGCCATATTGGTCATTTGGTGGATGGTAGGCTCTGGCATCTCCTCATGTTGGGGGAGGGAAGCACCCCCATCTCCCAGGTGAAGGGCATGTCCTGATCCCTGGAAGCAGGGACAGGTACTTGTCAGATAGGTTACTAAACCTGTCAGTCCAGTGCCCAGGACTGGGAATTTCCTGTGGACCTGCCCCCAGGGCTGACCCTACTTAGGCCCAGACTAGCCTGGGTGCCATGACACCATGCCACCTGTGTCTCTGTGGCCTGTGTCCGGTCTCCTGGCTCATCTCTGGTCACCATGGCATCCCAATCTAGCTCTCAATCAGAGCTGAATTGGTTTGTTGGTATTGTTTCTGTTCTTTCTTTCCTCTCTGGCCTGTTTCCTAACCATGTTATGTATAGTTGGGGGTTACAGGCCTTTGTTACAATGGGCAGCCTGCAGACTGGTAGTGTTGTAATAAAGACTCCAATATTAAAAACAACAACAACAAAGGAAAACCTCTTGTGTGCATGTCTTGGAGATCGTTTTCACTTAGTTTCATCTTATATGGGCATATGTATAGCTTTAGAGCTATTCTGCTCATGTGCTAAGATTATCCTATATCCCCTGTTGTTACTGTATTTGATTTTAGTAACCTGGAATGGCAAATATGTTTATTTGAATTAGGGAAGGGAAGGGGAACAACAGAATGGTGAGACAAAGGACAAGGGTGGGGGAAACCAATGCAATAGCAATATAGACAAGACAGTATGTTGTAAATGATCTGTACAACTTTAGGGTATGAGTCGGGGAGGAAAAGTAGGAGAAACATGAGGGAAAGGGTAACAAGTTTGACAAGAATTGTACTTATTACCTTACTTATGTAACTGTAACCCCTCTGTACATCACCTTGACAATAAAAGAAATAAAGATACATTAAAAATTAAAAATTAATTATTAAAATTATTGCATTATGATATAATGGAATTATAATATAAATTATAATATTCCATCCTTCAAAATGTGGCTTCTCTGGTAAGTTACCTAACACCACCACCACATTCCATTGTGGAAAAGGTTACTTAAATTTTTTTGTGTCACAGACCAAATGACAATCATGGAACAAAACATTTACCAGTGACATTAGTGGGCTCATCAGGTAGGCAGGCTAATGCAAGGTGGGCAAATCTCATATATAAATTTCAGGTGATATCACATTCTTAGCTTTGGAGGTTGGGTGGAAGTTAGAGGTCTGCAAAATGTAGCATGAATTCTAAGTGTTTCATCTTGGACTCTTGGAATCCTTTAGGATATTAGGTTAGATAAAGCAATTGGTAACAAATGACTATTAAAAAGGATCATAGGCAAGCCCAAAACATCTTTAGCTTTTGAATTACAGTATTTTGTTTTTCTACAATCAAGACATTTTTGGTCAAAGTCAAGCTGCCTGTAGGATCTTTGATATAGATGCAGCTTTTTTTTTTTAAGAGAGAATTTCATTTCAGAAAATACACAACTTTTTTAGAGAAATGGTCAGAGTTGGATTGTTTTAAGGTTAGAGGACACACTGTCTTGTACTATGTAGTAGCTTAGCCAGTCCTCAAACTTCCTATGCAACTAAGACTGACCTCAAACTTCTTATGCTGCTAAGGCTAACCTGAAATTTGTGATCCTCTTGCATTGACCTCCTGATTAGCTAGACTTACAAGTGGATGCCACCACACCTGACAAGGACTCTATTTTTAGTCAAATGTTAGGATCAAGCCATAGTCAAACTCCTTTGAATCTTTCCCTCCTCCCTTTTCCACTGGTAGTAGGGATCATCTTTATTTCTTGTGACTGCTAGGCAAGTCTTCTAGTACTTGAGTTATGTCCCAAAGGCAGAATATTCCTTACTGAATTTTGCAAATTCAGGAAAACTCCATTTCTTCCAATTCTGACCCAGAGATCTTGGCTGAAAATTGCTTTTTAAAAAATTCTTTCTTTGCTTCTTTTTTCTTTTCTTCTTCCTTCTGTCTTTCTTTTTCTCTTTCTTTCTCTCTTTCTTTTTTTGAAATATGAGGATAAGGTTGTACTCAACTTTTTGACAAATATTGAAAATTTTTAGGAAAACTAGACAAAAAGAAATTATAAGCAATTAAACATTTTATCATTCTTGTATGCTAAGAAGGAAAACTAGATTTACTCATACCCTTTCTGATCTGATTAATATGAGAATGCTACATAAATATGTACTGTCATGTGTAACTCCTGGAAGATGCACACTGAAACAAGTTTCAAATATGTGGCTTTGGGTTCAGTCTTAAATACTATTATCCACTGAAACAAAGGAAGAAGAATGTAGACGTAGTCACTTATAGATTATGGGGTGATACCTAAGAAAGGTAAACTAAACAATAGCATGATTTATTATGCAATTTAAATAAACATATTTTCCATTGAGAAAAGCTCTTACAAAGCTCTTATGTGATTTAGAGTCTGTGTCAGATTTTCATTGCTGAGAGATGCATGATTTATATTTACATTGGCTCATAAATTGAGGCCATCGCTTTGGACCCTCACTTTGGGCCTGTGGCAAGGAAGATCATGACCCAACAGGAAGCATGTGTAGAATAAATATCCTCTCTTCATGGCAGCCAGGAAGCAAAGAAAGAGAGGGGAAGGGCAATTCTCTTTAAGGGCACAACCTTACCTTCCTCCTCCAAGTTGGCCCTACTTCTTAAAGTTTCCACACCTCCTGAACACACCTCTAGCAGGGGACCACACCTTCAACACAGGAACCTTTGTAGTAGTGGCATTCCAGATTCAAACTATAATAGACATCCTTTCCTACTACAGAGAGGGAGTAGAGAGAGGGAGACAATGTTACAAATAAAGATTTCCTTTCCAGATGTAAATTTACCTCACAAAGGGGTAACTTCTAATCTATGCTCAGAGTTTCTTCTGTCTTTATTTTCTCAAAACCAGCAGGGCAAAAATTATCAGTGTCAGAACTGGCACATTTGAGGATAGCACATTCTGATCCAGTACGGTACACTGTTAAGTTGGCCTGCACATTGATTTTCAAGAATCAGTGAAATATTTGCTCTTAGTTACACATATTCCATTCCCTTATCATCCTTAACACCAAAAGCACCCATTGACAATTACCTTTATCTATTTAGATAAAGGGGAGGGGAGTATGTGTGTGTGGGGAAACTAACCAGCTTGTGAAGGTTGCAAACCCATCTTGATGAAAGTTTTGACCTGAAACTAAACAAAAGCATAGGCAAAGACAGTTATTTCAATCTTCTCCTTAGAGATTAGAACTTGGACTACATTTTATAGAACCCATTCCACTCTCTAAGTATTACAGTATACTTTTCCCACATTCCATCCTCTGAGTACTGGAAATGTCTCTATTCTCTTTACAAGAGAATAGATTAACCTAATTTCTAGGAAATGATTCCTGATCTAACATGGGCTGATGGTTCACAAGTTACTGTAGATATTCTCCAGAATGGTTAGACTCTTTAATAAAGTTATGGTGTCTAGTTAATTTTTTATCAACATACTTAAGTTCATATGGATATCATATTTGATTTTAAAAAGTTAACAATTCTCATACATCATTTTGTTCACTTAATTGTAGATAATACCTACTCAGAATATCAGAGTTAAAAATCATGGTATTATATCTTTTCCTAGAGATACAAGTAAATGAAAATAATAAGAACAAGTCAATATTGTCCCTACATTCTAATGGTATGCTTGTTTTTGGCAGATATAGAATTAATTTAATTTAAGCTTAGATTCTATGCATATCTGCATCAGAATCAAAAGCCACTTTGATGTCTCCTACCATTACATTCCAGAGGTATTGTCCAACTGCTTCCAATTGGTTGTGTGTTTTCAGTTCCTATAAAAAAAATTCGATGAAAGCAGACCATTTGTGAACAGCAAGCCCTTCTACTCCAAAAGCAGAATGCTACTTTCCCTAGTGTAGAGTGAGCATAAAGGACAATTGTGTTAATACTGATGTATGAATAGAACAAGGAAGTCATCACTTACATTTCTGTCCAGCAAACACTCCAAGGTCCCACAATCATAAATCATTCAGAAAGTCTTTTCAGCTTTGCAGCCATGGTGTTAATTACAGACATAAAGATGGACATGAAAATGGGCCTAAACACTTACTGTGTTTGTACCAAATGCCTCTGAATGAACACAATTATTATGTGAGCCATTCTACTGTACAAGGGAATTCTTGGACCACGTATAATCTGCTCAACAAATGTGCAGCTAAGTAAGGCAGTCAAATTCTGTCGTGTACATGTTCTCTTTTATGGTTTCTACAAAATCATCTGCCCAACACCAACAGGAGATTTTGTAGTGGACTGCCATTTTGCTCTATTCACCAGATTCATGAAACTGCCTGAAGAGATTTTCAAGAAACCTATCGATCTGCTGAGATTCATTTGCTGCAGCACTGCATAGCTTCTATCTGCTCGGCCATCTTTCCTCCAAATGTCTTCACTTTATTTTCCCCGAGGTTTCCCTTTCCCCAAATACTCACTGTAAAAATGACCTTCAATACATCCATTTCAGCATTTCCCTATCCGTCTACAAAGTCCATTCTTCATGGCTCTGAAAGTCAGAGTTGAATTATCATTAAACTTCCAAACCCTTTAAAACATGGCTGCTTTACCTTTGTTCTCCCATTTATATGTCTTGGTGGTTTAAAAAATATCTCTACCTTTCACTTTATTTTATTTCCTTATGGGTAAAAATGTCCTCAGATAAAATGAGTCAAAATAATTTTGACTCTAACTTCTACCTTCTAGATTCTTCATGCTGTCATTTGGCTCCCAAATGGAAGCACTACTATCCCTATTTGGCCAAGAACATACCAAAATCGATACTTAAAAATGCTCCCTGAAATATCACAACAATCTAATCATGTTGACTGTCTTTACTTGTGAAAATTGAACTCTAAATGAGACTTTCATTTTCCTCAAATTCACTGAAACTAAATAAAAAATAAAGTTTTTAAAAATTTCCTAACTTTTGACATGATAACATTGTTTCAAAATAAGGCTATAATGACAATATAGACAATGCATTTCCAAAGCTCATTGAATTTATTTTTAGAAGTTACAAGACTTCTTTTTTTAAACCAAAGAACATTACATTCTGCACATTTCTCTGAAAAGATGTCAGAGACATGTGGGCTATTGTTACTTTCCTCCCTAGCCCTCCTCTGCTCAAGTTTACAAGCCACCACAGCCAAGTGTGCACAATAATGACATGGGGGAATCATGCTTAGCCACAAAGAACAAAATACAAAATTCACTCAGTCTTCTGCTGCTGTGTAAAATTTTTCAGTGTTGGTTTTTACTCCAACCTTCTTGGTAAGGAGTAAAACCAGACATCTGATGAACAGCAAAGATTCCACTGTACCTCAAATGCACAACACTTAGGAGGATACTGAATTTTTCAACAGAAACAGATAAGAAAAAAAAATGTGAAAGAAGATGCTGGACAACTTCAGTTCTTCAGTAGGTTTAGAAAAAAAATTTCTGGAATACTGCTTCACTCTGTCTAACAACACTTTGGATCTAGTCCTATGTTCCTAGGATGATCTAATCCAAACCGTGGATACTTCTAAAAACGAATCAATTTTTATAAGTTCCTGACTTGTGATGCTTTTGTTTGGTCTGCTATGTTTGCTAATCCAGTCAAGTCTTTTTTTTCACTTTTTTTTTATTGTGAAAATACCATACAGAGGTGTTACAATTACATGGGCAAGGTAATGAGTACTTTTCTTATCAAGCATTGTTGCCTCCTCCTTTGTTTCCCCTTCCCATCCCTTCCCAACCCTTCCCATCTCCCCCTCCCACTCCTCCGCCCTCCTACACCTTCCCCCCTCCCCCAAAGCTGTAAAGTTCGTTTTTTGACATAATGTCTTGTACATCTCATTGTTGCAATGGGTCCACCTGTATCCCTATTTAAACAATTTGTTTTTTCCCTTCCCCTCCACAAATTATACCAACATCAAATACAGTGAAAACAGGGCTTATACTGTGGGGGAGGCACATACAAAGCAACAAAGAAATCATCTTATAAATATGTTAGAAACAATCGCAAGAAAGAAAAAAACATTTGAATCCTTATCTTGGGGTTAATTTCACCTAACATCAACTTATCTGAACGTTTCTACTTGTCTCAGATATATATATTAGTAATTGCAAATAAGGGAAACCATGGGACCTATGTTTCTTTGGGCCTGGCTTACTTCACTTAATATAATTTTTTTCCAATCAAGTCTTTACTTGTATAATAATAACAATTATGCAAGAGCCATATGAGCTATGACCTCCTGAATGATCTAAATCACAACTGCAATTGCCCTGTTCATAAGACATTCACCATTATGGTGAAAGCCATGTATGGGCAGAGTTTCTAGTTTCATCCACACCAAAAAACCAAGACATCTGAGCATTCTAGGTCTTCTAATCTTGTCATAGACCTCTAAGTGATGGGAGTAGAGGAAGAGGAAGGTTTTGATCTCCCCTTATCATGCTTAATCTGCAGGCGTGGGGTGGGGAGGAGGGGCAGGAAGAGGCGAGCCTTGAGGAGAGTTCATATTACCATATTCTCTTCTAGATGTCAGCATGAAAGGCACAGCCTAGACTACAGGCATTCTGCAAAACCAACTATTCCGTGCATAGGAAGGAATGGCCTTGGTAATCCTCAAACACCATTGTAAAATCATGAAGCACAAATTTCATCATAAAAGTTGGGATCATAATGTTGAGCATCGCCTTTACCAGGAGCCTCAGATGCAAATTCAGAGATGACAATTATCCATTCTACAGTCCTTTGAGGCTGTCATCCTATATGAACAACTCTTTCAGTATGTGAGGACAGAATTCCTGAATAATTTTTATTTGTCATTTAGTTTTTAGCATTTTTAGCCTCACCAATTCTTCCTGCCAGACTCCAATGAACCAACAGTCTCAACGGAAAGCAAAGTCTCTTTGTTTTAGTGTTTACTGTTCCAAGATAAAGGTGGTTTTCTCCAGAATTTTCAGATGGTTTAATTAGTACTCAGTATGATTATCAGTATTCCTTTGAGACCACTGTTGTCTGGGATTGATACTCTGACATTGTAGTCTGTACAAGAAGCCTTACTAGTCTTGCGTCCTTTTCTCAGTAAGCTCTCAGTTTTTTGTTCTGAAGAATACATCAGTTCACCAGTGTATCTTCTAGATTAGTTATTTATTTATCCTTCTTACTTTTAATTTTTTAAACAAATTTTGTTAGCATACAGTTGCAGAAAATAATGTGCCATTGTGATTTTTCTTTTTGTCCATGACTGGGACTTGGACTTGGTACCTGACACGCCACTCATCAATGGAGCCATACCTACAACCCCACTGATATTTTAAATATAGGTACATAATGTACTTTAATCATTTTTATTCCTTGTATAATTTCTTGTTCCCCTCCTACTGGTCCTGTTCCTCATCCTACAACCCCATTCTTTTCTATTCCTCTATTTGTGAAAAGATTTAAATATTTTAATTAGCATAAATTAATTGTACAAAGTAACTTCATTATAATATTTTTACCTTGTATGTAGTCATTCCATTTATGTTACTCTTAATTAGCCACCATCTCTCCTTCCCCTGTTTTTTTGGTATGGTTTTTATTGTAAAGATACTGTAGAGAGGAGTTACAGTTACATGAGTAAGGTAATGAGTACATTTCCTATAGAGCATTGTTACCACCTCCTTAACTCCTCCCCCCACAGTTGTAAAGTTCGTTTTCAACATAGTATCTTGTACATCTCATTGTTACAATGGGCCGTCTTGTATCCTTATTTCAGCATTTTGTTATTTTCCTTACCCTCCCCAAATTAGAAAAATGTATATACAAGATGAAGGGCACCTACGTCAAATACAGTAAAAACAGGGGTTATACCATGGGCTTCCCCATTTTTTAAAAAAGAATTTTAGTAGGTTTCATTTTGCTATTTTCATACAAGTGTGATACACTTCTATCGTGTTCACTCCGTCACTTTCTTCTTTCCCTCCTTTCCACACACCATTTCCCCCACAACAATCTCCTTTTACAATCATGTCAGGCTATGATTCTTGTTTTCTGATTCTTCATGAACGAAAATGTAACACTCTTTCTGAGTTTAGCTTACCTCTTTTAGTATGATGACCTCCAGTTCCATCCAGTCTTTTGCAAGTGATATTATTTCTCGATGGATAACTCATTCTCCATTGTGTATATGCACCACAATTTTAAAAATCCAGTCATCAGTTTTTGGGCATGTAGGCTGATTCCTTATCTTGGCTACTATAAATAGTGCTGCTTATAAATATGGGTGTGCAGATAACTCTCTTGTATGTTGAAACTCCTTAAATATATACCCAAGAGTCATATGATATTTCCATTTTTAGTTTCTGATTTCCATTTCATCATGTTCCCACCAACAATATATATGGGTTCCTTCCCCACTTCCCCCATCCTTGCCAGCATTTGCTGTTGTTTGTTTTCTCATTGATAGTATAGACAGAGTGAGATGGAATCCCAATCTTTTAAACTTGCAGTTCATTTATGGCAAAGGATGTTGAGCATTTTTCATGTATTTATTAGCTATTTGTAATTTTTGTTTTGAGAGCTAATTCACTTGTTTATTCATTAGATTATTTGTTCCTTTATATATTGGCTACTATAAATAGCTCTTTATATATTGTGGATGTTAGTCCTTTGATGAATAAATTAAAACAAATTTCTTCAGTTTATGGGTTATTTCTTCAGGCTGGAACATCTTTTCCTTTGATGTGCAGAAGGTTTTGAATTTAATGTACCATCACCCTTGTCAATTCTTGCTTTTATATCCTGAACAATTGTAGTCTTATTTACAATGTCATTATCTAGATTTATATTGTCAAGTATTTTCTCCATGTTTACTTACTTTCAAAGTTTAAAGTTTTTTTTTTTTTTTTTTACTAAAGTGCTTGATCCACTTTGATCTAGTTTCTAGTTTCTGTCTTCTAATGTGGATATCCAATTTCCCCTATGCTATTTATTGAAGACAGTGTCTTTTTTCCAACATATGCTTTATGTTCCTTTGTCAAAGATCGTAGTTCTGTAATTGTAGATTTATCTCTAAGACTTTAATGCTATCCCAATAATCTACTTGTCTAGGTTTTTAAAAAATATTATTTTTGTGCCAGTGGTTCTGTTTGTTTTTGTACCATTGCTATGCTGTTTTTGTTATTATGGCTTTGTTTTGTTTTTGTTATTATGGCTTTGTTTTATATTTGGGTATTGTGATTCCTCCAGCATTGCTTTTTTACTCAGTATCTTTTTTATTTTTATTTATTTTTATTTTTTATTGTGAAAGTACTGTACAGAGGGGTTACAATTATATGGGCAAGATAGTGAGTACATTTCTTATTATGCATTGTAGCCTCCTGCTTTGTTTACCCTTCCCATTCCTTACCAGCCTCCCCCCGCCCCCAACCCTCCTCCCCCCAACCCTCCCCCCCCAACCAAAGTTGTAAAGTTCGTTTTCGACATGACAACTTGTACTTCTCATTGTTGCAACGGGCCCACTTGTATCCTTATTTAAATGACTTGTTTTTCCCCTTCCCCTCCACAAATTATACAAATACAGTGAAAGCAGGGGTTATACCATGGGGGAGGGACATACAAAGCAACAAAGAAATAATCTTATAAATGCGTTAGAAACAAATGCATGAAAGAAAAAAAACATTTAAATACATATCTTAGGGTTCATTTTCCTAACTTCACCTTATGTGATGTTTTCTGCTTGACTCAGACATATAGTAGATATTGCAAATAAGGGAAACCATGGGACCTATGTTTCTTTGGGTTTGGCTTACTTCACTTAATATAATTTTTTCCAAGTCTTTCCATTTCCTAACAAATGGGGCAATGTCATTCTTTCTGATGTAGGCATAGAATTCCATTGTGTATATATACCACATTTTCTTGATCCATTCATCTACTGAGGGGCATCTGGGTTGGTTCCATATCTTAGCTATGGTAAATAATGATGCAATAAAATAAAATAAAAAATAAAAATGCTGTTTTTTTTACTCTGTATTACTTTGGCTATGTAGAATTTTTTTATAGTTCCATATGATTACTTCTGAAAATAATGACATTGGAATTTTGATGGGTAGCTTTCAGTAGAATGGTAATTTTTGCAATATTCATTCTGCCAATCCATTATTTATTGAAAAGATTTTCAGTGCAATGTTAAATTCACATTTTGGGGCAAATATTTGAATTCTCTTTTTAGAATGACATTTCTGTTTTGGGGGAAAGAGATCATAATGGACCTTTCAGATGTATGAAGATTTGAAATGTAGGTAACTGGAGACATTGTGGCTTTGGGGATCTGGGAAACATTCCTTCAGAGAAAGAGTTAATATTTGAAATCTACTGGATTATTTGTAGAAGGAAATATGTTAGAGACAAATAAGTAGAGGGAACCTGTCCTTTCTCCTTGTCCTAGATATGTAATTATATAATTACAAGGGTAATTGTGAGAAATTAATGGCATTATTCACAAGAGACTTTGTAAGAATATGATTAAAGAGTAGTTGCCTTTTATTTTAGTGACCATTTGTTACACAGAGCTGTTTTAATCCAATTTCTTGGTTCCTGCCTGGGCCTCAGTAAAGTTTTGGCTCTGTCAGGACTAGAAGCTTTGAGAATATTTGAAGACTGAGGGAAATGCATGTGGACAAGCGGGAGATGGAATGAGAGAATGAGCCTAGCTAGTAGTGTATAATGGTTGCAGGCTAGTTTATTGGTATTCAAGGTATTACTTGTGCAAACCTTGAGATCATGCTATATCGTAGTTATTTTCTGAATGAGATGGTCCAAATAGTTGAACTCTGGTATACTACCTTACAGTCCTGAGAAATTTACTGTAGAACTTTGCGAACTGTAAAGCCCAACACCAATACAACCCAGTAATAATATTATGATTTTTATATCCTAGTTAGCAAAATTTACTTAATATGGTGGTTACAGCATTGTCATGCACAGTTTAACTCAATATTATATGAGGATGCTAAATAATATTAATGAAGACTGCTTGAATTTCTTTTTTTTTTAATTTCTCTTATGTGAAGGGGCTGTGTTTCTTTTTATGCTTCTTGTAAAGTAAAAATGTATTGCACAAATACACACTTTTCCACAGATACACACCAGCTGGATGTTCACATCCACCCTGGTATTCTCAGCCTTTTGGCCTTTTGTTGATCCTGTTTTGAGGCTTCCATGTTTGCATCTCACTTTACTTCCTCTCTCAGAACTTCAGACTCATGTTGGATCCAGTACAAATTCACGCTGGATGTTCACAAACCTTTGTTTCATCTCTTACTGGTTTTATTTGTTTCTGGCGGTGGCAGTTGCAGTTGGTTTGAATTCTGTTTGAGCTCTGAACTCTAATTATAATAATCAATTTCTTTTTTAATTTTATGACAAGTAGGATTTTTTATAGTTATCTATTTTTTTCTCACTTCAATGATCTCATCAGTAGTAAGACAGCATTTAACCTTTTAATTTCCTCATTGCTCAGAATATTCTTTATTGAATAATAGTTTTTTCTCTTCACTGCAGAAATCCACATTCTTTATGTTTCTTTAAGTCCTCTGTGTAGGTATAGGGCTTCTATATATCTGTTTTTCCTTGCATCATTTCTCTTACTGTGGCTTCATTTACATGTGTCAGTATTTGGTTTTTCTGCTAGTATTGCTTTAATATCTCCATAGCAGAGTTTTTCACTTTTTTTCTCACCTGAGTGTTTGAAAGAATGGATTTTCACTTGCTTCATACATTTGCTACATACACTTGCTACATTTGATTTAACAATTCACATTTTTGTTGTTTTTCTCTATCAATCTTCTCTTCATCACTGTATTTTTCTTCCTCCTTTATTGTTTGCCCCTTAGCAGTGCTGGAGATCAAATACAGGGCTGTGTGTATGCTATGTAGGAACTCTATCACTGAGTTTTAGTCCAATCACTTTCTTCTCTATTTTGCTAGCAATTCTGATACCCATACATGGTTAAATTAACTGATTATTTATTGTGAATCTTGAAAAGTTCACCAAAACAAGGAGGATGAAAAAAAAACTAGGATCTAATTGAAACCTGATGTGCTTATATTTCCAAAAAAGTAGTGTAATTAAAAAAACACACACAAGGCCTTTTCATCACATAACTAAATGTGCTTTATATCCTGCTTAGCACTTCATACTCTCTGCTCTAATTTTATGACTAAGGAGAGTTAGCAAATGTTTCCTGACTACCCCAATCACATGCAATTTTAGTCTGGTTTGTAATCGGTTTTCCTATAGTATGTTGTGATTCTACCTTGATGTTCTGCACTCTCTGCACTAAATTACTTTGTTCATAGGTGCTGCTGAGGAAACTAAAATATAAGTGCTTATTCTGAGCTTATGTGTTGAATGAAGGCAACTGAAGCCTATAGAAGGAGAGACGGAGAGGAACATGCAGAGAAATTCTGCATATAAAATTATTGGTGTACACCCCCACACAGTGCTCCGTTGTTGAAGAAAATACAGCAGTATTTATTTCTGTAGTCAGTTATGAAGTTTCAATATGTTTTTGTGACTTTTTCCTTCACTCTTTTGATGTAGTCAGTGATTCCTCTGGGACTGTTTTGTGGCTTTGGGATTGTATCTTTGGTCGGAAATAGTAGCTCCTGATGGCTTCATACTGGTTCGGTTGTAATAACCTGTAGAGGAAGCCCAGTTACTGTGGCAAAACACTGAAAGATACACTTAAAAGAGGGAAGATTCATTTTGTCCCAACGTTTAAGAGGTTTCAGTTTGTGTCTGTTCAGTTCATTCCTTTGGGCTTCAGGTATGGCAGAATATCATGGTAGTGGAGAAGAAAAAGTCTGCTCCCTTGTTGTGGTGAGATGTCAAGAAAAGAGAGGAAGACTGTAGGGATAAGACATACAAGGTCACATGCTTTCTTTCATATGTAGAATGTAGAATTAGTCACAAATATATAAGTAAAGACCATGGTAGCTTTGGTGTGGTCCTGTTTGTGATCATTTGGGTAAATGCCCAAAAGTGGGATTGCTGGCTCATAGGGGAGCTCTATGTGGAGTCTTTTGAGGAAACTCTGTACTGCTTTCCAAAGTGGTTGAACAAGTTTACACTCCCACCAACAATGCAGTAGGGTTCCCTTTTGTCCACATCCCCTCCAGCATCTGTTGTTATTAGAGGTGTTGATTATAGCCATTATAACTGGGGTGAGGTGGAATCTCAATGTTGTTTTGATTTGCATTTCTTTTTTTTTCTTTTTTCTTTTGAATTGTGAAACTACCATACAGAGGGTTACAATTACATGAGGAAAATAATGAGTACATTTCTCATCAAGTATTGTTACCTCCTCCTTTGTTTCCCCTTCCCATCTACTCCCCCTCCCATCAGACCCCCCCCCACCCTGCGCCAAAGTTGTAAAGTTTGTTTTTCGACATAACATCTTGTACATCTCATTGTTGAAATGATTTGCATTTCTTTCATGGCTAGACAGGTTGAGCATTTCTTCATGTGTCTATTGGCCATTCTTATTTCCTCTTCAGAGAAGTTTCTCTTTAAGTCTTTAGCCTACTTATTTATAGGCAGTTGTTTCTTTGAGGATTTGTTGTTGGGAGACTTAATTTTTTGAGTTCCAAGTATATTTTAGATATGAGACCCTTGTCCATTGTATGGCAAGTGAAGATCTTCTCCCAATCCATGGGCTTTCTATTGATCTTGCTAACTATGTCCTTTGCCATGCAGAAGCTCTGCAGCTTCAGGCAATCCCATTTGTCCAAACTTTCTTTGAGTTGTTGTGTTTCTGGGTCTCTATTAAGAAAATTTCAGCATGTGCCAAGGAGACCTATGGTTTCTTCTATTCCTTCCTGTAATATTTTCAGGGTATCTAATTTGACTCCAAGGTCTTTGATCCATTTGGAGTTGATTTTGGTGCAGGGTGATATATAAGGATCTAGCTTTATTTTTCTACAGGTGTTTAACCAATTTTGCCAGCACCATTTACTGAAGAGGCTTTCTTCCATTCTATTTTTTTTAGCTCCCTTATTGAAGATTAGGTGGCTATATGTCTGTGCGTTCATTTCTGGGATTTCAGTTGTATTCCATTGGTCCTGAGGTCTGTTCTTGTGCTAGTACCAAGTTGTTTTGATGATTATGTCTTTGTAGGAGAGTTTGAAATTTGGTATTGATATTCCTCCAGCACTGTTGTTTTTGTTAAGGATTGTTTGTGCTATTCAGGGTCTTTTACTGTTCCATATGAATTTTTGGATTGCCTCTTCTATTTCCTTGAAGAATGAGGGTGGAATATTGATAGGTATCGCATTGAATTTGTAGATAGCCTTGGGAAGTATTGCTATTTTCACGATGTTGATACTTCCAATCCAGGATCATACTAAAGCTACCAGCACAACTATGCTTATTGCAGCATTATTTACTATAGCTAAGATATGGAACCAACCCAGATGCCCCTCAGTAGATGAATGGATCAAGAAAATGTGGTATATGTAGATAGCCTTGGGAAGTATTGCCATTTTCACAATGTTAATCTTTCCAATCCAGGAGCATGGGAGGTTTTGCCATTTTTTAAGTTCTGTGTTGATTTCCTTTTTCAAGATTTTAAAGTTTTCATCATAGAGGTCCTTCACTTCTTTGGTTAAGTTAATTCCTAGGTATTTTATTTTTTGTGGGGCTATTACAAATGGAGTTGCTTTCCTAATTTCAGCCACACTTTTCTCATTGTTGGCATATAGAAAAGCCATTGATTTTGGGGGGTTAATTTTATAACCTGCTACTTTGCCAAAGTTTTGAATCAGCTTGAGTAATTTGGGAGTGGAGTCTATGGGATTCTTTAAATACAAGATCATGTCATCTGCAAAGAGGGAGAGTTTTATTTCTTTATTTCTTTCCCTATTTGGATCCCCTTTATGTCTGCATCTTGTCTTATTGCTGTAGCTAGGCATTCTAATACTAGATTGAAGAGAAGTGGAGAGAGTGGGCATCCTTGTCTTGTTCCTGAGTTAAGAGGAAATGGCTTTAGTTTTTCACCATTGAGTATAATGCTGGCTGTAGGTTTGTCATATACAGCCTTTATTGTATTGAGGAATGTTCCATGGATTCCTAATTTTTCCAGAACCTTCATCATAAAGGGGTGTTGGATCTTGTCAAATGCTTTTTCTGCATCTATTGAGATAACCATGTGGTTCTTATTCTTGCTCCTGTTGATGTGATGAATAATATTAATTGATTTGCGTATATTGAACCAGCTTTGCATCCCTGAAATGAATCCTGTTTGATCATGGTGTATGATTTTTTGGATGAATTGTTGAAGTCGATTGGCCAAAATTTTGTTGAGAAGTTTTGCATCAATGTTCATCAAAGGAATGGGTCTATAGTTCTCTTTCTTTGATGAGTCCCTGCCTGGTATTCTCACAATAAAAAAATAAAAATAAAATAAAAATAAAAGAAACATAGGCCCCATGGTTTCCTTTATTTGCAATAGCTAGTATATATCTGGGATGAGCAGAAAAGCTCAGATAAGATGATGCTAAGAGAAATGAACCCCAAGATAGGAACACAAATGGTTTTTTTCTTCCTTGCTATTGTTTCTAACATATTTATAAGGTACCATGTGACTTTCTTTTTGTTGCTTTGTATGTCCTTCCCCCCACAGTATAACCCCTGTTTTCACTGTATTTGATGTTGGTATAATTTGTGGAGGGGAAGGGAAAACATAAATTGTTTAAATAGGGATACATGTAGACCCATTGCAACAATGAGATGTATAAGACATCATGTTGAAAAATGTACTTTATAATTTAGGCTGGGAGTGGGGCGGTTCAGGAGGTGGGGGGTGTAGCTGAGGAGGTGGGAGGGAAGGGATGGTAGGGGAAAAACAAAGGAGGAGGCAACAATGTTGGATAAGAAATGTACTCATTACCTTGCTCATGTAACTGTAACCCCTTTGTACAATATTTCACAATAAAAACTTAATTAACAAAAGACCATGGATGGTATGCAAGTGTACAGTATAAATGTATACAGCTAGTCAAATATCTAAATAAAATACTGCAGATTCAGGGGAGAAGTCAAACAGTGTAAAAGCAGTGAACTCATAGTTCATCAAAATAAATCTCAATAAATGGGTACTTGAAAAGGGTGGGATGGGTTGGGGTCAATGGACGGGAAGTGGAAAATGAAGAGAAGGGAGAAAAATAAAGTAAACATATCAATGCATATCTTACAAAATTAAGAAAAATGAAAGAGGGTGGTTGGGATGGATGGGTAAGAATATTGAAAGGGGTAATGATTAAACTGCTTTGTTGGATAGCAACCACTTTGTACAATTACTTAAAGACTTTATATATGTATAGATAGCTAGACAGACAGTCAGACAGACAGATAGATAGGTATATTCTTCAAAGGCATGATCCTATGACCCACTATCTCCTTTTAGACCCTACCTCCTGAAAATCTGTTAAGCTGTGAACTCATGGACAGGTTAATTCATTGAATATGTTAGTATCCTAATGATTCAATAACTGCTCAATCTCAATAATAGTTGGGGTCCCAGACTTCAACACATGGTACTTTTTGGAGAAGTTATTGGACAGAGATTAAAGTCAGGATCCTCAGCTGTGAATTTTGAGTCTTCTCTATTTTGGGTAGTGTGACTTTGGGCAAGTTACTCACCTATTTGTGCCATAAATTTTTTATCAGTAGAGCCCAAAATATAGGAACAATTTGAACTTTACTGTGAGGACCAAGCAAATAAACACAAACATATGTAGAATTTATAGTAATGCTTGATATGCAGCAAGTATTCAAGTGTTGGCTAATATTATTAGCCTTAGTGGAGAGGTCTGTATTGTTGTAGCTTGGGAATTAGATGAGGATTCATGACTTCCAATAGCATTGTCAAACAAGATATATTGGAGTAAGATGCCATTCTGTTTTGTTTCCGAGAAGTTTATGCTACAAAATACCCTCAAACAAACAATCTCTGTTTGTTTCCTCTATTTTCTGCTACCAAAACATCCTTCCTACTACCCTGAAATCATTTTTTATTTTTTTGTTGCAGACTTTCATTCTTGTCAATAAATATCTGTAGTCTACAATTACTTTCCCTTTGTTTTATAATCCCCCCATTTTATTAAAGAATTATTTCCCAAGATAAGTGATTTGTCAAATGTTTTTGGCTTTTTTGAATCCATGGATGCTATTCAAATCCTCTTCCTGTTCCTGTTCTAGCTCCTTTATAAAATGATGTTAATCAAAATGAACTCCAAGAAATGGAAAGAAGAGGACTTTAAAACATGTATTATGTAAAATTTTTTTCATTAATTTTTCCCCTTTGGTTTATCCCCTGTTGTCACAGTTTTTGATTTTGGTATACTCTGTGTCTTGCATATATGGTTATCTGATTTGGGGAAGGGAAGGGGAATAACAAAGTGGTGAGACAAAGGACAAAGGGTTAACCAGTGCAACAGGGATACTCAACAAAACACTATGTTGGAAATAAACTTTACAACTTGGGCGGTGGGAGTCAGGGAGAAGAAAAAGTTGGAGAAAACAAGGGAGGGGGTAACACTGTTCAACAAGAAATATACTCAAGGGCTGGGAAGGTGGCTCAGTGGTAGAGTGCTTGCCTCCCATGCATGAGGCCCTGGGGTCAATTCCTCAGCACCACATAAACAGAAAAGGCCAGAAGTGGCATTATGGTTCAGATGGCAGAGCACTAGCCTTGAGCTGAAGAGCTCAGGGACAGCACCCAAGCCTAGAGTGCAAACCCCACGACCAACAAAAAAATAAAAAAATAAATGTACTCATAATTTTACTTTTTTTTTTGGAGTAAAGGACTGTTTTCCTCTTTTTATTTATTTACTTTTCAAAGTTTTATTCAAGGTATTCTCTAGGGCAGAGAATAATAAGAGAAAAATATACAGAAAAGAACTTAAATGTGGGAAGGCATTACATTTTATAAATTTTGTAGGATTCTAATATTTTACTTTCAGAATTAGGAGGTGATCTCCAAGTTGTAGCTTTTTAAATATTTTTTTTATTGTAAAGAGACTGTACAGAAGGGTTACGATTACATGAGCAAGGTAATGAGTCCATTTCCTATAGAGCATTGTTACACCCTCCTTTATTTTTCCCCTACCATTCCTTACCTCCCCACCTCCCCAATTCCACCTGCCCCCTTCCCCTACAAGGTTATAAAATTCATTTTCAACATACTGTCTTGTACATCTCATTGTTACCATGAGTCAACCTGTGTCCTTATTTCAGCATTTTGTTATTTCCCTTCCCCTCCCCAAATTGGAAAAATGTAAATACAAGATACAAGACACCAGAATCAAATACAGTGACAACAGGGTTTGTCCCATGGGGGAAGAACATACAAAGGAACAAAAAAAAATCACATAGTGCATTATAAGTACATTAAAAAGAACAGTAACAAAGATAAAACCAGTTGGGTCCCTATCTTGGGGTGCATTTCACTTAGCATCAAGTTATATGGTCATATGTACTTAGCTTTTGACCTCTTCTGCTTGTCCTAGACATATACTAATTATTGCAGATAAGGGAAACCATGGGACCTATGTTTCTTTGAGTCTGGCTTACTTAATTTAATATTTTCCCAAGTCTTTCCATTTCCTAACAAATGGGGTGGTGTCATTCTTTCTGATGGAGGCATAGAATTTCATTGTATATATATATATATATATATATATATATATATATATATATATATATATATACACCATGTTTTTATCCATTCATCTACTGAGGGCATCTGGGTTGGTTCCATACCTTAGCTATCCTGAATAATGCTGCGATAAAATAGTTGTGCTGGTATCATTAGTGTGGCCTAGTTTGTGATCATGTGGGTAAATGCCCAAAAGTGGGATTGCCGGATCATAGGGGAGCTCTATGTGGAGTCTTCTTCTTCTTTTTTTTTTTTTTTTTGTCGGTCATGGGGCTTGAACTCTGGGCCTGGGCGCTGTCCCTCAGCTCTTCAGCTCAAGGCGAGTGCTCTACCACTTAAGCTACAGTGCCACTTCCGGTTTTCTGGTGGTTTATTGGAGATAGGAGTCTCACAGTCTCTCCTGCCCGGGCTGGCTTTGAACCGCGATCCTCAGATCTCAGCCTCCTGAGTAGCTAGGATTACAGGCGTGAGCCACCAGCGCCCGGTCTATGTGGAGTCTTCTGAGAAATCTCCACACTGTTTTCCATAGTAGTTGAACAAGTTTACATTCCCATCAACAATGCAGTAGGGTTCCCTTTTGGCCACACCCCCTCCATTATCTGTTGTTATTAGATTTCTTGAATATAGCCATTCTAACTGGGGTGAGGTGGATTCTCAACCTTGTTTTGATTTACATTTCTTTTATGACTAGAGAAATTGAGCATTTCTTTTCATGTCCATTGACCATTCTCATTTCCTCTTCAGAGAAGTTTCTCTTTAAGTCTTTAGCCCACTTAGTTATTGGGCAGTTGTTTCTTTGAGGATTTGTTGTTGGGAGATTTAATTTTTTGAGTTCCAAGGTATATTTTAGATATGACCCCTTGTCGGTTGTATGGCTAGTGAAGATCTTCTCCAATCCGTGGGCTTTCTATTGATCTTGCTAGCCATGTCCTTTGCCATGCAGAGGCTCTGCAGCTTCATGAACTCCCATTTGCCCAACCTTTCCTTTCTTGTGTTTCTGGGTCTTTATTAAGCAAATATAAACAAAATGCTTAAATAAGGATACAGGTTGTACAATAAGGACATAGGTTGTTGAAAGCCAACTTTATAACTTTAGGAGGGGTAAGGTGGGGGCAGTGCGGGGGTGGGAGGGCAGGGGGACTTGTGGAGATAGGAAGGAATGGATGGTAGGGGGAAAACAAAGGAGGAGGCAACAATACTCAATAGGAAATGTACTCATTACCTTGCTCATGTAACTGTAACCCCTCTGTGCAACATTTTTACAATAAAAAAACTTCCAAAAAAAAAAAAGAAAAAATTTCACTCTGTGCCAAGGAGCCCTATAGTTTCTTCTATTCCTTCCTGTAATATTTTCAGGGTGTCTGCTTTGAGTCCAAGGTCTTTGATCCATTTGGAGTTGATTCTGGTGCAGGGTGATATATAAGGATCTAGCTTTAGCCAGCTCCATTTACTGAAGATGCTGTCTTTCTTCCATTCTATTTTTTTTAGCTCCCTTATTGAAGATTAGGTGGCTATAGGTCTATGGGTTCATTTCTTGGTTTTCAGTTCTATTCCATTGGTCCTGAGGTCTGTTCTTGTGCCAGTACCAAGCTGTTTTGATTAGTATGGCTTTGTAGTAGAGTTTGAAGTTTGGTATTGATATTCCTCCAGCACTGTTCTTTCTGTTAAGGATTATTTTTGCTATTCAGGGTCTTTTATTGTTCCATATGAATTTTTGGATTGCCTCTTCTATTTCCTTGAAGAATGAGGTTGGAATATTGATAGGTATCACATTGAATTTGTAGATAGCCTTTGGAAGCATTGCCATTTTCAGGATGTTAATCCTCCTGATCCAGGAGCATGGAGGTTCATAACCTTACTTACATAACTGTCACCTCTCTGTATATCACCTTTACAGTAAAATAAAATAAAATTTTTAAAAAGGAAAAAAAGAAAAAGTAATAATTATCACAATCCACCTTTTCCAAGATTCTCTTGAAATATGACATACAGATTACAATTTATAGAGGAAACAACTCTTTGGATGACAGCTTCTATGTCTAGTCATTTTTCCTTCCTTGCCAACCGGTATATACTGGGAACTCTATCTCCTATGGTGAGGTTTGGTGGGGAGGAGTTGGGGAGGTGGGTGAGGGAAGGGATAGTGGGACAAGACGAGGGAAGGGGGAACAATGATCAACAAGGAATGTACTCATTGCCTTATTCATGTAACTGTAAACTCTCTGTACAGCATCTTTACAATAAAATAAAAATTAAAAAAGAAAAATAAACCAGAGATTGTAGGCACAGTTCTGGATTACTTGAAAAGCTATAGCCCTGCATGGTTGGTACATTACCTGGTAAGTACAGACCCTTGAGCTCCTGACTGGGGACATTTGACACTTAAACTTATAAACTGTCATAGCATGACATTTAAAATATCTGATTTTATGAAGCATGTGGTAGGGAAAGGATACTTCCCCAGATTCTGACATTAAGTTCACAAGGAACCCTCATTAGTATGGATGATGAGTATCTGTTTTTGGTCTACTTTGGTATTTTAAGGAAACTTTGAGAAAGACTGCATAAGATACAAATGCCTCCAGTTCTGAAGTTCTTTTGTTTTAATCTTTGATAGTTGTTAACACTTTAGTTATTCACCTTGTCACTGTGTTGGAGAGGACAAGGAGATGGAAGCAATGGGCATGAATTCTCACCTAGAACTTTCTTTTGTGGGGAGCCTAAAGTGCTATAAATATCTAAACAGTTCATGTCTTGCTAGAAAAGGAATGCATTTTCTCCTCATTTTTTTTATAGCTTTCTCTTTAGGAGTTTGAGGAGGAAGTCCCACTTATACACTACACTTCCTCTCACCTCTTTTGCTTCTAAGCAGACCTCTATTCAACATTCCCTGCTGACTTTACTCAGCAGGTGGGTCCAGATGAAGTTTTGGCTTCTAAGGGAAAAGGAGTAACATGTAGAAAGATTAGTATCGCTGCTTCTTATTTCCGGATCCCTGACTGCTTTCAGAGCCCTAGCAACTTGTAATTGACTATGACTATGCTGGTTAAGTCTGTTTCAGGAGGTAGAAGTTGAATTTCATTTTTACTGCTTTTGGAGGCTATAAACCTGGGATATGAAGAAGAATTTCTTGTTGTCTTATGTCTTTCTATGAAACTGTGAGACTATTAGTACTCTAACCAAGGGTTGTGAGCTTTAGGGAGTATTAAGTAAGTCCAAGGGAATTAGAAATTGGCTCTTTGTTTTACTACTTGTCAAGGTAGGTGGGCTTCTAAAACTTTCCATGACACAGCAAAACAGTGTGGTCCTCTTCCCCATGGCTGTGACTAGGGCCTGAAAATTACCTACTGATAATATTGATTTAATCATAAAACAGTGAAGGGATTAAAAATGGGGAGAAAGAGGAACTTTGTACCAGGTTCCTGAAAGCATTAGGAAAAAATGAAGGTTACTCAAGAGAGGTCATTCATGATGATAAATAGAGTCTTTACCAGACTCTAGAATCTCCAGTGTACTGTAGATGAGTTTTATTCTATTTGGAGACTTACTATTTCTTAGAGTTTCACCAAGACTATAGTAACAATGAATGTGTTTATCACAGGTCAAGTCCCATCACTATAGTATTAAAACTTTGCCACATACAAGTGAGTTATTATTAAACTCTATACCTTAGATCAAGAAACTAGCTCTAATATCCAAAGATTGACAAATACATGGAATAGTCTTTAACAAGATTATTAACAACAAGTATTCCATATGGTGTTTACTCAACACTATAATTGATTTGTAAGCTTCTTGATTTAAATGATTTTCTTATTTAAGATTCTTCATGGCTTGCAAAAATTCAAAGCAGCTTTATTTTATTTCACTTATTTATTTATTTTTTACAGCTTCATTTTAGTAAGGAGACTTCTTTGGAAAAAACTCTGGGGTAATTCACAGAGTTGAAAGAAGAAACAAGGGAAGAGTCAGGAAAGTTCCAGTAATTTATATGTAATTTTTGAACATCCGCACCATTTTAGCCATGCTAGCACTTGTTACTTACCATTGTTTTGGGGGAGTGGCAACAATGGAGTTTGAATTGGGGGTGTTGTAATTGCTAGGCTGGTGCTTTCCCATTTGAGCCACGTCCTAGTCCTTTTTGTGTTATTTTTTAAGATAAGGTCTCACATATTTGCCCTGAGCCCACTTTGAACTATAATCCTCCATATCTCTTCCTCTCAAACTGTTGAGTTTACAGGCAAGAGCCACCACCTTTTAAAAATGATGATTAATCTAACATCTTTTAAGTTATATTTCATTGTAGTTTTAATGGTTAGTAGGGTTGAGCATTTATTTTTCACATATTTGTTGGTAATTTGTATGTGTCCTTTTTATAAATGTTTATTCAGGCTCTTTGTCCAGGTAAATTAGATTGTTTTATTCCTAATGATTATTTAGGTTCCTTGTGTATTTTGTACAGTAACTCTCTATTAGAGACAATTTTTTCCTATATAAATTCATATTCTGTGTATTTTCCCTTAACTTTTTTTTTTTTTTTTGGGTCCGGTCATGGGGCCTGAACTCTGGGCCTGGGTGCTGGCCCTCAGCTCTTCAGCTCAAGGCTAACACTCTACCACTTGAGCCACAGTGCCACATCTGGCTTTTTTCTTTTTGCTTATGTGGTGCTGAGGAATCGAACCCAGGGCCTTGAGCATGCGAGGCAAGTGCTCTACCACTGAGCCACCTTCCCAGCCCTTCCCTTAACTTTTAAAATTGTTGATGCCTGTGGAGTTTTAACCTTCTCACTAAGTTCCCCTCCCCCCAGGAGGCTGTATCAGTTAGACTAAAATAAATAATAACAGGAAGGACACATAGATATTTGATGAGCAATAAATATCTCTGATATAATATTCTTTTTTAGTGATAGTCTCCTCTATGTTTTTCTTTTATAAGTAGAGCCTCAAAGTGGATCAAGTTCCATCCAATTGCTGTACTAAACTCAAATGTCACAATGATGTACATTAACTTCTACCTTAGGTTTGAATGCATTCCTCCTGAGTCATGAGCAAACTCAATCTGAAATGGTATGAAGTGAATAGAATTATTCACCCCCTCCCACCTCTGCTATCAGCAATACCATTTAGAAATTAGAGACCCAGCTGTCAGTGGTCTGTAGTGATTTTCAAAGCATGGCAGATGTGCGAAAGTTCCTCCTCTCCCCTGCCCCATTACTAGGCATGGCTCTGCTAGCACAGTTTCATTGTCCAATTTTCCATTGGTTATAATTGTATCCTTTAGGAGATTATCCACCCTGTTATCTTGGGTGACCATTTCCAAAACAAGGATTGAAGCCTTTCAAAATTTAATTTCTATTTCCTGAAATTTGGGTCCTAAGTCATATTATATCTCAAATAAACTTTTTACTATTGAGGGCAAAAGTTAATTGCCTTGAAAGTTTAATTTGCTTCTATTGTAATCTAGCCAGTTATTAATCTAGTAACTAACCTCTAGATGTTTTTGATTATTAGTTCTTACATCTGTTATATCTCACTGCTTGTCTTCTTCCAAATACTCATCCCAAAGTCGGTTTTTTGACTTGATGATGGATTTGATGAAGTGACAGTGAATGGAATGTTCCAACTTTCAGCTGATATTTTCCCTGAGGCATTTTTATCATTGGTAGATTTTGATGCACCTTTTTAAGCCAATTTTAAATCTTAACATGTTCACTGTTGATTTCTAAAGTTTATACAATTTATTAGGACTTGAATTTCTAAATATTTTCCCCCATGGCTTGTTATAATCGGTAAAATTTTCCCTTAGTTTCTTATCATTCTTTATTATTTGCATATCAGACTTAACCAACAATAACCAATATGCACAATAAATTTCTTTGTCTTTTCCAGCCTTTTCTTTTTTAAGAGCTCCCTGTTCAGTTCTCAGATGTCTTCTTTCCAAGTTACTTCACTGGATTATTTACCTAATATTTTCTACTGCATAAATAGATGACAGTCTTTTATCCTTTGATACCAGTTACTTGGCTTTTCTCTGTGTGACCATTAAACCATTGGCACATGTTAGACACTTTTTATGGCAGCACGACTGTCCTGGCACAAATTCCATGTTTGTTAGGAAGGCTAGACATTATTTAACAGCATTTTCTCATCTGTCTTACTAACTATGTGACCTCCAGTTCTAAGAAAAATGTCTCACCCATGTTAGAAACACATCAATAGTGAATGAATAAATACCATCAGAAGATGTTCATGGCTTAGACTATTTGTCTTCAACATTCATCTTTCACATAATCCACACATTCATACAGCATATAGCTTACACACTTACAATGTCTTACCCACTAGAAAAGGCTTTATATGAGTTTCTAATAAAACCTGATTTTAAGGTAAATTTATGTTATAAGCCCCAGCAGTTGCACAAACAACAACAACAACAACAACAAAACCTTATTAGAGCTTGTCAAATAGTAAACACTTACTAAACAATTCCTATGGATAAAGATCCTACTCTGAGTATTGCAGGGAATGAAACATACACCACAGACTTCAGGCAATTGCGGTCTTCAAGGGTAGATATAAGACACCATATACACAGCCATGAACTGCACAATGTATAACACTATCCATAATGTATCCTAATAAGGTTATATTTATTGCATAGTGACATTGAAGCTGTGTTAGGGTGTGTGAGGACACTCTGTGATGTTCAAACACTGATATCATCCCAGGACATGTTTCTAAGATCTATCTTTTGTGCACTCTGCATATATGTAACTATACTAATACTATAATAATTAAAGGTTTCTGTAACAAAGGCAGATAAGAAAATGTTCAAAGCATTTAGGAGCCAAGAAAGTAAGAGCTTATGTATGGGTTTGGGACTTAGAGGACTCTACTGAAATCAGGGGAAATGAAGAAAAATATTTTATAGAGCCTGAAATGGATACCACTTAAGTTGGCAGAGAAGGAAAGCAGAATTGAAGCAATGGGTAATAATTCTGTGTTGCTGAGAGCAGGGCATAGCTTGTGGAGAAATGGTTGATGAGGCTAAAAGGATAAAATGGGAAAGGCTGCAAATATTTCTTATTTATGTCTTTCTTTTCTTTCTACTTTTTCCCCCCTAAAGGCTAAATATTTCTTTATAACTTCCTTTTTCTTTTCCTTACAAAAAATAGATCCTTCATTCATTTCATTTAATTGTAAGATCAATAATGTGGTTTATCCAACTGTCTATTACACACGATCTTCAAAAGTCAATTCAATGTAATAGAATTTATGTCTTGAGTGTAGCAAGTCTTAAAGGATCAAAATAAGTGAAAAAAAGCAAAGAATAAAAGCTAAGCTTTAAGTATGTGGTTGTGTGAAACCAGGTGGTTTTCCATAGTAACATTTTTTCTCCACGGGCATATAGTTTTGATGCTTTACCTTTTAACTTCTAGTGGATTAAAATAAAACCCCAGAGTTGAAACAGATCAGTAATTAGATTTTTCCCAGTCTCTGTACTTTAAGAAAGAAAGTAGGCTACTCTCTATCTCTACTCATTTTATTTGGATCACCTTCTAGTTGTTCAACTTTGAGATATTTCATGTTTAGATTAAGCATGCTTTTGAGCAAATTTGATTATTATCAGAGCAATTTCAATCATGCTGTTTCCACAGTTAGAAGTGAAAGAGCTTGTTTTCGACCACATTTAAAAGGATAATGAGTATGTTTGTTAATTTTGAAAGTCCTTTAGTTAATTTTAAAAGATTTTAGATAATAATTATTATAGCATAGATTAATTATGCACTTTATAGTTAGAATCACAAGAAGTCACATGTGATTGAAATGATCAAAACTTGGTTATTACTCTTGTGGTTAATAGTAAACCTGCTTTTAAGTCCCACTTGTAATTACGTTATATGTGAGTTTTTTTTTGTTAATTTTAACTTAATTAAGAAAATAGGGGCTGGGAAGGTGGCTCAGTGGTAGAGCACTTGCCTTGCACGCATGAGGCCCTGGGTTCGATTCCTCAGCACCACATAAGCAAAAAGAAAAAAGCTGGAAGTGGCACTGTGGCTCAAGTGGTAGAGCGATAGCCTTGTGCTGAAGAGCTGAGGGACAGCGCCCAGGCACAGAGTTCAGGCCCCACAACCAGACCAAAAAAAAAAAAAAAAAAAAAAAAAAAAAGCAAGAAAATAAAGGACTAGATGAAATTTTAAACCATGAATTCTTTTTAATTTTTAAACATGAAGTGGTGTATTTGCAATTCTGTCTCAAATCAATTATTTACTCTGTGTTCATTTATATATGAAGATCATAAAATGATATACGGGAATTATTTTATTTATAGTATGCATAACTTGAAAAAGACACTCTTGTGTTTCAATATATCCTTAAATTTAAGAATTTTCCAAAGTAAAAAAATGTAATTTTTAATATACTTTTTATTCTGTGACTTTATTATAAAATGCACTTAACTTTTATAATATTCACAATTCATTAAATTTATATTCAGTCATTTTAGCCCCTTTCTCTAGAATATTCAACAATGTTTCTTTTGAACTTTATATATCAATTTTGTTCAATTTTTGTTTAAACTCAACATAAAAGTTTTGACTTGCAACTTGCAATTTCTTTTCCTTTGGTTCAGTGAAGAAATGCTTTCACTATGAAGGGGAAACAAAGGAGGAGGCAACAATGCTTGATAAGAAATGTACTCGTTATCTTGCCCATGTAATTGTAACCCCTCTGTACAGTATGTTCACAATAAAAAAAAAGAAAAAGAAAAAAAAAGAAAATGCCATTTTAGCATCAAGTTGAATTCTTTAAAAAATGCATTTGTGTTCCCATACCAAGACTTGAACACAATGCCCCTTGCATACTCACCAATGGTGCTCTTCCTACTTGAGACACACACTTCAAGTTCACAATTCTTGACGATAGTTGTTAAGTTTGTTTCTATTTTTTTAGAAACAGCTACCTCTGGCCAAATATTTGGTGTTTAAAATGAGTGTTACTGATATAAATGTTATAAATGCCTCTCAGATTAAAGAAGGCTTAATCAGTCTCTTGTACAGATGCTATGGTTTTTAAAAAAAATAAATTTAATAGCTACTGTACTGTTTACATCAAGAAATAACACCAGCAGTCTATAGTATCAACTTAAGGAAAAGTCTGGTTGCATATCTTTTGCTAAAACAATAAAAATGACAATATTTTCTTCCCAGATGACACGATCTCTTCTCATTGACAAAAACAAAAACAAAAACAAAAACGAGATGCTTCTCTGTAAGAAAGAATGAGCCAACTCAGTCTCCAACACTTAATAACTTCCCAGAAAGAATGGAATCAATGCAACCTGAATGGCTTTCTAGACTAAATTTCTTCTTATTCTCAGACTTTAGGTTTGCTTTTAAAGATGGAGAAATGCTTGGGTTCAATACAGTTACTAAGCTATGTACTGAAAGCTATCTCTATCTTTTCTTTGTTTCTACACTGAAATAAAAATGTTTAAAATATATAATTAAGCATTTATAAAAACGACTATAGAGCTATCATAATAAGCAGTCCATAGATATTGTACTACATTTTATTTGGCAGTTTTCTTTTCCCTTAACACTGTTGTGTGATTCAGTTCCCTGGAGGCTGTCTTAATGATGCACTTGTGCAAACTCTGGCAATCCTAGAATCTTAGCCCTACAGTTCAACTGATAGTGGTGAAAAAATCACACACTAAGAATGATCACATCCTATTTAGCTAATCACGGGCAGATAAATAGTTTATGAATTTCAGGAAATATTATTAATTACTATTAGTATTACAAGTGTGAGATATAACTAAATATAAGCAGTTTTTGACAGAAGACAATAGAAAACCTAAATATTGAGCTTGTATTATCAGTACCTGACTGATTTATATTTGAACGTATGCCTCTTTTGCCTGTATAAGGATTCCACAGATATCCTTCAGTGGAAATTCTCTCTCCTGACTCAGTGGAGAAAGTCATGTAATAAGGAGCTATGCAGACTTTTGCCCTTAATTTGTAACTTTTCTCAAATTCTTTTTTTTTTTAAAGAAAAAAAACTATTGCTTTAATTTCCTGGAGCTCATTTCGATAAATTATTTTGTATGATCAGATGCACTCCAGAATTCGATCTAGTTTTCCAGCCTGGCCCAGCCTCTGCATAACACCAGCCCCCAGACCCAGGCGAGCAAGTGCAATCTCAAATTCTTATTCCTGGTAATTTCAAGAGCTTATTGTTTAAAGCCTCCTTTAGTATTCCTATTTATAAGGTGCTTTTAAGCAGGATGGTAATTTCTAATTTAAAGTATCTACTGTAGGCATACCTCAAATGTATAGTTCAAATATATAGTAGAGTTCTAAAACAAAGATTTCAGAAATGTTTTGTTTCTATATAAATATTTCTTTAAAAATTTTATTTTATTGTTAAGATGTTGTGTGGAGGGGTTACAGTTACATGAGTAAGGCAATGAGTACATTACTTGTCGATCATTATTACCCCTTCCCTTCCTTGTTGTTGTCCCACAATCCCTCCCCTCCCCCAGTTACCACACTCCTATCCCCCCTCCCCACCTCGCTGCCTGAAGTTGTAAAGTTCATTTCCAATATACTGTCCAGTAGGAATCTTTGTTGCAATGGGTCATCCTGTGTCCTTGTTTCAGCGTTTGCTATTTCTATCAAATGGACTCACAGAGTTTCCAAGTGTTACAAATATTCATTATATTACTTTTTTTTTAAAAAATGGCTTATATTATTTATGAGGGGGTGTTTCATTGTTATTTATCCACAAATGTCTGCACTGTATTCTAATCAATTTCATTCCCATTTATCACATCCTTGACCCCCCTCTCCATAATAAAAAGCATCTCTAACAGGCTTCCTGTTGTTTCATTGCATTTCTGAAGCATGAGCTTCAATGAGTTTATCCAACTTAGCATGTATTCAATCTAGCTGTTTCTCTTCACTTTTAACATGAAGAATACCTTTTAAGTTATAACTGGAAGATATGATAAAGAGGTCAACAGATTTTAGAAATCATTGGAATATGAGTCTCTTGACTTGCAATGTCATTCACTGAAAGGAATTTAGACTGTTTTCCAATTGATTCTAATCAGATCTCCCACTTTAGATTTTACAGATTCATTTAATTTCTCATAAAGGCTATCATAAAGAATTGAACAGAGAATAAATACTTTTGAAGCAAATTAGTATGAAAGAGCCATGTTCTTCTGAACCTTTTATTATAGCTTGTGTTAATGAGATATATTTAGAAGAGATAAAATGGCTCAGATAAGATTGTATGCTTGGCTATCACAGCAAAAGCCTTTGTGCTTCTTTCCTTTATATTTTGATAAATATTGTTTTAGATGATATCATTTGATAAATATTATTTTAGATGTCTTTTGCTTGGAGGTCGCAGGTGAAGGCCCTCAACCCTTCATTAAATACTGTCCACAATGTGGGAAAGGGCCTTGCATTTGAATAGAGGAGGCAATGTAATCATCTGCTAGAGAAGAGGGGCAGATCCTAAAAGTAGTCTGATAACATATCAAACCATGAGAAACCTATAAAACCTATATTGTTACACTTCCTTGACTTGGAGATTGTTGCTGAAATACCGTATATATATTGTTGCACTTCCTTGACTTGGAGATTGTTGCTGAAATACCGTACATGCAGTTGCATAATTATCCTAAGTATCCTGTTGCTTGAGCTGACAGAGCATCAATCTCTTGGCTACTACAGCAGTTTTCAATGTGTAAGATGAACTAAACATGGTATTTTAAACAAAGATAAAACTTAGTGCAGCATGCTTATCATGTATCGAATACAACTTTTTTCTTTATTCTTTCTGCAAAGGCCTGAGTTTGGCGCATCTTCCAGATCATTCTTCAAAATCTCTTTTTCACTCTGTTTTTTTATGTTTTCTCTTTCCCGGTGGGTTAAGAAAACTGGCTTTACACCAAAAAATGGGCACTTGCAGGGGGGATGTAGGGGAAGAGGGATAGGCAATGAAGGGGTGAGGGAAAATGCAGTTAAGAATTCATTGCATATGCATTATTTACCATAGCTAAGATATGGAACCAACCCAGATGCCCCTCAGTAGATGAATGGATCAAGAAAGTGTATATATACACAATTTAATTCTATGCCTCCATCAGAAAGAATGACATTGCCCCATTTGTTAGGAAATGGAAAGACTTGGAAAAAATTATATTAAGTGAAGTAATCCAGGCCCAAAGAAACATAGGTCCCATGGTTTCCCTTATTTGCAATATCTAGTAGATGTATGAGTCAAGGGGAAAAGGTCAGATAATGTGATGTTAGGAAAATGAACCCTTAGATATGTATTTTAATGTTTTTTCTTTCATGCATTTGTTTCTAACGCATTTATAAGATTATTTCTTTGTTGCTTTGTATGTCCCTCCCCCACAGTATAACCCCTGCTTTCACTATATTTGATGTCGGTATAATTTGTGGAGGGGAAGGGGAAAAACAAGTCGTTTAAATAAGGATACAGGTAGACCTGTTGCAACAATGAGAAGTACAAGTTGTCATGTCGAAAACGAACTTTACAACTTGGGGGGGGAGGATTGGGGGGGAAGGAGAATGGGAAAGGATGGGAAGGGTAAACAAAGGAGGAGGCAACAATGCTTGATAAGAAATGTACTCACTATCTTGCCCATGTAATTGTAACCCCTCTGTACAGTGTTTTCACAATAAAAACATAAAAAATAATAAAATAAAATAAAATATAAAAAAATAAAATAAATAAAAAAATAAAAAAAAGCATGAAATGAAAAAAAAGGATTCACTGGATATACCATATACATTAAGAAATGTAAGGGAAAGGGTGAGTCGAAGGGGGAAAAGATGGTTAAAGGGCTGACACAGATCAAGATGCATTGTATTCCTATACTGTAATATTAAATGTCACTTCCCTTATAAAACTACTTCAAGATAATAATAAAAGATAATAATAAAAAAGAAAATTGGCTTTAAAATAATTAATAAACATATATACAATACCCAGGGTACCAAAATCAAATACAGTAACAATGAGATAAAACATAGGTGAGGAAAACACACACACACAAAAGAAATCACATAATACTTTAAAAACAAAAACAAAGAGAAACCTCTTGTGTTCATGTCTTGCAGTTCATTTTGCTTAGCATTTTCTTTTTTTGTGCTTTGATTTTTTTTATTGTGAAAATACTGTAGAGAGGGGTTACAATTACATGGGCAACATAATGAGTACATTTCTTATCAAGCATTGTTTGCTTAGCATTTTCTTATAAGGACATTTGTACATAGCTATTGAGCTATTCTGCTAAGATTATCCTAAAAGTATACTATACTATACTATACTATACTATACTATACTATACTATACTATACTATACTATACTATTTGAATGTATAGAGGAATTGTATATACATTTATCTTATATGGGGAAGTGGAGGGCAAGAAAAATGGTGAGACAAAAGACAAAGGAGGAACCAATGCAATAGTGATACTCATAAGACAATATGTTGAAAATTATCTGTACAACTTGGGGTGGGCTTTGGAGGGAGGGAAAGTGGGAGAAAAATGAGAGGGAGGAACAAGTTCCACAAGAAATGTACTTATTTGAAGCATAGAATTCCATTGTGTGTGTGTTTACACACACACACACACACACACACACACACACATACACACATACACACACACCATATGCTTTCATCAGAAAGAATGACACCACCCCATTTGTAAGGAAATGGAAGAACTTGGGGAAAAATCATATTAACTGACATAAGCCAGACCCACAGAAACATAGGTCCCATGGTTTCCCTTATTTGCAATAATAGTATACATTTAGGATAATCTTATCTGATGTGCAGAATATCTCAATAGCTACATATATATGACCATATAAGACGATGCTAAGTGAAATGAACTCCAAGACATGGACACATGAGGTTTTTCTTTCATGGTGTTGTTCTTTGTTGTTGAGATTTCTTGTTTCTTTTGTATATTCTTCCCCCTATAGTATATCACTTGTTGTCACTGTATTTGATTTTGCTACCCTGGTATTGAATATAAGTTTATCTGAATTTGAGAAGGGAAGGGGAACAACAGAATGGTGAGACAAAGGACAAGGGGGAACCAAGGTAACAGTGATATTCACAAGACAATATGTTGGAAATTATCTGTACAACTGAGGGGGAATTTGGAGGAGGGAAAGTGGAAGAGAAATGAGGGAAGAGGTAACAACTTTGACAAGAAATGTACTTATTACCTTATTTATGTAACTGTAACCCCTCTGTACATCACCTTGATAATAAAAAATTAAAAAAGGGCTGGAAAGGTGGCTCAGTGGTAGAGTGCTTGCCTTGCATGCATGAGGCCCTGGGTTCGATTCCTCAGCACCACATAAGCAAGAAGAAAAAAGCCAGAAGTGGCACTGTGGCTCAAGTGGTAGAGCACTAAACCTTGAGCTGAAGAGCTGAGGGATAGCGCCCAGGCCCAGAGTTCAGGCCTCATGACCAGACCCTCCCCGCCAAAAAAAATGAATCACCAAATCATTTAGCTAATTAACATGTAGGGGACGGAAGCTTTTCAGTTTTAATCTCAATGATTGCTAAATCAGTAACAAAACATTGAAATTAGAAAAATAAGACTTCAATTAGTAAGCTGAGTTCTTTCCAGAAAAAAAAGATGAGTCCTGCAGATATGATAATTGATTGTTAAAGATTTATTTAGTTTTGAAAAGTAAATTTTAAGGATACTTTCTGTTTTTTTTGTATCTGCATAAGGTATTTCTGCTTGGGGGCTGGAAGGTGAGAACCCCAAAATAGATTTATGTGCTAGTTCAGTGAGAAGGACCAGGTTATATTCATTTGATCTTCCACATCAAAACACTTTGTTATTTCAAATGTAAAGAGGGATCAGCTATTGCACATAGGTTTATTAACTACAATGTCTAATGCACACAGCTTGCTTAGGCTGATGTCAAGCCTTATAGACAGAAATAAATACCTTACAGCCAAATATAAATTCAGTCCATGCCATAAAGATGATTAAACCACTTAATGGCACAAGCTTATAGATTGCATTCAAGTTTCATTCAGACTCTGGTATCTGAAATCTCTTATGATTTTCCTATTTCTTTTTGCTCCAGGACATTGAAATGAGCCTGACTCAGAGACAAGATATGCATATTTATACATGTTTTATAAGAACAAATAACCTTGAAAAAATGCAGAATAACTTGGACAGAATTATGCTTACTTTTCAAATTTTCAAGTCCTTTGTTTTCTGAGTAGTAATTTAAACTCCTTTTGAGTAAAGAGCTTTGGAAAGTACCATTTTTAATGTCCTCGATCTATTTATTTATGACCAAATACATTAAAATGGCTTGTGTCCTAGATGTGGAAATGTTGTTGGGTTATTTTAGTGTCTTTTTACTTTCTTTGGAGGACATATTCTCATATTTTATTTCTGACAGGGGTATAAGAAGGAAAGACACAACACAGTCTGTGATGTATTTTTAGAACACAGTTGTTTATTCTATTTGCCAGAACTCTCAAATACCATTTCTGTAAATCAAAATGCAGTGCTAATTGATTTTATAATGACGAGTTTTCATTATTGCTACATATTGGAAAGCCTCTGACTCATTAAGGAAAGATTATGATTAGATTAATTTTAATACTAAACATTTATCATTCTCCTTTTGGGGTACAATGCTTTTTCACAGAGATGCTTTGCAGATTGGTTGGTGCCTAGAAAAACTTGGAAAGATTGATTAAACACCTCTAACACATGCTAGCTTGACAGGGGCCTGTTCTCTCTACAGGTCTCGCCTATGTCTGAATATTTGGAAATATGGTAGTTCAGTCTATCTTTTCAAGTCTAGTTTAAGAGACATGTATTTGGCTCAATGTGTGTTGTCAGATGAAGTTTGGTTTTTGGACACTCAGTATAAAAGATTTATATTTTATTTAATTTGCATCATGCTGAAAACTAGAAATGGCATTTTATAGTTTTTGCTTCATGATTTGCAGTGGTGAGGTGGGGCTATTTCATGTGCTAGTGATTTGGGATTATTTTTTTCTGGCTTGGAAACCAATGAATAGCATTTTTTGCTAACTGTCTTCAGAAAACCTTTGTTTTGTTGATCCAGCTAACAGTCCCTATATTATGGACATTTAATTTTATGTATTATTGTATGTGCTATGTAGAAAAAATAAGAGTTTAAGTATCTACCCCCAGGATTCTGTCTGAGAGGTTTTATTCCACTCTTCCCCCTCCTATTGCTGTGCCTGATCTATAACACAATAAATTCTTTTTTCATATATATATATATATTATTGTAAAGGTACTGTACAGAGGGGTTACAGTTACATGTGTAAGGTAATGAGTACATTTCCTATTGAGCATTGTTACCCCCTCCTTTGTTTTTTCTCTATCCTCCCTTTCCTCCCCACCTCCCTAACTCCTCCTCCCCCACCAAGTTGTAAAGTTCATTTGCAACATAGTGTCTTGTACATCTCATTGTTACAATGGGTCAACCTGTATCCTTATTTCAGCATTTTGCTATTTCCCTTCCCTTCCCCAAATTAGAAAAATGTATATATACAAGATGAAGGGTACCAGAATCAAATACAGTGACAACAGGGGTTATACCATGGTGGAAGAACATACAAAAGAAACAAAAAAATCACACAATATATTATAAATGCATTAAAAACAATAGCAAGAAAGAGAAAATCTCTTGTAGCACAATACATTCTGAGAACAAGTATGCACTGGGCAAGACAGAATTGTGTGGCTGAGAATGTTGTCATCCCCACATCTTGTAACTTGCCCATGTGGAGTTTTACTGCACTTTCTGTCCTCCCCATAATATCCCCATGAAAGGTAACCTCCTACCTTTCAATGGACCACCTTGGAGCTTCTTTCTAGAGAAGAATGAAGTTTTTTAATCCGATTCTATTTCATACAATAGCAACATTTTAAACCATGTTTATTGAAAAATAAAAACATAGAGATAGAAAATACCCAACTCAAATATATGGTTTAATGAATCATTACAAGATAAACACTGCCCACATTAAAAAAAAAAGAAAAACAAAAAACAAATCACCTGAGCATTTCCAGCCACTTGAGTAGCTTTTCCCATTTGATAAGTCCCAGTTATAGCTCCCTCATTTCTTCAAATTTCCTGACTTTTTTTTGTCAGTCATGGGGCTTGAACTCTGGGCCTAGGCATTGTCCTTGAGCTCTTCAGCTCAAGGCAAGTGCTCTACCACTTGAGCCACAGCACCACTTCCAGTTTTATGGTGGTTTATTGGAGATAAGAGTCTCATGGACTTTCCTGTCTCAGCTGGCTTTGAACTGCAATCCTCAGATCTCAGCCTCCTGAGTAGCTAGGATTACAGGCATGAACCACTGGCTCCCTGTTTTCCCTGATTTTATAGTGGTGATGTCCTTTGCACTTTTACAATTTCATCACTCCTATGTGTCTAGGAACACATATTATTTTTAAAATCTGATGTCTTCTAAGTCTTTAAAAGATAATTTTTGCTTCATTTTCCTACAAAATATACCTCTTGAAGAGTCTGGGGAATTTGTTTTGTTTGTTTGTATGGTTGGTCGGGGGACTTGAACTCTGGACTTGGGTGATGTCCCTGCATTCTTCAGCTCAAGGCAAGCACTCTACAGCTTGAGCTATAGCACCACTTCCAGTTTTCTGGTGGTTTATTGGAAATAAGAGTCTTACAGACTTTCCTGCCTGGGCTGGCTTTGAACCACGATCCTCAGATCTCAGCCTCCTGAGTAGCTAGAATTACAAGCATGAGCCACTGGCTCCCGGCTCTGGGGAATTTGATAGGTAGAATTTCCTACAGAATCGAGTACAATGGTGTGATGCTTGTATGTCAACATTCTTCCTCATCATGGGTATCCTTGTACATGGATGGTTAATTTTCAGGAGTGCATCTGATTGATGGTTAATACCTTGAATAAGTCCATATAGAATATTTAGGATGAGAATAGAAGGCCCATGATGTGTAGCTTTCTCTTTTTGTGTGTGTGTGATTTTTAGTAGTCATTGATGCCATTAATATTTAATATTTATATCAGTAATGCATTGAAAATTATAAAATGGGGTTTTCTCATTCTACCATTTTGTTTTCACTTCATAATTAGAATATCTTTATAAAGACCCACTTCCCATCATCCAGTTAATTACCTACTAGTGTAATTCATATAAGAAATGAATAAATGTTTACTTCTGTTCCTTTATTTGCTTCTTATCAAGATAATGAGTTGTTTACTTATTATCTAAAGGTTGTCACTTCTTAAAATATTATTATGAACTTAAGAATTTAAACAATTCCTTTAAATTTGTAGTATGGTTGAAATTCACAGGTTATTAACTTTTATTTGATCCTTATAGTAGATACCCTTTATTACCTCATTAGTAATAACATCTTTAGTAGCCAAGTTGTTAGTATTATTACTGATAGCTTTCATTCTCTTCTCTTTATCTGTTTTCTCCTACAGACTGTAAGTGGCACTATTCTATTACTATAACAAATGAAACATTTTATTATGAAAAATAAAAAATGTAAAAGTAAGAACATTAAAAAAGAAAGTAAAGTAAACATAATCCTATCACCCCAAACTAACCACTATAAACATTTTGGTAAATACCTGTCTAGAATTTTATATGCATTTTATATAGATATAAAATTTTATGTTTTGTTCTACTCAAATCCTTAAAAATTTGAAAGTATATGATGAGTATATTAACAGGTAAATACAGCCACTATCACTTTTAATATGTGGTTATGAATTAAGATATTAAGTAGTTTTTACTTTCCAACTAAAAATAGTGCTACAATATAACATGATTTTTTTTCATTAGTAGAGATGCAAAGCATTTCCTGGCTCATCCATTTCTCCTTCTGAATTTCTGAATAATGATTGGTATAGAGAACATTGTATCTGCCTTTCTCGCATAAATGAAGGTTAAGTCTATGCTTCAAAAACTTGTGGCTTGATTCAAAGCGATGAGATGAATAGTAGCAATCTGATTCCTTGTTCAACCATTTAGAACTGTAAAACTGATAAACTGTTCTTGTCACTGATAGATTGAGTTGGGGCTATAGCTGAAAAGAATACTGAATCTGTAGGAAGAGAAAAAAAATGGAGCAACATGTGATGTCTTTCCTGTGTGCCAACCCCTGTCCTAGCTGTTTGGGATATAACAATGAATAAAACATGGACCTCTGCCTTTATGGAATACATGTTCTAGAGGAGAAAGACAAAGAGCAATTGGCATTTTAATGTTGCAATTCTATGTATGGGAATGGAGAAAAAGGAGAACAGAATAGGGGGGATTGACAGTACAGTCTGTGGGGGTGGATCGTCTGTCATTTGTATGGTGGAAAAAACAAAGCTCTGGCCTTGGTTTTGACAATTTTCTTTTTAGTAGCTCTTGTTTGCATGAAATCTTTCCCACCATACTTATTTATAGTACTTGGCTTTTCTATCATTTAGTTATACTTTAATATGTCTCCTTTTTTTATTTGAACTTGTCTTAATAGGCTTTCTATTCTTTACAAGTTATAAATTAATATTTGGGTACTTGTATGATTGATTTGTAGGATAATTTGCTATGAGTGAATTAATGAGTATGCACAGTAACATTTTTTACAGGGTTTTAAACTTGGGTTTGTGCTTTAACTTCCTAACTTCCATAATACTGATAGGGATAAATAGTCATGTGACACATGGCCAAACATGCAATACATCAAACAGGGTCTTGTAATTTGAGTACGAAAATTTTGGTCTAAAACTTTTTTAATGAGATTAAGGTAGTCAACTACTAAAAAGGATTAAAAAGAACATTATTATATTATGTATGTCCAGTGGGGCTACAAACTTGAATTTCAAAGGGAAATGGAAAAAAAAAGATTTGGGGGAAACTCTACAAAGATGAGATTCAGATAAGGTCTGAGGAGATAAGCTCTAAGGAATAAGGGTAAGGTTTGATTGTCAGTCGAACTGTATTCTCAGTACTATAGAGATGAAGGAGCTTGACAGGGATTTCTCACCTTGACAACTGGAGAGCCACCTGTGCATGGAGACCCTGCTAGGAGGGTTCTTGCTGCTGAACTGCCGGGACTGCCCATGGCCATTGGCCACTGTGACTTCTACAATCCCTCCTTTTCTTCTCTAGTCTGGCAGTATCCATGAGGACTTTGGGATTAGACTCACTTGTGAGTCTATAGGGAAAGGTTAATGTAGTAGTTTACTCGAGAAAGACAATGCAAGATTGGAGCTTGGTAACTACATAATGGACATCTGTGAATTTTGATGTCTATTGTGTTCTTGGGATCTATAATCAGAGTATCTGTGGCATAGTAGAAAGTAAGCTAAAAAAGTATCACTTTGGTTTTCTCTATGCAAAATAGCATATTTGGCTTTAATACTTTATATATGAGGTTACTTTAAGCATGAGACTACATTTTGAATGCTTTTTAAAAAACTACTTTTGTAGTTTTCCATATCTCTAGGTGGCAAAATGATGGAATGGTTTGCCTCATCGTTCGGTTTTACCACCCAAGTGAAGACCAGATAGTACTTGAGTCCAGAGAGAATTCTATTGATTTAAGTTTAATAGTGTGTATCAATCTTGCTGTGAACAGCCTTTACTACTTATCAGATTCCCTGTGTACTGTCTACAATTACTTTCCATGTATCATACGCAAGCCTTTTCAGATGCTATTGTCTCATGGGAATGTGAGAGCTCTAGATACCTTTTTTGTCTATATGCCAGTGGCTCAATTTCACAGTGCAGCCACAGTTGGTGAGATTGTCACAGGTCATCTACAATCTCTTAGAGAATGTGAACTGTCTGATAACTTGGATATTTTTTCTGTATTTATATGTCTTCCCCTTTTTATATTGCATTTGTTAAGCAATCTACTAATATAAAGAAATACAGTTTTTCTAAATTCCTACAGGTCTTATTTGTATAGAATAGTAATCACTGAGGGATTTTTTAATGAGTGATGCTGTCTTTTACCAGCTCATATTATATACCTATACAGTCATGATGAGTTCAAAGTTTCATTGTAACCCAACTACATTGTTAGTGTATTAAATTGCACCCAGAACTCCACTATTACCTGCCCTACATTTGACCTCTGTATATTTTTGTCTTCCAGGTCTTTCTAAAAATCCTCATCTTATTGTAAATCAGCTGTCCTAGAGTTCATCCTTTCTTACTCCATGTCAGTCTCCAAAATCAGTAGCCATTTTATATAAGTACATGTTGTTTTTCCCCTCTAGTGGTTATCTACTCATTCTTCCAGTCACAGGTCCAAGATTGGCATCAAAATGTCCCTGATGCTTTGTAAGAATTGCTTAATTTTCACCACCAATGCCTTTTTATAGTACTGATTTAGACATTTCAAAGATTTTGGTATCTGCTTTGTGCAGAAGAGCACAGAGAGTGATGGGATAAATTAAGAGATTTTAGGTACAATGACTGAATTCTGAAGTAACACTGGACAGGGATCTGAATGTCATGTCTCTGGGAAACAAGAATTTCAGAAAGAAAATATAGCAGGAAAAAAATATAGTAGAGAAAAAAATAGCAGGAGAGGAGAGAAATAAGAAGATAGCAGAGGAGAAGCTGGGAGCTAAGCAAGCTTTTGCTTGCTTAGTATTAGTATTCTTGGAAAAATCTAAGGCTAGAAAGTCACACCAAGTGTGTCATCATAGTGCAGAGAGTTTGGACAGAGAAGAAAAACTCAGGCAGCTTAGTTAAGGATGGAGAATGGAGCAATGCCAGTTAGCAGTGGCTGCTGCTGCAGGCCAGCATATCAACAGAGAGAGCCCAGGACAAAGGTGCTAGAGGTGATGCATGAGTGGATTCTACTCACTGCCAGCAAGAATTGACAAGGAGAGGAAATCTTCATCCAGCTGACCATGGACATGGACATGGATGGCTCGGAAACCAAAGGAAAGCTGTGAGTAATCCCAAGACACCTTCACTTCTTATCACAGATCAGTGGTGGTAAGGTAGCCCCTCTCCTACCACCAAAGAAGAATTCCACTTTTGATACTGACACAGACTCAGCTAGAGCAGCTATCATAACTCAGGCCTTGGAAGAAGACAATAGGAGCCATTCAACAAATCAAAGGGATCTGACCTATTCCTGGGCTCATCTCCACCTCTAGGGAAAGTTGCCCCTACCAAGAGAGGCAGCTCTGCATGGGCCATGGGCAGGGCATATTCTCCTCAGAATCTGCCAGAAGCTACCCTACCCAGCTGCTGTACAGGCAGCAACTCCAGCCCTAGAGCAATTGGAAACTTGTTACACATAAATCCCGAGATTGGCTCCAAGCTGGGCTGATTGAGTCTCTCAGGAGCTAGCCCATCAGGGTAAAGCTACTGATTACTGACAGGCCACAGGCCTACTTACAACCTAGCACCCCTCACAGTAACTCCAAGCTAGAGGAAACATCCACCTCACTCTTTTGTGATACTCAAAGTAGATCACCCTCCCACTGAACTAGCTTGGGAAGAGGGACATAAAGTCCCAGGTAAGGCAGAGCTTCCTTCAGCCTGCTCAAACAAACTGATTTAAGAAACCAAGCTAAGCCACAGGACAATCAAACACCACAAGCAAACCATTGACTTCACCACCAAGAGACTGGTTATGGACAGAGGGGAGACACAAGATCTGTCCCCACCCCCCCAAAAAAAAACTTCAAATAACTTTTTTTCTACATATATATTTTTTAAACTGTTGGCTATTTTTTTCATTTTTATTTTAGGTTTGTTTTTTGTTTTTGTCTTTGTTTGTTGTATATTTTTCTTTATAATCTCTTTATACTCTTTTCCCTTTTGGCCTTTTTTCCCCCTTAGTTGCTGTTCTGTTCATCCCCAGATATAAAACTCTCTTCAATTATTAGAACTAATCCTTCATTGTGTGTATGCTTACTTCAGATATTAATTACTCAATTCACAAACACCCAGCCTTATCTCCATTAATTATATAATTATTTCTTTATACATACATAATTTATTAAGTAATTTTAAATTTTTTATTATTTATTTTCCTTTTTCTCTAACTCTCTTCTCCTTTTCTTCTACCCCTGCCCTTTCTCTGAATCTCTCTCACTTTCCTGTCGTATGTTCCTCCAATCTTATTTTTTCCTCACAATTCTCCCTAAACCTATTAATTTCTGGTCTGCTGACTCCTTTGTTGATTTTTCTTACTCCATTGATCCTTAGCTGTTTTTTGTTGAACTAGATTGTATTTATACCTGTTTTGACTAGATCAAACAATCTGTGCATTTACAGGGCTCTGGTTGATGCTTGCCTTAAAATAGTCTTCTAGCTCAGAATTCATTTGGCTATCATACACACACGGGCAGAACAAGCAGAAACACAAGAAAAATGGCAAGTCCCGGGATTTCAACTCCCACTCATGACAATCAGGCAACAGAATAGTCAATTACTAACCCAGAAGAGAGTTCCCAAAATGTTTTACAAACACTACTGATAAGCATGGGGAATGAAAAGTTTGAAACCCTACAAAGATCTCAGTGCTAGCATGATAGGGAAATGCTTGAGTGTGAAAGGGAAATGAGTGAGTGTGATGAGGCTAACCAAAGATTAATACAAGAATATTGTGAGTGTGATGAGGCTAATACAATAATAATAGAAGAATTGTGTGAGTGGGATGAGAATAGACAAAGATTAATGGAGATATTCTTGGAATCCACAGACAGTTGGAAGAATCCAGGGAGACCACAAAGGGAATGCTGAATGAAACCCAACAGAAGGAAAGGGAGTCCAATGAAACCATAACCAATCAACTAGGGATTTGAGAATGAACACTGAAAAACAAATTAAGGACGTAACAAAGTCTATACAAGATCTAAAACAAAGCTCCAACAAAGAATTTGAAGCCATCAAATCTGACCAATTAGAAGGAAAAGAAACAAAAAACAAAGTAGAAAGTCTTGGTAGTAGGTTAGACCATGCAGAAGATCGAATCTTGGGGACTGAAGACAGCCTAGATCTTATAGAGAAAGAACAGACAACTATTCAAGACAAATGCAAGAAATATGATATATCTATTCAATATTTAGCAGACACTATCAGAAGGCCTAATTTGAGGATAATGTGTATAGAGGAGCACCTAGCGAAAGAAGTTCAAGGTCTAGGAAATTTATTTAACAGAATTCTAGCAGAGAACTTCCCAAACATGCAAAATGATAGGCCTATTCAAATACAAGAAGCCTTTACAACCCCAAATAGACCAGACCAGAACAGGACATCCCACTGTCACATTGCAATCTGCACAGGATCAATTCAGACTAAAGAAAGGATCCTTAAAGTTGTCAGGAGAAAAGATCAATCACCTATAAAGGGAAACCAAATCGAATGACTTCAGATTTCTCAGCAGAGACAATTCAAGCAAGAAGAGCCTAGAATGATGTATGCTATACCCTAAAAATAAACAACTATCAACCAAGAATACTGTACCCAGCTAAACTCTCCTTCATAACCGAAGGTCAAATAAAAATCTTCCACAGCAAACAAAAATGGAAACAATGTATCTCCATCAAACCAGCCCTACAAAAGATACTTAAAGATGTACCACACATAGAAAACCAACAAGAGCACAAAAGGCCAAGAAACAGCCCCTAAACAGAGAATCCAAGAGTGCATAGGAAGAACCCAGTTGGCACAGCTCCCAGGAAGGTGGATAACATGGCAGAAACTCCCAAACACCTCTCAGTCCTAACTCTCAACTGTTCAATTGAGCAACATAGACTGTCTAGTATCAAAAAGCAAGAAACTTTTATCTTCAGCCTTCAAGAGACATACCTTGCCCACAAAAACAAACATATTCTGAAAGTGAAATGGTGGAATAAAATCTACCAAGAAAATGGCTCCCATAAACAGGTGGGAGTTGCAATCCTAATATCTGATAAAATAGACTTCAAATTAAAATTAGTGAGAAGAGATAAATAAGGTCATTACGTACTAATCTTCCTTCAGGAAGATATTGCAATTCTAAATATCTATTCACCAAATAACACAGCACACAAACTTATCCAAGAAACACTACTTTCCCTAAAAATCACACAGAGATACAAAGACATTATTTGTTGGGAACTTTAACACACCACTATCCCTACTGGATAGATCAACCCAGCAAAAACTAAACAGAGAAACCTCAGACTTAAACAAATTCCTAGATCAACTAGACTTAATAGACATCTACTAAATATTTCACCCAGCAGCATTGGAATACATGTTCTTCTCAGCAGCACATAGAACATTCTGCAAAATAGACCACATTTTAGGTCACAAGTCAAATTTGTACAAATTCAGAAACATTGAAATTATTCTGTGCATTCTCTTAGACCACAAGGGAATAAAATTAGAGTTCAACACCAAAAACCACCAAAGAAAATCGTGTAACACATGAAAGCTGAACAGCACATTGTTGAACCACCAGTGGGTCATGGAAGAGATTAAAAGGAAATTAAAATGTTCATGATATTTAACAAAAATGAACACACAAATTACCAGTTCCTCTGGGACACAGCAAAGGCAGTACTCAGAGGCAAGTTTATAGCTCTCAGTTGCTACATCAACAAATTGGAGAGATTTGAAACCAAGAATTTAACAAGGCACCTGAAACGCCTTGAAGAAGAGAATAAGCTAAACTTCAATCCAGTAGATGAAAAGAAATAATTAAAATTAAATCAGAACTAAATGAATTACAGTCCAAAAATCTATAGAAAGAATCAATAAAACAAAGAGTTGGTTCTTTGAAAAAATTAACAAAATTGACCTTTAGCAAATCTTATTAGAAAAAGAAGAGAACACACCCATGTAAACAAATTCAGAGATGAGAATAGTAACATCACCATAGAAACAAACAAGATTAAGAACATTATAAGAGAATACTTCTCACAACTTTATGCTAATAAGCTTGAGAATCTGGAAGAAATGGACGAACTAATAGCAAATATTGAAATGCCCAAACTAAACCAAGATAATTTAAACCAACTTAACAGACCCATATCAAGCATCGAAATAGAAACAGCAATAAGAGACCTCCCACCCAAAGAAAGGCCAGGACTGGATGGATTTACAGCAGAGTTCTACAAGACCTTCAAAGCAGAACTCACACCAATACTCCTCCAAGTCTTCAATGAAATTGAAAGTGAAAGTTCACACTAAACTCCTTCTATGAAGCCATCAAAACTCTCATCCCAAAACCATGCAGGGAGTCATCAACGAAAGAGAACTATAGACCCATTTCTTTGATGAACATCCATCCAAAACTTCTCAACAAAATTTTGGCCAATTGACTTCAACAACTCATCAAAAAAATCATACACCATGATCAAACAGGATTCATTTCAGGGATGCAAAGTTGTTTAATATATGCAAATCAATTAATATAATTCATCACATCAACAAGAGAAAAGATAAGAACCACATGGTTATCTCAATAGATGCAGACAAAGCATTTGACAAGATCTAACACCCCTTTATGATGAAAGCTCTGGAGAAACTAGGAATCAATGGAACATTCCTCAATATAGTAAAGGCTGTGTATAACAAACCTACAGCCAGCATTGTACTTAATGGAGAAAAGCTAAAGCCATTTCCTCTAAATGCAAGAATGAGACAAGGATGTCCAGTCTCTCTACTTCTCTCCAATTTAGTGTCAGAATGCCTAGCAACAGCAATTAAGACAATATGCAAATTTAAAGGGGATCCAAATAGGGAAAGATGAAGTAAAACTCTCTGTCTTTGCAGATGACATGATCTTGTATTTAAAGAACTCCATGGACTCCACTCCTGAGTTACTCAAGCTGATTCAAAATTTTGGTAAATAGCAGGATACAAAATTAACCCTCAAAAATCAAGGGCTTTCCTGCAGGCCAATAATGAGAAGAGCACAGATGAAATCAGAAAAGCAACTCCTTTTGTAATAGCCCCACAAAATATTAAATACCGAAAAATTAACTTAACTAAGAATTGAAGGACTTTTATGATGAAAACTTTAAAAACTTGAAAAAAGGAAATTAAAGCAGAATGAAGGAAGTGGAAAAATCTCCCATGCTCCTGGATTGGGAGAAATAATATCGTGAAAATGGCAATACATCCAAAGGCTATCTACAAATACAATGCTATTCCTTTCAGTGTTCCATCCTCATTTTTTAAGGAAATAGAAGAAGCAATCCAAAAATTCATATGGAACAATGAAAGACCCCTAATAGCTGGAGGAATATCAATACCAAACTTCAAACTCTACTACAAAGCTAAAGTAATCAAAACAGCTTGGTTCTACCACAAGAGGAGACCTGAGGACCAATGGAATAGAACTGAAGACCTAGAAATGAACCCTCAAACCTATAGCCACGTAATCATCAATAAGGGAACTAAAAAAAAAATAGAATGGAGGAAAGACAGCCTCTTCAGTAAGTGGTCCTGGCAGAACTGGTTAAACACCTGTAGAAAACTAAAGCTAGATTCTTATATATCATCCTGAACCAGAATCAACTCCAAATGGATCAAAGACCTTGGAGTGAAAGCAGACACCCTGAAAAAAGTACAGGAAGGAATAGGAAAAACTCTAGGGCTCCTTTTCACAGGCCAAAATTTTCTTAATAAAGACCCATCAACACACCAAATCTAGGAAAAGGTGGACAAATGGAATAGCATGAAATTGCAGAGCTTCTGCATTGCAAAGGATATAGCAAGCAAGTTCAATAGAAAAACCATGGATCAGGAGAAGAACTTCACTAGCCACACAATGGACAAGGGTGTCATATCTAAAATATACTTAGAATTCAAAAACTTAAATCTCCCAACAATGAATCCTCAAAAAACCAATTGCCCAATTAATAAGTTGGCTAAAAATTTAAAGAGAAACTTCTCTGAAGAGGAAATAAGAATGGCCAATAGACACATGAATAAATGCTCAACTTCTCTAGCCATAAAAGAAATGCAAATCAAAACAACATTGAGATTCTACTTCACCCCAATTAGACTGACTAGAATCAAGAAATCTAATAACAACAGATGCTGGAGGGGATGTGGCCAAAAGGGAAACCTACTGCATTGTTGGTGGGAATGTAACCTTGTTCAACCACTTTGGAAAGCAGTATGGAGGTTCCTCAAAAGACTCCACCTAGAGCTCCCCTATGACCCAGCAATCCCACTTTCAGGCCTATTCCTAAAGGATCACATACAAGGCTCTACTAAAACTACCATCTCAACGATGTTTATGGCAGCATTATTCATCATAGCTAAGAAAGATCTGGCACCAACCCAGATGCCCCTCAGTAGATGAATGGATCAAGAAAATGTAGTACATTCCATACAGTAGAATTCTATGCCTCCATCAGAAAGAATGATAGCATGCCATTTGTTTGGAAATGAAAAGACTTGGAAAAAATTATATTAAGTGAAGTAAGCCAGACTCAAAGAAACATAGGTCTCATGTCTTACCTTATCTGCAATAACTAGTATATGTCTAGGACAAGCAGAAGAGTTCAAAAGCTATGTACATATGACCATATAACCTGATGCTAATTGAAATGAACCCCAAGATAGGGAAACAAGAGATTGTACCTTTTTTTTAAATGTACTTATATTGTACTATGTGATTATTTTTTGTTCCTTTGTATGTTCTTCCCCCATGAGATAACTCCTGTTGTCACTATATTTGATTCTGGTGTCCTGGATCTTGTATATGCATTTTTCTAATTTGGGGAGGGGAAGGGAAATAACAAAATGCTGAAATAAGGATACAGGATGACCCATTGCAACAATGAGATGTACAGGACACTATGTTGAAAACGAATTTTACAACTTTGGGTGGGGAAGGAGGAGTTGGGGAGTTAGGTAGGAAAAGGATGGTAGGGGGAAAACAAAGGATAGGGTAACAATTCTCGATAGGAAATGTACTCATTACCTTGCTCATGTAACTGTAACCCCTCTGTGCAGTATCTTTACAATAAAATTATATATTAAAAAAAAACAGAAAGAAAAAGTAGCAGAACAGCAACCAGGTGGGAGAGTGCTTAAGATAAGACTGGTTACTGGGTAAAAGTAGGACGGATCAAGGGAGGACTTGTAGACCATGCTAAGGACTTGGATTTTATTCTCAGATAGAAAATGTTATATACAAATTATATAAATTACATAATATAATATATAATATAAAATTATATATAATAGAATATTATATCTAAGCATGTTGCATTAAGTCTACCTTATTGTTAGCATGGTGGAGAATAAATTCATCTTTGAACATGGGACATCACATTTTCCAAAATATATTTAATATTTATATTAATTTGATATTGCAATATTTTCATTGTATAGTAAAATTTGAAGTTCATCAACAGATTAACCTGCTGAGATATATTTCAGTGAAATGAAATGATATTCTTGGAAAATCAATTTCATCTGATCAAATTGCTCAAAATGAAAAAAGCTTGCACTTTTTTTTTTTAATTGTATTTTATTTTATTTGGGAACATACTGTACAGAGGGGCTACAAAAGCTTGCACTTTTTGCAACTTCTAGTAAACTAGTAAACTTATATTCAATAACTGGTTTTGATTATGTATTAACCCACATGGCAAATCAAGCCATCAAAATGGTACATTGGATTCTCTTCCTTTAAATTACTTTTGTTTTAATTCATGGACTATATTTGCAATTTATTTATTTTTTGGTCCCGGTTCTGGGGCTTGAACTTGGTCTGGGCTGTTGTCTCTTAACTTCTTTTGCTCAGGTTAAGGCTGTATCACTTCCAGCTTTTTCTGAGTAGTTTATTGGAGATAAGAGTCTCATGGACTTTCTTGCAAGACTGGCTTCAGACTGTGATCCCCAGATCTCATCTGAGTACTAGCTACTCATTTGAGTAGCTAGGATTACACATGTGAACCCCTGGTACTTGGCTCTGTATTTGTAATTTAAAGTATTACATTTAAAAATTCATAGCAAAATCTTGACAGAGGCAATGGCAATAAAAACACAGGAAGTATTCAGTTGTTTTCAGCATGGAAAAGACTTTTTTTTTAAAAAAAGATGAGATAGTGATCATTTTATAGAATGAATTAATGTACAATTTGTATAATCTTGAATTTAGTGGGGATTCTGAATGTGGTATAAAATGCACAGTCTCTAAAATATCTGAACATTTAACTGATTTTTAAAAATAAGATAGATATTTTTAAACTATGGACACATGTCTATTAGGCACATGTTCAATCAAGTCTGTTAGACTCTGCATACAAAATTCAGAACTGAAGGAATTTTGATAGTGCCAATGTTTGTCCAACTGAAGTTGGCAAAGTTATGCCAGCCACTCACTATGTATCCGGCACATTCTGTATGAATTTCAGGAGCCCAATTCACTATAAAACTGAAAAGATTCTACTATGCCATGGTTTGCATATGGTTGCCTTGTCCACCAAAGGTGTGTGTGACAAAAGCTAATTCCTATTTATGAGATGTTTAAAGGGTAGGAAGCTAAATTCACTTACAGGTGGGCTTTTGAGGGATAATTAGGATTAAATTCATCAGGCTTAAGTAAGAGTTTTTGAATACTCATGGTTTTATACAAAGAAGGAGAGGGAACAGAACACGCATAACAAATGTGTTGCCCGACTCTTGTCTTGTGATGCCCCTTGCTGCCTTCTTGTGGTGAGAAGATGCTCACTACCAGATTTGAGCCCTTGGAGAGCAGAGCTGTGTGTCAGAATAATATTCCTTCTTCATAAAGTAACTAGTGTGTAACTATTGTGCTTTTTCATAACTGAAACTGTTACATTGCTAACTTCTAAGTCTTCTACACAAATTGATCCATGAAAGATCTCAGCTGCAGCATATTTTTTTTTGAACTTGAATAATGTATTTTATTTGACCAACCCACTTAGAGGCAACGTTTATCAATATGAAAATTTCACGTACACATTTGGATTTTCACCCTGAACTGGATGCATGTCTCTATGTGATGGAATCAGAGAGAATCCTCCCTTTAACTAGTATACAGTCTTTATTCCAGCAACAGTGCTCCCATCATTATTGTTCTCCCAACACCAAAAGCAAATGCCATGTGTCACTTCTCGTCGAATTTATGTTTCGTTTTTGTTGTTTTGATGGTTGGTTTTCTTTTATGGTTGAGAATTCAAATGCAGTTTTTGGTATTGAGGTGTATTTCAAGGGAGGTGGTTTGATGCAGGAGAGTGAGCAAATTGTTTATAGTTTCAAAGAAAATGAGAGAGCACATACTTCATTGAAGCAGAATAATAACATCTATAAAGGTAAGTTATGCAGGTATGGGGTACTTGGGTCTCACCTCATGTAGATCAGCTGATGTCCTGATGATGTAATAGTGTTTTTTGCCACTCAGTCGCTGCCAATTCACCTATGTTCATGTGTGTGTGTGCCCCACATACAAACTCCTTCATCGTTGATAACACCTGCTTCCTCCCCCCTTTTCTTTAGAGTTTCATTGCTTTGAACTCAGTTTTCTCCATAAGTGATCAAATTGGAGCACTAAGACATACAAAACAGACAACATGTCAGGAAAGATATTTCTCAAGTATGTATTTGTTATTCCTTAAGCAAAAGGAGTTCCTGTGGCGCCATGTCAACTAGCTCTCTGGTAACTAGCTATAGGGTAACTACACACTGGTAATGTTTTGAAATTTAGTGTGCAAGATAGCATATCTTGGATTAGCAGGTATTTTGGCCCATCAAGATATTATCTCTCACATATCACCATTGGCTTTCACTACAAAGAAGTGTCTCTTCTGACTGACTGCACAAAGATTTATATAATTAACATATGAGGGGAAAATCCCTATCTTTTTTTTTTTAATTTAATTTTATTTTATTTGAGAACATACTGTACAGAGGGGCTACAATTACATGGGCAGGATAATGCATACATTTCTTACCAAGCATTGCAGCCTCCTCCTTTGTTTACCCTTCATCTCCCTTCCCAGCCTCCCCCCTCCCCCCACCCAATTATACCCCCCTCCCCCCCCACCGACATTGTAAAGTTGGTTTTGACATGACATTTTGTACTTCTCATTGTTGCAACAGGTCCACCTGAATCCTTAAACGACTTGTTTGTCCCCATCTCCTCCACATGTTATACTGACATCAAATATAGTGAAAGTGGGGGTTACACTGTGGGGGAGGGACATACAAAGCAACAAAGAAATAATCTTATAAATGCGTTAGAAACACATGCATGAAAGAAACGAAAACATTAAAATACATATTTAAGGGTTCATTTTCCTAACATCACATTATCTGACCTTTTCCGCTTGACTCATACCTATACTAGATATTGCAAATAAGGGAAACCATGGGACCTATGCTTCTTTGGGCCTGGATTACTTCACTTAATATAATTTTTTCCAAACCTTTCCATTTCCTAACAAATGGGGAAATGTCATTCTTTCTGATGGAGGCATAGAATTCCATTGTGTATATATGCCACATTTTCTTGATCCATTCATCTACTGAGGGGCATCTGGGTTGGTTCCATATCTTAGCTATGGTAAATAATGCTGCAATAAACATAGTTGTGCTGGTTCAGCTGCAGCATATTTTAACAAAAAAGTGAAGTGCCTTAAAATCCAGTGGTAGAATGCATTTTAATCCATGTGTATGTTTGCTAACACCTCACAAACCTACAGTAAATGAATGGGCCATAGAGTGGTCCCTCAGCTGAGAAGCAATCATATTAGACAAAGAGGAAGAGGATGAACCAGAATCAAAGCTTCTCAAAATACTTTAAAAAGATGACCTTTTCCTGTGCTGATAATGTGTTAGGTCTAAACTATTCAGTTTTGAATACTTAGTATTCTGTTAAAAATGGATGTGCCTCTTTCGTGATAAAGTCATGCATGCACTTGCAATAAAAACTTCACTTGGGTTCTTGATAAGATACATATTAAATATAAGAGCAAATGGAATAAATTAAATGAATATGCATCCCATCCCCTTTATCTCGAAGTTAGACAAGACCCCCATATTCCAACAAACATAATTTCACCAATAGCCCTTTACTGGCATTCTTTAGTTCATATGATTTCTCAAAATGAACAAAGGAATCAGTGTTACAGATTCATGCATTGTGTAATGTTTCTTGGATATTCTTAGAATAGTATCTTTTAAGCTGGACAGTGAATTTGGCTGGAGAGGAAGAATGATAGAGTGAGTTACAATATGTTTAGTTCAGTTTGATGGTTTAGCTATCTGATCTAGCTGGGCACCTTGGTCCCAGGAGTCTTCAGAAAGTTCACTAGCTATGAAAACACACCCAGGGGCTGGGAAGGTGGCTCAGTGGTAGAGTGCTTGCCTTGCATTCATGAGGCCTGGGTTCGATTCCTCAGCACCACATATAAGCAAAAAGAAAAAAGCCAGAAGTGGCACTGTGGCTCAAGTGGTAGAGCGCTAGCCTTGAGCTGAAGAGCTGAGGGACAGCGCTCAGGCCCAGAGTTCAGGCCCCACAACCGGACCCCCCCTCCAAAAAAAAAAACACCCAGGCAAAAATAAGCCTTTCTAAAAATAAGCCTTTGGTCATGATGTGTTCTAATCCTGCTCCATCATAAAGTGCCTGGAAGAGTTTCAGGAAGAACTTAGGAAGAGAAATTACCTCGGGGAGAGGAAAGTTAGTTGATAGATAGGACCTGTCTGGTATTTTCTTTTTTTTCCTCCATTAATCATAGAGAATATGCTTTTCCTATGTCATTTTGGTCCTCAGTGACTGTATTGTAGGTGAGAAAAATCCAGAAGAAAGAAGATTTAAAAAATTAACAAAAATATACAAACAAATGTTCTACTAAAGAGACAATAAGAGTCAGGTCATGTGGGAATCAAGACTAGGAAGAATAAGACATTCTTTTTATTTCTTTTTAGAATATTTTTTATTATCTTGAAATAGTTGTATAAAGGAGTTACTATTTATCAAACAATTTATGAACACAATGCCTTGACAACACCATGTCACCCCTTCCAACATTTTTAGTAAGCCTCAAAAACTATGTAACTGTCCCTCAACTCAGACTGATGATGTGGCAATTTACTCACGTGACAAATAGTGACCGAGTATCCATTGGTGCCTAGATCTAGGGAGATAGATTAGACAACTGAAAATTTTTATCTCTGCTCAAAACTAGAAAATAAAAGGATAATAAAATAGGAAATAGGAAATAAAAGTAGAGACAAAAAACTGAAGTAACAGATACAGACAAGTGCCCTTAAGGTACCTGCTGAAGGCTCCTGGTTGAGGCTGACCCTGGGATTCACGGAGGAAAGACTCTCATGCATGCTGCTTGAGCGGATAGATTCTGTGCTTTGGAGTAGAATTACAATTTACCTAACCTACTAACATCTTTCACAGCCTAAATGGTTTATTTGGTCTTTTTCTGCTTTTAAGACTTTCCCTGAGAGATATTAAGCCAGATATCTCCTGTGTTAACTAAAGAAATTAAGCAGTGGGTTATGATTGCATGCCAGTCCTTCCTAATCTATCTTTATCACAGGCTTATAAGAGTTCAGCCATTGATGCTGTTCTCTTGAAAATGGTGAGACTCTGCTTCCTTGAGTTTGATTAAACACCATCCTCTCTTTCTGATCTCAGTGTATTGGTCATAAGGTAAGATAAAGAATAGGAAATTCTTTAAAGTCTCGGGGGAAAAATAAAAGAAGTAAGAAGATGTAGGAGTAGGATGAAAGGCTAATGAATGAAAACAGAAATACTGAAAAGGAAAGAGATGTGCAAAAATTTCATGTTATCTTTGAGTTAGAGAGAGTTTAGTTGGCTACTTTCCATAATTCATGGATATTATAAATCACTTCCTGTCCAAAACATAAAAAGCCAACAAAATTGCCTTCATTGCTTGGAACTCAGCATGGAAATGCTCAGATTTTTCCTTTCTGCATTTTCTGAACACTGATGGTTTCTTTCATATGCTTGGCCCTTTAGAGATGTTCTTATAAGCTTATATCTCCTGTTAATCAACTTGGCAGGCCTTGCGGGTTATTAACACTGGTCACCTTTCAAAGTTTTGCATTGAAGCCCCAGGATATCCAGTTGTGTAGAAGAATACAGACAGAAGAAATGGCAGTGTTTCTCTCTTTTTACATGGAATAAATAATTCTTTTTCATTAAATGAAAGTTTGAGAGGTGCTTGGAGACTTGTTTGCAGCTCTCCTGTGGAAGGAGTTTTCTTTGTCATGTCTTTGGATGTCGACGCTCCAGTTCAAGATTTTCCTTTGTGAATTAGTTTCAACTCCCGTTCACTGAAAAGAACTAAATCTCTGAAATCCCGAATTACAAGTAAAAGGCATAGGTTTCAAATGTAGATTTGGATGACCACTACTCTATTCTTTTTAACTCATGAACTTTTTGTGTGTGTGTGTGAAAATACCTCAATGCTTCACAATAAGATTTGCTTAACCTCATTTTCTTTATTTCCCACAATTTTCTTAGCACTAATTACTTGTATAAGAGAATATCATTTTTATGCTCAACATATGCCTATGCTGTACTTTGATCAGACTCACCTCCTCCATTACTCTCCCTCCTCCTCCCTCCGCTCTTCCCAAACCAATCTCCACAAGCTGCATTGTTCTATTTTTCACCTGTGTGTATGTTAAACTATTTGGGTCATATTCATTCTCCATCACTATCTATCTCCATTTCCCCATTTTTCTCCTATCTCTCACAAATGCCCTCCTACTGCTTAGGACCTGTTGCGTGTTCTTGTCATCCATTATGTATGGTGTGTGTGTGGCGGAGGGGGGCGGAGAGGGGGGGCACGCTCACACTCTAATTGTTCAACAGGATCTCACCCTGGCATTTCACCTGAGCATATGTGGTCATTTAAACAGAAATGGGGTACAAAGTGGTAAAAAGCCTCATATATGCAACAAAACTTGTAAATAGATTTCAAACTGTCTTTTGCAGGATCTCTTGTTATTTGACAAACATTGGGTCTTGATAATGGCATTTGCAGGGAGCTGGGTACAATATTGGATCCTAGAACCCTGAACCTTGAACCTATAGGCTGTGTTTTGCTAAAGAATCATTGTTCTGTTTCTAATGTATTGCTATTTTGCACATTAAGGCCCACAATATGGCAGCTGTGGGCAACCAAACTGGCTCACTTTGCTCAAAAGTGTGAGAAAATTTGAGGTAAAGCTTGGAGCCAAATCTGAATTTAAAGTTCTGCCTAATCTCTTTCAAGTGTCCCCTTAACATTGTGCACCTTGTCAGTCCTTAATATATAGATGAAACACCAATACTGTCACCTGAGACACAGCCAAGTGCCTGTCTTGCAAACAATTGATAAATGATAACATTGCATTACTTGAACATATATTAATAAAATACTGGCTAATTGGGCTGGGAAGGTGGCTCAGTGGTAGAGCACTTGCCTTGCATGCATGAGGCCCTGGGTTCGATTCCTCAGCACCACATAAGCAGAAAAAAATGCCGGAAGTGGCGCTGTGGCTCAAATGGTAGAATGCCAGCCTTGAGCTGAAGAGCTGAGGGACAGTGGCCAGGCCGAGTTCAGGCCCATGACTGCACCCCCCCAAAAAATATACTGGCTAATTGTGTCACATTGAATCTTTTTGTGGAGGCTGAACTCATCCATCCATCCATCCTTTTAATTTTTTTCTTTCTCTTTTCTTTTTTTAAATCAGCAGTAATGGAGTTTGATCACAGGGACTTGTTTTTGTCATACAGATACTCTACTGCTTGAGCCATATCACAGCTCTTTTTTTGGCTTTAGTTCTTTTTTTAGATAGGACTTCACATATTTTCCTACATTGGTCTCCTTTGTATGCTTTTCACATAGCTGGGATTATAGGAGTGCGTCACCATGCATATACAATAGCTCCATTCTTGGCATTTGGGAGATATAGTCTTGTCTTGTCTTCTAATTATGCACATACAGATTTTCAGGGGGAAAGGATTAAATTCTATTTTTGAGTATTTATTACTTGAAAGATCATCATCTCATTTTAAACCTTTTTATCCACTTTTTGTTAGGGAAAAAACTACATTTGGTTGCACATTTATTTTCTCTGTACTGTTGCAGCTACCAGAATAAAGGCTATGAATTCTTTCCTTCTTGTTCTACCTTAGAATTTAATCCCAACTCATATAACCTCCTCTGAAAAGGGCTATTAGGGATGAGCATGGTGTGAGGGAAGTGGTTTCTGAGAGCAATGGCCATTGACAATAGAACAACTCAGGACTTGCAACTACTTCCCTATAGTGTATCCTAGTAACCTTTGGAGACTGGGAAGTGTCATGTGGCTGTGATGACTAGCAGGTGAACCTTATAGCTAGTTGGAATATCATTAATCTGTAGCTAGACAAAATAGCTACAGACCTAAGTACCATACAGTGCCAGTCTCATCATCTACAGTTCAAACTCTCCACCGATGGATGGGAAGAGTTAATCATGCATAATTTAATTTTCAGAAAAAAATCCTCCCTTGAGAAATACTGATGCCAAATCTACAAATTCCAATAAAGTTCAAATCTCTTAGGACTTTACAGGCATTTTGAGTCTCCTGTAGGAGAAGGTGACAGGGAGATGAAGATTGTAGAAGGTGTGTGTGTGTGTGTGTGTGTGTGTGTGTGTGTGTGTGTGTGTGTGTGTATGTAATGAAACCTATAGAAATCTCTTAAAAAGAATGGGGAAGAGCCTGGCACTGGTGGCTCACGCTTGTAATCTAGCTACTCAGGAGGCTGAGATCTGAGGATCGTGGTTCAAAGCCAGCCCAGGCAAGAAAGTCTGTGAAACTCTTATCTCCAATAAACCACCAGAAAACCGGAAGTGGAGCTGTAGCTCAAGTGGTAGAGCACTAGCCTTGAGCTGAGTTGCTGAGGGACAGTGCTCAGGCCCAGAGTTCAAGCACCATGACCGACCAAAAAAAAAAAAAGAAAAAAAAGAATGGGGAGGGGTTAAGAAAGTGATACAGAGGGATGAATGTAATCAAATAATTTATTGATACCAGGTCCCAACAGCAAAGCTATTTATCTACTTTAAAATGTTGTTATACTTTTTTTTCCTTTTTGAGGTAGACTCACATGTGGCCCATTTGTCTGGGACTTGCTATGTAGCACAGGTTGACCTTGGACATTTACTCCGAAACTGAATCCACCTGGCTTTTTTTTCTTTTTCTTTTTCTTTTTTCTTTTTTTATATTTAATTTTATTTTATTTGTGAACATACTGTACAGAGGAGTTACAATTACATGAGCAGGATAATGCGTACATTTCTTACCAAGCATTGCAGCCTCCTCCTTTGTTTACCCTTCACATCCCTTCCCAGCCTCCCCCCTCCCCCACAATCCCAATCCTTCTCCTGCCCCCCCCTTCCCCCACCCCCACCCCCGCACCGACGTTGTAAAGCTAGTTTTGGACATGACAACTTGTACTTCTCATTGTTGCAACAGGTCCACCTGTATACTTAAACAACTGGTTTTTCCCCATCTCCTCCACAAGTTATACTGACATCAAATATAGTGAAAGCAGGGGTTATACTGTGGGGGAAGAATCCACCTGGCTTTTAAGGTCCTTTTCTCCAATGTATAAAGGATTGAAGGTTAGGAAAGTAGAAATAGGAAAGGGGGGGCAGAAAATGGTAGCTTGGCATATAATTTTCCAGTTTTAGGATTTCTCTTTTTATCTCCACTGTCCTTTTCTCTTCCTTCCCAATTCATAGAGGGCATAGGTTTCCTTAGCCCATGAATTTCCTCTGTGCTTTCATTGTTTGAAGGCTATGTCTGGGTGTTTTTGTAGTCACCATCTTTTCTGATCATTCTGTTCCCTTTTCTGATCATGCCCTGTTTTTATAATATATTTTTTGAGCATTCATACTTTTTAACTTAAGATCACATACCAATGATAATTTGAATTTCACATATCTTTTCACCAAAACCGACATATTTTTATACTAAATGAAAAATTCAATTGGTCCCAAATAAGTGATATTCAGTAACTGGCAGCTATCCATTACCAACGTGTTTCAATGGGAAAAAAATGAAGTTGAAAATTTTCTAGATGGAAGAGGATTATTTGAAGAGTAAATGGCTTACTGTATCATCAGATATATAAATAACAGGTAAGCTGCTCATGTTCTAATCAAGAATTGATAATCATTTGTCATCTGAGGTGGTATACATTTTTTTAGTTACTATCTTTAAGTAGTTGTACCAAGGGTTTGCCATTTAACAAAACAATTTGGCATACTATTTTATTATGATATAACAACAAACTTAAAAGAAACCCTTTAAGGACAATTTTAAGCACATATAAAAGTAGGAAGATGGTGTAATTATTCATCTAAGCCATCACCCAGCACCAGCAATTTTTATCCCCATGCCAGTCTCCTTCCACCATGAATATCTTCCACCAAGCGTAGGATTATTATTTTGTGAGTGTGTACCAGTCTTGGGGCTTTAAGCCAGTCCTGGGGCTCTGGGCACTCTCCTTGAAGTTTGTTACTCAAGGCTAGAGCTCTACCACTTGAACCACAGCTCCACTTATAGCTTTTTGGTGGTTAATTGGAGACAGAAGTCTTATATACATTACTGCCTGGGTTGGCTTTGAACCACAATCCTCATATCTCAGCATCTTGGGTGGATAGGATTACAGGTTTGAACCACTGGTACCTGGTTTGGGATTGTTTTCAATCATGTGCTATATTTATGTATCTTTAAGAGATAGCTATTTAAAAGCCTGTAACCTCACTCCCCCAATCCCTCAAAATAGTATCATCTGATTTCAAATAAGACATGAATTGAAAATTTGCTATGAACAGATTTCTCTGTACCTACCCTTACTTATGCAACTTATTTGTTTAAGAAACCAAGATAATCTAAACTAGAATTTCTTACTTTGCAAAATATGCTGATTTTGACATATTTCTTTGATTCACCTGTATTTAAATGGTATTTGGAAACTAAAGGGCTGATTAAATTCAGGCTCAGTTTTAGGAAAAGGACACTTCATCGCAGGTTGCACCAGGAGGCACATGCACTCTGTCTTTCACTTTGTGATTTAAGAGCTTTAATGATAGATGATCATTGCCTACAGCTCAGGAGTATGGCATTGTAACTGTTCCTTCCTTCTTCCTTTCTGAATTGGAAAACTAAGAGGGAGTTTCCTTCATCAGCTATTTGCTCACTTCAGATGTAGTCTGCTTAAAAAAAAAAAACAGATTTTTTTCACCCAGCAGTCTTTAAACTATTTTATTTTTGCTTATGTATCATTGTAACCTCACAAGCTAAAACATATGTGAAATTTCTATCAGTTGCCATTGCTATACTTGGTGTTTTTCAAAATATTCCATTTTTGGCAAGTAAGAATTCAGCCACAAAACTTTAGATATTTTTGAAAACCTGTTTTCATATATATCATGAAAGTTTTTACATATGAATTTATTTAAAGTTTAAGTGTTAGTGGCTTATCTTAATACATGCAAAAAATTCTGTGATTATTGTTGGGCTAAGAATTAAAGCCTTTAAATTGAGAGATCAGTTACTACGTCGTTCTTAAGTATTGTGACCAACCCGTCCTAAATAAGATTCCTTGATTGTCTTACTACTTTCATTTTATCTGAGATAGATTAAGTGAATTTTCTGAAACTACAATGCTTAAGAAGCATTCATGTTCCTGACAATTAACACTGCACCGCAAAGATTTGGTTAATGTCTTAGCTCTTGCATTAACAGTATTTGTAGAATTGAACTAGATTTCCCCCAGTGAGATTTTGTATAAATGACTTTCTTTAAAATTAATTTTGGCAAGTTCCCTATAATTTTTGAGTGTCACAGAGCCTGTTGGTATAAAAGGCTATTAGAATTTTATAGGAAAAGAATCAACTTAATTTGGTATAGTTGTCCCTAATTAACCTGCCTACAAAATTATTACTTATCTTGTGCTTCTAGAATGCAAGGAACACTGGGGCAATATTGGGATAGCCAATGTCTACATCTCTTTTTACTCTGAAAGTTCAGGTGCAATGACAAAAGTTTTCTAGATTCAGAGTTGCCTATTTTCCTGTATAGTGTCAGCTTTCCTCTTCTGTCTTCCTTTGGTCAGTTGCTTATTGTGAACTAATGTTTCCATATCTCAGACTTCAGAGTAGATGGGAATGTTCATTAGAGAATTTCCTTTTCTAGAGAAAAATTGAGATGATTTTGTCAAAGCAAATGAAAGTATACTTGTAGGAAAATCATTGCAGCATTAAAATCTGGCAGATACTTAGCCCAAATGAATGAGAATTTAGAGTCACATAAAACCAAGATTAAAACCTAAACAAGAACAGACATGGTAGAAATAGAAAATGGATGAATGAGGTTATTCTTTGTCAACTGGGAAGATGCTGACTACTTTGTCAATGTAGCATTTCTGGGGCTTTGGGTTTATGAACCTAAGAACTCTATGGTTCTAACTCTATCACTCACTGGGCCTCTCTCAATAAATCACATTTCTCCCTGGGCCAGAGCTTCTTTCTGTGAAAATGAGGAAGTTTTGCTGAATGATTCTCCAAGGCCCTCTATGTTTTAATTCAGTGAATCCTATGAAACGTACTTGAAAGCTCTGCATCTCATCTACTATTGATGTGTGGAACAGCAAAGTAAAAGGATTTTCTTCTTGTATAAGTATATTTTTTACCCTGAGAATCATTTTAGTTTGAATCTGGAGCTAGAAGTAATGTGCTTACAGGAAACAACATGTTGGAAAACAAGTTAATGACAATAAACTTAGAATTCAAGAAAAGAGACAATAGATACCATATATATGTATGTATGTATATATATATATATATATATATATATACATATATACATATACACATATACACACACACTTTTTCTCCAACAGGCAAGTAAGTAAATAAATACATATCAGGTAATTATTGGCATGAGAATAATAAAGATTTTAAGTGAAAACAATTTTGATTATTTTGATACTTGATTAAACACAGGAAACATCAGAATAGGTGACACTGGAGTAAAGAACACAGACAGTAGAAGAAGCAGAGCATTGCAAGTTTCTTTCTGCACAGGGAGAGGCTTATATGGGCAGGCTGGGACATCATTTCAGATTTTTAGTTTCGATTCTCAGCATGTTCTTTTCCTAACCTTTTTCTTTTTAATTGCATCCTCATTTTATCCAAGCCAACAGCTTCAGAATTACTGTGCTTTTCGTTTCATGCAGTCACTTTGCAAATAGAGCATGTCTGAACTCCTCTGTGAGCAAACAGAATGTAAAAAAACTTTCACTTTGATTCTGAGGCAAAATGTCTACAAACAGCAGAATTTAGTCACAGTTTCACCCAAAGTGGCACCAGTAAACTCTCTCATTGTCATGGCTCTGCCCAAAATAAGGCTATCACACTCCTTAAACATGGCTCCTCACCTTTTGCGCTCAAAGTTAAATGATCTTAATTTATACTTCCAGAGAAGAAAATCTCTAAGGCTGAAGGACTGAGCGTAGATTGATTGCCGATCAAGCACAAGGACTTTCAAGATACAACAATCCCCACCCCCATACACACACTTGACAATAAGATAAATAGTCCAAGTATTCAATGGGGCTAAGCAGAGTGACCAATTTTAGTGTTTATTTCAAGCCTGCAAAGCAGTCATGAGAAATGTCCATTTTTAACATCATGGTGTTGCATTCAAATACTTCCCCTCCAGTTTTAATCTGTAATTGCATGCTCTGCCTTCTCTCTTTACTTGTCATGCCCTTGGGGCTTTGTTCTGCCAAATTGTTGGCTCACCCATTTCCATGGTAATTTATAGAACCTATTCACTTTGTGTCACCACAGGTTATTAAATGAAAATGGAAACACTCTGCTATTAAGAAATCTTTTTTGAAACAAAATGTAAATAACATACTGAAAGAAACCAAGGCCCTTTCAAATGAGAAGTACAATGTAATTATAGGGGTTTTATTACAGGACATTTTCTTTCTTCTAAATATTCTTTCTGAGGGCATACTATATCCAAATTAAAATACTGTCTGTTAGGAGCCTTTTATTTATTTAAGATTTTTCCCATTTTGGTGGGAATGAGATTTTGGAGTCATTCCCAGGGCTCTGAAAACCTACCTGTATGCCAAGCCTTGTGTCTGGGCTGAACATGCTATTTCACATATGCACAGACCACTATTTTAAAACATACCAGAAGTATAATTTAATACTTATTTAAAATTTACTTAAAATAATACTTAAAACTTGGAGTAAATTTACCATGTATAGTAATGCATGGTAAATATATTCATTTTCTTAACTGACAGCTTCCCCAACTATCATCTGTATCAGCTAAACATGTTTCCCTTGAAGTCTTAAAGTGTTTGTCATACTTAGAAACCCTTTGTGTACACAGATTTTTGTACAATATGTAGAATTAAGTTGTTCATTAAAAGAAATATTATAGATTACTAAACAGGTTCTTTTAGCAATTCTTTTCATCATGAGCTCTTGAACTTCCAAAAATTATCTGTACAAACGATTACATCTTTTCTGAACAGAGGATGCATAGCAGTGTTCATCTAGTTTTCAAAAGTGAGATGCACTCATGAGATTGGCATCTAATACATAAAAGGTGAGATGTGAGGGTGAGGGAGAGTTTACTCTGAAATAGTGAGAAAATTGAATTTCCTTGCCATCATCTGTATTAAAAAAAAACAAAACAGAAAATCTCAAATCTGAAAGTAAGAAAATGTTTTGTAGGTATGTGGAGTATATCTCAAGAATAATTCTTGTGAATACCTAAAGTAGTATATACGGATACTACTGATACTAACCTGTGATTTTATATTTCACTTCTTTTAATCTTGTCCTCTGTATTTGCTCAAATCTATGATTTACTGAAAGAAATAATTCACAGTAGCAGTTGACAGGTTTTAATTTTTTCCCCATCATCTGAACATTTAGCATGAGAGGAGGAACTTGCAACAGTTACTCCAAAAATATGATTCATTAAGTAAAAATAAAAGTTTCCAGTTATCTGAATTTGAATGCTAACCAGATGACTGAACACCAGAAAGACTGTCCTTCAACATAGTCTCACCCGTAACAGGTAGTTATAGTTTCAATTTCCCTTTGTTTTCATGTTTTATCCTGCAAAACAAGTTCATATTTGCATTTCTGCTCACTAACTGAAAATGCCAAGGAAAATGGATAAGTATTTGCATACAGAAGAAAATGGGAAAATTGAAATAAGATTTATATTTCTTAGAAAACTCAGACTTAATCATCAGAAAGCATAAGCAAATGCAGACCAAAGATTAAGTGATTTCCCACTTTGCGTTCTATGTCTCACATGCATCCAAAACTTTGGAATTCAGACTTGTGTATTTAATTCCAGATCTGTGAGTTTGATCTTGCACAACTTGGTAATATACTTAATGAAGAGGTAGATTGCTCTTTAGTACCCATGTGGTGGTATCAATAATAAATATGTAAAGATCCACCAATAGTTGGGTGGCCTGTCCACCCACCAAATAGTAATTCATAGCTATTCAGGTATCACAGAATTACTTGAGAATATTCTCTTAGAGAATTATTGTTTTGGTTTTAACTAGCATGTATTAATTATACAAAATAATGGGTCCATAATGACCTTTTCATACATGTATACTATCAACTTTGATGATACTCAATCTCCCCCAAACACTTTTGTTCTTGAACCTACTCCTGTTAGTCTGTTTTCCGCCATACCTATGCCCCATTGCATTTTCATGTAATTTTGTTTTTACATCTAGCTTCTTCATGGGAAAGAACACTTATGATATTCATCTTTCTGAGTCTGGTTTATTTGCTTGACATGATGATCTGCAGCTCTATCTGTTTTCCTGCAAATGATATAATTTTATTCCTTATGGCCAAATATTTTCTTTATCCATTCATCAGTTGATGGGTACCTAGCCTGATTCCATTGCATGGCTATTGTGAACAGTTTCACCATTAAACATGGGGAGGGGAGAGGTTCTGATATCTCTATTAGATGCTGACTTTGATTCCTTTATGTATGTATCCAGGAGTGGTATAGTTAGATCATATGGTAGTTTTGTTTTTGCTTTTTGTGGGCCATCCATATTGATTTTCCTATGGGCTACAGGAATTTACATTCCCCCAACAATGCGTAAGGGTTTGCTTTTCCCTTTATGTTCTCCAGCATCTGTTTTCTTGGCAATTGTCATTCTAACTGGAATAGTTAGAATGTAGTTTTTGTCTTTCTCTGATGGCTAAGGGTGTTGAACATTTGAAAAAATGTATTTATTGGCCATTTGTACTTCTTTGAGAACTGTTTGTTCAATTCATTTACCTACTTATTGATTGGATTATTTGCTCATTGGCTATTTAACTTTTTTAAAGCTCTCTATATTTTAGATGTGAATCTTTTATCAGATAATTAGTTGGAAGCATTTCTTCCTGTCCTTTAGGCTGTCTCTTCACTCTGGTAAAGCTTTTAAGTGTGAAGTAATCTCACTTTTATTCTTGATATTAATTCCTAAACCTATTGGAGTCGCATTCAGAAAGTCATTGCCTATGCTTATATCTTAGTATATTTTTCCCTTAATAATTCTATAGTTTCTACTCTAACAGTAAGATCTTTGATCCAACTTGAATAGATTTTTATACAGGGAATCTATTTTCAATCAGTCATCTACATGTGAATGTCCAGCACAATTTTTCTAGCACAATTCCTTAAAGAGGCTATCTTTTCTCCTTTGTAAGTTTTTGGCACCTTTGTAAAAAATCAGATGACTATAGCTGTGTAGGATTCCTCCCCCTGATTCCTCTATTCTATTCCTTTGATCTATATGTATTATATCATTGTGCCAGTACCATGCTGGCATTATGGCTTTGTAGTATAATCTGAAACTAGGCATTGTGATATCTCCAGCATTGTTCTTTTTGCTCAGAATGCTATTTGGGGCCTTTTCTATTTCCATAAAAATTTTAGGAATATTATACCTATATAGATCATTTTCAGTAATATAACCAACCATTTCCCCAATATTAATTTCACCATGCTATAAATTTGGAGGTCTTTAATTTCTTTCTTCAAGGTTTTACAGTTTTCATTGTAGAAGTCTTTCACTGTTTTGGTTATCCTCATTCCTAGGAATTTTATTTAGTTTCTGAGGCTGTATTGAGGGAGATTGCTTTTCTGATTTCTTTCTTAGCCTGTACTTTATTAGTATTTAGAAAAGCTAAAGAAATTTTTTCACATTTATTTTGTGTGCTGCTACTTTGTCAAAAATGTGTTAGATTATTCTATTTATTTATAGTTGTGGCATTTTAAGGTCTTTTAAATATAGGGTACTGTGGCAGTGGGGATAATTTTAGTTCTTCTTTGCCTCTTTGTATCATTTTTATTTCTTTCTCTTGACTTATGGAACTGGCTAAGAATTCAAGCACTATGGTGAATAGGACTGAACAGAACTGACGATCTTGTCTTGCAATTAGTTTTAGAGGAAATACTCCCAGATTTTCCCCAATCAATGTAATTTTGGCTATAGGATTTTCTCTTAGCCTTTACTATGCTGAAGTATGTTCCTTCTATCCCTATTTTTTTGTAGGATTTTTTTTAGTCAAGAAGAGATGTTGAATTTGTGAAAGGCTTTTACTGAATCTATGGAGGTGATCATGTGTTTTTTTGTCCTTGATTCTACACATATGCTATTTTACATATGAATATTACATTTATTATTTAACTATCTTTGCATCCTTGGAATGGAGCCATTTTAGTTGTCATTTTTAACCTTTTTAATGTGCTATTGAATTTTGTTTACACATACTTTATTTAAGAATCTTAGATCTAAGTTTATCAAGGAAATCTGATAATACTTTTCTTTTTATGTTTTTATCATTATTTGGTTTGGCTTAGCCTAACACTGGCTTTATGTACTGAATTTGGTAGCATTTACTTGCCTTTAATGTTAGTTTGTAAATGTCTGGTAGAATTAACAATGAATCTATCTGGGTCTTGATTTGTCTAGAGACTTCCTATTAGTTATTAGTTATTTTGTTGCTTATCAGTTATTACTTATTTTGTTGGTAGTTGCAGCTCTATTTTATTTGTGTACATCTTACTGGTTTAATTTTTGTAATAAACCGAAGTGTCTACATGTTTATTTTTTCCAGACTTTATAATGTTTTGGAATTTAAAATTTCCAAATACTACCAAGTGATTTCCTGGATATCTGTCACAATATTCCCTTATTCAGCCCCAATTTAATTAATTTATGTCTTCTTTTTATTTACCTTTTGTAAGTTTGACTAAAGATTGACCATTTTTGTCTACCTTTTCACAAAGCTAAATCTGTTTCTTTGATTCCTTGTATTATTTTTGTTTCTAGTTCATTAATTTCCAACTTGATCATAATTATTTCTTTGGTTTACTATTCTTTTTTAAGGTTTTGAGATGCATCATCAAGGTTATTTAGTTGAGTTTGTTCTATTGTTTTTTTCATGTATCCACTCACAGCTATTGGCTTTTCTTAAAACTCTCTTTGTTGTATCCGTAAAATTTTGATAATTAGTATTTTCTTTTTAATTTGGGTGTATGAATTATTCAGTTTCCCTCCTGATTTATTCAGTTATTATTCATTCTTCATTTGTTTGTGTAGCTTCACTTGCTTGATTTGTAATATTATTCTATTACAACATAATAAGATATGAGAAATTTTATGTTTGTTTAGACTTGATCTATCAGCTGAAATGAGATGTGTTTTCAAGAAAGGTCCATGAGTTTGTGAGAAGAATATGTACTTTGTAGCATTTTGATTGGAAGTTTTATAGATGTCTGTCATGATGTTTAACTCTTAAATTTCTTTCCTGATTTTCTTCTTTTGTGAGATGATCTGACTATTTACTTGGAATGAAAGGAAAGAAAAAAGAGAATATATGATAACAGCATCCTAGCTTGTTTGTCAAAAGTTTCTGTTGCGAGGTTCCGGGAAGATGGCGGAGGAGAAGCTGGAATCTGAACAAGCTCTCGCATAGAAAGTAGGTTTAGAGTTCCAGTGAACAGTCCTAAGCCAGAGAATCACACCAAGTGTACCATCACAGGACAGAGAGTTAGACAAGAGAGGGGAAGCCAAGGAAACGCACCAGCTGCCGCTCTGGCGGCGGGGTCGCGGCGGCGACCACCGCCGCGGGAGTCATACCTGAGACACAGAGAGTAGGGGACGAAGGAGCCAGACGCAGCGGACGAGCGGATTCTACTCAACACCAACAAGAACCGACAAGGAGCGAACATCTTCATCCTGCTGTTTGCAGACCAGAGACGACCCAGGATCCAAGACTCGGCGTGAGTACAAGCCCGACATCCTCACTCCTCAGGGAGCAGAGGAGGGAAGGCCACCCCTCCCCCCCCAGCACCGGTGATCTCCATCTTGGATACCGACAAAGCTCGGAGTTGCTGCTAGCTCCAGCTCAGGCCTTGGAATAAAACGAGTCATTTAGCAGGTCACAAGAACTTAATGCCGAAGTGACCTGCCAGACTCAGCTCCATCCAGGGAAAAGTCACCCAGCTCAGGCGCCAGCCATCGGAGTGCCTAGCGTCACTGGGTAACCAGAGCCAGAGGCTGCCCCTCCCTCTAGCAGCCACCACAATCAATTGAAAAACAGAAACCCTGAGAATGGCTCCAGGCTGGGCGCTGTGAGCTCTATCACAAAATAGCCCCAGGGAAAAGCTACTGTTTGTTGAAAGGCCTCAACCCTACCCAGAACCTAGCCTCATAACCACATCCCCCTCTTTTGTGACTCTCAAAGCAGACCACCCTCCCAGAAAACTAACCTGGGAGGGGGATCTCAAAATCTTGGGTAAAGCAGAGCATTTTTCTGCCTCTTCCAACCAACCGACTTAAGAAACCAATCAAGCCACAGGACCTCAAGCTGACCAGAGACTACAACAAGAGACTGGTCGCAGACAAAAGGGAGATACAGGATTCCTCCCACTCCTCCCCCCCCCCCCCAAAAAAAAAATCAAAAGACTTTTTTTTCTTTTTTTCTTTTTTTTTTTTTTTTTTCTTTTTTTTTTTTTTCTTCTTCTTTTCTTTTTTTTTGCTTGTTTTTTGTTTTTTGTTACCTTATATATATATATATATATATATATATAAATTTTTTCCCTTCTAAAACTTTTATTAATCTTTAATTTTTGCCTCTTCTGAAAAAATAATTGTTTTTCAGTAATTTTTTTTTCTCATCTTATAATTTTTATTTTAGGAATACGTGAATGAGAGTTTTCCTTTCTTTTCTTGTCTTCTTTCTCTTTTTCTTTCATTCTTAATTATCTTTTTGTTTTTTATCTAGCTCTACTGAACTTCTGATCTTTTCTTCTCCCTTTCCCATCCTTAAAGCTTTCCACATCTCCTCTATGTCCCTCCCCTTCTCTGAACATATTCACATTCCTCTCTAAATAGACGGTCTTTTAACCTCTATAATAACATTAATTTTTACGTTTCTATTCTTTTTCTGGTCTCTCTTTATTCCCCTTTCCGTCTCTTCTTTTTCTCTCTCTCTCTACTTGCATCCTACCCAACCCATTTCCTGCACTGTGATTAGGACATAGTTAACTCTCCCTGTGCCTCCCCACACCAATCTATTCCTATTTTTTACCCACATCTCTCCCTAATCCTAATAATTTCTGGTTTTCCAAATTCTTTTCTGCGGTTCGAAGTCCTTTAACATATAGTCATTTGATGTTGAATAGATGTATCTGTTGAACTAGATTGTATCTGTAGACTATTGACTGTACAAATGCAAACTTTGGTTGATGGTTGCCTTAAGATAGTGTTCTAGCACAAAACTGGTGCAATCTGTATCTCAAATGGGCCGAGTAAGCCGGAAAAACACAAGAAAAATGGCAAATTCGGGTATCTCAATTCCCAACCTTGATAATCAGGGATTAGAACAGATAAAGAATAATCCAGAGGAGAGTTCCCAAATAGCTCTACAAACACTAATAGCAAACATGATAAATGAGAAGTTTGACAATGTACAAAGGACTCTGTATGAGCGTGATAGGGAGAGAGAGGAGGCATCCCAGAAGTTTATACAGGAACATCATAAGCGTGAGGAAGCTTCTCAAAAACTGATACAGGATTTGCGTGAACAACTTGAGAATACTCAAAGAGAAAGGGAGGAATGGCGTGAGCAGGCAGAGAACACTCAAAGAGAACTGCAGGAATCCCACAGAAGGGAGGAAACTAATCAAAGAGTAATTCACGAATTAAGAGACCAGGTAGAGAATACACAAAGATCACTAAAGACATTCATGGAATCCATTAACAAAGAGCTGAAGGAAGTCAGGGAGACCACAAAGGGAAGGCTGAATGGAACCCAACAGAAGGAATGGGAGTCCAAAGAAACCATAACCAATCAACTAAGTGATTTGAGAACAAACACTGAACACCAAATTAAGGAAGTAAAGAAATTCATACAAGACCTAAAACAGAGCTTCAACAAAGAACTTGAAGCCATCAAAGCTGACCAATTAGAAGGAAAAGAGATAAAAAACAAAGTAGAGAGTCTTGACAGCAGGTTAGACCATGCAGAAGATCGAATCTCAGGGATTGAAGACAGCCTAGATATTATAGAGAAAGAACATACAACCATCCAAGACAAGTCCAAGAAATATGATAGGTCTATCCAACACCTGGAAGACACCATCAGAAGGCCCAATCTAAGGATAATGGGTGTAGAGGAGCACCTAGAAACAGAAGTTAATGGTCTAGGAAATTTGTTTAACAGGATCCTAGCAGAGAACTTCCCAAACATACAAAAAGATAGGCCTATTCAGATACAAGAAGCTTTTAGAACCCCAAATAGACCAGACCAGAATAGGACATCCCACCGTCACATTATAATCCACACAGGATCAACCCAGACCAAGGAAAAGATCCTTAAAGCTGTCAAGGAGAAAAGGTTAATCACCTATAAAGGGAAACCAATTAGAATTACCTCAGATTTCTCACCAGAGACAATCAAAGCAAGAAGAGCCTGGAATGATGTATGCCATGCCCTAAAAACAAACAACTATCAACCAAGAATACTGTACCCAGCTAAACTCTCCTTCATAACTGAAGGCCAAATAAAAACCTTCCATAGCAAAGAAAAATTGAAACAATACATCTCCACCAAACCAGCCCTGCAAAAGATTCTTAAAGATGTCCTACACATAGAAAACCAACAAGAACGCAACAAAGGCCAAGAAACTGCACCCAAACTGAGAATCCAAGAACCTTAGGAAGAACCCAGTTTTCACAGCCCCCAAGAAGGTGGATAACATGGCAGGAACTTCCAAATACCTCTCAGTCCTATCTCTTAATGTTAACGGACTGAACTCTCCAATTAAGCGACATAGACTGTCTAGTTGGATTAAAAAACAAGACCCTTCTATCTGCTGCCTGCAGGAGTCACATCTTGCCCGTAAAAACAAACATATTTTCAAGGTTAAAGGCTGGAACAAAATCTACCAAGCAAACGGCCCTCATAAACAGGCGGGAGTTGCAATCCTAATATCAGATAAAATAGACTTCAAATTAAAATTCATGAGAAGAGATAAAGAAGGTCGCTACATACTAATTAAAGGATCTCTCCTTCAGGAGGATATTACAATTCTAAATATCTATTCGCCAAACAATGGAGCACCCAAATTTATCAAAGAAACACTACTTTCCCTCAAATCCCAGATAGATCCAAAGACATTAATCGTTGGGGATTTTAACACACCACTCTCCCCACTAGATAGATCAACTCGGCAAAAACTCAACAGAGAAACCGCAGATCTAAACAGCTGCATAGATCAACTAGACTTAACAGACATTTACCGAACATTTCACCCAGCAGCATCAGAATACACGTTCTTCTCAGCAGCACATGGGACGTTTTCTAAAATAGACCACATTTTAGGCCATAAAGCAAACTTGTCTAAATTCAGAAACATTGAAGTTATACCTTGCATTCTCTCTGACCACAAGGGAATAAAATTAGAACTCAACACCAAAAGCCACCAAAGAAAGTCCGGTATCACATGGAGGCTGAACAACACACTGCTGAATCATGAGTGGGTCATGGAAGAGATTAGAAAGGAAATTCAAATGTTCATGCTATTCAACAAAAATGAACACACAAATTACCAGCTCCTCTGGGACACAGCAAAGGCAGTACTCAGAGGCAAGTTTATAGCTCTGAGCTCCTACATCAACAAATTGGAGAGATCGGAAACTAATAATTTAATGACACATCTAAACCTCCTTGAAAAAGAGCAGCAAGATAAACCCCAATCCAGTAGACGGAAAGAAATAATCAAAATTAAATCAGAATTAAATGAATTAGAATACAAAAAAACTATAGAAAGAATCAACAAAACAAAGAGTTGGTTCTTCGAAAAACTTAACAAAATTGACAGACCCTTAGCAAACCTTATCAGAAAAAGGAGAGAACACACCCAAATTAATAAACTCAGAGATGAGAATGGAAACATCACCACGGAAACAACCAAGATTCAGAACATTATAAGGGAATACTTCTCAAAACTTTATGCTAATAAGTTTGAGAACTTGACAGAAATGGACCTTTTCCTAGCAAATATTGACATGCCAAAACTAAACCAAGATGAGTTAAACCAGCTTAACAGGCCCATATCAAGCATCGAAATAGAAACAGCAATAAGAGACCTCCCAGCTAAGAAAAGTCCAGGACCAGATGGTTTTACAGCGGAATTTTACAAGGCCTTCAAAGCAGAGCTCACACCAATACTCCTCCAACTCTTCAATGAAATTGAAAGAGAAAGCTCACTACCGAACACATTCTATGAAGCCATCATAACCCTCATCCCAAAACCAGGCAGGGACTCATCAAAGAAAGAGAACTATAGACCCATTTCTTTGATGAACATTGATGCAAAACTTCTCAACAAAATTTTGGCCAATCGACTTCAACAATTCATCCAAAAAATCATACACCATGATCAAACAGGATTCATTTCAGGGATGCAAAGCTGGTTCAATATACGCAAATCAATTAATATTATTCATCACATCAACAGGAGCAAGAATAAGAACCACATGGTTATCTCAATAGATGCAGAAAAAGCATTTGACAAGATCCAACACCCCTTTATGATGAAGGTTCTGGAAAAATTAGGAATCCATGGAACATTCCTCAATACAATAAAGGCTGTATATGACAAACCTACAGCCAGCATTATACTCAATGGTGAAAAACTAAAGCCATTTCCTCTTAACTCAGGAACAAGACAAGGATGCCCACTCTCTCCACTTCTCTTCAATCTAGTATTAGAATGCCTAGCTACAGCAATAAGACAAGATGCAGACATAAAGGGGATCCAAATAGGGAAAGAAGAAATAAAACTCTCCCTCTTTGCAGATGACATGATCTTGTATTTAAAGAATCCCATAGACTCCACTCCCAAATTACTCAAGCTGATTCAAAACTTTGGCAAAGTAGCAGGTTATAAAATTAACCCCCAAAAATCAATGGCTTTTCTATATGCCAACAATGAGAAAAGTGTGGCTGAAATTAGGAAAGCAACTCCATTTGTAATAGCCCCACAAAAAATAAAATACCTAGGAATTAACTTAACCAAAGAAGTGAAGGACCTCTATGATGAAAACTTTAAAATCTTGAAAAAGGAAATCAACACAGAACTTAAAAAATGGCAAAACCTCCCATGCTCCTGGATTGGCAAGATTAACATCGTGAAAATGGCAATACTTCCCAAGGCTATCTACAAATTCAACGCGATACCTATCAAAATTCCACCCTCATTCTTCAAGGAAATAGAGGAGGCAATCCAAAAATTCATATGGAACAATAAAAGACCCCGAATAGCAAAAACGCTCCTCAACGGAAAGAACACTGCTGGAGGAATATCAATACCAAATTTCAAACTCTACTATAAAGCCATAGTAATCAAAACAGCTTGGTATTGGCATAAGAACAGACCTCAGGACCAATGGAATAGAATTGAAAACCCAGAAATGAACCTACAGACCTATAGCCACCTAATCTTCGATAAGGAAGCTAAAACAATAGAATGGAAGAAAGACAGCCTCTTCAGTAAATGGTGCTGGCAAAATTGGTTAAGTACATGTAGAAAACTAAAGCTAGATCCTTATATATCACCCTGCACCAGAATCAACTCCAAATGGATCAAAGACCTTGAACTCAAAGCAGACACTCTGAAAACATTACAGGATGGAATAGGAGAAACCCTAGGTCTCCTTGGCTCAGGTCGAAATTTTCTGAATAGAGACCCGGAAGCACAACAAATCAAAGAAAGGTTGGACAAATGGGATTGCATAAGATTGCAGAGCTTCTGCAGGGCAAATGACATAGCTGGCAAGATCAATAAAAAACCCACCGATTGGGAGAAGATCTTTACTAGCCATACAACGGACAAGGGTCTCATATCTAAAATATACTTGGAACTCAAAAAATTAAACCACCCAACAACAAATCCTCAAAGAAACAACTGCCCAATAAATAAGTGGGCGAAAGACTTAAAGAGAAGCTTCTCTGAAGAAGAAAGAAGGATGGCCAATAGACACATGAAGAAATGTTCAACATCCCTAGCCATAAAAGAAATGCAAATCAAAACAACATTGAGATATCACCTCACTCCAGTTAGAACAGCAAAAATCAAGAACTCCAATAACAACAGATGCTGGAGGGGATGTGGACAGAAAGGAACCCTACTTCATTGTTGGTGGGAATGTAAACTTGTTCAACCACTTTGGAAAGCAGTATGGAGGTTCCTCAAAAGACTTCACATAGATCTCCCCTATGATCCAGCAATCCCACTTTTGGGCATTTACCCAAATGTTTACAAACAAGACCACACTAAAGCTACCAGCACAACTATGTTTATTGCAGCATTATTTACCATAGCTAAGATATGGAACCAACCCAGATGCCCCTCAGTAGATGAATGGATCAAGAAAATGTGGTATATATACACAATGGAATTCTATGCCTCCATCAGAAAGAATGACATTTCCCCATTTGTTAGGAAATGGAAAGGTTTGGAAAAAATTATATTAAGTGAAGTAAGCCAGGCCCAAAGAAGCATAGGTCCCATGGTTTCCCTTATTTGCAATATCTAGTATAGGTATGAGTCAAGCGGAAAAGGTCAGATAATGTGATGCTAGGAAAATGAACCCTTAAATATGTATTTTAATGTTTTCGTTTCTTTCATGCATGTATTTCTAATGCATTTATAAGATTATTTCTTTGTTGCTTTGTATGTCCCTCCCTCACAGTGTAACCCCCGTTTTCACTATATTTGATGTCAGTATAACATGTGGAGGAGATGGGGACAAACAAGTCGTTTAAGGATTCAGGTGGACCTGTTGCAACAATGAGAAGTACAAAATGTCATGTCAAAACCAGCTTTACAATGCCGGTGTGGGGGGGGGGAGGGGGGTATAATTGGGTGGGGGGAGGGGGGTAAAATTGGGTGGGGGGAGGGGGGAGGCGGGGAAGGGAAGTGAAGGGTAAACAAAGGAGGAGGCTGCAATGCTTGGTAAGAAATGTATCCATTATCCTGCCCATGTAATTGTAGCCCCTTTGTACAGTATGTTCTCAAATAAAATAAAATACAATTAAAAAAAAAAAAAAAAAAAAAAAAAAAAAAAAAAGTTTCTGTTGCGTTTATATTACATGGTATAAGCTAAGAATGCGTGGGTGGGGGAGGGAGATAGTAGACTAGAGATACTCAGCATGCTCCCACATCTGCACAATAGACTTCAATAAATCTGGTCATCTTCATTGGTCAAAAACAGTAAAATTCTGCTCTAAGTTGAACAAATTAAGTTGAGACAGATTTTGCTTCAGAATAAATGGGCTATTTTAATATTAACATTTATACTGTGTAATTGCCTTTTAGGTTTTCTGACAGCTGTAAGACAATGAAAGACTCTCCCTTTTTCCACCATGCATACATCATTGCACCTTACCCATCAGCTTAGCCACTTGTCTCTTTAGGTTACAAACTACCTAATGGGAGGCTCTTTTATACTCAGCGCTGGAAATAATGTCTGATATGTAGGAAGAAGTCAATGAATATTCAAAGGATCAAATTATTAGACTTCAAGTTTCTAAGTCAAATGCCAATTCTTTATTTTAAAGCCCAGTCTTGGGCTGGGTGCCGGTGGCTCACGCCTGTAATCCTAGCTACTTAGGCTACTGAGATCTGAGATGGTGGTTCAAAGCCAGCCTGGGAAGGAAAGTCTGAGAGACTCTTATCTCCAATAAACCACTAGAAAACCAGAAGTGGCGCTGTGGCTCAAGCAGTAGAGCGCTCACCTTGAGCTGAAGAGCGCAGAGACAGCGCCCAGGCCCAGAGTTCAAGCTCCATGACTGACCGAAAAAAAAAAAAAATCCCAGTCTTCAAGGTGCTTCTGGTTATAAGTATTCTGGCACTATAATTTAGATTACTTGGTGTGTTTATTCTTGTAACAAAACCTATGTTATTATATTGTTTATGTAGCCCATATTGTTGTATATTATTTTGTTCTTTGAATTCATTTAGGAATAAAAAGATTATACTTGGAGATTGTATTTGGAGACTTTCAATTTACATTTTGTTTCAAGGAATGTAAAACCCTTTAGTACAAGAAAAATTATTTCAAATTTTCTAATTGGATCTCAATAATGATGGTTTATTTAATATGCTCTGAGTTCTCTTAGAATATTATCACTCCTTTTCTCGTTTTCCTTTGCATGTTGAATACTTCTATTGAATATGTGATCTTTCTTACCTTGGCACTGCTTTTGTGTAGGGTAGTTAGGTGCTGAGAAATCAAGAGAGAGAATTGTGCTATGTCTGATTGTGGCTTCTCCTGTCTTTAAAATTTAGGCACTAGCTGAGAATCCGGCATGCTTCCTTTTCTTGCTCTCACCTTACTTTTACTTTCATAGCTAAGTCCACGTATTGAGAATACTAATCATTTCCCTAAAGATCGACTAACACCCCTACTTGGCTTAATTATCTTCTGCAAACTTCCTTTTGATTTCTCCACATTTACTCTTCCATGCAGGCTTCCTGAGACGAGATTACTGAAGACTACTGAAGTTATTTGTTCCACTTATCTTGTTGCCAGAGTTAACCACAGAGGGGAGAATGATGTAAATATGCTGAGATGAAATGGTCATGAACTGAAATTTTGCTTCTGATGTAATTGCCAACTCTGTTGTACCCGTTGGTCTGTATTGCCAACTGAGCAAAGAGTACTTTCTGCCTGGAATTTTTGGGGATATCAACCCCAGGGAACTTCATGGAGACCTGAAATACAAAAGCTCAGGCAGGGCGGGAGGAGCTCGGGATTTAGCTGGATCTTGATTTACTGGGCTTCCTTTTTCTGAGTTCAACCCTTAAAAAATGTCTAGTGTGGTGAGCAGAGCGGATGAGAGCAAATTAACTTTCGTGTTCCAGCCGGAAGATGAGCGAGAGTGAATCCATCACTCCGCCCCTAGCTCCGACAGTGTTCATCTGCAGAAGCAAACTTCTGCGTGGGCATCGCCAGGGAAATTTATTTCTAGGGCAAATTTATTGCTCACTTTCAGGGCGCCTCATCTTTCTGGCAATCGGGGTAATTGTGCTTCAGTAATAACATTGTCACAAGCTATTCTTTACCGTGAGGAGCTGGTAATGACTCTGCCTTACATTTGCATTAATTCTGACAAGATCTACTGGTGTTTGTTGATCTGTAAATTCCAAAATGGCAAACAAAAGGAAAGGTCAACGGCAGCAATGATAGTTGCAGCTATACAAAAAAGTGGGATGTGGAAATTCCAGGTGATAACCTGGCTGAGAGGGAATTTCCGGGAGGGCATGGTCTCCAGCCTTTTTTCAACTATTTCACCCATCTGTTACGAGGTAATTAATGTTTCATAGCAAGGCCAATAGGAGAATATAATTTAATCATACATGATATTTTCCCAGAATCTATATCGTATAAGAACTTTTGAAACTCTGTTGAGGGTCCTTGGTTGCTTTGGATTTAGGCTAAGCACCTAGTAGGCTTCTTTTGGAAGCTTCAAGACAACTTGGTACCATTTTGAACCCTTTCCTCACTATATTCTTCATTACATAGAAAACTCAGAAAAGCTGGTTTAAACACAAAGACATAAAAACACCTTGATTCTTTGGATTTCTTTTGGGGAAGTGTGGTCCACATCACCCTCAATTTTCTTTCTTTTTTTTTTTCTTTCTGCTGATACTGGGGCTTGAACTCAGGGCCTTGGTGTTGTCCCTGAACCTCTTTTTGCTCAGGCTAGCATTCTACCACTTGAACCACAGTATCACTTCTGACTTCTTCTGTGTAGTTTATTGGAGATAAGAATCTCATAGACTTTCCTTCTTGGGCTGACTTTGAACCGCGATCCTCAGATTTTAGCATCCTGAGTAACTAGGTTTACAGATATAAGCCACTGGTGCCCAGCTTTCAATTTTCTATTTTTTTCCATTCCAGTGACTTTACCATTAAAAAATAACATTTTATTGTAGAGGTGATGTACAGATTGGTTAAAGTTACATAAGTAAAGTAAGGAGTATATTTCTTTTCTTTCTTTCTTTCTTTCTTTCTTTTTTTAACATTTCTTTTTGAACAGTGTTGCCTACTTCCTGCTTTTCTCCCATTTTCCTTTCCCCCTTCCCCTCTCACCCAAGTTGTAAAGTTCATTTCCAACATAGCATCTAGTAACTATCACTATGGCATTGGTTTACCCTTTGTTCCACTGTTTTCTGTGATTCCCTTTCTCTTAATGTGAGACTTTCTGAATGCTTTTAGAATGGGTTAACTATTTCTTCCTCTGCATTCCCTCTCACTCAGACAACACAGTAGCTTCTTGCTGCTCTTTCTTACTATCTTAGGCTGTTTATGTTGTTATTTTGTTGTAGACCATGTGATAATGAGTAATTTATAGAAGAAAGAGATTGAATTGGGTTGAGAATCTAGGCAGCCACATCTGCAGAAGGCTTTATGTTCCTTTAACTCATAATAGAACACAAGTTTAAGCTGGCACAGCAGAAGCAGAGGAAAAGTGGATGAACTCCAAATAGCAAGCCTATCTCTAAGAGAAAAGCATTAACCCATGCAGGAGAACCACACTTTGTCAAACTAAAAGGCAAGTTGAAGCACACTGAGTATCAGAACAGAGTTTATCTGATGAACTGGGGGGAGACCACTTAGAATTAGCCCTCTGGGTTCATATAAGTTTATTTTTTAAAAGGAAATTATAATAAACATTTTTTCTTTTCTGTTCTTCTTCTTTCATTAAAAAAAAAACAATTTATCAGTTGACAGGAGTAACACAACACTGTTTTGTGGTCGTCACTTATACATTTTAGATAAGAATTGCAATAAGAAGGAAACAGTTTTTTTTTTCCTGGTCCTGGGCCTTGAACTCTAGGCCTGAGCGCTGTGGCATAACACCTTTTGATCAAAGCTAGCACTCTACCTTATTAGTTATAGTACCACTCTGGCTTTTCTCTCTCTTGGACTTTCCTGCCCAGGCTGGCTATGAACTGCAATTCTCAGATCTCAGTTTCCTGAGTATCTAGGATTACAGATGTAATCCTACCACCAGTGCCCGGTTTAGAAACAGCTTTTAATGGAGAAAGCTGGAGAAACTTACTATTCTAGGCCACAATCATTAACAAGATTTTGATGTCAGGCCTCAAGGTTTCCTGGCATATCCTCATTTTCTAATATTTCAATTGTGTGAGTGCATGCAATATTTTAAATCCTTCTTCAGCTCCTTGAAACAGCTTCCACTTGTATCTTTTTAGCACTGTGACATTGAGGACTACACTGTCCTGTTACTTTTTACTTTCTACTCTCCTTCTCCACTCTTGTCTGTAGGGTAGGACTTGTGCACTTAATCATCAGAGTACTCATCTCATAATATTTACTCCAGCTAGGTGCTGGTGGCTCATGCCTATAATCATAGCTAATCAGGAGGCTGAGATCTGAGGATTATGGTTCAAAGCCAGCCAGGGCAGGAAAGTCTGTGAGACTCTTATCTCCAATAAACTACTAGGAAAAAGTTGGAATTGGTGCTGTGGCTCAAGTGGTAGAGCAGTAGCCTTAAGCACAAAGACAGTGTCCAGGCCCTGGGTTTAAGCCTAGGACTGATAATAAAAGATAAAAAATGCTCCATGAATATTGTAGTGAAAGCCAGAATGTTTGATGTCATTTCAATAATTATTACTTTGTGCAGGGACATCTGTCTTTTTATTCAGAGAAAATTTTATGAGAAGAGGTAGATAATTGTAGGAATCTGACATAATTCTGGGAGAGATATTGAAAACTTGGTTGAGTTCTTTAGGTATCTTTTTCTGTTGTTTTGCATTTGTTTGTTAATTTGTTTACTTATTGGGTCTTACTATGTAGCTCTGGGTATCCTTGAATTCTGACTTAACCTTTTTAGCTCTGTGATTACAGATGTGCACCACTAAGCTTGGCTCAGTTTAGCCATGAAGAAGAAAGAATATCTACAAATGGAATCTGTTATATGAGAGAACTGAGCAGAGTTCGTTCTATAGTTAACCTTAAGGGACAGAAGGCAGTATGTCCAGCAAACTACAAATGAGATTGAGAAACCTGGTATAAAGCTTACTAGTTTTCTTTTGTCTTGGAGAAAGTACTAAAGCAGAACAGAAATTGTCATTGTTATATATAGGTTGCTTTTTTATTTTCTTGTTTCAAGTCTCCTAGGTTTCCAGGTAATCTCAGAGTAGGTTGACTTTGCAGCAGAATACTTAACTATTCTTGGCAGAAAATACCAGCTTCTGTCCATGGGGCCTTTTTCTAATATTGGATTCCCAGAGTATTTTGTCCCACTAATAAATGAATTGCACAAATATTGTTGGGTAACTTTTTGGTAGGTTTATAGTTCTGCACCTATATATCTTCCTCTGAATTTTGCAATATGTATCCTGAGTCATCCCTGGCACAGCCATTGAAGAAGCTGTATTTTGTCCTTTGGGTGAGGACAGTTATTTCCTGAATGTAGTCTGAGCCAAAGCAGAACTTACTTTGGGCTGGAGGGCTCTGTGATAGTTTAGTATCATTTCTAGCTAAAATGGCTTATCATTTTCCTTTTGAATCATTTCACATCTGGACAGACATGAGCCTTGGAGATGTAGGGAGGAAATGACAATAGACAAACATATCTGTTTATTTAGACACTGTCACAACAGATGCTGTAACTATGTCTGGTGTCATAAAATGGGAGAAATATAAGCAGGACCACTGTGGTAAAAATTCCCCCCCCTCTTTTCCCCTACAGGCTACAGTGGTAGGATAAATGTATACCTTTAATACTCTATTACTTCTTATATCCATGCTATTTGCTAAGCAAATGGAAGTTCTTCCACTTCTAGCTGACTGTATTCTCCCATCTATGTCTTAGAGGTGGGTTTTGTGCTTTTCTTTGGCCAATAAGGATCAATAGACTCACCACAAGTGAAGAAATGTGCTTGCTCAATTGTACCTTACTTCCTGTGCCTTTGTCATTGCCATATGAAAATCCTCCCATGCATAGATAGCTTTTCAGTGTAGGTACCAGGATGAACATACTAAGCATGGATCTAAGCCCCACTACAAAAATAGTTAAGTTCCCTAAGATAAAGAAATTGAAGCAGTATCTTGCAGCCTAGGTCAGCTGACTTCCCTACATATGACCAGAACTCATATGAGTGAGCATAAATAGTGGCTATTAAAAAAAGCATCATTTTGAATTATTCTGAATTGGATATCACTGTGTTCCTCAAGGGAAACATTTTGCACTTGGGAGATACTACTGGAACCTGGCATGGAGAAAATACAGATGATGATATACTTTCTGCAATTGATTGGCCAGCACCCCTATGAAGGATTATTTTTCCCCTAGATGTTGATAGTACTGCTGTAGACGAAACTTATTTTATGGCAATAGCTATCACCTTCTTCTAGATGCTGTCTAGTTCCCATAAAGGAAGAGTCATAATTTGGTCAGAGTGTGGAACCTTCATTAGACCGAGGTCAACAGTGAGTGCATTTTTATCTTTAGGGTACAAATCTATGGTATGTGCTGTCTTGTCTTTTTGTTATTATGTAAGTAGACCTGTGTTCAGGAGGATCAATTCAACTATCTTTCTTTTTCTCCTAGGATCTCCTTTATATTTTTTAACCACTCACTTAGTGAGTGCTCCTGAACTTGCTTCCAGGTCCCACATTATAGGGTTGGTTTGATTAAGCATTAGGACTTTCGGTTACTTGTTCAGTGGTACTTTGGTATTTTCATATCCATTTGATATTTTCCTTACTGTATAGGGTTTCCCAAAGAGCCTACCAGGAAGAAGTGTGTTGGGTGTGATAGGGTTACCTCTGTTAAATTGTCTGGTAAAAAGGTTAAATTCCTGCCAGGCCCTGGTGGCTCACACTACTCAGGAGGCTGAGATCTGAGGATCATGGTTCAAAGTTAGACCAGGCAGGAACATTGGTGAGACTTTTACCTCCAATTAATGACCAGAAAACAAAAAGTGGTGCTGTGGCTCAAGTGGTAGAATGCTAGCATTGAGCTGAAGAGCTCAGGGACAGTGCCCAGGCCCAGAGTTCAAGCCCCATGACTGACAAACAAATCAAACAGTCAAATTCCAAAGAAGGAGTTGTGGTAATCATTGTGAAAACTTAATTGAGGAAGCAGAAACCATTTAGCAACTACTTGTTGAATTTCTTTTGAATAAGGATACTTGGCTCTTAGTCATTCAATACCTCTCAAAAAGTGGTTTCTATATGTTTTTTAGGCCTTTCTGTCCTAATTTTTTTTCCTTCAAATATGAACCAGAAGAAATGAAGTAAATAGGAAATATTAATGCATGAATATTTACAAAACATACAAGAAGATAGTCAGATACTGAAAAACACCAGAGAACATTATTGAATAGTTATTGAATCATTAACATCTAGATTTCTTAGCAAGTTTAATGGCACTACAGTAATCATCTGCCACATATGCCAATTTAAGAAATTATTTTGTGTTCATTTCAAATCATTTCTTAGAACTGAACAGATAGGATCTGTTTACAATATATAATATACATAAGCATTGATATTTAGTTTATTCACAAGAGGAATCTAGACTGAGCAGATCATGGACAATTTTTGGCTTCTTGATGTTATGTAGAACAGTTTTGGTAATTTATTTGTTAAAAATCTCTTTGCCTAAAAGAAAAATAAAAAAGCCATGAGAGGAAGAAAGTGGTCAGAACATCAAAGCGTGAACACTTGACTTCTCACCTTTTGCTCTCTTGAGTTTTGAGCACATATATTTTTCAGTTGTGTGCTTCTCCTCTTAAATTCCATTTCTATGACATTGATATTTATAGCTGTTCTTTTACATAATAGAATGCTCTGCTTGTGTGGGTTTGATGTGTGAGCAGAGCTTCTCTGTGGGCTGTATTAAAGTTACTCTGCCTCGAAGTACTGTAATAATACACTTAAGAGGCATTATGAAACTAGACTTACTTTATATCCACCTTTTACTTCATATCAATCAAAACCATTTTATTATTCAAAACCATCTTTTTAATTTGTTTAAACATGATGAGCTGGGGGGTTACCGTTACATAGGTAAGACAATAAATGCATTTGTTTTTAATCATTATTACTTCATCCCTCTTTATCTCCCACTTACCCCTGTTTCTCTCCCTCCCCAAGTTGTAATGTTCATATCCTGCATAGTGTCAAGTGAGTATCAATGTTGTTGTGATTCATCCGTTGTTCTGCTGTTTCTGGGATTCCCTTTCCCTTCCACACATTGCATTGTCACTATGCAAAACATGAGGTACAAAAGCTAAGAGAAATGAAGAAAAAAACAATAGAGAAAGAACCATCTTTTGAATATTTTTCTTTTCTTTCAGTAGTTGTACAAAGGAGCTGCCTTTCAACAAAGCAGTTTATGAATACAATGGGTCTTGAGCAATGCCCACCCTCCTAACACATCCATCTCCTCACTTTTCTTAATTTTGTAGGATATGTATTGAAATTTTTTTGCTATTTAACAAAGAAGTTTATGAGTACAATGCATCTTGATCTCTGTCAAGCCCTTCAACGACTGACCTGTTTCCTTATTTTTTTAATTCTGTGGTACATACAATGAATTCTTGACTGCATTCTATCCCTTTACCCCCTTGATTCTTCTAATCCTCTCTCTATGCCACCCCCTCTTTTTTTTTTTTTTGGTAGGCCATGGGGCTTGAACTCTGTCCCTCAGCTCTTCAGTTCAAGGTTAGAGCACTCAACCACTTGAACCACAGTGTCACTTCTGGTTTTCTGGTGGTTATTTGGAGATTAGAGTCTCATGGACTTTCCTGCCTGGGTTGTCTCTGAACCGTGATCCTCAGATCTCAGCCTCCTGAGTAGCTAGGATTACAGGAGGAGGGAGCCACTGGTGCCCGGCGAATCCATCCCCCCTCTCCCAACCCAGCCCCTTCTCTTATGGTACCCATTTTCTGGTGCTTATTTTGTTGGGCAATGTCATTTTGATCAGCAAAGTTTCTCTAGTTAGAATCTATCATAATACAGAAATGAAAATTGTATGCTGGCTTTAGCACAACTTTCTCATCGAACATTTTCTCAGATTGCACCCATGGTATGACTAGAGGGAATCAATTATGAAAAGTTTTCTGCATTAGAGGCCAAGAGATGCCTTGAACTTCCTTGAGCTATGGTCAATGTCACTTTCAGGGGGAAGCCCAGCAGCTCAGCAGCCTCTGTTCTTTGTTTTTCTATTCCTCCAGCCAGTTTAAGTGACCACAGTGGAATCTCCTATTAATTTTTTTTCCCCAGACTTACTTTGCTATCAAATAAATGATGCCATTTTGGAATAATTTGTTCGGCTACTGTGATTTTAAGGTTTCCATTTTTTGTTCACTGAACAAATTCTTAATTATCTCAGGGCAATTGAAATGCTCCACAAATCTTTGTGCAGTCAAAGTTATTTCTGTGAATAATGTACAAACTAACCTCTTGGGAACTCATCTATATTGGAAAGGTTTCCTAATGGGTTGCTTCTTCCCCTTGCCCATATGCTGGTTTATAATTTACAGCAGTCCTCAGGAGCTGTGTCGAATCCCACAGCCCTGCTGCACATCACAGCTCACAGCTCTCAGCTGCCACAAATCCCTGCCTGGGAGTTCTCTCTTCTCTCTCTCTCTCTCTCTCTCTCTCTCTCTCTCTCTCTCTCTCTCTCTCTCTCTCTCTCTCTCTCTCTCTCTCTCTCTCTCTTTGACTACAGTTCATGGTATTTTGTTTCTGTGGGTTTATTTTTTTTTTACTACTTGCAGTTATTTAATTGAGATCAAAATACATTGTTTTTAGTTCATTAAAACTTCCTGCAACTTCCTTCTACGAAGACGCACATTTACGTTGTCTATCATATTTGTGACATTTCAACCCAACACATGGAATTGTTGTCATTTATTTTTACCATCCAGTGATTGGCTGAGGGCTCAAGAACAATTGGAATATCTGGAGAATGCTTTCCAGGCAGTTTTTCCCAGTGCTCTTCATTACCACCCATGTTGTGACAGATGTGTAGCTTTCTGTGCCATGTGGCTATTTCTTCAAATCAAGAGTGAATCTCTTTGGGAATATCAGTTATTTTTCCTCTCCTCTTCACACTTGGATCTGTGGAAGGGTAAGAAGCCAAATTCATTACACTTCACTCGTTTTTGACATGCATTTTCCAATATGATTTATCATGTTAACAATGCCTAAATTTGGGCCTCTACTAAAGGGATTAAGTAGCATTATTATTTTTAGGGTTTACATTCTAATCTGTTTTATTTCTTTCCTAAATATAGCTCAATACCTCTTTTTAATTTTTAAACTATTTTATTGTTTTATTATATTTGTCTAGTATTTCTTCCTTTTTGCTTCCAGTTAGATATAAAGAGTTACATTAGTTTGGCTTAAAACTGACAAAGACCAAATGAATTTCCTCTCTTACACATAATAACAACTTTCTTTTGCCTGTCACATTTAGAGTGTAGCCTACCAACCATTTCAATTTGTCTTAATTTTGTATTTTCATAGTATAATCATATAGTTTGCACTCTCTTTCTCTCTCTCTCTCTCTCTCTCTCTCTCTCTCTCTCTCTCTCTCTCTCTCTCCTCTCTCTCTCTCTCTCTCTCTCTCTCTCTCTCTCTCTCTCTCTCTCTCTCTCTCTCTCTCTCTCTCTCTGTTGGTGCCAGTCCTAGGGCTTGAACTCAGGACCTACTCATTGTCCTTGAGCTTCTTTGCTCAAGGGTAGCACTTTACCACTTGAGCCACAGCTCTATTTCTGGCTCTTTTGGCAGTTTAGTGGAGGAAAGTAACTCACAGACTTTCCTGACTGAGCTGTTTTCAAAGCATGATTCTTAGCTCTCAGTCTTCTGAGTAGCTAGGATTACAGGCTTGAGCCACCAGTGCTTAGCTAGTTTGTCTGTTTTATAGGAAAAGTATTGTCTGTGTGATATTTGGAAAGCTAGGTTTTGCATCAATGCTTTCATTTATTAAAACATATATTCACCACAGCCAGGTGTCAATGACTCATGCCTATGAACTTAGCTATTTCAGAGTGTGAGATTCCAAAATAACCAACAAAAAGTAGAGCTAAAGGTGTGGATCAAGTGGTGAAGTGCCAGCCAAGCAAGCATTAGCCCTTGAGTTCAAACCTTGATATTGGCTAAAAAAGGAAAAGAAAGGCTCTATTTATTTACATAGCCAGACACAGATAGTTTACACTTGTAATCCCAGATACTGAAGGCAGAAATCAAGAAGACTGCTGTTCGAGGCCAGCTAGGCAAAATTTTAGCTACTATTCCAGCTTTGGGAGGTATAGGTGGGAAGATTATGGTCTGAAGCATGGAACAAAAAGTAACAAAAGCAAAGAAGACCCTCTCTGAAAGATAACTAAAGGAAAACAATGGAGGGGGTATGTGTGCTAGAGGTGTGGCTCAAGTGTAGAGGCCTTGAGTTCAAACCCCATTATCACCAAATAACAACAAAAAGTATTTATAAAATAACATATCATTGGGGGCTGGGAAGGTGGCTCATTGGTAGAGTGCTTGCCTTGCATGCATGAGGCCCTGGGTTCAATTCTTCAGCACCACATACACAGAAAAAGCTGGAAGTGGGTGCTATGGCTCAAGTGGTAGAGCGCTAGCCTTGAGCTGAAGAGCTCAGAACAGTGCCCAGACCGAGAGTTCCAGCTCCACGAGCAACAAAAAAAAAAAGAAAAAGAAAAAAATATATCATTAAAAGCAAATTATTTGCTGCATTAATTCTTCTTCTTCTTCTTCTTCTTCTTCTTCTTCTTCTTCTTCTTCTTCTTCTTCTTCTTCTTCTTCTTCTTCTTCTTCTTCTTCTTCTTCTTCGAGTTTTTTTCATATTCTTGAACTTTTCTCAAAATAGTGATGGGGATAGGAGATGTTCAGGAGCCCTTTCCTCTTAATTTTGCCAAGAAGCTAAAGCATTCCTACAAAAAGTAAAGTTTATTAATTAAAAAAAGAAAAGAAAATTAAGTAGATGCCCACAGAAATGGGGGGATTCAGGCTACCTTGAACCCTGTTGTGTAAGCTTGCCATGGAAACACAGCATTAAGGGCATCGTAGCTGATTTACATGAGTAATATAACAGTCTCCTTTCCTATTAAACATTTTGTCATGAGAAATGATTAATCTTGTGACATTTTCTTTTTCATTACATTCCCTGTGATGAGAATATGAGACTGTGAAATGCCTATTACATTTTATGAATGATGGCTGGGTGCCATAACATTTTGATTTTTTTTAACACTACACTATATTGTTGCCCAACTTTCTCATTTGATTTGACTATACAGCCTGCTGACTGAATGATTCAAAGAACTAGAAAATCCAAATGCAGAATACTAAGAACCTATAATTTAAAGATAGTACCCATCACACAATGCTATTTTCGTATTAAAATGAGGAGTTAGTGAGATATGCTAATGTCATAACATGAACTGTCCTCATTAAAATATTGGTATTCAGATTGGATAGAAGCAATCAAACCCAATACTATGTAATAAAATTTAAATAGATTGCATTTTCCCCCTCAAAGCATGAAGTACTGATGGGTCATGGAACTGTTATAGCATTGTAAATTTATAGATACAAAAGACATGAGATGTACCAGTATCACACTTTTGAATTTGAAAATGACAGTATTATCCATTGAGTATAAATTAATTGTAAACCTTTATGGATGGAAGTAGCTTTGGGACAAAGGAAGGAGACAGGGCCCAAGAAACCTGTAGGAACTTCCAGTTTTGCTTGGAAATAACTGGGCTCCATGATTCCCTTCCTTCCCTCCCTCTTTCCCTCCCTCCCTCCCTCCCTCTCTCCCTCCCTCCCTCCCTTTCTTCCTTCCCTCCCTCCTTCCCTCCCTTCCTTCCCTCTTTCCTTCCCTCCCTCCTTCCTTCCTTCCTTCCTTCCTTCCTTCCTTCCTTCCTTCCTTCCTTCCTTCCTTCCTTCCTTCCTTCCTTCCTTCCTTCCTTCCTTCCTCTCTTTTTGATACTGATCATAATTTACTTCTTACTTATCATGAGAACATCTAGTCTGTCTTTCCTGGGAAAACAACGAAGTATTGGAATCTTGGAAAATCTGAGATGAAAATACTCAAAGTAATCTTGCTAATGCCAAAAGCTCTTGTTATTCATTTTAGTTCCATGATGTAGCAGCTCAGCTCCCAACTCAAGGTGACTCTGAAATTCAATTGTCTGTGAGTTTCTTGAGTTATTACTACTACCAAATGACAACATACTAATTGATATACTCTTCCTGTGTGCCTCTATCATCTACATGAAGCAATTATCACCTGAAAAGCAACTCTATATGAATTGATCATTGTATTCCTTTAAGTGTATAGTGTATTAAATTTGATATTCCACAGCAGATGGGACTTTAAGTACTTTTATTTTTAAGTTTTTTTAATGTGGATTTTAGGAGACACTAAATGACTACATCTGAAAGTTTTGTGTATGTTCAATTAAGTTTATTGAGCCTAGTGTTGTGCTCAGAGGGAGTAGGGACAAAGATGTGTCATTAGCAAGAGGTTTTCATTGTTGTTGTTGCTTTTAATGTACTTGGTGATTTTTCTTTTCTTTTGTATGTCCTTTCCCCTTTGGTATTTCCCCTGTTGTCATTGTATTTGATTTTAGTACCCTGCATCTTGTATATACATTTATCCAATTTGGGGAAGGGGGAAGGGGAATAACAAAATGCTGAAACAAAGACACAGGATGACCCATTGCAACCACGAGACTCACAAGACACTATGGTGGAAATGAACTTTGCAACTTGGGGGGAAGAGGAGTTGGGGATATGGGGAGGGAAGGGATAGTAGGAGAAAAACAAAGGAGTGGGTAACAATGTTCAACAAGACATGTACTTATTACCTTACTCATGTAACTGTAACCCCTCTGTACAGCATCTTTATAATAAAATAATAAAAAAGAAAGCTGTTTCATTAGAAAGCAAGTTACTCAAGGGACTCCCAACCATTGGACATGTTTAGGAATATTTGATTGGATTAGATACTAGATTAGATTAGAGGTTCAATTGTAGTCTTGTTGAATTCTAACTATTTGTCTTCATTCTTCCAGTGCATTTAGCCAGACATCATTCTCTATGGCTTCTCTCAGGCCTGTGGCACTAGTCTCAGCACATGTCTTATGCTATAGGGAAAACTCCTTTAAACCATGTCACCAAAGGCAATTGGTGGCATTATCATCTCTAAAAAAGAACCATTTCATCTTCAAGCCTTTTATTTATTTTCTGTTGTTGCTCTAACCTAGAAGTTATGGAAATTAACTTTTTCCGTTTCAACTCTTATTTTCAAAATTAACTCCAATGTTTGACAGGAAAATGCTTTGGTCTATGGGGTCTTCTTTTTATAATTGTTGTTGACTTCAGTCATTTTATGATAGTCTGCAGTTCTCCTAGCATGTATCCAAAGTCCAATAGCCTATGTATGCATAGTCTTTGGAAAAATTACAAAAAAGGAAAAACCGATTAGGAAGGCAAATAAGACAAAAGACATTATTTTTCCCCCCGTAGTCTGATTCAGTCTTGTATTTGGGCATATTTCATTGATCAGAGTACAGACTGGAAGAAGAGAACTTCTCATACTGTCTACCATATTTCTTTGTGCGTTGAACAAAATGCACAAATCTGGATGATAGCTTTGACACTTAAAGTTAAAGGGAAATTGAAGAAATGTGACATATAAATGTACTGATGATAAATGTTCCTAATTTTCCACATTAAAAATAAGCATGATCCTATTTATATAGAAGTTGTTCATTTAAAAATTAATAATAATAATAATAAACAAGGTACAGAAAACTTCTGGAAGTTATGTTTATGTTACATATATATGCACATATATGTCTACATATATGTACACATACACATGCACAAACATTCATATATGTATATATTTATATATGCATATAGAGATAACATACATATCTCTTTATACATATAGAGATGTGTGTGGTGATAACATGACATCCCTATTTTAGAGACTTGGAAAAAACCCTACTTGGGTAAGAGTCTTTTTCTCCAAATAGCTCTGCTTTACCTACCAATACATCCCCTTCGCACAGTCCAGACCCAACTTATACTTGTTGCCAGGACAGAGCCATTAATAGTGTGACTAATAGTATTTGTCATAGTCACTTCTAGTATAGTGTGACATAATTTATAAATTTCCTTAAAAGTCATTTTTTTAGATTAAAATCAGAAATGGGTCCACATTCTAAGAAGAGATCAAGAACTGGAAGTATGAGGATGCAGATGAACTTAATATACTTTACAAGTTTTCCAGGGGCATATCTTTGAGGCTTCTCTGCTTTTCAAAATTGATTTATTATCTTCAAACAGTTTAACACAGGGATTTCAATTCAACATGTCAGTTTTTAAATTTTTTTTTGGGGGGTCCAGTCGTGGTGCCTGAACTCTGGGCCTGGGCACTGTCCCCCAGCTCCTCAGCTCAAGGCTAGCGCTCTAACACTGAGCCACCTTCCCAACCCCAGTTTTTAAAAAAAAATTGTAGTTTTATTGTGATATAAATTACAGACTATACAATTCAATCAATTTAAATAAGCAATCCAATATTTTGTTGTACACGGTATTGTAGTTTAGTATAGTCAAGACTTGCATAGTCATTATTGAAACCAATTTTGAAGTATTTCCAAAGTTTCCAAAAAAACAAACACTAAATAACCTTATTACCACAAGTGCCTGTTTTTCCTCAGAGCTATGTGAACACAAATCTTCTTTCTCTTGTCTATAACTTTTATATTTTTTGTTTATTTTATTTTATTGTAAAGATGCTGTACAGAGGGGTTATAGTTACATGAGTAAGGCAATGAGTACATTAGTTGTTGATCATTGTTACCCCTTCCCCTGTTGTTGTCCCAGCCCCACTATCTCTTCCCCCTCCCTACTGCCCACACTCCCCCCCCCCACCTGAAATTGTAAAGTTCATTTCCAATATACTATCCTGTGGGTATCATTGTTGCAATGGGTCATCCTGTGTCCTTGTTTCAGTGTTTTATTATTCCCCTTCCCCTCCCCAGATTAGACAAATGTATATACAAGATGCAGGGTACCAAAATCCTTAGCAGAAAGAACATTGCTGGAGGAATAACAATACCAGACTTCAAACTCTACTGCAAGGTCATAGTTATCAAAACAGCATGGTACTGGCACAAAAAAAGACCTGAAGACCAATGGCATAGAACTGAAGACCCAGAAATTAACCCACAGAACTATAGCCACCTAATCTTCAAAAAAAGGAGCCAAAATATTGAATGGAAGAAAGAGAACCTCTTCAGTAAATGGTACTGGCAAAATTGGTTAATCACCTGTAGAAAACTAAAGCTAGATCCTTATATATCACCCTGCACCAGAATCAACTCCAAATTAATCACAGACCTTGAAGTCAAAGCAGAAACCCTGAAAACATTACAGGAAGGAATAAGAGAAACTCTAGGGCTCCTTGGCACAGGCTGAAATTTTCTTAATAAAGATTCAGAAACACAACAAATCAAAGAAAGGTTAGGCAAATGGGATTGCATGAAATTGCAGAGCTTCTGCATGGCAAAGGGCATAGCTAGTAAGATCACCGTGTCAATTTTTTAGTTCAGTGTATCTTTTTAAAAAAGTTCTTTATTGAGATTAAGTGATTACATAAATTTCACAATATCATAGGATAGTGATACTTAGCTAAAGTCACAAACACATTTTAACCTTCACAAGGCAAATTGTCATTATCATGGTCTATAAAGTTTGTGAACTCTACAAACTTTGACAATACAACTATTTCTTCCAAATTGGGTGATATGTACATTTCTTTCCTTTTGCTTAGTGTAAGATGATCCCTCTTTCTCATTCCCTCTTTCGCATCCATGCCCTTGAGTTGCTTAGTTTATTTTCATCAATGTCCACTGCAGGAGATGGACCCCTCTGCTGTATTTTATATCCTGTTTCCCTCTGATTCTGTGCCCTCCTCCTATCTTCCCTCAGATGTGCACTTGTATATACCATATGTGGGGTCAAGAACATAGAGTCATCTAAAAATGATACCACAAATTAAGAAGAGGTCCTGTTTCTCGAGTCCTGCTTACTTTGTCATATCTCATTGCATTTTGAATTTAACATCTGCATATCAGGGAGACCATGTGTACCGTTTGTCTCTCTGATCTTGGCTTATTTTGCTCAACATGATTTGTTCTAGCTCCATTCATTTCCTTGCAAATGCCATTATTTTGTTCTTTCTAATGTCTGTATAATATTCCATTGTATATAGGTACCACAATTTATGGATCCATTCATCTGTAGTGGGGCATCTGGGTTGCTTCCATATCTTGGCTATTGTGAACAGTGCAGCAATGAACATGGAGGTGCATGTGTCCTTGTATCCTGGTTCCTGTTGCTCAGGGTAGATGCCTAGGAGTGGTATGGCTGGGTTGTATGGAATCTCTATATTGAGTTTTCTGATGTACCTCCAGATTGCTTTCCAGAGTGGTTGTATTAGTTTATATTCCTACCAGCAGTGCAGTAGGACTCCTCTTTCTCTGCATCCCCACCAGCATTTGTCCTTGTTTGAGTTTAGAATATAGGCTATTCTCACTGGGGTAAGGTGGTATCTCAGGATTGTTTTTTTTCTTTTACTTTTTCTTTTCTTTTCTTTTTCTTTTTTTTTTTTTTTTTTTTTTTTTGGGTCCCGTCGTGGGGCCTGAACTCTGGGCCTGGGAGCTGTCCCTCAGCTCTTCAGCTCAAGGCTATTGCTCTACCAGTTGAGCTATAGCGCCGCTTCCGGCTTTTTTCTTTTTGCTTATATGGTGCTGGGGAATCGAATCCAGGGCCTCAGGCATGCAAGGCAAGCACTCTACTACTGAGCCACCTTCCCAGCCCCCTCAGGATTGTTTTTATTTGCATTTCATTTACAGCCAGGGATGATGAACATTTCCTCATGTGTTTCTTTGCCGTTTTTATCACTTCTTCTGAGAAGTCTCTCTTTAGCTCCTATGCCCATTTAATGATTGGCTTGTTAGATTTGGGAGGGATTAGTTTCTTGATTTCCCTCTATATAATACATATTAGGCCTTTGTAGTTCAGTGTGTCTTGATCAATGTCCCCTTTCCATGTTACAGTTTATTCACAATAGCCAAACTATGAAGCTAGTATTGATGCTGCCATTGTACTTAAAACATGAACTAATGGACAAAGAAAACTCTGTATAGGTCCATACACAATGGGGGTATGATTCAGTGACAAAGAAGAATCAAATTAGTTCTTAGAACTGGAGATCATTATGTTAAGCAAGAGAGAACCAGCTAAGAAAATCAAATGTTGCATGTTTTCACTTACATGAAGAAGCTAAGCCAAAATAATTAGTATTATTATCAATTATATTATTATAATATTAACAATACATTATAATATTATTAACAATATATGTACTAATAATATAATATAGAGTAATATATAATATATGCAATTATATAAGATATAATATTAATTACTATAATAATAAGTATATAAGTGTAAAACAAGGCTTGTTGAGGGAAGGCAGTATGAGATAGGAGAGAGTAATGGTCAGAATAAGATCGAAGCCCTTTGCATATATATGAAAATATCAAGATGGAGCCCACTAAAACTTTAAAGGGAGAGTGGGAGGGAAGAGGTTAAGGAAAACCAATGGAGTGAATTTGATCAAAGTATATCATATGAATATATGGAAAACACAAATCACTTTCAGAAATATTTATGCAAATAAGAAAAATTAGTATGGTTAAAATGATATTGCCACTTGTGTGATATACTTTAGGACCCAAGGAGAAAGAGATGAATAAAAGCTTAAGTGGCCATAGCAGGTGTGGTGGGGCAAACTTCTTGTTTTAGCATTTGAGAGTCAAACAAGAGGATTGTAAGTCAAAGCCATCCTGAACTATGTAGCAAGACTCAAATCTCAGAATAATTAGATAGCTTCTTCCCTCATTTTATATCAGTTTCCTATATAGTTAGTCTACTTGTTTTTTTTTTTCTTGAGTTTGTTCCTTCCATGATTTCCAGTTGTTTCCATTTGTTTGAAATTTGTCACCTGCTATGCTTTTCCTGCTGTCATGCTGGCAGGCCTCTTTTCCAGGGGTAGAATGCAAAGGAGAGGATCCCCAGACCACAGCCTCATAGGTCACCTGCCACATGTAGCTGACTGTCCTCTGCATGGGACCATCTTCTTTGTGGATTGTGTTTAGAGATATTCAAAGGATGAGGAACTTTTCTTTTTGATGCCTCTCAGAGACTCGGGATAGATTCCTGCATTGCTCAATATCTGGTTCAGAGTTGTATACTCACTTCTCATGAGGGAATTACACAAGTGTCTTTGTTTCTGGAAAACTACCAGAATACATTTGTAAACGAGATTTTAGAAATTTGGCCATCATGCCTGGTATGAAGAAGAAGAGCAGCACAGCAGAAAGAGCATTACATTTGGATCCTTCTCCAGGGTTGTTTCTATTGGCTCAATTTTTTATTTATGCTATCTTAGTGAAGGTATTAATATCTCGAGGGCTCAGTTTCTTTATCTAACAGAAGTAACTGGTCCAGTTGTCATAGATTGTTAAAATGAGATAAAGGGGAGATCCCATTTTATTTTTCTTTGTCCAACTTATGAATTTGCCTGAATTATGAACACCATTAAACACTTCTCAACTTACTTATCAATGACAAAATTATGCCAATCAGAAGAAGTATGGCTATCTTGTAAGTAAATGGAAGAGTAATTTCAATGTTTGCTAATTAAAGCAATGGATAATTATTTAAGTGAAAGGGAAGGTAAGTTTATACTGAATAATGTACCAGAGTGACTAATGAAGATCTATGGAGCTCAGCCTTAGCTAGCCTAGGGCTGTAAATTGGGGGAAATTACTTTATGTTACTTGTACCTCACATGATCCCTGTGGATTTAGAAAGCTTACTGGAGAGATGAATGTGTGGAGACCCAACAGAATACATTATATATTACTGGCCCGAGTTGCCACACTAGCAATATTCAGAACAACTTGAAAAATAATGAACAAAATAAAGCAAAGATCATTAACAACCAAGAGAGACTTTTAGTCCCAGTTCTCAGAAAGGATTTGCCACCTGTAGTTTTACTAATTGCTATATGATGACAAACAGAACTTCTTAGTCTTTGACTGGCTGTTTTCTTTCTATCTGCAGATCTCCTCTGGTCAAGATCTTTGTGCAGTTGGATATGAGCCTTGATTTACAACTATTGGATTGGGGAAGAAGGTTCAGAATATTGTGTGCAAAGTGTTATCACTTAGCAAGCTACTTAGTATGCCTGCTACAAGGTGCTAAAATACAACTCTCCATAGTAAAGTCAAAGAAGTAGATACAAGTTTGGCTATTTATCTACTCATAGTTTTCCAGTTGGAGGAATTGAGTTATAAATAATGAATGTCTGAGATTTCTCAGGAGTCTTCTGTTCAGGCAGAAAATATATAAGAAGATCTTTGTTGAGCTATGTCTGGTCTTAAACTAAAAATGGTGGGATGGCAGAGTAACATCTTTGCTTCTTGACACAATGAGATTCTCTCAGGAATCTGTATTTTCCAAACATGTTTATCACTCATTGTATTCATACTATATTTTGGTCATTGTATGTATTGACTAATTTTACAATTACTGTTAACTTCTTCAGTGTATATGTTACAGAAAAGAACTTGACTGAGGTGATTACAATATTTATATTTCTATTAACTCAAAGTTCATCAACTACTATCTCCTTAAAAATGGATGGGGAAAAAAGTGGGAAGGAGGAGGAAGCAAAGCCAGGGAGTGAGAGGCAAATATTATAGAAGTACATTACACACACACACACACACACACACACACACACACACACACACACACACACACACACACACTCAAGAAATAGCATAATAAAACCCACTAAAACTGCTATACAGAGAGGAAAGGAAGTTAAGATGGTTGGTTAAGGAAGGTTGGTTAAGATGGGGTGAATTTCAACCCAGATGCCCCTCAGTAGATGAATGGATCATGAAAATGTGGTATATTTATACAGTGGAATTATATGCTTCCATCAGAAAGAACAACACTGCCACATCTGTTATGAAATGGAAAGACTTGGAAAAAATCATATTAAGTGAAGTTACCCAGTCCCAAAGAAATTTAGGTCCAATGTGAAAGGATTCATCACATCCATCCCAGGGGACCATGAAGAGGCAGGCAGGCACAAGAGAAAGATTATTATAAGGTTTATTAGAGGAGCCATATTTTTCTTGAGGAAGGAGCATATGGTGACATCAACTATCTAGGCAGCAGAAAGGTCTGGGGGTAGGAAGTGAGGTAGATGGGAGCTCAGGTGGGTCTGGGTGGAGAGAGGGAGGGGTCAGCTGTATGGCCAGAACTCCAGGGCAGGGAGGAGCTCAGGTCTGGGTGGAGCTGAGGACCAAAGGTGGGCATGATGCTTACATTCCCAGCTCTGTTGTTTAATAAAAACAGGGGTTACCAGGCCCGGGGGTATGAACAGAGGTCATTTCTTCTGGAGCTACTTCCTGTTGTGAAGGGGTGAAGTAGTCAGGGATCCCTGTTTCATTGCTGGGCCGGGTACCCTCCAAGAAGCATCTGCTTGACAATGGTTGGTAAAGGCCACCAATGAAAAGATCCATCACATCCATCCCAGGGGACTATGTGAGGCAGGGAGGCACAGGAGGAAGATTATTACAAGGTTTATTAGAGGAGCCATATTTCTCCTGGAGAGGGAGCACATGGTGGCCTCCACTATCTAGGTAGCAGCAGGGTGTGGGGCTAGGAAGTGAGGTAGATGGGAGCTCAGGTGGGTCTGAGTGGAGAACTCCAGGGCAGAGAGGAGCTCAGGTCTGTGTGGAGCTATGGTTTCCCTAATTTGCAATAATTACTATACACATAGGATAATCTTATCAGATGAGCTGAAAAGCTGAAAAACCATGTACAAATGACCATATAAGAAGATGCTAAGTGAAATGAACCCCAAGATAGGGACACAAGAGTTCTGTCTTATTGTTAGAGTTTTAAATGTACCATCTGATTTTTTGATGTTTCCTTTGTATGTTCTTTTCCCTATGGCATATCCCCTGTTGCCACTGTTCTCGATTTTGATACTCTGCATCTTGTATATACACATGTCTAATCTGGGGAGGGGAAGGGGAATAACAAAATGCTGAAACAAGGACACAGGATGACCCATTGCAAGAAGGACACCCACAGGACAGTGTATTAGAAACGAACTTTACAACTTCAGGTGGGGAGAGAATAGGAGGGGGGGATAAGAGTGTGGGAGGTGGGGGAGGGAAGGGATAGTGGGACAACAACAAGGAAGGGAAGGGGTAACAATGATCAACAAGTAATGTACTCATGGCCTTACTCAGGTAACTGTAACTCCTCTGTACAACATCTTAACAATAAAATAAAAAAAGATTGGGTAAATTTGATAAATTTATATTATTTGCAAATTGTAAAATCATAATGAAACCTCTTATACAATTAATTTATGCAAAGAAAAATTTTCTCTTATCCTATTCTCATTCTCTCTCCTTTCTTTTCTTTTTTTCTTTCTGTCTTCCTTCTTTCCTTCCTTCCTTCCTTCCTTCCTTCTTTTCTTCCTTCCTATATTTCTTCCTCCCATTCTCCATTCCTTCCTTTCTTTTCTCCTTTCATTTTCCATTTTTCTCTCTTTCCTGCCTTCTCTCTCCCTCCTCCCTTGCTGTCCCTTTTCTTCTCTTTCTCTGTCCCTGTTCTTTTCCTTCTCTTTGAAGGGCAATACTGGGCTCAGTCCCTCATGCTTGGTTTCCCAGCACATTTCTACTTCTCTGAATGTTTCTGAACTAAGTGATTAATTCTGAAAATTTGTATGGAGACATAGAGTTATCCAAGCACAGGACAGTGTACTATAGTGGGAAACAGGCTTTACAAGAATCTTGATTCTTGTACTATATTTGGTCAGGATACTCTTTGGTCCTCAGTTCTCATCTGCAAGTACAAATTCATTCTGTGGGTCATTGGGGAAGCCCATCTGGGTTCCCTGTGTCCTACATAACTGCTGTGGCACTTGTTAGAAATAACTTTCTGAGTTGTCTTCTCAGGTCTAAAGAAAATTTATGTGCCAGGAACCTGAGGATTGCAGTTCAAAGCCAGCGCTGGCAGGAAAGTCTATGAGACTCTTATCTCCAATTAGCCATCAGAAAACCTGAAGTGGGACTTTGGCTCAAGTGGTAGAGCACTGTCTTGAGCTGAAGAGCTGAGGGACTTCACCCAGACCCAGAGTTCAAGCCTCCCCCATACACAAAGAAAACTTATGCATGTGAGAGGCAGAAGCAGGAAGATCCTGAGTTTGAGGTAAGTCTGGGCTACATAGTGAGTTCAAGGTCAGCCTGAGATACAAAGTGACACTGTCTCAAAAAAATTAAAAAAGAAAAAGAACATAAAACTTGTGGATGGTCATTGTTCAGAAATGCCTTCGGAATCTTGTTTGGTTCTCTAGTAATTGAGTAATCATTTAGTTTGACTTTCTGGAAAAATTAAATGTACATTTACAATTATACTAGTGGGATCCATTTAAACACAAAAGCATTACTTTCTTCCTAATAAAAAGCACTCACCATATATAAGTACTTAAGGAAATAGAATGTTATTACCTCTACTAAAGTTAGTGTTATTAAGTGTTATTAACAAAATATTGCAATTATTTGCACTTAACTGATAGAGATAGCTAACAGTTGATGGGAATATAAATATGCACTTTGGGCAAAAGAAGGTAAGCAGGCTCTTTTTCATATCTCTTAGATACACGGTTTATCTGCCCAGCAGTCAGGTAGGATAAAAAAACACATTAAAAATTTTAAACACATTTATCTAAAAATTATATAATATATACATGTATATATGCATACATACATAAACATTCATTCATATATACACATCATATATACATGTATAAGTAAAAGATGCTCTTATAAGTGTTCTAATTGTATGATTGAATTCCAGCAAAACTTGTATATATTGCTATGTTTACTGGAAAATATAAGCGCATATTTAACTTAATAAATGTTTTAAAATGTGGTATTGAAGATGAGTTAAACCAACTTAACAAGCCCATATAAAGCACTGAAATAGAATCAGCAATAAGAGGCCTTCTATCTAAGAAAAGCCCATGACTGGATGGAATTACAGTGGAATTCTACAAGGCCTTCAAAGCAGAATTCATACCAATAGTCCTCCAACTCTTCAATGAAATTGTAAGAGAAAGTTCACTACCAAACTCTTTCTATGAAGCCATCATAACCCTCATCCCAAAACCAGGCAGGGACGTATCAAAGAAAGAGAACGATAAACCCATTTCTTTGATGAACATCGATGAAAAACTTTTCAACAAAATTTTGGCCAATCGACTTCAACAATTCATCCAAAAAATCATACACCATGATCAAACAGGATTCATTTCAGGGATGCAAAGCTGGTTCAATATACGCAAATCAGTTAATACAATTCATCACATCAACAAGAGCAAGAATAAGGACCACATGGTTATCAAAATAGATGCAGAAAAAGCATTTGACAAGATCCAACACCCCTTTATGATGAAGGTTTTGGAAAAATTAGGAATCCAGGAAACATTCCTCAATACAATAAAGGCTGTATATGACAAACCTAAGCCAGCATTATACTTAATGGTGAAAAACTAAAGCCATTTCCTCTTAACTCAGAAATGAGACAAGGATGTCTCACCTCTCCACTTCTCTTCAATTTAGTATTAGAATGCCTAGCTACAGCAATAAGACGAGATACAAACATAAAGGGAATCCAAATAGGGAAAGATGAAGTAAAACTCTCCCTCTTTGCAGATGACATGATCTTGTATTCAAACAATCCCACAGACTCTACTCCCAAATTACTCAAGCTGATTCAAAACTTTGGCAGAGTAGCAGGGTATTAAATTAACCCCCCAAAATTGATGGGTTTTCTGTATGGCAACAATGAGAAGAGCACGGCTGAAATCAGGAAAGCAACTCCTTTTGTAATAGCCCCACAAAAAATGAAACACCTAGGAATTAACCAAAGAAGTGAAGGAACCTCTATGATGGAAATTTTAAAAACTGGAAAAAGGAAATCAAAACAGAACTTAGAAAGTGGCAAAACCTCCCATGATCCTGGATTAGAAGGATCAACATCGTGAAAATGGCAATACATCCCAAGGCTAATCTACAAATTCAATGCAATACCTATCTATATTCCAGCCTCATTCTTCAAGGACATAGAATAGCAGTCCAAAAATTCATATGGAATGATAAAAGACCCCAAATAGCAAAAACAATCATTAACAGAAAGAACAGTGCTGGAGGAATATTAATACCAAATTTCAAACTCTACTACAAAGCCATAGTAATCAATACAGCTTGGTACTGGCACAAAAACAGACCTCAGGACCTATGGAATAGAATTGAAAACCAAGAAATGAACCCACAGACTCATAACACCTAATCTTCAATAAGGGAGATAAAAAAAATAGAATGGAAGATTGATTGCCTCTTCAGTAAGTGGTGCTGGCAAAATTGGTTAATCACCTGTAGAAAACTAAAGCTAGATCCTTATATATCACCCTGCATTAGAAGCAACTCCAAATGGGCCAAAGACCTTGAAGTCAAAGCAGACACTCTGAAAACATTACAGGAAGGAATAGGAAAAACCCTAGGTCTCCTTGGCATGGGCCAAAATTTTCTTAATAGAGACCTAGAAACACAAGAAATCAAAGAAAGGTTGGACAAATGGGATTGCATGAAGCTGCAGAGCTTCTGTATGGCAAAGGACATGGCTAGCAAGATCAATAGAAAATCCACAGATTGGAAGAAGATGTTCACTAGCCTTACAATAGACAAGGGTTTCATATCTAAAATATATTTGGAATTCAAAAAATTAAATCCTCCAACAACAAATTCTCAATGAAACAATTGCCCAATAAATAAGTGGGCTAAAGACTTAAAGAGAAACTTCTCTAAAGAGGAAATAATGGCAATAGACACATGAAGAAATGCTCAACCTCTCTAGCTATAAAAGAAATGCAAAATAAAACAACATTGAGATTCCACCTCACCCCAGTTAGAATGGCTAGAATCAAGAATTCTAACAACAGATGCTGGAGGGGATGTGAATAGAAGGGAACCTACTGCATTGTTGGTGGGAGTGTAAACTTGTTGAACCACTTTGGAAAGTAGTATGGAGGTTCCTCAAAAGACTCCACATAGAGCTCCCCTATGAACCAGCCATTCCACTTTTGGACATTTATGCATATGATCACAAACAAGACCACACTAAAGCTACCAGCACAACTATGTTTATTGTAACATTATTTACCATAGCTAAGATATGGAACCAACCCAGATGCCCCTCAGTAGATGAATGGATCAAAAAATGTGGTACATATATATATATATATATATATATATATATATATATATATATATATATATATATATATATATGTAATACACACACACACACACACACACACACACACACACACACACACACACAATGGAATTTTATGCCTCCATCAGAAAAAATGACATCGCCCCATTTGTTAGGAAATGGAAAGACTTGGAAAAAATGATATTAAGTGAAGTAAGCCAGGCCCAAAGAAACATAGGTCCCATGGTTTCCCTCATTTTCAATAACTAGTATATGTCTGGGACAAGCAGAAAAGTTCAGATAAGACAATGTTAAGCGAAATGAATCCCAAGATAGAGACACACGTGGTTTTTCTTTCTTGCTATTGTTTCTAAGATATTTATAAGGTACCTTGTGATTTTTTTTTTGTTGCTTTGTATGTCCCTCCCCCATGATATAACTCCTGCTTTCACTGCATTTGATGTTGGTATAATTTGGGGAGAGGAAGGAAAAAAACAAATCGTTTAAATAGGGATACAGGTGGACCCATTGCAACAATGAGATGTACAAGACTCTATGTTAAAAAAGGAACTTTACAATTTAGGCGGGAGGTGGGGGAGTTGGAAGGAGTGTAGTTGAAGAGGTGGCAGTTAAGGGATGCTAGGAGAAAAACTAATGAGGAGACAACAATGGGAAGGAGAAACAAAGAGGAGGCAATAATGCTTGATAAGAAATGTACTCATTACCTTGCTCATGTAACTGTAACTCTTTACAGTATTTTCACAATAAAAGCTTATTATAAATTATATAAATATAATTATTATTTTGTAGTAGCATCCCTAAACTATAAAATTCTTCCATAGGGCTGGGAAGGTGACTCAGTGGTAGAGCGCTTGCCTTGCATGCATGAGGCCCTGGGTTCGATTCCTCAGCATCACATAAGCAAAAAGAAAAAAGCCAGAAGTGGCGCTGTGGCTCAAGTGGTAGAGTGCTAGCCTTGAGCTGAAGAGCTGAGGGACAGTGCCCAGGCCCAGAGTTCAGGCCCCACAACCGGACCCAAAAAAAAAGAAAATTCTTCCATAGTAGGTTGTATACATTTTTTTTTATTGTGAGAATAACGTACAGAGGAGTTACAATTACATGGCCAAGATAACAAGTACATTTCTTATCAAGCATTGTTGCCTCCTTTTTGTTTCCCCTTCCCATCCCTTCCTAAACTCCCCTCCCTCCCCCCTTCCTATCTTCCCCCCCACCAATGTTGTTCAGTTCATTTTTCGACATAATGACTTGTACATCTCATTGTTGCAATGGGTCCACCTGTATCCATAGTTAAACAATTTGTTTTTTCCCTTCCCCTCCACAAATTATGCCAACATCAAATAAAGTGAAAGTATGGGTTATATTGTGGGGAAGGGATATACAAAGTAACATAGAAATCATCTTATAAATATGTTAGAAACAATTGCATGAAAGAAAAGAAAACAAGAAAAACCATTTGAATATTATCTTGGGGTTCATTCCCCTAACATCAACTTATCTGACCATTTCTGCTTGACTCAGACATATACTAGTTATTGCAAAAAAGGAAAACCTTGGGACCTATGTTTCTTTGGGCCTGGCTTACTTCACCTGATATATATATATATATATATATATATATATATATATATATATATATATATATATATATATATATATTGGGTCTGGTCCTGGGGCCTGAACTCTGGGCCTCGGCGCTGTCCCTCAGCTCTTCAGCTCAAGGCTAGTGCTCTACCACTTGAGCCTCAGCGCCACTTCCGGCTTCTTTCTTTTTTGCTTATGTGGTGCTGAGGAATCGAACCCAGGACCTCATGCATGCAAGGCAAGCGCTCTACCACTGAGCCACCTTCCCAGCCCACTTAATATAATTTTTTCCAAGTCTTTCCATTTCCTAACAAATGGGGCAATGTCATTCTTTCTGATGGAGGCATAGAATTCCATTGTGTATATATACCACATTTTCTTGATCCATTCATCTACTGAGGGGCATCTGGGTTGGTTGCCGGACCGGGTTCTGTCGGGACGACGAAGGATACCTAGGGGAGGAACCTGGAATAGGACGGGGAGATGGCAAACAGACAACTCACACACATTAGGAGTGGATGCTGAGTGCTGAGTGCGATTTAATGCAGAGGATAACAAACTTTTATAGCAAAAGTCTCCATAAGAAAGGGCAAAAGGTTACATAATCTTGCTGCAGGGCTTCATTCTTGGGTGGTCACCAACTGGTCGCCTGATAGGCACTTGTTTCCAGCTTTACCTCTATTTTTAAGAAATACAATGGGTTTCGATGATTGTCACCAATTAACCACTACTTTTTTCTATAGAGGCCTTAACTGTCCCATTAAGATCTTTCCTGTTCCTTCTTTAATAGTAAGCACCAAGGAGACTTAGATTTAGCAAGTCTCTTAGTAAATGAGGAAGTTCTTTCTCCTAAGTAGTTATCTCAGCAATTGCCATACATTCTTTCTGTTCTAGCCGCGCCTACAACTTTTTGTAAATCTTACAATTCCTTCTGGAGTGACTTTGTGAAACCCCCAATACTTTTATATTTACTTATAACTTGTCTACTAGCCTCCATAAGAGGGGTTTCAGGGTAGCACTTAACTCTGGTGAGTTAGTCATATTTTTAAGACACTCATCAGATATTGGAGTCGTCAACACTCTTAAGAAAGAGCTTTGAATAAGGGAACGTTGACAATGAGTAAGTACAATGAGCAGTAGAAACAGTAAAAGATTAATAGGCACTCTTATGAGGAAAAGATAGGCAGAAACACATCTTTTCCAGGGGTTTTGCCAGCCTTTTCCCAGGAGTAGGCCTCTTAGAAGCCCTATTCTCCAAGGTAGACTTCGGTGAAGTCCCAAAACTCAGAGATGGGTCTCGAGGCCCCTATCATGGTCTGATAGATGGTTTCCCATGCTAAGCAGACTCTACTGGGGTCGGTGTGGCATTTGCCCCTTTTTTTTTTTTTTTTTTTTTAAATTTTCACCAGTCCTGACTCCGTGTATCAATTTTATACCAGCTGTCCTTGTAAGCTCCAATTTTAAGACATACTCATACCATTTGCGACATACTTAAACTTTCTGAGGTTTGTCTTAAAGACAATCCTTACTTTTCAAATTTCCCCAATTCTCTTTCCAAGGCTTTCTTTACTTCCTTCTTTCTTTACAATTCCTTTCCCAAGGCTTTCTTTACCACCCTCTTTCTTTACAATCTCTTGTCCATCTTTGTGGCTGTAGTTTAAAACTGCCCAATTTTCCTTTGGCTTGCGGAACCTTTATCTTAGAACAGCCTTAAGGCACCACCATGATGCAGAAGCTTGCTAGATTTTAAGGCTAAGAGTATTACCTCTATTGATAACACACTCAGGTTATTACCATATCAGAGTCAAACTAGGCTGTGACCCTAGAGTGGATTTCCAGTCACTATGCACTGAAGTGCCTAAGACAAGCAAGCCAGTGATATCCTTGTCCCCAATATCCACTGTGGGAAGAGAGAGGATTTCTGGATATCACCCAAAAGAATGTCCCACAAGATCTTAGATTTAGCAGCAGTCAACCATGAAGCAGACTTAGGTGATGGAATCAAGCAGGAGTTCCTCCAAGTGACTGTCAGGCCGTCGTTGAACTTTACCCATTAAGGTGTACAGCAGCAGCAGCAGCAACCGGAACAGCAGGGTCTCTCAGTGGCTCCAAGGGACTGTCGTCACACCTCATGCTGGGCTGCAAATTCCTACACAGACTGAAACTTATTAAGAGTCAAAGTTACATCTGACAAACTGTAGGAATCCTCTGTGCTTTGCTCTGGACTTTGCTGGAAACTCGAAAAACCTATAAGAGCAAACTAGAATAGCAATCATTTTGATAATCCTATTTTTTTTTTTTTTTGCACATTGAGGCCAATGTCAAGAATGATTTTACATTTAAACTATATATCCAAAAATCCATTCCCTATTTTTTTAAACCTCTTATTAATCACCTTTAATATTTTATACTTTAGTTTTCATTTGCATTTTGAAAAGATCCCTTGAAATCTTGAGGCCAAGTGTCACTCATTGCCTCTTGGCTGCTTGTTTTAAAACAGACACACATTAAGATTTTTAAACTCAAATGACAATTTTCCTTAATGCAAGAATTACAGTCACCTTTACTATACCACAAAGCTAGATTTAACATCTTTATAACTTTTAAAAACATCCTAATTGTAGAACATAATTGAAAGTAAGCCACATTATACAAATAACTTTTTGCCCTCTTTTTAAGGCCTTCCTAATTTTAATGTTAACACATCCAAGGGAAAGTTTTTCCAGTACTAATCAGATCATCACACCACTCATTTTAACCATCATGTTTTCAGTGTCTATCTGCAGGGAAAAGAGACAGAACAACGATGGGCCACTTGGCCCCTCCTATGGAATGGCCACACACTCTATCTGACTCTTTAGGGTTAGATGAACTGCGTTTGTGCCAGCTTGCCTCACCATGGGTGGACTCCTCCCAGGGCCTGTCCCACTGCATGACCAGCTGAACTGCACTTCTGCTTGTTCACCCTTCACCTCTAAAGATAGGTCTTCTGTTGGTTTCTAAGTTTTTCCCTGTCTCTTCTCTTGGTTCTCAAATGAAATACAGTTTTAGATAGACAGAACAGGTAACATCTTTGACAGTGTTAAACTAAACTTTACATTTAAATTTCTAATATTTATCCCCAAATTTTAGCCAAGGGAATTAGACCCCAAACAGCCAATGCATTTTTGTTAAGCCAGATAACTTGATTACAGTATAAACAGTCTTATGCATTTTAAAATATTAGTTTTTAAAATACCAGATTTTCTAATTTGCAAGTTAAAGAACCTTTTAAAAAGCCATTTAAAACAATGTGAAGATTTTTAAAATTTTTGGTAATGTCCAAACCTCATAACCTTTTGAATTTTTAAATTAAAACTCACCCAATTGTTACAGCATGCTGACAATTTTTTATCTTTGAACACGTTCACAAACACACACAAAACACACAGATCTTAAAGCGCGCAAAAATCAAAATCAGTTGTACGTACACTTTCTAAAGGTTTTAAACAAAAATTTAAGACAGTATTTCTTTTAAACTAGGTACCTTTGTTGGGCTTAATTTTCCCAGAGCTTGCTTATCTAGCAAGGCAATTCACTAATTAGTCTTTTGAATCTCTGTGCTGTTCTCATTCAGCAAACTGAATCCAGAGTCTGCTGAGTGAGCCTGTCACACTCACCCAAATCTTCCCTACCTCAGAAAACATAAAACGAACACACACACTAAACAAGACAAACAAGTGGCCACAAAGACAAAATTAGGTCTCAGTGAATGGGGTGACATCTCACCACTTACCAGGGGACTAGAACCCCCTCTACTTATTCTAGAGAATTTTTCTTTTTAGATTCTTCTGAGATTTTCAATTATACTGAAATTATACCCCCTCTCTTTTACCTCTTTGAAATGATTGAGCAGGAGGTTGAGAGGAGTAAGCTTGCTTTGTCCTTGCCCCATCTCTGGGACAAGGAGTGTCCAAATTAATAAAACTGAGATAAGAAAGAAAAAGAAGTTAAAATTACACACACATACACACACACCACATACGGGGGTTGGTAATGTACGCGCACTTGGTCACGCTTTCTCTGGGGAGGTGGGTGATCTGGTCCGGGCACTCCTGGAATTCTAAAAGGGTGGAAGGGGCAATTAAGTGGGAAATGCGCACTCTTCCTCTGGTCTACGGGATCAGTAAGCCCCTCATCCACCAGCCCCAGGGCTGTGTGCCTAAGATTCAAATTAGAGTTAACAGAAGACATATACGCACACTCAAGACAGACAGCAAGCGCGTCAGACTGCTGGTCAGACAGTCTGTCCAGAAGGGCTTCCAACCAGAGAGAATCGGCCAATCGGGGGGACTCGAACCCCCTCTACCCGATCTCGAGGACAGCCCCACCCAGGGGTCCAGGGGACGTCTCCCACTGGCCCCACTGGCAGTCTTATAGCGCGTCCGCCAAGACTCTCCGCCAGCCCCAAGACCACACCTGCAGGCAGGCTTTCACCATTCCTGAAATATGAAAATTGTATCAAATGATCTAACTGTTTCTTATTCTCTTGGGGAGGGGCTGGTTGCCCCTCTGTCCGTTTTTTGTTTCCTCTCAAAGGAGGAGTTCCCTCTTTATGGAACTTAGATTTACATTCACTTTTTCAGTGGTTTCCTTTTTCTGTTTCTTGTTTCCTCTCGAAGGAGGAGTTCCGTCTTTATGGAACTTAGATTTACATTCACTTTTTCAATGGTTTCCTTTTTCCTGCGGGAACCAAGGATTAGTTTGTTCTCCCACTGCTACTGTGGAGTATATGTTTTAAAATAGAGACAAACTATCCTTATTCTTAGAAGATGAACTCCCCGTGATTTGCTCGTTATCTTTCTCAGTCACAACTGAGGGGCCTGCAGCACCCCAACGAGCTTCTGACTACTATTCCAGGTGAAAGGAAAAGAGAGAGAGAGAGAGAGAGATGCTTACCTCCCGAAGTTCCTTGACTGAAGAAACTGCTTCTTGTCCCGCTTCGAGCCCCACGTTGGGCGCCACCTGCCGCTGACCGGGTTCTGTCGGGACGACGAAGGATACCTAGGGGAGGAACCTGGAATAGGACGGGGAGATGGCAAACAGACAACTCACACACATTAGGAGTGGATGCTGAGTGCTGAGTGCGATTTAATGCAGAGGATAACAAACTTTTATAGCAAAAGTCTCCATAAGAAAGGGCAAAAGGTTACATAATCTTGCTGCAGGGCTTCATTCTTGGGTGGTCACCAACTGGTCGCCTGATAGGCACTTGTTTCCAGCTTTACCTCTATTTTTAAGAAATACAATGGGTTTCGATGATTGTCACCAATTAACCACTACTTTTTTCTATAGAGGCCTTAACTGTCCCATTAAGATCTTTCCTGTTCCTTCTTTAATAGTAAGCACCAAGGAGACTTAGATTTAGCAAGTCTCTTAGTAAATGAGGAAGTTCTTTCTCCTAAGTAGTTATCTCAGCAATTGCCATACATTCTTTCTGTTCTAGCCGCGCCTACAACTTTTTGTAAATCTTACAATTCCTTCTGGAGTGACTTTGTGAAACCCCCAATACTTTTATATTTACTTATAACTTGTCTACTAGCCTCCATAAGAGGGGTTTCAGGGTAGCACTTAACTCTGGTGAGTTAGTCATATTTTTAAGACACTCATCAGATATTGGAGTCGTCAACACTCTTAAGAAAGAGCTTTGAATAAGGGAACGTTGACAATGAGTAAGTACAATGAGCAGTAGAAACAGTAAAAGATTAATAGGCACTCTTATGAGGAAAAGATAGGCAGAAACACATCTTTTCCAGGGGTTTTGCCAGCCTTTTCCCAGGAGTAGGCCTCTTAGAAGCCCTATTCTCCAAGGTAGACTTCGGTGAAGTCCTAAAACTTGGAGATAGGTTTCTGTAAAGCCCCATTCTCTGAGGTAGACTTCGGTGAAGTCCCAAAACTCAGAGATGGGTCTCGAGGCCCCTATCATGGTCTGATAGATGGTTTCCCATGCTAAGCAGACTCTACTGGGGTCGGCGTGGCAGTTGGTTCCATATTTTAGCTGTGGTAAATAATGCTTCAATAAACATAGTTGAGCTGGAAGCTTTAGTATGGTCTTGTTTGTGATCATTTGGGTAAATGCCCAAAAGTGGGATTGCTGGGTCATAGGGGAGCTCTATGTGGAGACTTTTGAGAAACCTCCACACTACTTTCCAAAGTGGTTGAACAAGTTTACACTCTCACCAACAATGTAGTAAGATTCCCTTCTGTCCACATCCCTTCCAGCATCTGTTGTTATTAGATTTCCTGATTGTAGCCATTCTAACTGGAGTGAAGTGGAATCCCAATGTTGGTTTGATTTGCATTTCTTTTATTGCTAGAGAGGTTGAGCATTTCTTCATGTGTCTATTGACCATCCTTCTTTCCTCTTCAGAGAAGTTTCTCTTTAAGTCTTTAGCCCACTTATTTATTGAGCAGTTGTTTCTTTGAAGATTTTTTTGGAGGGATTTAATTTTTTAAGTTCCAGGTATATTTTAGATATGAGACCCTTGTCTGTTTTATGGCTAGTGAAGATCTTCTCCCAATCCGTGGGCTTTCTATTAATCTTGCTAGGTATGTCCTTTGCCATGCAGAAGCTCTTTGATTTTTTGTGTTTCTGGCTCTCTATTAAGAAAATTTTGGCCTGTGCCGAGGAGACCTAGGGTTTCTCCTATTCCATCCTGTAATGTTTTCAATGTCTGCTTTGACTCTGAGGTCTTTGATCCATTTGGAGTTGATTCTGGTGCAGGGTGATCTATAAGAATCTAGCTTTAGTTTTCTACAAGTAGTTAACCAATTTTGCCAGCACCATTTACTGAAGAGGGTGTCTTTCTTCCATTCTATTTTTTTTAGCTCCCTTATCGAAGATTAGATGGCTATAGGTCTGTGGGTTCATTTCTTGCTTTTAAATTCTATTGCGTTGGTCCTGAGGTCTGTTCTTGTGCCAGTACCAAGCTGTATTGATTACTATGGCTTTGTAGTAGAGTTTGAAATTTGGTATTGATATTCCTCCAGCCATGTTCTTTCTGTTAAGGATCGTTTTTGCTATTCGGGTTCTAGGATGTGTACATTTTAAATGCTGTGAATTTTGGTAAATGTCTATGTTTTTAGCTGTGTCTACCTTTATCACGTAGCAAGTTTGTCTTTGCCCATTTTTGTCATTCTATAACTATCTTTGGCCTCGAACACCACTGGTTTTTCTTTCTGTCACAACAGTTTTGCCTTTTCTCCAACTTAAAAAAATGACAACTGAAATTATGTAGTTTTTGTTTGGCTTCTTTCTGTTAGTACTCTTTAAAGATTCACCCCAGTTATGTGTATGTGCAGTGCCAGTTTATTCTTTTGAGTTGCCACAAGTAATATTCCACTTATGCATCTGTAACATATGTTTATCATTTACCTATGAAAGGATATTTTATTTGTTTTCAACTTGGGACTGTTCTGATAAGTTGTCATGAGCATTAGGATCCATATGTGTATGTGTGTGTGTGTGTGTGTGTGTGTGTGTGTGTGTGTGTGTGTGTGTGTGTGTGTGTGTGTGTGTGTATGTAGTCATGTTCTTTATCCTTGGATGATATCTAGCAAATACAATTTCTGGGTGATCGATTGAGTATAGTTAGCTTTTACAAGAAATTGGTGATTGAGTTACTTATTTTCATTTCCATAAGCAATACATGAGAGTTCATTGTTCCATATAGGCTGAGTTTTGTCCATTCCAGTTATGTGCTACTGAGCACCATGCTTCATGCCTGTAATCCTAGCTACTCAGGAAACTGAGATTGAGGGAAATTGAGCTGTGGGAATTTTGTACTGGTTAACTTTGTGTATATCTTCTCTTTTCTTTCTTCTACTTTTAATGAGGTTATTTGTGTCCCTTTTGAGTTTAAGAGTTCTTCCATTTGAGAGTTTTGGAAACATGTTCTTTTCTTATAAGTTTGCAAATATTTTCTATCTGTGGTTTGTCTTTTCTGTTTCAAAATATTATCAGAAGAATAAAGGTTTTTAGTTTTGCTGACATCAAATACACCAAGTCTTCAGAGTTTGAGGAGCCAATGTTTTTCATTTTAGTAAAAGGCAAATGTGTTTTTTCTCTTATACTTTGTGATTTTGATGTCTTGTCTAAGCAAATCTTGCCTAACCAATGATTTCAATGATTGTCCTGTTTTATCTGTCTGTTGTATCTGTCTGCCTGTCTGTCTGTCTGTCTGTCTATCTATTTATCTTTCTATCTATCTGTCTGTCTGTCTGTCAGTTTTGGTCTCTCCTGAGTGTGTGTGTGTGTGTGTGTGTGTGTGTGTGTGTGTGTGTGTGTGTGTGTGTTATGTGTGTGTGCCCACACATGCTGATACTGTGGCTTAAATTTAAAGCTGTATATTCTCACTTACCTTCCTCACAGCTGGCATTCTACCACTTGAGCCACAACTCCAGTCTAGAATTTTGCAGAGTAATTGGATATGGAGTCTTCTGGACCTTTCTGCCTGGGTAGTCTTTCAACCATGATCCTCCAGTTCTCAAACTCCTGAAAAGGTAGGATTTGCAGGTGTGAGCCACAGGTACCTGGCTTGTCTTGTGTTTTTTTTTTTCTCTAGAAGTTTTATAGCTTTACTCTTCCATTTGAACATTTGATCCATTCTGAATTATTTCTTTTGGTGTATGAATGATGTGTACTAAATGAGCTAAGGTTATTAACAACCCCCTCAAAATTATACAGTTGTTCTGATTCTGTTTAGTGAAAAGACTATCTTTCCACTGAAGTACTGAAGAACTTGGTTGACTATCTCTTGACCATGAAAGTATAGGGCTATTTCTGAAGTGTCATGCATAACGTACATGTTCTTAATGAAAATATCATACAGCCTAGATCAGGATATCTTAATTGTAAGTCTTAAAATCAACTTGTGGCCTGGGAAAAATTTTTTCAAGCCCCTGTCTGAGCCATTATTGGATACAGTAATTTGTGAGTCTGTCATCCCAGCTACATGGAAGACTGTGATTTGGAGGATTGAAGTTCCAAGCTATGAGCAATGCTTATTAGACCTCATCTCAACAGAAAAAGCTGCCTGTGGTGGTTTACGCCTATCATCCTACCTATGGTAAGAAGCATAATAAGATTGTGGTCCAATGGGATGGGAAGGGGAAACAAAGGAGGAGGCTACAATGCTTGATAAGAAATGTACTCATTATCTTGCTCATGTAATTATAACCCCTCTGTACAGTATTTTCACAATAAAAAAAGATTGTGGTCCAGACCCTATTTCAAAAATAAACAGAACAAAAATGTCTGAAAGTGTGACTTAAGCAACAAAGCGCTTATCAAGCAATTTGAGTTTAAATTCTAGTAAAAACAACAACAAAACCCTAAACAGTGTCAGTCTTCCAGTTTTGTTCTTTTGAAATAATATTTTTACTCTCCTATCTTTTTGCATCTCCATATTTTATCCTCTTTTCAATGTCTAAAATAAATCCAGCTTGGATCTTGATTGAGACTGATAAAACATACAAATAAATTTCTAGAAGATTGACAGGCTGGTAGATTATTATGATTTTTTCTTATTTTCTGGTAGTTTTTAATATATAGCTCTTCCATACATTCTCATAAATTCAATTCATCCACTTTTTAAAAAAATATTTGTCATAATACTTTTAAACTTATTATATCTTTACCAAGAGTCCTAATTTATTGATCCAGTGTTAGTATATTTGAAATTACTGGAATATATTTTCTTTTAATTCCAGAATGTATTTGTATTAGCCTCTTTTAAATTTGTATAAATCCAGTATATGAGTTTTTTTGGGTATTATTTTCTTTTTTTATTGTAAATGTGATATACAGAGGGTTACAGTTACATAACTCAGGTAATGACTACATTTGTTTTTGAAAAGTGTCATAAGTTCTTGTCTTTTAATTTCTACTAGTTTTAGGTTGAAAATTGAGATTATGCCAATTTTACATTGTTGGTTTTTCATTTTAGAAGACAATTGGTTAGACTCAAAGTATAAGAATGTAAGACCTGTTTCCCCTGCAATTTATAGCTGCTGTCTATACTAGTAAGGCTTTTGCTGTCTTTTACTCCGTGTGTGTGTGTGTGTGTGTGTGTGTGTGTGTGTGTGTGTGTATGTGTGTGTGTGCGCGCGTGTGTGTGCATGGGCACATGTGTATGCGTGTGCATTCATGTAACAGTAAATTCTCACATTCCTGAAGCCCATCAATTTTCAATGTGGTCTCCAATAAGCATTTATAATTTAGCTAGGCTTGTGACTTTTTATCTTGGTTTTTGTACTACTTTCTCATATCTGGAATCTTGCCAGTTTACCAACAGTAGGTTCCTACAAGCAGCAGAGTCATAAGCTTGTTATTTTTACTTTGTAAAGGATGAGGAAAAAAATAATTGAGTTTCTATCAATGACAATACAGACTTTAATAATCTTTTCCAGAGATGTGATTCATTTATTTTATTTATATCTCATTGGCAACTTTATCTAAAAGGGAGATTGGGAAATGCAATAATTTACCTCTCTGGGTAAAATATTGGATTTGTTAGTAAGGAATAAAGAAAATAAATAGTTTGGTAGACTGTGCTGAAGGATGTGGCTATCATAAAGACCAAATTTGTGTTTTAGTATACACTGAAGTATAGTTTGTGTACATTGTCCCTGCCTATGCCATCATTCCCAGACAGCATTCTCAGATTCTCACAGTGCCTACCTGCCTAGATTTTGTTTTGTTTTTATTTTAGTGATTAGAAAAATCTTTTTGTCAGTGGGGCTTGAACTCTGGGCCTGGGCACTGTCCCTCAGCTCTTCAGCTCAAGGTGGGTACTCTACCACTTGAGCCACAGGGCCACTTCAGGTTTTCTGGTGGTTTATTGGAGATAAGCATCTCATGTTCTTTCCTGCCAGGGCTGGCTTTGAACTGCAATCCTTAGATCTCAGCATTCTGAGTAGCTAGGATTACAGCTGTGAGTCACTAGCCCCCAGCTTGATTTTTCTAAAAATTTAAATTTTAGTATTTTCCTTTAGTTAATTTCAGTTGTTGTGAAATAGCAGATTTTCTGTGGCCTTGCTTAGAGAGGCTCAAGACTACTTCATCTTTGCATGTATGTGTCATTATGCTTCCAGTTTGTCTCAACCGCAAGGAGTTGGTTTCCACAAAGATATGTCATTTGTCTGGGACAACTAGCAGCATTAACACATAGTCTGCGAATCTGGCTGATCAGTTGGATAGAATTTTAGGGAAAGAACTGAGATACTGGAATTTCTCTTAGAAATCTAATGTATATGTACCCTTTTATTAACAAACTAGACTAATGTTGAGACTCAAATCTTAATGAATAATTGTACTTAGCTCTTTGAAATTTAGTTAAAATTTCATCTCCTAAAATAGTCATGATGCTGAAGAGGAAGACAACAATGGCTATAGAATATAAATGGATGAGGAAGGTTTTTAGGAGGGTATCAATGGGAAAGGGAGGGAAAAGTAAAGGATTGAAGGACATTATATATATGTAATTAATATGCACACATATATACATATATGCATACATACATCTGCATAAATGAATTTACATATGCACACACATTTATGAATATATGCATATGACAGTATAATGAATTCCACCAACATTTTGCTTGAAAAACTTTGTAGTAGCTAGGAGCTGGTGACTCACAACCTGTTATCCCTGAGATCTGAGTATTGCAGTTTGAAGCCAGAAGTTGCTCTGTGACTCAAGTAGTAGAAAACCAGCCTTGAGCACAAAAGCTGAGGGATAGTGCCCAGGCCCAGAGTTGAAGTTCTAGGACAGAAAAAAGGTAATGCTAAAAGAGGAAGAGGAAGAATGGAAAAGTAGCACAACAGAGAAAGCAAATTTGTTTGAGTATACTTGGGAGTTCATAGAACTCTCCTAATAAAATCCCCTGATACTACAAATATATGCTAATTCAAAATAAGATAATAAAAATTCTAGTCTCAAAATAAAGTAATCTCTTCTCCAAGGTGAACTTAAACCTCAGGACCAAATTGACAGTTCTCTCTAAAACTTGTATTTTGAATTTCATATGTTCAGTTTTCATATTGTCTTGTAATGATCTGTGTGTTCATAAACTTATGGTAGAATGTCTTCCTAATAAATCTATGGAAAGTTTAAACTAGTATAAGTTGAAAATGCATTTAATAAACCAAATTTACCAAATGTAGCTTAGCAATGTGGTATACCAAGGGTATGGGTCATCAACTCTCATGCTTTGGTCACTTGCAGAGGTCATTTGCTTCTATTATACAGAGTATTTTTACTGAATATTGCTAACCTCAGAAAAAATAAAAATTCTAAATTTGAAACACAGATTCTACTGAGTGTATACAGATTTTATATAATCATAAGTATAGTCAGTAATTCCTTATATATATCATAAAATTAAGAAAAGTAAGGTAAGGGACGCGTTGAAGGGGCTGGGTGCTGGTGGCTCATGCCGGTAATCTTAATTAACTCAGGAGGCTGAATTTTATGATGACAATGGTTCAAAGCCAGTCCAGGACAGGAAAGTTGGCGAGACTCTTATCTCCAATTAAGTACCAGAAAACCTGAAGTGGAGCTGTGGCTCAAAGTGGTAGAGCACTAGCCTTGAACAAAAGAGTTCAGGGAGATTACCCAGGCCCTGATTTTAAGCCCCATGAATACCATCACCAACAACAAAACATAATGTTGTAGGTTGTGTTGCTGATCAAGATGCGTTGTGTTCATGAACTTCTTTGTTATATGGCACCTCCTTTGAACAACTATTTAAAGAAAATGTCTTTTAAAAAAGTTAGAAAAGTTAACTTGAACCATCATAAAGGGGGACCACCTGTAATTTTATTCTCATTAGAGTTCTGTCCAAAGCAGATGGTAAGTTTAATGACAAGTAGTACCTAAGTCATAAGTGAATAATAAATCCTTGTTGAATGAATAAAAGTTTTGAGGTGCAAAATCATTTCTTTTGATTTCCTTTCTCTCCCCTACTTTTCCTTTCCTTTGTCATTCCTTACCCTCCCCTTTTTTTCTCTTCTACCTGTAATTCATTTCTGGGATGACATCAGGAACCTGGTACTCAAGCTGAAGACTTCTCTTTCTGGTATTGTCTTTGCCCTACCTAGTGTGGTCCTAGTGTGAACACAAGCCAGAAAATTTACATTGTTGGTGGGAGTGTAAACTTCTTCATCCACTTTGGAAAGCAGTATGGAGGTTCCTCGAAAGACTCCACACAGAGCTGCCCTATGACCCAGCAATCCCACTTTTGGGCATTTACCCAAATGTTCACAAACAAGACCATACTAAAGCTCCCAGCACAACTATGTTTATTGCAGCATTATTTACCATAGCTAAGATATGGAACCAACCCAGATGCCCCTCCGTAGATAAATGGATCAAGAAAATGTGATAGATAGATAGATCTGTATCTATCTATCTATCTATCTATCTATCTATCTATCTATCTATCTATCTATCTATCTATCTATCTATCTATCTACACAATGGAATTCTATGCCTCCATCAGAAAGAATGACATTGTTCCATTTGTTAGGAAATGGAAAGACTTGGACAAAAGTTATATTAAGTGAAGTAAGCCAGGCCCCAGGAAACATAGGTCCTATGGTTTCCCTTATTTGCAATAACTAGTATATGTCTGGGGCAAGCAGAAAAGGTCAAAAGCTATGTACATATGACCAGATAAGATGAAGTTAAGTGAAATGAACCCCAAGATAGGGACACAAGTGGTTTTTTCTTTCTTGCTATTGTTTCTAACGTATTTATAGTGTACCATGTGATTTTTTTTGTTTCTTTGTATGTTCCTCCCTGAAAGTATAACCCCTGTTTTCACTGTATTTGATTCTGGTGCCCTCATCTTGTATATACATTTTTCTAATTTGGGGAGGGGAAGGGAAATAACAAAATGCTTAAATAGGGATACAGTTTGACCAATTGTAACAATGAGATGTACAAGATACTATGTGGAAAAACAAACTTTATAATTTAAGCCGGGAGGGGGGGAAGAAGGGTAGAGTAGATGTAGGGGTAGGAGGGAAAGGATGGTAGGGGAAAAACAAAGGAGGAGGTAACAATGCTTTATAAGAAATGTACTCATTAACTTGCTCATGTAACTGTAACCCTTCCGTACAGTTTTTTTTTACAATAAAAACATATTTAAAAAAGAAACAGAACTTAGATATATGTTCCATTTCCTGCCAGGTAAAGAAGGGCTTTAGAGACTCAGGTGACACAAAATGGTTAAGGATGTCTTTTGTACAAATTTAAATTAATGTTTTTCCCTATTAAAAGAATCCCCAAAGAGAAAAGGACGTTCCTATGACTGATGATTTCCTTTATAAAAGTAAATTTCTTTCATATGAAGTTTGTTTTTAAATATCCAACTAAAATATTAGAAGGTCCTGGTTAAGTTCCTAACTACGTTGTTTTCTAAGTTAGATCACTTAATTTAGGGTATAGTCTTTAATGAATAGGGCAAAGAATAGATTAAAGCTTGATTTCTTAAAAAAGTTATCATATATATGTTTTAGTCATTTTGGAAAGAATCTTGTAGGGAAAGGATTTTAGAGTCTATGGATGGTGCTCTGGTCTTTTGTGACTGTTATTATTCTAATTGCTTTGCTTGCTCTAGGTTTAAAAAAGATTTTCACATTTTGAGAGAAAGAATTATGTAGTGTGTGTGTGTGTGTGTGTGTGTGTGTGTGTGTGTGTGTGTGTGTGTGCCTGTCCTAGGGCTTGAACTTAGGGCCCAGGAACTGTTCCTGAACCTCTTTGGCTAAGTCTAGCATTCTACCACTTGAGCCACAGTTCCACTTCTGGATTCTGTGGTGGTTTAGTGGAGATGAGAGTCTCACAAACTTTCCTGCCTGGGTTGGAATTAAATGTGATCCTCAGATCTCAGCCTCCTGAGTAGCTAGGATGTATGTTTTGTTTCAAAGATATCAGAAATCTCCACAGAGGGTACACTGGTGTAGATGGAAGACGCAAAAGGAAGCAAGAGATTAAAATGTTTACTTGAGGTTGTATGCTATTATGAAAAGATTAGAAGCCTCCATCATTGAATGGTTTCAGTTACCTTGATATTGGAAGCCACAGGTTGAAAAAATAATTTACTGAGACAGAATAAGAAAAACAAAGGTTTATCGGAATACTCTTTTAAGTGCTACATAGGGAACAACTAGCTAGTGGAGCAGAGAGTGCTTAGACAGGATCACAAGTGGGGTTTATGTTTTTTGTTAGGCTAATTTTGATTGGCTGTTTCTTGTTTTGTGGAACCTACTGACTATCTCTTCTTGAGACCATAGTTCAAATTCGGTATGCATAGGAACAGCTTTAGCCCTCAATTTTCATTTCTGCGGGTGACCTATTTTGAGAATTTAACTCACCTTCTTATTCTACCTGTCCAGTTGCGCCTGTTGGGCTCAACTACATTCCATCTGGATCTTGATAATTATCTGTCTGTCTTGTGCCCTTAAATAGGAGTCTCCTCCATCTTCATTACTCCAAGGAAAAGGTTAACTATAAGGCAGTGAGGTTGAGAACACAAAGAGTGATTGCAGCCAGTGTTGTCGCAGTTGGAATTTATTCTCCATTAATGGACTAAAAATGCCAAGCTCTCCTCTGAATTCATGCCATGGGAATTATAGAGGTAGACTTGATGAACTTTAGCAATAAGAAGGGAGGGTGATGTCATGTTGAATTCATAGCTTCCCATTCAGGTCACCAAAGAATGCTATGATTTCTTGATCAGGAAAAGGTCTAGGGGTATATTCCTTGTTGTTTACCTAGGAATTTCTTAACTTTCTCACTTTTCTTTCTTGGTGGGTCATGGGGCTTGCATTCAGGGCCTGAGCTTTATCTGCTCAAGACTAGTGTTCTACCATTATGAGCCACAGAGCCACTTCTGTTTTTCTAATGGTCAATTGGAGATGAGTCTCATGATCTTTCTTACAAGGTCTAGCTTCCAACTGTAGTCTTTAGATCTCAGCTGCCTGAGTTGCAAGGGTTACAGGTATGAGCTAGTGGTGCCTAGCAACTTTCTCACTTTTAAAGCACAGTATGGTTTTGTTGGATATAGGAACCTGGTAGACAGTTCCATTTTTGTTGTTTTTATTATTTTGAATTAATTACTGTTTTCTGATCTCCAAAATTGTTTTGTGTGAAATGTGCTACTTATCTTATTGATGTTCTTTGTGTCCAGTGGCTTCTCTCTTGATTATTTCAAGGTATTCTCTTTGTTTTTACCTTTTTCAATGTTTCCTTATAGCATGTGTAGGTGTGAATATCTTTGTGTTCATTTTTCTCCCTCTCCCATGCATGACTTTGTCTCTTGATGACATTCCATTTAATCTTTTCATTCCCTTGGCTTTCTTCTTCCAACTTAATTTTCTGTTTCTTGGGGAAATGTAGGTAAGTTATAACTTTCCCACTTGTTTTAGGTTTTATTTCCTTAGTCTTTTTAGTTTTACTTTTTATATGCATAAACTTAGGAGACTTCCACCCTGTTCCTTCTTAGCCTATGTAGATAAGCTACCCCATTAGCTTTTGCCTTGTTTTTCCTCCCTTAAAAATAAGAAAAATATGAAACATGTAATTTTTTATATGTCATGTGGTACTGGATCCATTGTGATCTTTTCTCTAGGGTTTTAGTTTCAGTGTATAGGCTGATGAAGAGATTACTATTGCATTCAGTTTTATTGTCCTGTGATAGCAGAGCATATAATAAAGTGATAATTAGGTTCTTGGCGGTGTATCATTTTTAGGTCCCCAAATGAGCCCACTGAGCTTTATTCTTATTCTTTCTTATTTATACATGCTAAACTACTGTTGAGATTTTTTTTTGGTGAGTCTGTGTGTAATATTTGTCCTCAGTAAAATTTCTGATTTAAAAACCTGGGAGTTTATTTTGAATTAGTTTGTAGAGGTGCTAGAGTTTGGGTTTGGTGTGTCCTCAAAAGTACATGTCATAAAGGAGTTCTTTTGTGTAATCCAGGGGCACTATTAGGAGATGGTACCTTTAGGATTCAGGGCCCAGTTAAAGAAAATAATGGGGGACATATGACACATGTGTCTCACTCCCAGTATCATTATGTGACCAGACCTCCTTCATCACAAATTTGTGATTGAGAAAGATACTTTTCTTCTAATAGATATGTTTTGCTTTTTATACTTATAGTTATGCCAAGTAGATTTGGCATATCCAGCCCAGGCTGACCTGAACCTGTGATCCTTCTTTCTCGGTCTCCTAGTGCAGGGATTGAAGGCTTGGCCTACTATGCTCAGCAACCCTTTGGTAATAAACTGTCTAACTTCATTTTATTTCAAAGTTTTGGTTTGAGTGAAATCTTGTTTATATTTAATGGTTTGCATTTACTTTTACTCAGCCTTTTATCATTCTGGGTTGTTCTTGGGAATAGATTTTAAATTCACTACACTTTTTTTCCTGATTATTTTCTGAAAGTACATTTTTCTATTACTTGTATTTCATGTTTCATATGTATAATTACAGCAAATATTTTTAGGACTACTTTTATTTTGGTGTAATTTATATCTGTGGATCCTAATTTTAAAAGATTTTTACTCTGTGCTTTGGTGTTCATTATTTTATGAATTAATTATCATAATTTGGAAGATTTGTTTATTGTTAATAATAGGTGTCTTTAACAAAACCATACCTTATATCTCTTCCAACTGTTCATCTTTTTAAATGCATCTCCTGGGGATTGAACTCAGAATCTGGGCACTGTCCCGAGCCTCTTTGTGCTGTAGGCTAAAACTCTACCACTCGAGTCACAGAGTCACTTCTGACTTTTCTGAGTAGTTTATTGGAAATAAGAGTCTTATGGACTTTTCTGCCCAGGCTGACTTTGAAGCTCAACCTTCAGATCTCAGCCTCTTGAGTAGCTAGGATTACAGGTGTGAGCCACTGACACCTGGCTCAAGCTTTCTTTTTAAAATTTTAAATGTATATTTTTTATTGTAAAGATACTGTACAGAGGGGTTACAGTTACATGAGCAAGGTAATGAGTACATTTCCTATGGAGCATTGTTACTTCCTCCTTTGCTTTTCCCCTACCATCCCTTTTCTCCCAACCTCCCCAATTCCTTCCTCCCCACCCAAAGTTGTAAAGTTCGTTTTCAACATATTGTCCTGTACATCTCATTGTAACAATGGGTCATCCTGTATCCTTATGTCAGCATTTTGTTATTTCCCTTCCCCTCCCCAAATTAGAAAAATGCATATACAAGATGCAGGGCACCGGAATCAAATACAGTGACAACAGGGGTTGTATCATGGGGGAAGAACATACAAAGAAACAAAAAATAATCACATAGTACATTATAAGTACATTAAAAAGAATAACAAGAAAGATAAAATCTTCAAGCTTTCTTTTGCTCAGTCTACCACTTGTACCACAGCTCTGCTTGTAACTTTTGGGTGGTTATTAGGAGATAGGACTCTAATGGACTTTCCTTCCCCGAGCTGGGCTTTGAATCCTGATCCTTATACCTCACCTTCCTGAGTAGCCAAGATTAAAGATGTGAGCCACTAGTGCCCTCCACAGATGGTTTGTAACTTTGATCAAAACAAAAATTACTGCATTTTCTTTTATTCCTTTCCTTTCTTTCTTTTTCACCACATTTATTTATACTTAAAACTCTTAGGCTTAATTTGCCTAAGTAATATGTCTGACACTGACACAAGCATTATTTTGTGTAATGGTTCTGGGCATTGCCCTTGAGCTTCTCTATTCAAGGCTAGTGCTCTACCACTTGAACCGTACCTCCCCTTCTGGCTCTTTCGGTGCTTCTTTGGAGATAGGAGTCTTGTGGACTTTCCTGCCTGGGCTGGCTTTGAATATTGATACTTAGATCTCAGGCTCCTGAATAGCTAGGGTTATAGGCTGTTGTGTCTTTTATTGTTATTCAATATATTTCCATTGTTTCTCTGTATGTGTACAGGTGTCTTACTTTTCAATTTATTTTCATTTCTGTGATATTTTAATGTTTCTCCTTTTCTTCTGCAGTTGTATCTTGACAATTCCTTTTTGTGTTGTTTTAATATTTTAGTGATATATTTAGTCATAATTTTATTTCCCCGGGGCTGGTGTAGTGATACACATCTATAATCCCAGCTATAACATTGGTATAGGTAGTAAGATTCTGTTCTGAGGTCAGCTCATGACAGGAAACTCTATCTGAAAAGATGGGGATGGTCAAGGCTTGAGTGTTAGAGTTTCTACCTAGGAATGGCAAGACTGGGCTTAAAAGAAAAGAAAAGAAAAGAAAAAATATTTTTCTTTCTGGAGTTTATTTTTTCTCATGTTCTGTCTTTGTACATATCTTAGTCTGTGCCTTCTTTGATTATACATTTTGGAATAAATGAGTCCTTCCTAAACCAGCTATTTGAAAAATTTTTCTACAGGGAACTTGCAAGAAATGGACTGCGGGCTTGTAGGAATATTTTATGTGGCCTAGAAATTTGCATGTAGGTTCTTTTAGCCTTGACTTCCATCTAGTCAAAGGGGAAATGAAGGTGTCGGGCTGTTAATACTGTTTCTTTTTTTCCCTTGCTGCTCACTGACAGATAAATTCTTACAAATGTGGCTTGTCTATTTAATTTCTCTCTTAGCCCTGTCTCTCCATGTTCTCAGAACTAAATTGCTTCCCTAAAAACTCTTACATCTGGTTTGTTCATGTCTTTCCACTGTTGAGGACAAGGGAGTTAGCATTTATCTGAAGTGGGGGAAGTTTTAACCTTGGATTATAGTGCATTTTATATCCTGTTTTGTTGATTTATTTATGAACTTCTCTTTGAGGTTTTTAATGCATAGAATAATGATTTCATCTAATTTTAAATTTGAGATTTTCATTGCCTCTGATTTTCATTGAATATACATATTCATTTTAAAAATATTCACTGATTTTTAGGTATCTTCTATGTGATACATATGGAAGTTTAAAATTTACTTTATCTTTTTAGATTGGATGGCTCCCATGACTGATATGAATAAATGGACTTTGATTACTACTGGTTAAGGGAAAAATAAGGTTTCTACTACATTCCCCCTTCCTATAACTGGTTGGAATAGTGATGAACAACAAGATAAATGATCTGATTATAACTGCCAAGCCCACTGGATTCTATGCCCAATAGCACCCAAGAGTTTGAACTAAGACTTTGTCACAGGCACTTAGGATGAAAGATCATGTAAAGATTCATCTGTGTTGGACTTGGGAATTCTACTTAGGGAAGTTAGTGAGGCAGAGCACTAAAACAGAGAGATATGGTGAAGTGGAGGAGCAATAGAAAGAGAAGCAGAGAGAATCCTGTGGTTTCTAAGGGGGGAAAAGCATCTTGAATTGAATTGAATTGCTTTTTGTTTTCATAAGATCAGAGATCTCCATCTCTCTGTGATATCACAATTGACCTGTGTATCAGGCTTAATATTATCTTTGGTTTTGCAACTATAAAACATATAAAAATTAAGATTACAAACAGGACTAATGACACTTAACTCAGAAATGATTGCTATAAAGCACAATGGCATTGTGCATATTGGAATAACAATCCATATAATGACAACATATTGGAAACATCCATCTGCATATTAAGGAACACTTATCAAGTCGTTAAGATAGGTCATAGATAGTCCATATTAATATGAATTCATTCCAGAGAGGCCATGTTGATTAGACACAAGACAGTAGGTTAATTAGTACAGTAAATTAATATAGCGTACAAGTGACAATACTGTATCCAAAGCAATTTATTGGTGTTAATTTCTTCATTTGCAAAAGCACAAAGTTCACCTGTTGAAATGGATATTTTAATATAAAGCATAAATTGCTTCTGAACTCTCACATTTTTTAATTACCGTAGTTTAGTTAAATTTGTGTGTAAGTGCTGGAGAGGACCTCTCCTTCATAAACCTGAACAACTGAGTATTTGGTTTCATATATGGAAAATGGGCATTATCAGAGCCATGTGCAGAATTTTGATGTGTTACTTGTCTATTGAGGTTTTCAGACCCTTCTTTGTTTGCATTTTCTTTACTGCTGAGCTTCTTTTTTTTCTTACATGAGTTTTCAGGGCACAATTTTTCTCTTCTTGGAAGCAACTCTTAGAATAGAATCTTAAGCCTGATTCACACTAAGGTTTCAGAGATTAATAATAATGTTTTATTTTTAATGCTATTATTAATCATATACTTCATATTTGTTTAGCAATTTGTAATTTGAAAATGGTGTTCACATACCCTGTGTCATTTGATTGTCACTTCAACTCTCCAGGGTACTGCATGTAATCTCAGTTTCTACAAATGATGAAACAGATTCAGATACTAGAGAAAGCCTGAAGTTATAAACTTTGTTTTTCCATTGCAACCGTTGCCTGATAGGAATATTGCATACTTGCAGGGAGAAAAAACTTAAGATAATAAAATATATTTCTGATGTTCCCAGTTGCTAGCAGCTAACTGTTTCCCCTAACTTTTTCATTCTTTTCCTGGTCCTAGGTATACAACAAGCATGGTCACATTTCTAAGATAAATTCATGGGAGTAAGAGGAATAAAATTGCAAATTGCAAATAATTTGGACAGGATGGATGTCATTTGACTTAGGGGAAATAAGTTCATGTACTTCAATATACTTTGACTATATAGTAATCATGTGATGATTAAGACCATGTAATATAGTAGATGTAATATAGTAGGAAGAAGATAGTGACTTTGGAATTTGGCAGACATGTGATTTGAACTCAAGTCACATCTGTCAACGGTGTGACTTTAGAACGGTAATTGAACTGCTCTCTATTACAATTCCTTTATCTACAATTATAACTATTAATGCCCATTTCATAGTACTATTGATAGGATTTATTGAAAAATACAAAGTAAAATAATATCCTTTTATTCAGCACTTAGTAAATGTTCCCTTATTTGTGCAACTATGGAGTAGCTACTGTTACTTTTCTTAGAATTTAATGAATGAAGAAATTAAGCTTAGAGCATCTTACAGATATGCTTCAAGTCACTCAATTATTAATCTGTGGAGCCACCATTTATACTCAAGACCACAAGCTTCTCATGTCTGTGCTACAGAGTAGTGCTCAATACCCTTCCTTTTATTACAATATTTATTCAGGTTTTTGCTCCAAATTTCCACAAACATTTTTCCATGATTATTTTTACCTAAAAACAACTCTTTTCCTGACTTAAAGAACTCACACACACTTTTTACTGCATGGGATGCATAAAGACTTGACTCTTCCTACTGGTTTATTTGTGAGTTACCACTTCCTATACTAGAATACAAACTTCTGGAGATGAGTGTTTTATATCATTAAACTGGATCTTTTTAGGTAGATTATTTACTATGGAAATTAAGTGTGTCAAAAATAAGAATATCAAAGTAAAATTGACAAATAAAATCTAACTCCTCTTACTGGGAATATGTTGAGTACAGATTTTTCCCCCATCTTTGTTGTATTTCAGTGTGGCATTATGATAATTCAGAAGTATACAGTTGTATACAGTTGTATCTTATCCTTATGGTCAAATATGATGAATGGCCCTTGGAATTAATAAGGAATTTCAATTTAGACCAATTTTATAAGCAGCATACTCATATGTGACACTGAAGAATGTTGTACACAAACCGTGTCACTCTTTTTTATTTTATTTCTTTCTTTCTTTTTTTATTGTAAAGATGCTGTACAGAAGGGATACAGTTACATGAGTAAGGCAATGAGTACATTCCTTGTTGATCATTGTTAGCCCTTCCCTTCCTTGGTGTTATCCCACTATCCCTTCTCTCCCCCACCTCCCCCACTCCTCTCTAATCTTGGAGGGGAAGGGAGTAACAAAACCCTGAAGCAAGGACACAGGATGACCCATTCCAACAAGGATACTCACAGGACAGTATATTGGAAATGAACTTTGCAACCTGTGTTACTATTGAAGCTTTACATTGCAGAGTATGAATTCATACACAAGTATGAATCTTAGATACTTTAAATACTCCTTGAGCAAAGCCTGTTTATCCATTCACTTTGGACTTCAATTGACTAAGAAGTGAAATTCACAGCCAGGAACTGGTGGCTCATACCTGTAATACTAGCTACTCAAGAGGCAGAGATCTGCTAGCCTGGGCAGCAAAGTACGTGAGACTCTTATTTCCAATAAACTACCAAAAAGCTGGAAATGGAGTTGTGGCTCAAGTGGTAGAGTTCTAGCTTTGAGGAAAGAAAAAGCTCAAGAGCAGAACCCAGGACCTGTGTTCAAGCCCCTGGACTAGCATCAAAAAAAATAAAATAAAATAAAGAAAGAAATAAAAATAAAAAAAGAAATTCATTAGTTAAAATGGTTTGTATTCATAAACTCCTCTGTTTAGGTACAACTCCACTGTACAACTATTTAAATATAATAAAAATATTTTTAAAAAGAGAAGTACAATGCAGCTGGATTTCAGTAGTCTTTAATTCTAGCTACTTGGAAGGCAGAGATCTGGAGGGTTATAGTTTGAAGTCTGAGCATAAAAGTCCAAGAGCTTCCATTTCTCCCATTTTTCCCATCTCCAATTAACTAGCAAAAGTCCAAGCTGAAAGAGGGCCAAAGGTAGATTGCCAGTATGGAAAGCTGAGCAAGCACAAAACCCTGTATTCAATCCTTGGTTCGAGAAAAAAAGTAGAAATAAAAAGGAAATTCATATATTAAATTCTGTATTTGATTTTTATAGAATATAATATACTCTAAATTATATGGGAATATAAAAATCAAATTGTTAGTATTCAGAATATGAAAAATTGTAAAATGTAAATGCTTATTTCCAATACAGATAAAAGTTCACTTTTCAGCTAAAATACTTTAAAATTTTACTAAATTAAATCATTGTAGTATTTCATGACTTGGTTTATAATATCAATATTAGTGTAAAATCAGCTCCATTTCACAATAAATACCTTGGGCTGTATGTTACCAGAGGTATGGTTAATCTGACTGTTCTACTGTGAAACATCATACAGGCATGTAGGAAAATATTATCAGATTGGTTGGGATAATTTGGTTATTCCATGTTCACTATCTGAAAAGTCTAGTCATAATACCATTTGTGTCTTTATATTGTCCCTTGATAACCAATTCATGAAGCCCAGCAAGCTGAATCAAATCTTTCTGGAAGCAGAAGTCTTGAAAACTGTCGGTGACACCATATGCTGCAGAAAAAAAGAAAGTATGATTTAGTAATTATTATGTTTTGAAATAGTCTAGGACTGATTGGTGGTGACTTTTGCCTCAGTGATTTTTGTGAGACTTCATGGAGCTCCTGACCCTAGCAATGAGGAGAAAAATCCTTGACTGATTTCTCTCTGCTACAGTGTCTAGATAAGAAAGCAAAAGTAGATTTGTCTTAAACAGTTATGTACCTCTTAGTTTGATCCTAAATGAACACATGTTACTAAAGGTCTAGCCAATGAATCTACAGAGCTGCATGTTGAAGGAAAGTACAAGCTTTATTTACTCTCTCCACTCTCTCACATTTCTTCACAGGTAGCTGGTACAAAAAATATGGCTTTCTTGTTTGATCTTTTTTTTCTTCTGGAATATTTGCACAAAGTTTTGACATCTTCTTGCTTTATCTCAAAACATTTGTTAGGAGATCTCTGTGGGGAAGTGGGCCCTTTTGACTAGTGAATTTAGCCATAAGGTTGAGTGTACCTAGCAGGATGACATCTATCATGGTGGTCGCAGAATCAATATCTGGAGAGATGCTTGTGTGTTACTTGTAGTTACACAGTTACTTGGGATTCCTTCCTAAAGACTATGACTGCCCATCGTCCATCTTGGATGTTTGAAGAGGGATGGAGACCCGAGAGACCCAGTATTCAGTATGTAGATTTTCTTTTGATCCCCAGATTTCCCGTCTTGAATCTCAACCCTTCTCCCAACCCAAATACTCCTAAAGTCCAGGTTTAGATTCCCCCAGCTCAAGTTATGCACAGAATAAGTCCCCTCCATCGAGATAGTGTTAGGGATTTTTGACTGTAAATTATCTGCTCTCTACGGAGAGAGCAGATAATTTTTTTGTGTCCCTTTGTGTCCCTCTCATACTATAGTCCACCCTACCTTTGGTGGTATTTTGTAGCTCCATGTCCACTCAAGGATTGTGGGATAGGAAGCTATTTTCAAACTTTCAGTAATGTTTTGTGGACCTAAGAACTCAAAAACAAATCCTTTCCGTGGTGTAACCAATACAGCAGTGAAAAATAGCTAAAGTATAATCTTTGTCACATATTTGTGACATACTTGTTAATATCAGTCTGCATTCACTGAGTGGATATTTTAAAGAAAAATTGTACTATAATGGCAATAGCCAGTATTTAAGTCCTTGGGGTTTGGCCCTATAACTCATTTTTTTTGGTCATAAATGTTCTTTAACTTGATTTGAGTAGATGATCATTTGATTGAATAGAATAAATGTGTAGAGTTGAATAGCAATGTTTAGTAGAATAACTATTGACTGAGTAGAGTAACTATAGCAACATTTAGGGAAAGCTCTGACGTATATTACTAATATGAAACAAAATATTAGAATATTGTTTTGGAACTTAGTATTACTAGGACAACGGAAAAAATCACTTTGTAGGCTAATAATGAGGTTGACAACAGAGTGAAGTCTTTATGCAAGTGAGGACAAAATTGATCTTTATCTAAATCAGCATATGTCTGGAAGGGATTGAAAGGTGAAGCTGAGAAGCTAATTTAAACAAGAGTGATAGTAGGTTGTATTTGTGTAGGGATGCGTATTAGTAATATATATTATCCACATGAGGAACAGTAGAAACATGCCATTGGTAGAAGAAGGAAGATGGACCAATATAATTAGTATTTACTATGTCTCTGAGAAGTTTCAATTCATTCAATTTCATTTAGTATGAATAAACTCTGTAAAATAACTAAGATGAGAAGATATAAGTAAAGGTATATTATTTTGAAGGACTGTCTTTAGTGATTGTGTGAATTTGTTGCTCCAATATACTGAGATATCAGCCCCTATATTGGTAGGGTTGAAACATTGAGCCAGATGTTCCTGGTTCACACTGGTGATTCTAGCTATTCAGGTTGATGTTCAAAGCCAGCCTAAGAGAAAAGTTTACCAAACGCCATCTCCAAAATAACCAGAAAAAGCTAGGTTGGAGGCATGGCTCAAGTGGTGGAATGCCAGTTGAGAAAGAGCAAAATATCTGTGTTCAAAACCTGGTACTAGAAAAATAGAATAAAAGAAGAAATAAAAGAAGGAAAGAGAAAAAAGAAACATTTGAAGTTGTTTTATAAACGACCTCAAATGGTAAGATATATCTAGGGACCCAGGGCTGTGAAGAGACAGCTTCAGGGTCTGTAGTAGCTTTATTTATGGTCACAACTCTATTATGAGACAGAATTTACAGTTCTCTTAAAGTCCTACACAATAGGTAGGTGTTGGCAGGACTACATTCTTTATTATCTTGAAGCTCTACAGGACTGTCTGTTTCAGTGTCATTTCCTAGCTTGTAGAGACTGCTTAGGTTCTGTGACCCATTTTTTCCCAATCTTCAAAGCTGTCAGTGTAGCATCTTTCTGATCCTGCTTCTGTTGTTGCCTTTCTGACAAGAAAGGTTCTTCTTTCTTAAGGACTGTGAGATTAGATTGAACCTACAAGTCAGACTAATTTTCCTTAATCCTTGCCCTGAAAAGTAACATTGAAAGATTCTTGGGAGTAAGGTGTGAATAACTGTAGTGGGCCATAATTCTATTTACTGCAAGGGTGTGAATAACTGTAGTGGACCATAATTCTGTTAACTGCAGGCTGTAATTTGATTTCTTTAGACAAGAGGGACACACCCAGCTTCTTCTCATTTCTACAGTATAGTTTTTCTGGGAATATTGCTAGATATCCAAACAAAAGAGCTACTGTTAATTTTTTTACTTGTTTGGAAAATATGTATTGAATTTATATATTGTAGTCAGTTAGGTAGGACTTAATAAAATAAAAGAGACAGAGTTTTGTTCTCAATTCACAGTAGAGTCTAAAGATAATTAAATGATATCATCAGAATGAGCATGATGCCCTGGAATTCCATGGGGTTCCCACAACACGGCTTCCCACTACAGTCAGATTGTTTCAGAGAGAATGACAGCTAACCATCTCTCCCTCTCTCTCTCTGTAGAAGCTAAAGAATAGAATATGGTCAATAGAATATGAAAATAGAATATGTGTAATGGGAGTGTAACATTAAAAATTTGTTTCATTGCTCTATTATTCCATTCAGGAGAAAATGGTAGTATAAGGTAAGACTTTTGTCTTTGTGAAACTCAGTTTACTAGATGTAGATTTACTGAGACTGTTCCTAGAGCAAAGGGACTAGGAATACAGAGGAAGTAGGAAGGCCTACTTTATAGTATGAGAATGCAGAAGAGACTGAGGTAAGGTAACTGGCACACCTGGAAGCAGTCACCTTCCCCTCCTGCTAGGTCACATCCTAGGCCACCTCTGGTCACATGCCTCCCCTCTGACTCTAGGAGGGTCCCAGACCCTGAGGTCACATCCAGATCCAGTGTGGCCATACCTTTCCCCCACCTGGCCACACCTCTTTCTGTCCCTGGCCTAGATAAGTCCTGGCCCAGAGGTGGGTCACCCCACCTCCTTTTCAGCCATGCCTCTCCACCATGCATGGTGGGGGCAGCAGTTGGGTAAATAAACTTCTTCTCCTGCCTGAAAAAAAAAAAAAAAAAAAGAAGTTCACCATTAGGAGTCATTAGAAACAATCTCGAGGAAAGTGTTCAGTTCTTGATCACTTTGTTTTTATTCTGTAGTTGACTTTTAAGATGCACTTGGGTTTTGGTAAACATGTTGCTTTGTAAATAGTAAGAAAGGTGATAAAATGGAAGATACCTATTTTTTATTGAACTCAGACATCAATTACTTGGCAGAGAAGACTACTTTATAAATCTGATTCATTGGGCTAGTGTTATTTATTTATTTTTTGGATTGTGGTGCTACCTAATGCATATATGTCCTGGCTGTGCAAAGATTACTTATCACTGCAATTTCCAGCAGACTTTCACAGAATCATTTTAGTTGTCCCCTATCATCCCTCCCTGTCCCCATTCTTACTTTATCCCCTCTGCACCAAAATGAAACAGAAAAAAAATATATCCAGTTTGGATTGCACCACTGTCCTGAATGCTTCAGAAAGGATTTCTTGTATTTTGGACAGGTTAGGACAATGTAACCAAACCTCATGAGAGATGAAGGAGAATACAGTAGCATTTGTAAAGTAGTATTATCTGGGAGGAGGGAGCATCTGTTTCAGCTTCATTATACCCTATTCAGCTACACTGAAGGTCACATTTGGGAGTTCTTAAGTCTGAACTTCTGCACTAACTTATTTGTGTGGCAGTATCTGCTTCTGGGAGTGGGATGAGGTCAAAGAACTTGGTTAAATATCAGAGTGCTACTGTCATTTTATAAAGTCAATCACTTTCTGACACACACAAAAATCTGTCCTATTATGTCATCTGGATTAAATACCACATTGACAAAAATAGATGATTAACTATATTTCAAATTAGAATGGCAGGAGGTGAGCAGAAAGACATATGTGCTCATTACTGGATTCATCATAAGAATTCAAATTCTGAAACCATACATTCATTTGGCAATTTACGAGGGTAAGAAGTCCAGAATATTCAAGTGAAATGGGAGACTCATAATAAAATAGGAAGAACATGTATATTATTTTATTATAAAGATTTGCAAGTGATCACAGGTAAGGGGTTACATGTTTTTAATGAAGGGTACAGTGTCAGTGTGCAAAGCAATAAAACTGAAAAAATTACAGAAGTGAAAATTTAATATATATGATAATACACATCAATCTATTAGAGAAAGGAAATCAGAATTAATTATAGTTTCATACCCAGAGGGTGAATAAAAATGGTAAGGAATTAAGAAATAAAAAATTCATTTTATAATTAGTGTAGCATAGTAAAATGAGAAGTCAGTTTCTTTAGAGGTTCTCATAACTTATGAAGTATTTATGAGGGGAAAGCAAAAAAATTGTAATTATAAAAAAGTATGCCATCATGAAATAACAATGAATAAATTTCTAATTAACTCATGGCTTCATTTAGAAAACAAATCACAATTATATCTGGAAAAGTCTCAATATTCAAGTGATGTGCAAAGATACGCTTAAAGCATTTTGAAGCTCAACTGGTATGGAACTACAAAATCTCTTCAGAACTTTTTGGGAAAGCAACAGAAGTTAAACTGTTTCTGTGGTTCTCCATGGTTATTACTATTTTTTTCAGTAGCTTTACAGACTTTTATTCTTATTTATTAATTTTACATGTTTTAGGGCCCACATTCTTCCAGACTCTGTTTTGTACCACTGCAATAAAATGGAGAACAAGAAAAGGAAAGGTCACTCATGTCCCAATGGTGTATCATTTCATGATGTCACTGAACCCTGACTATAATTTCCTGACAATAAGTTTGTAACACCAATAATTTCTTACTTATGCAATGTCTGAAATATGTAGATGATACAAAGAAAAATGCAACTAACAATTATGTACCCAGAGCAGAACATCCAAGGTCTATGTCCTATTATCTCTACCCTGGACCCCAGTGAATTAGTATTTTTGTCTGTGAACTTCCTTATACTTCCATTATATATCCTCATAATCCTAAGCAATATGAGATTTTGTATATTTTAAAATTGTATACATAAACTATATTTTAAATAAATGTTTTTTCAAAACCTGCATAAAGTCAAGATATGCAACTATCTTTGACTAGACTAAAACCTTCAACAATTTACCAGTTTTACACATGGAAAATATATTTCTCTTTTTACTCACTGCTCAAGTTGTATCCAAATGAGTATAAATTTAAAATAAGATATGAGTATATATATATATATATATACACACACACACACACACACACACACACACACACACACACACACACAGAATACAAAATTCACAACAAGAATAATAGTAGGAGTTTTGGGTGTTTCAGGTTATTACTATTTATAAGTTCTGACAAGAGTTTGGTCTATGTATGGATTCAATTATTCATAATATATATAAATACAAATTTTATTATAAAAGTATTGCTATTTTTATTGTGATGGTAGAGTTTTTATTACAATGAAGCAAATATTTTGAAAAAGGGAAGACACAACAAACAGACCTATTCTGTTAGTGTTTATATAGAGTGAGTGCCAGTCTTCAAGCAACCCAGAAGAGAATTTAGGCTTTGTATAGGCAGGAGCATTGTTTCTGATTTATCATGGAATGATGGCTACACAATTTGGGGTAAACTACAACCTTGTGCCATGCAGGTGTCAGGAAGGTCCCAAGTTGCTAGTTTTTGCAAATGACCATGGTTGGTAATTTGATAAAAAGTAATGCACTCTTTAATAACTATTCTGCCTCTGACCACCCTTTAATAACTATTCTGCCTCTGAGGGAAGTTATGCCTCAAAAATTCTTTAAGGAATATCTAGGGTATATTGCACTGTGATTAGGGCAGTTGATACTGATATTTAGTTGGCTAGTTCAATTGAAGTTGTCAGTTCAAAGATTTCATTCAATTCAGTAGTTTTAGCTTAGTATTTTTAGAAGCTCCTTTGGGGAGCTTCTACTAGCTAGTAGGCCACTAGCCTAATTTTCTTAGGCCAACAGTATAGTGTTTTATGTAATTAACATTGCTTATTTTTCATGGGATTAGGTACCGTTATGGACTACTGTGTTCATGAAATTCATATTTAAACCCTAACCCTCAAGTAACTGTACTTAGAAATAGGATACCCTTCAGGAAGCAATTAGTGGAATATTAGGTGGAGCTCTAGTCTGATGTGACTGGTGTCCTTATAGAAAGAGGAAAAAGAAGAAATCTAGAGATTTCCCATTCTCCCCCACTGGTTCAGAGAAGAATCCATGAGGTCCAGTGAGACACTCTAGTAACCAGAAAGTAATGCCTCATCACACATAACCAACCTCAAGGATGATTTGATTTTGGACATCAATTCTCCAGTACTCTGAGAAAACATGTTTTCCATATGCAAGCCAACTAGTCTATATTATAGTGTTCTGCTAGCTCCTACAGACAAATACTATACCCATGTGGATGTGTTGAATTGGATCGGATTCTATGTGTTTTATGGTCATATGTTTTGATATCGTGTATTGGAAATATGGAGCCTTCCTTGGATTTGAATTTGGTATTTGCTTTATTATGGCTACTTGGTCAACCTTCACTGAAGGTAAGTGGTAACTGGTTCGAGCAGTCTCCTTATGTTCCTCCTTATGTTCCTAATATCTATCAGTGTTTGTCATAGTGTCAGAGTAGAGTGACTTGACATCAGTCTCATTATAGCCTCAGTTCAGATTTTTTTTTGCCTTTTCCAGTTTACAATGGGGAAAGATTTAAATATATTGTATATGGTTGAGGTTAGGGGGCAAGTAGAAAAGGAAATTAACTCCTTTCTTCAAATTAGTCTATCTGACTAATTTGAATATAAGAAGTCAAATTCCATCTATTTCAATGTGTTTTGGTAAGTTATCAAGTTTAATGAATCAAAACACCACTTTTCATTTTGTTGTCATCATTTTGTTGAAATAGATAGATAGATAGACAGATAGATAGATTTATTCTTGTCACATAAGTCAACTAATGGAAAAAAGTCAACTAATGGAACAGATTTTTGAGTAGCATACTCTCAGAAAGAAAAAGAAATGTTTTAGATAGACATATCATTCCAAAAATACTTAAAACATCTATTAATTTTTTCATCTTGTAGGTTTGAAAACAGATACCATTTCCCAGCATTATACCTCTTATTGTTTCATGTGGTAGTGCTGAAACAAATATGGCAGGTGGGTCTTCAATTCTGGATATGACAGGATTCTCAAAGTCATCTTATGACTTGACTTTGCTCTCTTATCTGTAAAATGTGAATAACAGCTCATCTCTTAGTAGAGTTGTTGTAAAGGCTGAATAACAAATTATTTTGTTATGGTTAACATAATGACAAGCAGATGGGTAATGGAATGCATTTCCCTAAAGAATGAGTTTTTGATGAGCTTCTTTTATGTCCCTATACTCAGTATTGTCTCAAAAAAGAGCTCAGGTCAACATTGATTTTTCTACCATGTCCTATATATCTAGGTGGTTGTGAGGTTAGTGCGGAGAACTAATTTCCCATCTACTTCTGCAGCCTCACATTTTACTTGTTTTTCAGGGTCTGTGAGAGGATTAACTGAGGTAATGCATATGTCCACCAAACATTACTCATGGCCTCTGTGATGCAGTGGATGGCCACTGTATAGTGATTGGGACATGATAGTGAACCATGCTACAGGGCTCAGAACTGCTCAGTTTCCATGTGGGTACCCTAGTGGTGACTCGAGGCAATGACACCATGATTTTTTTTCTTCTTTTTTTCTTTTCTCTCTCTCTCTCTTTTTTTTTAATTGTGAAAATACTGTACAAAGGGGTTACAATTACATGGGCAAGATAGTGAGTACATTTCTTATCAAGCATTGTAGCCTCCTCCTTTGTTTCCCCTTCCCATCCCTTCCCATCCTCCCTCCCCCCCAATCCTCCCCCCTCCCCCAAGTTGTAAAGTTCGTTTTTGACATGACAACTTGTACTTCTCATTGTTGCAACAGGTCCACCTGTATCCTTATTTAAACAACTTGTTTTTCCCTTTCCCCTCCACAAATTATACCGACATCAAATATAGTGAAGGCAGGGGTTATACTGTGGGGGAGGGACATACAAAGCAACAAAGAAATAATCTTATAAATGCGTTAGAAACAAATGCATGAAAGAAAAAAACATTTAAATACATATCTTAGGGTTCATTTTCCTAACATCACCTTATCTGACCTTTTCTGCTTGACTCATACATATACTAGATATTACAAATAAGGGAAACCATGGGACCTATGTTTCTTTGGGTTTGGCTTACTTCACTTAATATAATTTTTTCCAAGTCTTTCCACTTCCTAACAAATGGGGCAATGTCATTCTTTCTGATGGAGGCATAGAATTGCATTGTGTGTATATACCACATTTTCTTGATCCATTCATCTACTGAGGTTCCATATCTTAGCTATGGTAAATAATGCTGCAACAAACATAGTTGTGCTGGTAGCTTTAGTGTGGTCTTGTTTGTAAACATTTTGGACAGATGGGATTGCATGAAGTTGCAGAGCTTCTGCATGACAAAGGACATAGCTAGCAAGATTAATAGAAAGCCCACGGATTGGGAGAAGCTCTTCACTAGCCATACAACGGACAAGGGTCTCATATCTAAAATATACTTGGAACTCAAAAAATTAAATCCTCCAACAACAAATCCTCAAAGAAACAACTGCCCAATAAATAAGTGGGCTAATGACTTAAAGAGAAACTTCTCTGAAGAAGAAAGAAGGATGGCCAATAGACACATGAAGAAATGCTCAACCTCCCTAGCCATAAAAGAAATGCAAATCAAAACAACATTGAGATACCACCTCACCCCAGTTAGAATGGCAAAAATCAAGAACTCTAATAACAACAGATGCTGGAGGGGATGTGGACAGAAGGGAACCTTACTTCATTGTTGGTGGGAGTGTAAACTTGTTCAGCCACTTTGGGGAGTAGTATGGAGGTTCCTCAAAATACTCCACATAGAGCTTCCCTATGACCTGACACCATGATTTTGAACTTGGCTATGTTTCTAATTCTGGAGTTTTATATGCAGGTGATGGCTCTAGCAATTGTATTTGTGTTTTCATAAATTTCTACACATGTGAGAACTGAGGAGATGAAATGTCGTAATGCACACTTGCTAAGGGTTTCCCAAAAAGTCAACAAAATGAAGGTTTTAAAAATGAATACCAACTCACAGCAGTTACCAAGCATTTGAAAGAAGCCAATGAAAAGGACTGTTATTTGTCCTCCATCTAAAATGGGGATGGGAAGAGAAACAGAGGACTCGCAACAAAAGGAAAAAATTGGATTTAGCCATATATATTTTATGTCTGCTCAAATTGTAATTAACTTTGTAACAATCAAAAGAGTTGTTAGGAGTCTCTCCTTTCAAGAAAATATAACAAATGAATGGTAAACTTAAATCCCTGTTCACATGGATACATGTTTCTATTTCTTGAGTCTTTGAAGATCCTGTCAAGACCCCAGCCTTTCTCCACAGTCAAAAACACAAAGCGAAGATACATTTGTTGGAAAGTCTTTTCCCCTCAAACACCAGTTTTTCTTATCCTTTAAGATGAAGATCTGCGCCTATCGTCTGCTTTTATATCTAAATAAAAAAGAAAGTTGAGAAGGCAAGGAAAGGCCATTTGATTTCTTTTTCTTTTCTCTTTCTGGCTGGTCACAGGGTAAGTGTGAAATTTGTTTGAGAAGCCGCTGTGGAGCTGTGTGGGCTGCTGCGTTTCCTATCAGCACAGGCCATGGCCTGCCAGATCCTTTGAAGGGAGCCTGGCTCAACTTGGGCTGCTTTTCAGGTTCATTTCTTAGACTAACTTCCGTGAGCTTTTCAAGTGAGCCAAGGAGGTGGAGCACCTCCCCACTGTTCCATGTTACAGCAAAATTTAGCAGACACTTGAAAGCATTGCACAGTCTCAGAACAGAAGCATCAATTCAAGTGTTTGGAGTTTTGCCCAGTCCTTCAGAGGAAATGCATACTCTTCTTTCCCAATGGGAATCTCTTGAAATTTCCCTCTAGGTTATGGATATTAAATGGAAAGAACCAAGGCTTACATCTTTCCAGGCTCAGACATAGGAAATTACTGCTCCTGTGGGTGTTTGGCTGGTATTAATATATCCCAGTGTGGGATTGGTTACACACTTTGCAACTGTGGTGTGTGTGTGTGTGTGTGTGTGTGTGTGTGTGTGTGTGTTTGATGAGCTGGTGTACTGTTCTAACTTTAGAGCAGTGTGTGTGTGTGTGTGTGTGTGTGTGTGTTTGATGAGCTGGTGTACTGTTCTAACTTTAGAGCAGTGAGAGAGTAGATAGATTAGAAGGAGAGTTAAAACAGTAAGTGAAAAGAAGGTCACAGAATTTTGGAAGTCATCATAGTTTTGAAGGCAAATATTCCAGGTAAAAGACTCTCACTCTAGTTCTGAATTAACTTTCCACCTTGAAGGACTTGGAATGTGTTACTTAATCTCTCTAATCTCAATAACTTTATCTATAAACAAAGAATTAATATGATAACAAAATGAGACAATGAAGGCAAAGTGGTTATTACAGGATCAGAGTTCATGAGGATGAAAGGTCAAAGAAAACCAGAGATTAAATAACAACAACAACAAAAACTTGGGTCTAAATTACATGTTTTCTTTTTCTTTCTTTTTTTTCCTTTAGTACAGGGAATCAAAACCAGATTAGACAAGCACTCCATCACTGAGCTACACGTTGGGCCCCAAATGATCAGTTTTCACAAGTGGTTTGTGAGCTCTCAGCCTTCTGTTGAACAATCCTGGGCAAGTGCCACTCTGTGGTAGGCTGGAGATTACTTTTTACTGCTTTGTACTTTGCTCCCAGAGGGCTCTTCTAGAGTCAGTTCTTTGCAGAGCATCTGGAGATGGTCTCTTGAGGATGGCAGGGCTTTATTCCAGGGCTTTGGCTTACCCTTACCAGGTCAAGTGAGACAATCTCCTGTCCCCATTCACATGCAGCATGACACTCTATAGCGTTTCCAGCTGCTTTGTTGCCATTTACTTTTGGCTTTGTCCCTGTGAGGTAGATGGGTAATTAACAGGGATTTTACAGCCACCTTAGGGGAGAGAAGCAACAATGAATGTGGCAGAGAATTTAATTTGAGGCCTCCTACCTAGCAACCCACACACAGTGTGTAAATATTTTTCAGATCCTAAAGTTCACCTGTGGTGGAATACAAGTTTATCTCTTAAATAATGGTTTGTCCTAAAGGAAGTTTTTCTGATTAAAGAAAAAAAATAGAAACTTACTAGTTCTCTGTACTGATACTTACTCCCTGTCATTTGCAAGTTTTCTGTGACGATATTTATTCCTTGTCACTTATTTAAATAGTCACTGTTGATGAGATAAACAAAAACTATTGAATTTTGGGTTTCTATTCATCGAGATACATTATAGAATCTCACTGATTTGGGAAAAGGAATTCATATAAATGACATCATTCAAATTATATTTTGGATTACTTTTACTGTTTAAAATTTTTTGGCAGTCTTCCTGTTTCTACCACTGTGATCTTGCCTAGTTCATTACATAATCACATTTTAAAGTGATTTTTTTTGTTTTGTTTTTTTTTGTCAATAGTGGGACTTGAACTCTGGGCTTGGGTGCTGTCCCTGCGCTCGTCAGCTCAAGGCAAGTGCTCTACTGCTTGAGCCACAGTGCTGCTTCCGGTTTTCTAGTGGTTTATTGGAGATAAGAGTCTCACGTATTTCCTGCCTGGGTTGGCTTTGAACCATGATCTTCAGATCTCAGCCTCCTGAATAGCTAGGATTACAGGCATGAGCCACTGGCACATGGCTAAAGTGATTTTTTTTTTAAAAGGGAGACTTGTCTCCCTTCATGTTCCTTTAGAATCCTGGGCATTTGCAGAATCTGAATTTTTCACCCATGTGTACAGCTTTAATAATAAATAGCATTTCTCAGCCATGTAGTGTACAGTAGGAGAGACAAAAAGAAGTAAAGCTTCTTGTGTTTTGACCTTTCTTAGAGTGAAAATTTAGTAACACACTTTATCTTATCTGGTGGAGAGATGTAGAGTTGTGAACTCACATTTTATGAAATGAGAAAACTTTTGGTCTAGAATTGCAATCTTATTTACAGTTTATTTGACTTATTCATGTTTACCACATCAATGATTTTTTTTAACCTATCTGGGTCCTTTGTAACTATTTTTAAAACGTGTTCAAATTTCTCTTCCAAATCTAGATTTCTATTTTAGGTTCAGATTACATTAGCTAATGTGATTAATTAATGCACCTTTTGAACTTTTATCTCATAAAATAACTAAAATGCTTTTTTAAAACACCTTTCAGTTGACTTTTGGATTGTCTGAGGTTTTCTTTAAGAGGAAATAAGCCAGCTCTAAAAATGAAAGGGGAAGTGATGCCATATGTGTGTGTGTGTGTGTGTGTGTGTGTGTGTGTGTGTGTGTGTGTGTGTGTGTGTGTGTGTGAATGAAGAGGTTTCCTTTACCTCAAGATTCAAATTTAATTTTATTTTTGAGAGTTAATATGAACAAACTAGCACTTTAGCATTTGATTATACAGGCGCTACCGGCAGTTCTCATGTCTAATTCATGTCTAATCTCATGTGCTAGATTCTCCTTAGTATAAGAAAAGGTCTGTGATGAATACCTTAAAAAATGAAAAGATTCATTTTTGGTTTGTGGTTCCAGATATTCCAGGTAAAAATGGGTAAAATGCTCACCCAATGGCTGGAAAGAAGGAAAGAGGAAGGGGGCATGTCTCACATTCTCCTTTGAGGCTCGCTCCCAGTGACCCAAGAACCTTCCAATACAGCCATTCTGTCAGGCAAGGCTTCAACACATGAACTTTGGAGGGACATTTATCCAGTGCTTACTGTCCCATTTTAAAATTCTGTCACTTTTCTTCTTTTAGAGAGGTCTATTTACAGACCCACATTCCACCCTTTATCACTGTCATGCCCTATTGAACAAGTGTTACTTCTACTTGAGTTTATAACTCTACAAAGTGAATTTAAGATTATTCTGTCTGAGACCTATATTGCAACTTATTTTAATTTTCTACCAGCTCTATATTATTTTAAGTTGTTAATTTGCTTTTCCAGATCAATGAACTTCAAAGTGATTTGAGTTTGTTTTCCTGTGAGGTGTGGAAGGAGAAGAGAAAGGGAAACCATTTTCTTTCCCATGTTAGATGCCATGGCAGATGTTGTGTTCATCCATGCTTACAAAGACACAGACATTGTAAATCATGAAAAACAGGAAAGTCTGAATCTACTTATTTGTTGTATTTCTAAATTCCCACAAGATGGCAGAATTTCAGAGCATTTCAAAGTATATGTCTGGTCAGGGCATAGTTACAATTTTTCTAAACCTTGTAACTAGGTTAAGCATAAATGCTCTATTCTGATCAGCGATGCAGATAAAACACAGAAGAGAGTTCAATTCTTTTTCTTGTTGTTCACACATTCTACTAAATGGAAGGTATGAAACAATGGGCTGCACTGGATTTACAGTACTCTTCAGGTGAAGAACTACTGTATGGTTCCTCAACTCTAATTTGAGGTCATTCATCATCACCCAGGGGTGCACTTCCACATCTGTGTATTCCCTTTGTTTCATTCATGAGGGTCAGAGATGAGCTGGGATTCACGTTTTAGCAGATGGAACTCCACATCTTGGTATCTCAGTTTGGTTATGTATGCAATGAAAAACAGTCAGGCCTGTCTATCAGCAAGTTTGTGCCTATGAATCTTTAAATGATTGCATTTTACTCATTAAGAGTTTGTTATACTTTGTGTGATAAAGGCAGGTCTGTGAATATTGGGGTTTTAGTGAGGAAGCAAACTCCTTCCAGTGTCTCTGTCTCTCCTTCCTCTCTCCTTTCTCTTTGCCTTTCCCTTTTCTTGTTTTCTTTTTTATTTTTTTACTTTCTTCTTTCTGATCTGTCCTCTCACCATGGACAGACCTCTAGGCAAACACAAATGCATTTATATTCATCTAGTGAACACTCTGGAGATACCATAGAATGGGAATTTTTACAAACAACAGCAGTGTATTGTTTACAGCTTTGGAGGCCCTGAGGTCGATGGTAAGGTGTCACAACATTCCATGTCTGCTTCAGAGATGGTGCTTACTATGTTCTCCCATGATAGAGGAAGAAGGAAACTCTACCGAGTCTCTTGTACAAGGGCATTAACTCCATTCTTGAGGGCACCATCCTCAAGGGCTAATCATCTCACAAAGATCGAACTGAATGAACTCAGGATTACATTTCAGCATAGCATTTGGGGATGAGGCTTGAATATTGAGAGTGCTTCCATAGCCCAAGAAAGGAGGCAATAATAGACCTAAATTAAATAATATCATATGGGATAGACATTTGCCTTTCTAAAACTTTCTGGTTAATCACATTTTAAAATTAAGGTGTACTTATCTCTTATTTGGTTAAAAGGTATCTGTCATTCTGAAAATCATCTTATCTAAATGATCATTCTGATGTTAACTTTATAGTTCTGCTTAAATCCACCTTGCATTTACAAAATGCTAATGGGAGCATGTGTAGCTTACAAGACACCAAAAACTAACTCATGAGAGGAAAAGAAATTGCTGAATTACTGAACGAAAGCAGCTCTAAAGTATGGATGAAAAATTTGTTGCCTCATAATGTTGGAACAATTAAAAAAAAAACCTAAATGTAGGCAGCTGCGTGGTTACATGGGAGCCCATATTTACAGTTTTTTTTAATTTATGTTTAACTGAACTGTTGCAAGTATGCTCCAAAAATGCTTGTGGGCCTTCATGAAGGGAATATTTGAGATTTTGTGATGCAAAATAACTTTGACTGTCCAGAGGCTACATGAAGCATGTGACCCCTGAAAAGAAGCATCAGTAAAAATAACATATAGCTATTTGATATTGCTCTGAGTATTGCTCCCAGTGCTCACAATGGCAGAGAGCACTTAGAGAAGGGATAGATTTGTTTGAATTTTACTTTCACACTTCCGATGTGGAGAATAAGTGAAATCTCTCCCATTGCATCTGAATATATGCTGGAAAAATTGATTCTGTTCATATAAGATTGTTGCCAGTATGAAATGAATATCTTCTTAGAAGAAAGACACTTTTTAAAAATACGTTTTTTATTGTAAAAATACTGTACAGAGGGGTTACAGTTACATGAGTAAAGTAATGAGTACATTTCCTATAGAGCATTGTTACCTCCTCCTTTGTTTTTCCCCTACCATCCCTTCACTCCCCACCTCCCCAACTACTTCTTCCCTCCGTCCCCTGCAAGTTGTAAAGTTCATTTTCAACATAGTGTCTTGTACATCTCATTGTTACAATGGAACAACCTGTATCCCTATTTAATCATTTTTGTTTTTTCCTTACCTTCCCCAGATAGAAAAGTGTATATACAAGATGCAGGGCACTGGAATCAAATACAGTGAAAACAGGGTTTATACCATGGGGGAAGAACATACAAAAAAAAACCACATAGTACATTATAAGTACGTTAAAAACAATAGCAAGAAAGAAAAAAAACACTGTGTCCCTGTCTTGGGGTTCATTTTGCTTAACATTATCTTATATGGTCATATGTACATAGATTTTGACCTTTTCTGCTTGTACTAGACATATACTAATTATTACAAATAAGGGAAACCACGGGACCTATGTTGCTTTGGGCCTGCCTTACTTCATTTAATATATTTTTTTTTTCTATTTCCTAACAAATGGGGCAATGTCATTCTTTCTGATGGAGGCATAGAATTCCATTGTGTATATATACCACATTTTCTTGATCCATTCACTTACTGAGTGGCATCTGGGTTGGTTCCATATCTTAGCTATGGTGAATAATGTTGCAATAAACATAGTTGTGCTGGTAGCTTTAGTATGGTCTTGTTTGTGATCTTTTGAGTAAATGCCCAAAAGTGGGATTTCTGGGTCATGAGGGAGCTCTATGTGGAGTCTTTTGAGGAACCTCCACACTGCTTTCAAAAGTGGTTGAACAAGATTGCATTCCTACCAACAATGTAGTAGGGTTTCCTTTTGGTCACTCCTCTCCAGCACTTGTTGTTATTAGAGTTCTTGATTATAGCCATTCTAACTGGGGTGAGGTGGAATCTCAATGTTGTTTTAATTTGCATTTCTTTTATGGCTAGAGAAGTTGAGCATGTGTCTATTGGCCATTCTTATTTCCTCACTTATTGATCAGGAGGTTGTTTCACTGAGGATTTGTTGTTGAGGGATTTAATTTTTTGAGTTCCAAGTATATTTTAGATATGAGACCCTTGTCTGTTGTATGGCTAGTGAAGATCTTCTCCCAATCTGTGGGCTTTCTATTGATCTTGTTAGCTATGTCCTTTGCCATGCAGAAGCTCTGCAGTTTCATGTAATCCCATTTGTCCAACCTTTTTTTGATTTGTTGTGTTTCTGGGTCTCTATTAAGAAAATTTCAGAGTGCCAAAGAGCCCTAGAGTTTCTCCTTTCCTTCCTGTAATGTTTTCAGGGTGTCTGCTTTGACTTCAAGGTCTTTGATCCATTTGGAGTTGCTTCTGGTGCAGGGTGATATATAAGGATCTAGCTTTAGTTTTCTACAGGTGATTAACCAATTTTGCCAGCACCATTTATTGAAGAGGATTTCTTCCATTCCATTTTTTAGCTCCCTTAACTAAGATTAGGTGGCTTAAGTCTGTGGGTTCATTTCTGGGTCTTCAGTTCTATTCCATTGGCCCGCCAGTCTGTTCTTATGCCAGTACCAAGCTTTTTTTTTTTTTTATTACTATGGCTTTTAGTAGAGTTTGAAATATGATTTTGATATTCCTTTAGCACTGTTCTTTCTGTTCAGGATCATTTTGCTACTTGGAGTTTTTTATTGTTCCATATGAAGTTTTGGATTGCTTCTTCTATTTCCTTGAAGAATGAGGTTGGAATATTGATAGGTATCACATTGAATTTGTAGATAGCCTTGGGAAGTATTGCCACTTTCATGATATTGATCCTTCCAATCCAGGATCATGGGAGGTTTTTCCACTTTCTAAGTTCTGTTTTGATATCCTTTTTCAGGTTTTTAAAGTTTCCATCATAGAGGTCCTTCACTTCTTTGGTTAAGTTAATTCCTAGGTATTTTATTTTTTGTGGGGCTATTACGAATGGAGTTGCTTTCCTGATTTCAGCCACACTTTTCTCATTGTTGGCATACAGAAAAGCCATTGATTTTTGAGGGTTAATTTTATACCCTGCTACTTTGCCAAAGTTTTGAATCAGCTCGAATGATTTGGGAGTGGAGTCCATGGGATTCTTTAAATACAAGATCATGTCATCTGCAAAGAGGGAGAGTTTTACTTCTTCTTTCCCTATTTGGATCCCCTTTATGTTTGCATCTTGTCTTATTGTGGTAGCTAGGCATTCTAATACTAAATTGAAGAGAAGTGGAGAGTGGACATCCTTGTTTCATTCCTGAGTTTGGAGGAAATGGCTTCAGTTTTTCTCCATTAGGTATAATGCTGGCTGTAGGCTTGTTATACACAGCCCTTATTATACTGATGAATGTTCCATGGATTCTTAGTTTTTCTAGAGCCTTCATCATAAAAGGGTGTTGGATCTTAGTTTTGCTAGAGCCTTCATCATAAAGGGGTGTTGGATCTTGGATGCTTTTTCTGTATCTATTGAGATAATCATGTGGTTCTTATCCTTGCTCTTGTTGATGTGATGAATTATATTAATTGATTTGCGTATATTGAACAACTTTGCATCCCTGGAACAAATCATGTTAGATCATGGTGTATGATTGAAAGACACTTTTTTTTCTTTTGGCAGTACTGGTACTGGGATTTGACCTCAGGATGTACTAGGCAAAAGATCTATAATTCGTTTGAACAACCTTTTTTTTTTTTTTGCTTCATTTTAACTGGTCTCAGTAATCTTCTTACCTCTGCTAACTTTGCTTGGTCTGACCACAAAATGTAATTCTGCCATCTCCGCCTTTATGTAGTTGGGATTATAGGTTTTTTGTTGTGGATTAGGCCACCAGGAGAGAACACACAGACACAGATTACAGGCAATAGAAAGTCTTTATTACTAGCCTGGCCTCATGTTCTCTTTTAAAGCAGAAAATCCACCTTCTTGCTTTCTGAGGTGTGGAAATTCTCCAATGGTTCTTTCCTACAGGGGCAAGCCAAGGGGGAAGTTACAGAAGCATAATCTAGACAATGCTACAAACAAGCATTGCACGAGAGTAGCAGGAACCATATCTCTGATTGTCTCTATGATTGGTACCTAGAAACATAAATGGAACAGTAGATACATTTATCTTTAAATGGCAAACTATAAGGAACTAGTCTCATTGGGGGGGTGCAGTCCTTTCTTTAAGATGGAGTCACAAAAGCAAATGGAGTTACAGAGGCTAAGGAAAAACTCTAAGACAGTGAGGTTTTTTCATATTTAAATTTAATTTTATTGTCAAAGTGATGTACAAAGGAGTTATAGTTACATATGTAAGGCAGTGAGTACATTTCTTGTCAAACTTGGTACCCCCTCCCTCATTTTTCTCCTACTTTGCCTCCCTCAAATCCTCTCCTAAGCTGTACAGTTCATTTCCTACATATTGTCTTGTGAGTATTGCTATTGCATTGGTTTGGCACGTTGTCTTCTGTCTCATCATTTTGTTGTTCCCCTTTCCTTACATAATTCAGATAAATCTACATACAATACCTAGGGTACCAAAATCAACTAAATATAGTGACAATAGCCGATAAACCATAGGATAAAAAACACAAAAGAAAAAAACAACAACAGAGAAAAACCTCTTGTTTCCATATCTTGGAATTCATTTCATTTAGCATCATCTAATATGGTCATGTGTACATAGTTATTGAGCTGGTCTGCTTATCTGCTAAGACTATCCTAGACATATACTAATTATTACAAATGAGGGAAACCATGGGATCTATGTTTCTTTGGGTCTGGCTTACTTAATATGATTTTTTCCCAAATCTTTCCATTTCCTTATGAATATGGTGATGCCATTCTTTCTGATGGAAGCATTCCATCAGAATTCCATTGTGTACTGCATTTCTTGAGAAGCCCTATCCCACCCAATGGGATAGAGATTCTGAAGGTGGATGATTTCTGTCAGTTCCATTTTGAGTTAAAAAAATAACTAAGTTCATAGAAAGTTAGCCCTATTGAATTAATATTTCAGAAATATCTTCTATCTCCTACTTTGATACCTAGATAAACAAAAATTCAGTTGTAAAAATCTGAGACTATCAATATAAATACAAAGGGATTTATTAGTGCATGTCAAATCAATGATAGAATCAAGATGACTGAAAAGATAAACTCTGATAGTAATGCCACAGAAATGGGTTATAAAATCAGTGTGGTTTCCCCTTGGTCAACTGACTTCCTCTAGAATGGGAAATTTCTCTAACAGCCTGGGGCTCTAGACCAGTGATATCCCTGCTACAATCCACACCAGCCAATGGATAGGTCCCTGTAGAGTCCCTTCATTGCAAAATTCATCTCTTGTATATGTGACAATGGATCCAAAAGCAAAAGTGAACAATAATCTAAATGCTTAACTCTCAACATCTTAACATCTGCCACAATCATGATATGGCAAAATGGGATCTGAAATTTTAAAATTAACTTTGCCCTTATCTGAATAAAACAACGAATTGATTATTGGGATGCTGAATTACATTCTTGTCAAGAATTTAGTCATAATACTATTGGAAGTTTTCTGAGGAGACATAATTCTCTTAGGTTTGCATTCAAATGAAAAGCTAAATGTGCTATGCAAGAATACTATGTGCAGTGTAGGTCCCATTATATCATGAAAGATGAATTCAGCTTATTGAAGAAAAATATGCTGAAAAGAATGAAAGCAATTGCATAATTTCGCATATGGTCAGGAAAAGTAAGCAGAGAAAGGTTTGGTATCTGTAAATTTAAAGAAATGCAAAGGAAGAAAAGGCAACACAGGGATTTGGTTTGGAAATTGCATGCACACTTTTGAAGTAAATTCAGGGATGTGCTACCCAACCGATCACCAAGAGTTATTAAATTCTTACTATGTGTGATGCACTAAGTAGACAATTGGGGATTTTCACAGTAGCCAATGAATCTGAGGACTCTATGTAACACAAACATTGCATATGCTCACGTATTTCTCTTACAAAGCAATGAGGATATGAAAAAACAAGTCAAGGTTTGTTACAGTAATTGATGAGAGGCAGATTAATCAAAAGGTGTCAAAGATCAGGATCTCTGTCAATTTGGACTAAATCATAGGAAGGAAAAGTAACTTAATGGAAAAACTTGCGATTGTAGGCAGAATTTTAATTTTGTGGTAGCTAGTTGTGCAACCTTAAATAAATTTATCTCTCATGGTCTCAACTTCTTTCTCTGTACATTGGAAATTAAAGGTGAAAAAGGTGAAGTGTCTAGCAACATGCTCTGACACTGGCAGACAAATGCAGTCTTATTTTTTTTTATATTTTATTTTATTTTATTTGAGAACATACTGTACAGAGGGGTTACAATTACATGGGCAGGATAATGCATACATTTCTTACCAAGCATTGCAGCCTCCTCCTTTGTTTACCCTTCACCTCCCTTCCCAGCCTCCCCCCTCCCCCCCACCCAATCCTACCCCCCCCCACACCGACATTGTAAAGCTGGTTTTGACATGACATTTTGTACTTCTCATTGTTGCAACAGGTCCACCTGAATCCTTAAACGACTTGTTTGTCCCCATCTCCTCCACATGTTATACTGATGAATGGATTAAGAAAATGTGGTATATATACACAATGGAATTCTATGCCTCCATCAGAAAGAATGACATTTCCCTATTTGTTAGGAAATGGAAAGGCTTGGAAAAAATTATATTAAATGAAGTAAGCCAGGCCCAAAGAAACATAGGTCCCATGGTTTCCCTTATTTGCAATATCTAGTATAGGTATGAGTCAAGCGGAAAAGGTCAGATAATGTGATGTTAGGAAAACAAACCCTTAAATATGTATTTTAATGTTTTCGTTTCTTTCATGCATGTGTTTCTAACGCATTTATAAGATTATTTCTTTGTTGCTTTATGTCCCTCCCCCACAGTGTAACCCCCGCTTTCACTATATTTGATGTCAGTATAACATGTGGAGGAAATGCAGTCTTATTTTTGTTGGTAATGTTTTAGAGACAGAATGTCTGTGGAGTGCCAATTCTCTTGATTAACAATATGTGTTACCCCAGGTATTCCACCTCAGATCCTTATGTAGGTAGAGCACACAGTGTTTATGGCATGCCATACATTTTATTTGGATACAGATATATAGGTTTTCTTCTTTTCTACCCTGTCTTCCCCTCTTCTATCTTCCTCACTTCCTGGTTCCCTTTCTCTCTCTCTTTCCATCCTTCTCTCCCTTCCTTCTTTCCTTCTTTCCTTCTTTCTTTCCTTCCTTCCTTCCTTCCTTCCTTCCTTCCTTCCTTCCTTCCTTCCTTCCTTCCTTCCCTCCTTCCTTCCCTCCTTCCTTCCCTCTCTTTCCCTCCCTTCTTCACTCCTTCCCTACCCTTCTCTCCTTTCTTCCTCCTCTTCCTTCCTATTTTCTTTCTTTCTTTCTTTTTTCTTTTTTTTTTTGATCCAGTCGTGGGGCCTGAACTCTGGGCCTGGGCGCTGTCCCTCAGCTCTTCAACTCAAGGCTAGCGCTCTTACCACTTGAGCCACAGTGCCACTTCCGGCTTTTTTCTTTTTGCTTATGTGGTGCTGAGGAATTGAACCCAGGGCCTCATGCATTCAAGGCAAGCACTCTACCACTGAGCCACCTTCCCAGCCCCCCTTCCTATTTTCTTTTGCTGAAATTTTTGCATTACTATCTTTCTGCCATACGTTTTCAACTATACTATTTTTTCTGGGTAGGAAAATAATATATTTTCTTGTAAAACCAAGCTCTAAGAAATAAGCTGACAGTTTCACATTTATCTTGCTTGAAAATTTTATTATAGAGGATTTTTAGAACGTTAATTTGTCTGTGTGAATGGTCACTTTCTTTAGACAAGTCCTAGAAATGACATTCTTTTTTTTCCATCCTTTTTTTTATTGTGAAAATGCTGTACAGAGGGGTTACAATTACATGGGCAAGATAATGAGTACATTTCTTATCAAGCATTGTAGCCTCCTCCTTGGTTTCCCCTTCCCATCCTGACATTCTTTGGGATGAATGAACAGATTTTTGGGGTGGGGAGAGGGGGCCCTATGGTAAAGGAAGAGTAGCAGGAAATTTATTTTTCCTCCCACTCCACCAATACTAGGGACTACTGTTATAAATACCGCTCATTTTCCCATCTGAAAAATAGCATTTTGTTTACAGCAATATTGGATATTAAATTCAAGATGTCACACTTGCTACACATATCCCCACTGTATGAAAATAGCACCTAATATAGAATCTAATATGTCTTCCAGTTGGCATCTAATTTCTTAAGATCTAAAAATGTTTTCTTATGACTTATTTGCCTTTCATAATGGTAATTATAAAATCATGGTGTATCAATCATTTTCAAGAAAAATATCATAGCCAAGATACGGAATCAACCCAGATGGCTGATCAAGAAAAAGTGGTATTTATACACAATGGAATTCTGTGTTTCCATCAGAAAGAACAACATTGCCCTATTCCTAAGGAAGTGGAAAGACTTGGAAAAAAATCATAATAAGTGAAGCAAGCCAGGCCCAAAGATACATCGGTTCCATGGCTTCTCTCATTTGTAATAACTGATATAAGTTTAGGATAGTTCTAGCAGAGGATCACAACAGCTCAATAGCTATGTACATATGACCATATAAAATGATGCTAATCAAAATGAACTAAAAGATATGGAAATCAAGTTTTAAAAAAGTGTATGCAGTTATTTCATTTTTCTTTTGTGTCCCCCACTTTGGTTTTCCCCTGTTGTCACTGTTTGTGATTTCAGTACCCTTGGTCTTGTATGTAAGTGTATCTGATTTGGGGAAGGGAAAGGGCAGAAATGGTGGGACAAAGGACAAAGGGTGAACCAAAGCAACAGCAATACTCACAAGACATGTTGGAAATGAACCTTACAACTTAGTGGGGGGGGAGGGGCAGGAGGGAAGGGAAACAGGAGAAAACAAGGGAGGGGCTAACAATGTTTGACATTTTTTGTATTCCTGACTTATGTAACTGCAACCCCTCTGTACCTCACCTTTACAATAAAAAACAAAAAATAAAAGAAAAAATATCATTAGTGAACCTTCTTTAGTAAAAGGTAGTAAGCACACCTCAAGAAAGTGTGTTTGAGTGTGTGTGTGCACGCGCGCACTTGGTGCTGTACTACTTGAGCTATACCTCCAGATAGCATTCTGGAGGTTAATCAGTTAATTGGAGGTGGAATTTCCAGACTTTTCTAGTTGGGGTTATCTCTGAATCGTGATCTTCCAGGTGTGAACCACAGGTGCCTAGTGCAAGCAAGTTTGTGTGTGTGTTATGTTATATACAGTTTCTAAGAAGAAGAAAGGGACAATTTTATGAAGTAGTTGCCTAATATGTCCTATTTAAAATGGGAAGGATTTTTTGATCTACATCTTTGTGTAAAATTGATCAGATTCCAGATTTCCTGTCACCTTCTGTTTTGCTAAAAGTTGTCCTATGGGAGAAGGATGTGTGAACATAAGGAATTTTAATGATCTGGCAGTTTTCATGTTGCTATAGCTGTATTTCTGAGTGTAAGTCAAACTTTGATCAACTTTAATTTTTTGGTAGTCTTTTTTGTTTTGTTTTTATGGGTCTAGACTTCTACTTAACACATTAAATCTGTGACATAATTTCTTATACTAATATCATAAACCTGTTACCTGTATCAATTATTTTTTATTATTTTTCATCATTTTTTAAAATTAGTGACAATTACTTGTACAAGGGGACTTATGTTCCGATGTTCATACGGCACATATGATGTAACTTGATGAGGTTTACCCCCTCTTTCATGTGCGATCATCCTTATATCCTTCCCAAACTTAAGCAATTTGCACGAGCCTCATTGTCCCATTTTCATGCAGGTACATAAAGTGTTTTAACCGCATTCACAGTTTGTTTGCTGCTTTTTGGACAAGATCTCTTTGAAATTTCTGTTATTCATACTTTTTCAGTGTGTGCTAATTGTTCAAAGGGGTTACACCCTCCCTAATTTGTATGGTCTGCTGAAGTGGTGTCCAATCTGCTTTGACATGACTATCTTGATAAGAGAGTCCTCTATGAATAGTAGCAAAGAGTGATGTATGGACCACTGCTCAAATACCAGTGATATTCATTTACAGAGCATCACTGGCTCTAACTGGTGTGTTTACCTATCCTTCTTTATGGAGGTGGTCTCCTAAAAATTAATATGAGTCAGGGGCAACTCAAACATGTAGTAAGGTTGAACTGAGAGAAAAAAATCTAGAGCTTTAATCAATACTTCTCTTTTATTCTCAGATTTGTGCTTTTTTATTTTAAGCCATCTTTTGCTGACTGATGCTCATGTGGTCTGATAATATGTGATGAATAGCCTAAGTGCTCCTTCCCCAGTGGAGAGAACAAGATAATTTGGAAGGGATTCAATTCTAAACCTGCTCTTACCACGTTTGCTTTATTAGCTTTGTTGTCTGGATATCCACAGCACACTTTACTTCTGCTGCAAGTGGAATTGTTTCAAGGAGAGGAAAACATTCTTTGCCCTTGAGAAACCTTCAAAGTGAGTGAAAATTGCTGTGATGCAGACTCTGGGAAGCAATTTGTAAACCTTTGGGCTACCGACACTGCTATTTTGCCTTGTCGTGTCTGCCCTGCCTATCTCATCACATCTTTTTATCTTCCTTGTTTGTGTCAGAAGAATTATTTTGTTTGAGATAGTAAGCCTAGGGATATAATCAGGGAGAGAATATCAAGATGCCATCGAAAAATATAATCCAGCAGGCGAGGATGATACTTTTAAAGAAAATTCCACAAAAATGAGATTTTGTTGGCTAAGTATTTCTTTTTTTTCCTTTTCCTTTGGAAATTTCTCTCAAAATATGTGAGCTACTATCTTTTCTATTGCTACGTTTGTGAGCCACTGTTTCGTATTATTTCTCCATTAGGGATTACTTCTTTCTTCTTCAAAAGTCCGTGTGATTTATGGACAATATTTTGACACATAATGTTGAATAAATGTTGAATGATTGCTTTGAGTAAAAAAAAAAACCCTAAAGGTTCTTAGACATGGTCTGATTAGCCTTGGTCTCCTCAGTGATTTTCTGTTCATTTTTTTTTCTCAGAGTGGAGTCTTTGTTTTGTTTAATTGGAGAAGAGGGAGGGTAAATAGCCAAAGCACTGATTGAAAGAAAGCAAATATTATACTTTAGAAAGTATTCTATGACAGAGGCAAAATAGCAAATTTGGAGAGATAAAAATATTGAAAACAGTAATAAACAAGAATGCGATGGAAGTTGCTTTACTGCTATAGTCTGGATGTTTGTGTCCCTCTAAAATTTGAATGTACAACTTCTGGGGGTGGAGAGAGGAGTTGGGGAGGTGGGGAAGGAAAGGATGGTAGGGAAAAAACAAAAGAGGAGGTAATAATGTTCAATAGGAAATGTACTTATTACCTCACTCATGTAACTGTAACCTCTCTGCACAGTATTTTTTTTGGGGGGAGGTCTGATCATGGGGCCTGAACTCTAGGCTTGGGCGCTGTCCCTCAGCTCAAAGCTCAAAGCTAGTGCTCTACCACTTGAGCCACAGTGCCACTTCCGGTTTTTTTTTCCTTTTTGCTTATGTGGTGCTGAGGAATCGAACCCAGGGCCTCATGCATGCAAGGCAAGCGGTCTACCATTGAGCCACCTTCCCAGCCCCTGCACAGTATTTTTTACAACACACACACACACACACACACACACACATAAAGAAATATGAACCCCTATGGGATTGATATTATGAAGTGGGATTTTGGGAGATCATTGTGTCATGAGGACATAATGCTTCTATGATAAAGTAAATGGGACAAAGCTAACATAAAAGTACATATTTATATACTTGTACACGTAAGCATAAGTATATTATTTATTATAGACACATTTATGTAGCACGAATGTATGTGAATTCACATTCACACTGACACATTTATATTGATTAAGGGAATTGGCTCACACAATTGTGGACCACATTTAAAAGCCTCAGAAGTAGGAAGATCTAGCCAGTAACCAGAAGGGTCCTGAGTCTAAAGGCTAGAGAGGATGAATGTTCCAGCTCTTGAAGAGAAAGAGAATTTTGTCTTCCTCCACTCTTTTGTTCTGTTTGGGCCCAGAACCAACTTGGATGATGCATAGTGCACTGGTAAGGGCCACTCTTCTTCGTTCAATTTAATGTCTCCTATGCTAACCCCTTCTAGAATTACCCTCAGGGGGACAATGTTTTACCAGATGTCTAGGTATCATCTTACCCAGAGAAGTTGGTATATAAAAGTAACCATCACAGCTCCCATGAACAGACTTAGAATCCTTCTGAAAGAAACCAGAGGCTCAGGAGAGGATGACAAAGGTTCAATCGCTATGTGCATATGATCACATAAAGTGATGTTTATTGAAATGAACTCCAAGAAATGGAAACGAGATCTTTGTTGTTATTTTGATTGTTATGTTTGGTTGTTTTTCTTCTTTGTTGTTGTTTTTTGATTTCTGTCCCCTTTGTCTTGTATGAAATTTATTGGTTTTGGGGAGTGTAATGGGAGGGCACAGGAATGGTGGGACAAAGGGTAAACAAATGCACCAGTGATACTCACTAGACACTATGAACTATACAACTTGTGGGGGAAGGGGAAAAACTGGGAGAAAAGGAGGGAAGAGGTCTTGAGGTCATTACTTGACTTATGTAACTGTAACCCCTCATTACATCATCTTTACAATAATATTTTTTTTTTTAAAGAGAGCACTGTCTTGCTCAGTCTGTCATGTGTAGACCAAGTGGAAGGGCCTATCTAGTAGCCAGGAAACAAACTGCCACAAGATACCAAAGGTTTAGATGACCTGATGTTGAACTTCCCAGCTTCCAGAATTGTAAGAATTTATAAATTACCTAATCTATGGCATTTTGGTATGGCAGCAGGAACATACAAAACAGATATTGCTTTCCTAGTTCTTCCTAGAGTTCCTTTATCAGGAGATCTTCCTCTATAACTCTAGCTCTCAAGAGCAGATAAGGCTTTTTATTTTTTTTTCTGGTCCCATTAGTCCTTGTTGTAGTGATGGCTTTTTATTAATGCTGGCTGCTACTTACTCCTCCATGTCTTGCTTATTCCTTTATCCCTACCTACTTCACCTTTTTTGTTGGTCATGGGGCTTTTTACTTCACCTTTTAAAGTAGTCCCCATGTCAAAGTCTCTTTATGCGAATCATCTTGGGTGAATTCTGTTTTTCACTGGGACTCTGACTTAATGCAATGAAAATCTAATAGGCTTCCATATGAAGAAGAATAGGATTCAAATTATCTTTTTTTTGGGGGGGGTCCAGTTGTGGGGCCTGAACTCTTGGGCTGGGCACTGTCCCTTAGCTCTTCAGCTCAAGGCTAGCACTCTACTACTTAAGTGGCCACAGCGCCACTTATGGCTTTTTTCTTTTTGCTTATGTGGTGCTGAGGAATCAAACCCAGGGCCTCAAGCATGCAAGGCAAGCGTTCTACCACTGAGCCACCTTCCTAGTCCCTCAAATTATCTTCTCAGACATGTTGACTTGAGTAAGTAAGAAAGGAAAAAAAGTACCTGGACATAGGATACTCTATCTTCTCATGCCATTCTTCTGTAGTGTGCTGTGTTTGGCAGTGAGTTAGAAGTCAAAACTAAAAAGTTTTGCCCCTACCACGTTTATGAATGTTTGGTATTAGACATTGTTAAGTTAATAATGATTATTAAACCAATAATGTATAAAGGAACCAAGGCTACGACAGTAAATATTTCTCAGATCATGTCATGAAAACATGTTACTGCTGAAATAGATGGTTTTAATGACACTGAAAATGGTTGTTATATGACACTGCTGCTTGTGCTGTGATTACCACTGTATACCTGAGTTGTTTTGTGAGCTTAAAACTGTCACACATGTCAAGAAGAATTATATTTGAAATGGTCCTTTTAAAATAAAAACAAAATTAAAAGACTCACTAGAAGCTGAATCTATTTCTTGGTGTGGTATTTTGCTTGGAATGATGTCTCTTAGAGAAAACTAATTAAATAGATGTGCACAAAACTGAAAATATATATGGTATGCATTTCTATTGCCCTTATGAGTTAATTTGTTCCATATCCCTCTGAATTTCTGTTTGAAAGTTCTAATGTTCCACTGGAACTATAAGAATACAAAAGGAAGCCAATGACACATTTTCTCTTCCTTAAAGAGATTAATGTTTAGTTAGAAAGAACAATGCATGAAAAAAAAGCTAGGGAACATTTGTGGGTGACATAAATACTATATGTATTACTCAGGAGTTTGTGGAAATGAAAGAAACCCAGACTAATTAGTGTAAGGAAAACTGAGTTGTTGTTCTGTGTAGTTGAAGTATGTAGGACATACAGCTACCTTTTGGCTGACCAGATGCCATTGCATCACTTATTTTCCCTCTATCCATTACTTTTTTTCCCTTCTATGTTAGCTTTAATCTCAGGAGGTTGTGCAAGGTAACCATATAATCATATTAGCTTGATAGGAAGCAGTGCTAGTTTAAAATGCCTCTTTTCTCTTATTTATAGGTAGTCTTAACAAAGCTTGTGATTGGCCTCAAATTCAGGTGCTGTGGCTGAATATTCTAGTGAGCAGGTACTAGGGTGCTGTGATTGGCGCATCTTGAGTCATGTGCCAATCTCTGTGAAAAGGAAGGATGCACTTAAAAGACCATAAAATGTGTTTTCCATGAAAAAAGATAGCCTGTATAACATTAAGATTTTCTTCTTTTTTCTCAGTACTGGGGATTGAACTCAGGACCTTGTGCTTACTACATGGACCCTTGACCACTTGAGCCATACCTGCAGCCAATAACAATTTTTCAAAAGCCCAGTGAACAGGTAAACTTTTTTTGTTATCACAGTCCAGTACTGTACCACTAATTACTTAGCTTCATAATGACAAACTTTCTTCTCGTATACATTAATTGAAAATGTCATTCTCTGCCACTGGAAATATTAGACAAGCAATAATGCAGTCATTCTCAAAGGAAAGGGAAACAATTCAATGCCTCAACCACATATACTGATTAAATTCCCCCAACATTTACATTCTGTCATTTGTAGTGCCCCATTTCCTGATAATTACACATCAATCAGGGCTCTTGTATCTGAAATGATTTTTTTAAGGTTAAGAGCTATTTTATCTCCTATAAATAACAAGCTTGTAGTTAACTCTTAGGTGTGATGGATTCTGGGATAAAACATGATGTCTTGAGAACCCTGACTTTACTTACCTAGTCCTATTTTCCTCTCCATTGAATTTCCCAACGTGTTAGAGAAGTAATCACTAACATCTTTAGGTTTTCCTCAAAGGTATATCTAGTAATCACAGAGATTAGTGACCACTTACCAGGGTCCAGCAAGATTCCTGGAGACTGATAAGATTGATGTGGAACATGCCTATTTGTAAAGCAGTCCTTTGAGGGATATGTATGTGGTGTTTTTGAGAGAGGAGAAGGTTATATGATATACTGTGATTTACCAGACTACTGATAATATGACACTAGTCTTGTGAATAGAGAATAGTAAGTTTGATAATGGAGAATAGCAAGTCCCAGTGGTAGCGTGTGTGTGATTGATGGGAATATATCATAAATATGTGTGGAAATGTAATAATGAATTCCCACCCTTTATAACTAAAGTAAGCTAATTAAAAGAAAACTGAGTGGTCAGTCCTCACAGAACCATATGAAATATATTTCTCATGAAAATTACAGCCTATTTCTAGAAGAAATAAGCTACATAAAAAGATAATATAGCTACAACAACAAAACCTAGCCTATTTATTATATGACAAATGCTCAAGTGAAAGGAAGGAAAGGACTTTACTGAGCTCCTGTAATACACTCTGTCATCTCTCATTTATTAGATAAATTGACTGCAAATCACTTACTAGAAATTTCCAATACCTGTCTACAGATGCAAAACATTTTAGCATATTTTATAACACTTAAAAACCCATTCTGGGTGGTCTTTTGGGTGAAGTATCAATTTAAAAAAACCTAGTAAGAACCTTGGGGCAGATGAACAGAAAGATGAATAGTATGGAACAGTGAAGGAGGTGGACAAATAAGAATTGCCGTCACCACGCAGTCTGACCCAAGCTGACTGGAGGGAACAGAGAAGAATATAGACATGAAATTCTCCAATTAACCAGTGAAAAGCCAGAAGTGGAACTGTGGTTCAAGTGGTAGAGGGCTAACTTTGTGAGTGATGCCTAGACCTTCAGGTTCAGGCCCCAGCATCAGCTTGAGCTAAAACAAAACAAACTAAACAACTAAACTAAACTTAAAAGAAAAAATACTGATTAAAATTTTTGAGCAGAAAGGATTTGTGGTAGAATTGTGTTTCTTGGGTCTTATACAAGGTGTCCTGGAGATGGGAAAGGGATAAGCTGTTGCCAGTTTCTTAACATGCAGAAATAATAATAATAACTAGGGCTGGGAAGGTGGCTCAGTGGTAGAGCGCTTGTCTTGCATGCATAAGGCCCTGGGTTTGATTCCCCAGCACCACATAAGCAAAAAGAAAAAAAGCCGGAAGTGGCACTGTGGCTCAAGTGGTAGAGCGCTAGCCTGGAGCTGAAGAGCTGAGGGACAGCGCCCAGGCCCAGAGTTCAGGCCCCACGACCGGACCCCTCCAAAAAAATAATAATGACAAAATCTAAATTGCAGAAGTGGCAAAAGGATTTGTAAAACCAGACCTGGGTGATTCTGAAGCTTCAGTGTAGGGTAGGAAGATTCACTCCCGTAGATGCTCAAATTCACTAATTGGTCTGGAGCAGAACACAGCAAGGTATCTCTTAACGAGCACTCAAGATGAGCCTGATGCTGGACATTCACAGGCCACGATTTGTTTGGAGGAGGAAGTGGAAAGCGTTTGATTAACCAGGAAGGGCAATCAAGCTGGGAGGAGAGGGGAGTCTGTTGCTGATGGTAATTGGAAGGTTGGGGAAGACCCTGATTGTAGAGAGAGTGTTGATGAATTCCTTATAAATAATTGTGATTCATGTTTATATTTGAATCTTGGCATGTGGATTTCAGTGGGTGATTTCTGTATATGTGAAGCTGTTGACAAAAAAAGTATCCTGGAAAGAAAGCTATTAGGCACTCATCCTTGATCACACACACTTGAATTATACTAGGTGCTTACAGCCTTGGATGGGCGTTTGAAGGTAAAAGACAGGAAATCTAAAATCCATGCTGAAGCTGTTTTGTTTCTAGAAAACTCTTAGTGGGTATTGTTTTTTTTTTGTTGAAAATGAGAACTGTTAAAACTGACCCAACAGTGTCTGAAAAAGTCAAATTAAGAAAGGTTTTGCAAGTCTTTCCATTTCCTAACAAATGGGGCAATGCCATTCTTTCTGATGGAGGCATAAAATTCCATTGTGTATTATATATCACATTTTCTTGATCCAATCATCTACTAAGGGGCATCTGGGTTGGTTCCATATCTTAGCTATGGTAAATAATGCTGCAATAAACATAGTCGTACTGGTAGCTTTAGTATGGTCTTGTTTGTGATCTTTTGAGTAAATGCCCCAAACTGGGATTGCTGGGACATATGGGAGCTCTATGTGGAGTCCTTTGATGAACCTCCATACTGCTTTCCAAAGTGGTTGAACAAGTTTACAATCCCACCAACAATGCAGTAGGGTTCCCTTCTGTCTGCATCCCCTCCAGCATCTGTCGTTATTAGAGTTCTTGATTATAGCCATTCTAACTGGGGTGAGGTGGTATCTCAATGTTGTTTTGATTTGTGTTTCTTTTATGGCTAGAGAGGTTGAGCATTTCTTCATGTGTCTATTGGCCATTCTTATTTCCTCTTCAGAGAAGTTTCTCTTTAAGTCTTTAACCCACTTATTTATGCGGAAGTTGTTCCATTAAGCATTTGTTGTTGGGGGGATTTAATTTTTTGAGTTCCAGGTATATTATAGATATGACACCCTTGTCTGTTGCACGGCTAGTGAAGATCTTCTCCCAATCTGTGGGCTTTCTATTGATCTTGCTAGCTATGTCCTTTGCCATGCAGAAGCTCTGCAATTTCATGCAATCCCATTTGTCCAACCTTTCTTTGATTTGTGGTGTCTCTGGGTCTCTATTAAGTTTTTGGCCTGTGCCAAGGAGACCTATGGTTTCTCCTATTCCATCCTGTAATGTTTTCAGGGTGTCTGCTTTGACAAATGAAGTAAGCCAGGCCTAAAGAAACATAGGTCCCATGGTTTCCCTTATTTGCAATAACTAGTATATGTCTGGGACAAGCAGAAAAGCCCAGATAAAATGATGTTAAGAGAAATGAACCTCAAGACAGGGACACAAGTGTTTTTTCCTTTCTTGTTGTTGTTTCTAATGTATTTATAAGGTATCCTGTGTTGCTTTGTATGTCCCTCCCCCATGGTATAACCCCTGTTTTCACTGTATTTGATGTTGGTATAATTTGGGGGAGGGGAAGGGAAAAACATATTATTTAAAAAGGGATACATTGTAACAATGAGATGTACAAGACACTGTGTTGAAAAACAAACTTTACAATTTAGGTGGGAGTGGAGGTGGGGGGAGAGGGGAGTGTAGTTGAGGATGTGGGACTCAAGGGATGGTAGGGGAAAAACAAAGGATAGGCAACAATGCTTGATAAAAAAATGTACTCATTACCTTGCTCATGTAAGTGTATCCCCTCTGTACATTATTTTCACAATAAAATACGTATTTTTTATAAAAAGAAAGGTTTTGCTAGTATGACATACAGATTCTGAAGTTTTTAGCTTGCCTTACACTGACCAAGGTAACAGTGATGCTTCTAATGTGTGCATGGGGTGTGGAATGGAGAGTGGGGGCTAAAGCATGCAAAGCATGCCAAGATAGGAAAAATTGGAGATCTATTACTCAGCATGGTGTTTGGTATACGTGAAAATTGATGAAAAGAAAGCTGAGGGGCTAGGAAGCTAGCTCAGTGGTAGAATGCTTGCCTCGCATGCATGAGGTCCTGGGTTCGATTACTTAACACCACATAAGCAGAAAAATCTGGAAGTGGTGCTGTGGCTCAACTGGTAGGGTGTTACCCTTGAGCTGAAGAGCTGAGGGACAGTGCCCAGGCCCAGAGATCAGCCTCCATGACCACCTGTTTGTCATGTGATGAATATGTTAGTTTCATTTAAGCTTTCTGCAATGTAAATATCTATCAAAATATTACATTGCATATTGTAAACAGATATAATTTTTATCAATTATGTCGATAAAGGGTGAATATTACTAATATTACTAATAAATATTTCTAATAAACTTTCCCCCAGTATCCTACAGGGTTGAATTACTATTTCCTCTAATAAAGGTTGATATTTCTGTCAAATAACAATCCTTTTAATAATTTCTTATTTGTTTATTTTTAAAACTTTATTTTAAAACTTTTTACATGAATGGCCGCGTGCCGATGGCTCACGCCTGTAATCCTAGCTACTCAGGAAGCTGAGATCTGAAGATCATGGTTCAAAACCAGCCTAGGCAGGAAAGTCGGTGAAACTCATCTCCAATAAACCACCAAAAAATCAGAAGTGGCACTGTAGCTCAAGTGGTAGAGTGCTAGCCTTGAGCTGAAGAGCTGAGGGACAGTGCTCAGGCCCAGAGTTCAAGCCCCATGACTGAAAAAAAAGAAAAAAAAGAAAAAAATTACATGAATGGAACAACATATAATATTTAATGTACCTGGAAATTATATGTTTAAATCAGATCAACCAAATTTATCTCTTTGATTATAATTTCTTTATGATGTAGTCTTTTCTTTTCTTTTTTTGCTGGTTCTGAGGCTTGAACTCTGGGCCTAGGTGCTGTCCCTTTCTGTGCTCTACCATTTGAGCCACAGCACCACTTCTGGATTTTCTTATTGGAGTCTCACAGACTTTTCTGCTTGGGCTGACTTTGAACCATGATCCTTAGATCACAGACTCCTGAATAGCTAGGATTACAAGCATGAGTCACCAGCACCCAGTGTAGTCTTTTTTTTTAACTTGCCCAAATATCTTAAGAAAGTTCTTGATTTCTAAAAATATTCAACAGTATTAGCTTTTCCTTTCTCTTTTCTTATCAGACCTAGCCTATCCTTTCTTAGAGCAAGCAAAGTAAATCATACAGAGCAGTTAGATAAGTGTGTGTGTGTGTGTGTGTGTGTATGTGTGTGTATGTGTGTGTTTAAGAGAGAGAGAGATGGAGGCATAGAATTCCATTGTGTATATATACCACATTTTCTTGATTCATTCATCTACTGAGGGGCATCTGGGTTGGTTCCATATCTTAGCTATGGTAAATAATGCTGCAATAAACATAGTTGTGCTGGAAGCTTTAGTGTGGTCTTGTTTGTAAACATTTGGGTAAATGCCCAAAAGTGGGATTGCTGGATCATAGGGGAGATCTATGTGAAGTCTTTTCAGGAACCTCCATACTGCTTTCCAAAGTGGTTGAACAATTTTACACTCCCACCAACAATGAAGTAAGGTTCCCTTCTGTCCACATCCCCTCCAGCATCTGTTGTTGTTAGAGTTCTTGATTATAGCCATTCTAACTGGGGTGAGGTGGTATCTCAATGTTGTTTTGATTTGCATTTCTTTTATGGCTCGGGATGTTGAGCATTTCTTCATGTGTCTATTGGCCATCCTTCTTTCTTCTTCAGAGAAGTTTCCCTTCAAGTCTTTAGCCCACTTATTTATTGGGTAGTTGTTTCTTTGAGGATTTGTTGTTGGAGGATTTAATTTTTTGAGTTCCAAGTATATTTTAGATATGAGACCCTTGTCCATTGTATGGCTAGTGAAGAGCTTCTCCCAATCCATGGGCTTTCTATTGATCTTGCTAGCTATGTCCTTTGCCATGCAGAAGCTCTGCAACTTCATGCAATCCCATTTGTCCAACCGTTCTTTGATGTTGTGTTTCTGGGTCTCTATTCAGAAAATTTCGGCCTGTGCCAAGGAGACCTAGGGTTTCTCCTATTCCATCTTGTAATGTTTTCAGAGTGTTTGCTTTGACTCCTAGGTCTTTGATCCATTTGGAGTTGATTCTGGTGTAGGGTGATATATAAGGATCTAGCTTTAGTTTTCTACAAGTAGTTAACCAATTTTGCCAGCACCATTTACTGAAGAGGCTGTCTTTCTTCCATTCTATTATTTTAGCTCCCTTATCGAAGATTGGTTGGCTATAGGTCTGTAGGTTCATTTCTGGGTTTTCAATTCTATTCCATTGGTCCTGAGGTCTGTTCTTTTGCCAGTACCAAGCTGTTTTGATTACTATGGCTTTATAGTAGAGTTTGAAATTTGCTATTGATATTCCTCCAGCACTGTTCTTTCCATTGAGGAGCGTTTTTGCTATTTGGGGTCTTTTATTGTTCCATATGAATTTTTGGATTGCCTCTTCTATTTCCTTGAAGAATGAGGTTGGAATTTTGATAGGTATTGCGTTGAATTTGTAGATAGCCTTGGGAAGTATTGCCATTTTCATGCTGTTAATCTTTCCAATCCAGGAGCATGGGAGGTTTTGCCATTTTCTAAGTTCTATTTTATTTCCTTTTTCAAGATTTTAAAGTTTTCCTCATAGAGGTCCTTCACTTCTTTGGTTAAGTTAATTCCTAAGTATTTTATTTTTTGAGGGGCTATTACAAATGGAGTTACTTTCCTAATTTCAGCCACACTTTTCTCATTGTTGGCATACAGAAAAGCCATTGATTTTTGAGGGTTAATTTTATACCCCGCTACTTTACCAAAATTTTGAATCAGCTTGAGTACTTTGGGAGTGGAGTCTATGGGATTCTTTAAATACAAGATCATGTCATCTGCAAAAAGGGAGAGTTTTATTTCTTCTTTCCCTATTTGGATCCCCTTTATGTTTGCATCTTGTCTTATTGCTGTAGCTAGGCATTCTAATACTAGATTGAAGAGAAGTGGAGAGAATGGACATCTTTGTTCTGTTCCTGAGTTAAGAGGAAATGGCTTTAGTTTTTCACCATTAAGTATAATGCTGGCTGTAGTTTTGTCATATACAGCCTTTATTGTATTGAGGAATGTTCCATGGATTACTAATTTTTCCAAAACCTTCATCATAAAGGGGTGTTGGATCTTTGTTAGGAAATGGAAAGGCTTGGAAAAAATTATATTAAGTAAAGTAAGCCAAGCCCAAAGAAACATAGGTCCCATGGTTTCCCTTATTTGCAATATCTAGTATATGTATGAGTCAAGCAGAAAAGGTCAGATAATGTGATGTTAGGAAATTGAACCCTTAGGTATGTATTTAAATGTTTTTTTTTCTTTCATGCATTTGTTTCTAATGCATTTATAAGATTATTTATTTGTTGCTTTGTATGTCCCTCCCCCACAGTATAACCCCTGCTTTCGCTATATTTGATGTCGGTATAATTTGTGGAGGAGATGGGGAAAACAAGTCGTTTAAGGATACATGTGGACCCGTTGCAACTATGAGAAGTACAAGTTTTCATATAAAAAACGAAGTTTACAACTTTGGTGCCGGGGGGGGGGATTGGGTGGGGGGGACGGAGGGAGGCTGGGAAGGGATGTGAAGGGTAAACAAAGGAGGAGGCTGCAATGCTTGATAAGAAATGTACTCATTATCTTGCCCATGTATGTTCACAAAAAAATAAAAATTTTTAAAAAAAGAGAGAGAGAGAGAAAGAGAAAGAGAGATACAGAGATAGATAGACCAAGACAGAGATACAGAGCTCTCTGCTATGATTTTGAGCATTTCATTGAAGGAGCAAAAAACTTTTTCCTGAGTAATCCAACATTTTTTAAGATTTGTTTACTCTGTTTCTAATGCTTTTGCCCTGTATGATATTTTGAATTATTTAATAAAATATAAATTACACAGCATTTTACTCAGACTTTCTTTCTTGGTGCTCATTCAGCTAATGATGTCTGTTTGGCCTTGTGGAAATTGGCAGTTCATTTTTTGTTCATACCAATTTGGTTCTCCAAGTCATTGTGTACATTTGTAACAGACTAATTGAAAATTACATGAAATTTGTCTTTTTTACTGTTTTTTCCTCTGATAGATCCAGTCATAATTTCTTCTCTCTTCTCTTTTCCTTGTGTATGCATGTAATTTTAACTCTTTGAGATTCTTCCTCCCCAATTTTGCTACATTTTGCTGCATGCAAAGTATTACTGCTATTATACGCTTTTCATGAAGAGCAAAAGAAAAGCCTCCACCAACAGTATAACTATAGTGGTGCAAGTATTTATAGCAGCTACTGTTTGTTCACAGAAACTTTCCATTGCACTTTTCCTTTTGTTAAGGAATTTAGTCTGTATACCAAAGTACAGTATTTCATGAAAAGTAGCAAGATCAAAGGAAATCACTTATCTTTTAATCTCCCATCTTCTCCAGTCTCTGGCTAATCCCTCCTTCCAATCTCCTTTCTCTTTCTAGAGTATTCTTGCTAGTGCTATCATTTTAGGATGTCACATGGTGTGTTATTAGATGACTATTTTTTTATATAGAGAACACATGACCTAAATGTATTGCAGAATCCATGGATGCTTAATATGTATCCTGCATGTAGCTTTTACTCTCAGTGTAGCTGTCTGTGCATCTTTCAGTTGACCTTGGGAAAGTGAAACTTTTTTTGGGGGGGGGTCCGGTCGTGGGGCCTGAACTCTGGGCCTGGGCGCTCTCCCTCAGCTCTTCAGCTCAAGGCTAGCACTCTACCACTTGAGCCACAGCACCACTTCCGGCTTTTTTTTTCTTTTTGCTTATGTGGTGCTGAGGAATTGAACCCAGGGCCTCAGGCATGCAAGGCAAGCGCTCTACTACTGAGCCACCTTCCCAGCCCCGGAAAGTGAAACTTTTGAGTAGCAATTCTAGAAGAAAGCGGTGGTCATGAGGGTTTATGTTGTTTCTTCTGCTTCTTTGTTTAGAACCCATGGATTACTTTTGAAAGTGATTAGGAGAATTGCTAAAATCCCTAACAAGACCACAGGATGTGGACAGGTAGTGTTCCCCTACTGAACTGTTTCTAGTTGATGCCATCTTCTTCTTCAAACAGAGGCCCAAATTACAATGGACTAGGGGCATATCTCTGTTCTCTTTACTGTGCCATCAAAGGGTGAATGCCTATAAATTTAAATAAATAAAGATACCTGATGATGAATGAAGGTGACCATCTTAAATCAGTCAGTCATCAGCCAGTTGAATATTTTCTTTGGCTAAGTATATATTCAATCTTCTATATATTAAGAAAAATGGAAAATGAGTTAGTTTCATTATTTTTGAGTGGTAGACTTCTCTATATCTATTTGGATACAATATTTTACATATTTATGATTTATAATAACAACCAACCAGTCTAAGTCATATGTTAACTGGTAATTTTGCTTTTTCTAAACAATGTAAGTACAGAGAACTATTTTCTATTTATTTGTCTCTCAATACATTAATTACTTTATTGTCATGTATTTCAATTATCTTTCTCATTAACGTCTCACAAGATATTATCATCAATGTGTTATGAATATTTATTAAGTTTTACCCATACTTTTTTGTTCATACCAATTTATGATTGTCCAGGTCATTGTATATATTTACATACATATTGTGTATATATATATTATATTTATACACATTGTATACATGTTATTTTGATGCTTTAAATTACTTATGGCTCTCTGAAACTCTATCTGTGATTTCTTCTAGCATTTTTAATAACAAAAGAGCAAAATTACCTCAGTTTTCATTGCTATATAATTTGCTTACTGTAAAAGCCATCAAGATGTATAATTGAATGGTTTCCACAACCCAGCTCCAGGCAGCTGATAATCTACTTCCTATTTCTTGAAAAGGTTTTACTTTTGTATTTCTTTTAGTGGTGGCCTGTCAACTATGAACTCTGCCCTACTGTTTCTCATAAATGTTACTTCTCTTCATTCTATAATGTGTGGAATTCCATGCTGCCAGAGACAGGCTTCCTCTTTCTCTTCCACACCGCTACCATATGCTCAATGTTCTCTGGATTTTATCATTTTTAAAAAATTATCTTAGGTTAAATATACAGAGAGGGCTTTTATTGTTACATTTCCCTACATATTGTTAATACATTTCAATCTCACCCCATCACTGTCCCTTTCTACATTGTCCCTTCCCCTTAAAATTCAATAGGGTTCATTGCTCTATTTTCATAGTTGTGAACTTATTTTGACCACATTTATCATCCATCAAAATATAGTTCAAAATTATTCCCTCTAGGCCAGGTGCCAATAGCTCATGCCTGTAACCTAACTATGCTGGAGGCTGAGCTCTGAGGATTGCCATTTGAAGTGTGCATGGGGCAGGAAAGTCCATGAAACTCTTATCTCCAATAAATTACACAGAAAAAGCCAGAAGTGGTGTTGTGGCTCAAGTGGTAGAGAGGTAGCTTTGTGCACAAAGAGGCTCAGGGACAGTGCCTAGGCCCCAGAGTTCAAGCCCCAGGACTAGTAAAAATAAAATGTATATATATATATATATATATATATATATATATATATATATATATGTAAGCATATATACATTTTATTTTTATTATATATATATACTTATATTCACTCTATTTTTCTTTTCCTTTTTCTTTTTAAAAAAAATTTCCTTAAATGTGTGAAATACTAGATAAAGTCATCTGTCTTCAACTATATATAAACATAACTAAAGATACCTCAAGTAAGTCTTTCCTTAGTACTACAAAGTACTAAAATATGCTGAATTTACTGAGATAAAAATTGGCTTAGTGTGATCTTGTCTGAACTCATACCCAGCCTTCTTGAAACGAAGCTGCTGGTGAAGGGGCAAAATATTTAAAACCATGGGACATATATAATTTTAAAGAAAAAGATGACAGGATAAAAATCATTGAAGGAATTAGGATGAAGAATAAATAAAATGTAAAGGTACTAGAGAACTATATGAATGATTAGTATACAAAATATATACTACAGGATAGAAATATTGCTAGTACAGTTTAAATTTGATTCTTTGCATCTCAGGAGAAAATTAAAGTAGGGAAGCACAATAAGATAAGGATTTGTGACAGTCCTGTTTTGTCCCTTTCTGAAGTAATTCAAGTAATACGAATCTTATAATAAAATTTTTAAATAATAATTCTTGGTGACATATATATATATATATATATATATATATATATATATATATATATATATATATATATATATATATAATATTCCTATCACCCAGAACAAATGGCTGTTAACATTGCACTATGAATCAGTCATGAAAAATAATTGTTTCCAAACTCTTATTTATATACATAATTTAAACTGGAATAATGTTTTAACTTTCAACTTACAAATGGCCATAGCTATTTTTCTAAATAAATTAAATATTTTTACTAGCAGAATTAATAGTGAATGAATGGGCACAATCTACTTAACGTTATAATTCTCTCTCTTTTTTTTTTGGTTGGTCATGGGGCTTGAACTCTGAGCCTGAGCGCTGTCCCTCTGCTCTACAGCTCAAGACTAGCGCTCTATCACTTGAGCCACAGCACTACTTCCTTAACGTTATAATTCTACTTGACTCAGTTATAATTATTTTTACTATTATAGAAAATGCTGTGAAGAACAACTTTCCTCACCTCTAAATATTGTCCAATTATTTCCCTTGGGTAAGGTTCAAATAAAGTAGAATTTCTATAGCTCAATAATATTAGACAGTTTTTTCCCCATGTTTTTATTAGCATTAATTAGTTGTGTAAGGGGGTTTCATTTGACATTTCCAACATGTATATGAAATGCCTTGATCAGACTTAACTCCTTCATTACTGTTCCTCATCTCTCCTTCCCTTTCCTGAACTTATCTCAATGTTCCATTTTCACGTGTGTACATAAACTATTTTGATCATACTTGCCCTCCTTCACCTTCTTTGACTGCCCTCTCCATCTCCCATTAGTATCCCCATTGAGACAGACCCTGTTTTACATTCTTGAAACTAATTTGTTATAGTGTGTGCTAGTTGCTCAAAGGAATAACCATGGCATTTCACACAGGTCTTCATATAGAAAGTATATGAAAACAGAGCTTATAATACAGGGAATTTCACTTTTGAGGTCCATCTCCAATAATGAGGAAGATTTCATTGAATAATCAAAGTGAACAAAATTAACACATCTTCTAAAACTAACATTGAATATATGATATTGATATTGCTGGAATCTAAAGAACATTTCAAATTTTACAAGGCCACTTTCTGAACCTCATTTAGCAGTATGTCTAATGGTATACTGATTTAATATAACCTATTAGTATGAGTGTGAAAATTTGGACATTCTCCCAGGATGTCTGATTAGACATCAATTAGACATCAAATGATGTGTTTTTTCATTGCTTTATTTATAGATTTGTTTACTTAATAAATACTACTGAGTAGTTAATGCATACACAGGCCCACTATGGTAGGCCTGTGAATATATTAATATGGTATAAGATATATGTATATATAATTGCAATATGTTAGAAGAAGCCATGATGAAAACCAAATACTTGATTCTCTGTTCACTATGCTTTCATTATAGCATGTTTCCAGAGGCAGAGAATATATGTATATATTTCAAATATTTGAAAATGTGCCAATGAGATATTTTTGAAAATTAATGATATAAGATATCATACTGTCTCACTGCTCTCTATGAAAATATTTCTACCCTTATTTTATGTTTAGTAATAAAGTTGGCATAGAATTTTTGCACATAATTTATTCCCAAAGCTTTGATGCAGGAGTTTGTTGGATAGAATCCAAAGCATATTTAGAACAGTGTTCTTAAGTGATGTTCTCTTCTTGATCTTATTTACATGTGAAGGCTGGAGCTTTGTTCACGAGTTCACCAAGGAACAGAGGGTGGTAGACTGGAAAAGCTGGTAAGGGATGAGGATGGGGCAGTGAGAGGGAACCAAATTATATATAGCCATGGTAACGGGTGCAGTTGTGAATTTTCTTATTTAAGAATTCAGCTCATAACATTTGTTTTGTAATTCTACCTAAAATGACTCCAATTCATAAGTATATCTGCTGTCTTGGAAATCTGACTGCATGTTTCATCAGAACATATGATCAAGCTCTTTTTTAATTGTTGTTGTTGGCTACTTCTGTTATGTGATTCTTGTTTCAACACGATGTCTATTGAGAGAGTTGTGAGCTATGAATAACTTTGCCTAATATAGTGACAGACCCAGAGCAGATAGATACTCCGCAACTATTTTTGATTGTTCACAATTCCTGAGTTGAGTCAAAAGAGAATAAAGAGAAAAAATATATGAGTGACATGAAAATGTATCTCATTTTCATAAAGAAAATAAACTAATTCATTTAATAATTGGACAATTACCCCACTTCAAATTATTTTCTTGCCATTTCTGTATCCCATTTCAAATCATATTTTAATGATCAGTTTTCATTTTCAAATGCCTCTATCATTAATTTGTTATCTCAGGAACTGAAGCCTCTATTATCTTTCTTCCCTGTGTCTTGATTTAATATTCATTCTTGTCAAATAGTTTGGTCACGGCTCAGATGTTGCTGTGAAATTGGAAAGAGTACAGAGCTGTTCCGCTATGCTTTTGAAAAGCTGCTGTATCTTTTATAATAGGTAAATAGACACAGTTCTAAAAGGAGGTGTACATTTCCATTCTAATTCTTTTCATGCTGGTGTTACATAAAGCATGTCCTGAGAGCTAGGAATGAACAAGAACTGCTTCTTAAAGAAGAAAGGATACAGCAGGATAAAGACATCAAAGCCATGGCCGGTGCTTTTTTTCCTGAAAGAAACAAGAAATTACCAGAAAGGATCAGGGAAAGGGGTTACTATTACAAGTGCTACTGAGAGTTTGAGAAGGGAGCAGACGTTTTTCAGGGGGAGGAGATAAATTTATCCAACTGACAACAGGTTTAAGACATTTTCTATTAACGAGAACAAAAGAAAGGGGCTTTGACAAATCTTTTGGGAACCTAATGTTTCAGACTTCTATGGGGAATACACAAAGGGAGAATATCTAGTACCAGATGCTGAAAACTTTTAAAGATGCTTTCAAGATTCCTTAATGTATAGCTTCAAGTCTACTGTGAGCTCTATGAAAACTAGCTTCGCTAAGAGCCAATACAGTACCAGTACCACCCAGGATCAGTTGGCTGTCTAAAATTTCCCCTAGTGATATGCCCAGAAGAATTTCTTGTTATTGTGTAATATATTGCTAGATCAAAAAGTGCTTTAAAGCTCTGTGTGTGCAGATCATTTTTAAGGCAATATAGATGATTCAAAGGGTCCCCATCCTTGGTAAGGTAATCATAAAAAAGTAACCATTGGTAACATTTTCAAGAATACTTATCAAAATGGTGACAGTGGCTCATGCCTGTAATCCTAGCTACTCAGAAGGCTGAGTTCTGAGTATCATGGTCAAAGCCAGCCTGGAGAGCAAAGTCCATGAGATTCTTATCTCCAATTAACCACCTAAAGACACTGCAAATGAAGCTGCGGCTCAGGTGTTAGAGTGCGGGGCTGGGAAGTTGGCTCAGTGGTAGAGTGCTTGCCTCGATTTCTCAGCACCACTTAAGCAGAAAAAAGCCAGAAGTGGTGCTATGGTTCAAGTGGTAGGGCACTAGCCTTGAGCTGAAGAGCTGAGGGACAGCGCCCAGGCCCAGAGTTCAGCCCCCATGACTGACCAAAATAAAGAAAAAGTGTTAGAGTGCTAACCTTGAGCCAAAAAGCCACAGTATTGGTGTGTGCACATGCATGCATGTATGTGCACACACACACACACACACACAATGCTTATCAAAAAGGAACGATATATTAAACCAAGTCAAGGGCTGATGAAACTACAATGTCATACATTTTTACCTTCCAATATATTTTATTCTAGCCGTGTGCTGCTATCTCACGCCTGTAATCCTAGCTTCTCAGGAGGCTGAGATCTGAAGATCACGGTTTGAGACCAGCCAATGCAGGAATATCTGTGAGACTTTTATCTCAAATTAAATCACAGAAAAAAACAGAGGTGGCACCATGTTTCAAGTGCTAGAGTTCTAGCCTTTAGCAAAATGAGCTCAGTACATTGCCCAGGCCCAGAGTTCAAGACTCAAAAAAAAAAGATTGTTCTGCCTGTACACCTCTTTTTTCTCCCATGCCTTCATGTGTGACAACTCCTTACTTCCATGTCCCCCTTCCAGTTTCTCTATGTCTTCATTATGGGACTGGCATTTAACTCATTTTTGCTGTAGTTTGGATCCTGAGTGTTCCCTCAAAGTCCCATGTGTTACAGGCCTATGGCCCTTTGGCAATGGTGAAAGTTTTAAGAACTGGATCCTACTGACCTGGGCACAAAGTCTTTGAAGAGAATTGCTCAGCTAGTCAGTATGTTTAGCTGGTTCTCAGAATCGGTTTTTGTTATTACTACTCTTCTGAAACAAAGCCAATTTGGTTATTTCATGAAGATGTCCTATTTACTGAGAGAGAGAATAATATCAAAATTTGATCTAACAAATTGAGCTGTGAGATATGCCTAATAAAAACGTGAAAATGTTAGAAGTATTTAGATTTGATAAAAATAATTTCCCTATCTCTTCATCTACCTCTTGCCTCATAACCACAGCCATATATATACATATTAAACTATGTATATATACATATATACACACACATATATATACATATATATATATATATACTTGTTCATTGTTCAACAGTAAGTTTTTAAGTTGTTTAGATTTGTCTATATGAGATATTTATGGCCTTGGACTTACCTTTCAGTGAGTCCAAGTCAGAAAAAGTCATACTTAATCCCTAAGTTCTTAGCCAATGCTATAAATGTTACCAGAAATTCAGGGCAGTTAAGTTGACCTTGGTCCTTGTGTCTGGAAAGAGAAGAATTGAGATAAGATGTGAACATCAGTCAAAATGATAGGAAAATTTAATAGGCAAGAAAGATGGTGGAGACAGAGAGCATGTGGAATAGACAGGCCACAGGAAGATAGCACTTCAGCCCATGTCAGCTGTCCCGCACCATCTTCATTACAGAGTTTGACCTGGGGTTAAATAATGAGATTTGGGAGTTCTTGCCAATAGCTTTCTGATAGTTAGATCTCCTTTCTGTTTCCTGTAAGGTTGGGATGCTAATGATTTACTGTCCATCTTTATTTCCTCTTGTCTGTCTTGCTTCTTCATTCTTTTGTAATCACTGCCTACATTTCCTTGTCAGGAAGGCCTTGGTTTATAAGTTTATTCTGTCATCTGTAAATTCTATAAATCTGAATTCTTTGAATAGTTACTTTTCTCCTAACTTGTATCAATGAGTCATCTAGTAGGTGGAAAATAAATCCATGAGCATATTTCCTTTGATTCAATTCAATATTTGGAACAGAATAAGAAATGTCAAGTTTGGGTACTATCTAATGTGATTTTTTTTCTTAGTCACACATTTTATAATAATTTAGAGGTAAAATATGTTGTTGAAAGCAACAGCATGTACACTAATAGTTAGAATTCTCTAAGTAAATGGATAAGAACTTTCTGCCAATATCTGCATAATTAATAATGTGTAACAATTATCCATGCATACTGGGGAAATGCAAAGGAAACTTAAGAGGAAGGATCACAAAGTCTCTGATAGTGAATGCTAAAATTAAACTTTCCAGTTTAAAAGAGACCATAATATGTCCATTTTGGAGTACACTACCCACCTAATGATTGAGGAAGGTCCTCACTCCATTCTAAGGTTGGTCAAGAAGGTCAAATGAAATTCAGTAAATGTTTGATCACTTTATGATAGCTATTATACTTTGAAGATCAGTTGTGAGGAGGGATTTAATGATATAAGCCCCTTACATTTGAATGAAAATTTGTGCCAAGTTAACAATTATTGTCATTCTCAACCTGGAGAGGATCTACTTTCAGGCAACTGAAGTGTATTCTTCCCTTCTAAAGTTTTCTATCAGTTTCAATATGATGCTAGTCTTGTCTGAATTCTCTTACAAGATGCAAAGGTTGAAGTAGATAGCTAAGCTGTGATGACTCTTCAATAACAATACTGGATTTTTTTCATTATTTAACATATGAAAACTCTAGCAATGGATTTTCTATTTCTAATTTATGATTTTGTTTTTGTCTCTAGAGTCCTAAGAGAGAGAACTCTCCGAAGGAAATATAGTGATATTAAGTAACAAAATTCTTCAAAGGGAGTGTGATATTTATTCTGAAAAATAAATCTAGGACAAAAGTTGAGAAGAATAGTTATCAGTTGGCAAGATTACATAAAGTCTGGCAAAGTGTTTGGAGGACGAAGTCTTTGTCCTGACTCCCTACAGGGAATCCCTTATGTTCTAAAATCTGTGTGTGGTACAAAGTCATCTGAATATTGCTTTATAATACTTCCTAAATATTCCCCAAAGGACTTGTTTATTTTAATATGGCTACATGATTTTTTTCAAGAAATGTTTAATGACATGAAAAAATGATCAAAGTAGAGATGGAAAATAGAAACAAAATTGTAAATTCAGTGGCATTCTGCACTTAAATTAACTAAAGAACTACATAAAAATTAACTTTAGAGAACATTATGTTTGGGGAAGTTTTCTAAATTATATTTTATCATAGTTTTTCTCTACACAAATATGTATTTTCTAAGTCCTTAAATTATTCTTTCATACTTTTAGTGGAAGGAGACAGCCTACTTAAGGTAAGAAATGGAGTCACCTGGAACCTATTAATGTAAGCAAAAAAGAGCATTCTTTAAAGATTCTGAAGGCAGTCCAATGAAGTAAGCACCAGGAAATGGGTATTCATAAAAGGATATTAGGCAACTAAGAGAGGAAGGAGGGAATTCAGTTATAAAAGTCAATGCCTATTCTACAAAATTAAAAAAATAAGGGAAAAAGTGGATTTGGGAGGGATGGAGGAGAATTCTAACATGAGTGATATAGATCAAGACACAATATCAGTAAAGACACAATATCAAGAAGGACGATAAAAATGGTTTGCAACACTCCAAAGACTTTCTTTTTTAATAACCTCTTAACCTCACTTTTATGCCATTGATACCTAGTCTATGTAAAAAGAATGCCTCCTTACTTGAGCAAGCTGCAAAGAAAATCAGGTCTTCTTATAAGGATCTGTATTTCCAAAAGTTCTTATTTGACATTTTGATGACTCAGGTGTTTTTGCTGATGAGAAATGGAGAGTTTTCCAGGGTAAAGTTAAAGAGGATGAAAGATGACAGAGCCCTGGGAAAGCATTGTCAGAGGGTCTTGAATCATGGGCTTTATATTAGAATTAGCTAGGGTAAATTTTAAAACTAGCCAGTGGCCAAGCTTCTCCCTAGACTAATTAAATGAGACTCTCTAAGGGTAAGACCCAAACATCAAGATTTTTTTTTTTAGAGCTCCCTGGGTAATTTTGCTCTCTTCCTGGGTCAGCTAATTTGATCAGCCAAGGCCTATTAGCAACCTGAACCAAATCACTCAAACTAGTAGCACTGTTTGGCATGCCATCTAGGAAAGGGTAAAAGAAAAAAAAAAAGAAAGAAATTTTCCTGTTGAGAACTGAACAATCACAGTGTGATGCTTTCTGTTCTTCAGGACAGCAGATCACTGTTAAAATGGCAATTGATTATATATACATTGTCCCAGTGTGCCTTAAGAACTTCTATTCTTTTAGAAGAATGTCAGGTGAAAGGTTCACAGCACAACTTTTCATGGTTAATTAGCAGTTAGAATCATTTCAAGCATAGAAATTGGGAGAAGCAGATGGAGTAGCAGATAACCATGGGGCACATGTTTGTATATCCTAGCCATGAATCCTAGCTGCTAATAACATCATCCTGAGATAATAGGAGCTTATATTTTTGCTACTTTCCATTTGGTTCCTAAATAATTTATCTGAAAAATCTATTTTGTGTTAAAAAAAAAAACAAGAAAAAATGAGAGGTGTATATCAGAACTGTTTAATTTGTAATATTCTGCAATTGTAAATTTCTAGCCCTGGTGTGACACCATGGGACATATCTGATACTTTGTTCTAAGTGCTCAGATACCACTGATCATCTCTGGGAAATGTAGAATTCATGCTTATAAATTGTGATGCACAAAGTGTATTTGATTAGAAATAATAAAATAAGTCATAAAAATAAAGGTTTGCTTGAGCTTTTTGAAAAAACTACTTTGAATTTTCTCTTCAAATGGACATGTACTTTGAACAAAATTGGTCATATTTGAGAAACGCAGTATTTTCTTTTTGTGGGAGTACCTTTACTACATTAAAATGATAAATTGTTACTCTCTATATACTTACAGCATTCCAAAAATATTTTTAAAAATCCTTCCTTCCTTCCTTTCATCCTCCCTCCCTCCTTTCCTTCCTTCCTTCTTTTCATTCTCTAAGGCCAGGGCCTTTATAAAGGAAAGGGGTCTGGCATAAAGTCTTCGGATTTTGTCATATCTGTGGGTCAAGACAGGAAAAAAGTTGTAATTCTTGTCACCTTTCTGCACATAGGATTGTGTATTACTCTTTGAAAAGAAGGCACTACTTATATTTAAGTGGTTATTATTTTCCTGGTTGGAGTGACAGAGAATGCTGAGTAACCTTTCTGGGGTTACTTATTGTTTCCATGAAAATTTCCTCTATCTGAACTGGGGAAATACCTGCTGAGCTAAGGACTATAGTAAAGAACATGCCTGTCAAACAGTTTTGCAATATTCTCTAGAAAGAAGTCAACAATGAGAATTCGATTTTGAAGACAAGTCTCCTAAAATTCACTTTCTGCTCTGTCAACTTGCATCAGAATTTTGCATCTCATTGAGCCATGGTAACTTATCAGAATTGGTTGTAGCAAAACATTGCCATGAGCGGTTTGACTTTCTATGCCTTTTTTTGCTGCAGCTACCTAGAATCAGCCCATTGATTCTGTTTTTTTTTGCCACTTTGACATAAATAGCACTAGATATGATTTCACCTTCTTGCACAAGAACTTCATGTGCCCCAATTGGCCTCATTACATTTTTTTTGAATCTTGGTTGTTCTCTACCTGAAACCAATTAACTCAAGAAATCTGAAGAATTGGAGAATATTTAGTCTTAAATGCTGCTTAATTTTTGTATACAGCTTGAGCTGAATGCCACTATTTTAGAACTTGGTCTTGAGAGAAGATACTACATTTATGTATGTAGTGAAGGTAATAGAGAATATCACCTCATTTCTGAGTACTCTTGAAATTGTAAATTGAACTTGGTTATAATAAATAGCCCAATTTATTGTTGCTTTTTGCTTTTGTGGGATTTAGGACATTGCCACCTACATGTTTTATTCAGCCCTCATCTTTTCCTCTAAGTCATGGTTTAGGAGAACTAAGTCTTTTAAATTTCTTTTAAGAGCCTTTATTCTCCCCTCCTCTTACAGCAACCCTTGAGAAAAGTGATATACTAAGTTATGGCCAAGGATTTATTAATTAATCATAGTAAATGCTCATCACATTAAAATCTTATGTCCACTTCGTGGCCCTTTGGTCTTCCTATGATATTTCATTTGCATGTCATTTTCTGATTACACTTTTCATTAAGACCATCTTATGGATTTCTGAGGGAAGAATGAGCATTTGATATCCTCTTATGCCAGTATGGCCCATATTCTTATGACTGATTAGAAAACAGTAACTCAGCATGACAAAGCTATTAGGTCATAGACTTTGGATTATGTGCTCTAGCTAGGAAAAAATGTTTGCAATAACTATACAGACAGACAAAAGTCTAGTGAGAAATACTGAGCCCTTCTCTAGGGATAGTTTTCCTGTGAACTGAGTTAGAAGAATTGGAATTACTTTATAAGTCTCCAGTAGGTTGGATGATTTAGATAAGTGCTAGGCACCAAACGGCAATAGAGTGCACCAGGTCTTTCCTCCTTCTCAAGGCTGACAAAACACTTCGTAACTCTTCATCTTTAATTGGCCTTTTCTAACCAAGCACCATCACTCACATTAAATGGGCCATGTGAGTTAACATATTACTCTGCTATCAAGCAATTCCTATCAGTGTATCAGACTTTACTAGCTTTGTAGGATTTACAGTTAATACCTTGGAGGCATTAAGAATTGCAATTATATTTTATACAGTGAATTCATTTTAGCCTTTGTAATGTAGTTAAATAAAGTACTGTTCTTTTACCTTAAGGTATACATGATTTTCTGAGCTCTAAATTATAGCCCTCTACTTTTATCCCTTTAAGGTGGATGCTATCAACCTTTAGTCCATAGTTGTATACACTTAAGCCCATGTTTAACATATTTGTATGTTGGGAAATTAGTCTATAAAGATATTATTAGTAAACATTCAGTTACTTTTGGGTTTATTTAGATTCTGCTTTTCTTTTTAGAATTTTGTTGTTGTTGTTCACTGTGGGCTTGAATTCCAGGGCTGGTTTCAAACTACAATCCTCAGATCTCAGCTTCCTGAGTAGCTAGAATTATCATCATGAGCCATCGGCACCCAGATTCTTTTTTGGAATTTACATATATATATACATATATATATATGGAATATATATATATATATATATATATATATGGAATAGAATGGGAGTGTAATGGCTTTAGGTAGTCACACAGATAAATATAATTCATATTCTGCATTTGTGGGTGAAGTTCTTAGAACCAGTAGATGGAAAGATCCTGCATCTGTGTGTGCCTTTATGGCATCATATATTCCCTGCACGTTATTCACCATGACATGTGATAGCTCTATGTCCTGTTTTTTGATCATGGCTAAAGCAGAAATAAACTTGATATATTTAAGTTCTGATGCGTGGAGAATGCTTATTTAAACTAGTTGATCTCTGGTTCAGTAGAGCACCAGTCTCTTCAGAATGATGCGAAGGGATGTCCTCAGACTGAGAAAATATAATGATATAAACATGACCATCAGTGTTAGGTAGAAGCCATATTTTGAGTTAGAAGTTTAGAGTTACTAAAAGTGAAAAACTGTGTAGACTATGTTACCTTATCTACTGTAATATAGCTTAATTAGTTTGGATAGGAGTAGAGATGGTATACTATTCATTACTGAAGCAATAATATTTGAGAGGATTGAAGGATCTGAAAACCCTTCATCAAAAATCCAAAATATAACAATGAGGAAGACTGGAAATGGATCATGAATTAAGATGATGCTAGGAATTTACTTAGTGGTATATGAACGATATTCTATAGCACTGCATGTAGTCTGGCATGTAGCTCTACAGGAGGTTTAGCTCCAAGAATTGTGATGTGAAGCCTGGGCAGAAAAGTCCATGAGACTCTTATCTCCAATTGTCCAGCAAAAAGCCAGAAGTGGACCTGTGGCTCAGGTGGTAGAGCGACAGCCTAGAACAAAAAATCTATGCGAGTGCTCAAGTCCCGGAGTTCAAGATCCAGTACTAGCACACATGCACACAAAAACAATTAACAATCACATCATAAGCTCTTGAATATTTGTTAAAAACTAGACCTCTAACCAGACTAAATCAAAATCTCATATTTGTAACCAATTAATGTGAATAATTTAATCTTTATATAACTTAAATGAACAAAAATATACATAGTACTGATGATGGTGCATAGTATCTAGTCAGCATTCAGTAAAGGTGATAGCTGTTATTAAAATTCCCAAGCAACTCTGACGCTTGAGAAACACTGTTATAGAGCTGAATCAGGCCTATGATTATTTTAATAAAAACTAATATTAGAAAGCAGAGCAATTGATTAACTTAACATATGATTAGATGACTTAGAAAATTATAACCTTATTTTCCCTTTAAAAGTTGCAATAAGGGCTGGGAAGGTGGTTTAGTGGTAGAGCGCTTGCCTTGCATGCATGAGGCCCTGGGTTCGATTCCTCAGCACCACATAAGCAAAAAGAAAAAAGCTGGAAGTGGCACTGTGGCTCAAGTGGTAGAGTGCTAGCCTTGAGCTGAAGAGCTGAAGGACAGCGCCCAGGCCCAGAGTTCAGGCCCCACGACTGGACCCCCCAAAAAAGTTGCAATTAGCAAATGAATAAAGCTCATCACCTTTAAAAATTTTCTGTATACATCTTAGACTGATAATGGATCACTGATATGATGTTTATTTGCATAAGGAATACAAGAGGAACAATGTATTTTATTGACAAGGTAAGTTTAATTTGGGTTTTAATTGAAACATGAGTACTTAGTTAGCCATCTCTCTGGAGGTATTTGAATTCTTCAGTTCAGAGATAGATAGGCAGGCAAACTTAAATGGTCAATCACATAGAAATGTGGTGGTACTTGAAAGATTATGTAGGAAGAATTTTTTTAAAAAAATTTTTTTAAAAAAAATGAGTGGAGAATAGGCTCAAGAATTGGTTTGTGGGGATCCTTGCTTTTAGAGTGAAGAAGAAAACATAATTAGATAGGAACCAGAGAGTATTGCCTGCAATTAAAAAATATCTTTTTACTCTTTTATCAAGGAGTTTTGTTCTTTCCTTGGACTTGTGCAGTGCTTTTCCTGTGACATCTGCCATCTTTCAGTGCCCACACTACACACTCAGTTTTTGTCCCCAAAGCTGTTAATTATTTAAATTAGTGAAGTAACAGAATCATTTTTTATTACAATCTTCCTAATTATGCCTGGCATCAGTGGCTTGTGGCTGTAATCCTAGTGAATTGAAGAGCAGAGATCTAGAGGATCTCGGTTTGAAGCTAGCCCTAGGAGAAATGTCCATGTGATTCTGTCTCCAAAATAACCAACAGAAAGCCAGACTGGGGAATATACTCAAGTGGTAGAGTGCTAGCTGAGCAAGTGCAAAGCTCTGAGTTCAAATGCAGTTATCAGCAAAAGCAACAATGAAACAATTTCCCATATAGAACTTTCAGGAAGAATTTAAAATGAGTAGGAAGTGAAAAGCAGATAGAAGCTAAGGGAAGCTGTTTGTCTCTAGGCTAGGATGGATCTTATGGAAAGAATTAGGAGAAGTGACTATTTAAATAATCACTAAATATTTAAATACCACTTGAATAGTCACTTATAACTCTGTGTTAACTATCCATTCATGACTTCTGTAAAAGGTTAGTATTTTATTCTTCAAGTTTCATTTATACTTAAAGTGTGCTTTGTGTTCCAGGGACATCTATCTATTTATTTATTTTACCTCTTAAGAGGAATTCCTTTATGAAAAGACTAAAGAGTAATTACAGATCTCAATGTAGAGTCATGAGTTATTACTTTGATTTTTAATTAATTTTAAAAGTGATGTACAGAGGGTTAAAGTTACATACATACATTTCTTTTTGATTAATGTTACCCCTTCCTCATTTTCTCCCACTTCCCACCTTGACTTCCCTGAACCCCAAAGTTGTAAAGTTCATTTCCAACACAGTATCTAATGAGTATCACTGTTGTAGTGGTTTACCCTTTGTCCACTCTTTCTGTGATTCCCCTTTCTTTCCCCACATCAGATAACTTAGATATGAGACAAAGCGTACAGAAATCCAAAACAGTGACAACAGGGAATAAACCAAAGGGGGGAAAAAAGAAAGAAAAAAGAAATAACTCCAAACAGTACAATTAAAAAAAACCCATCTCTTGATTCCATTTCTTGGGCTATGATCTTTTACATAGTAGAAGGACTGAAAGAAAAATAGGCAACAGAAAAAAGAGACTGTAAAGGTTAGACCCAAGCAAAGCAGATGTGAGCTTCTTTTTATTTTTAGGCTTTGCATTTTTATTGGTATTGTAAAGGTGATGGACAGAGGGGTTACAGTTACATAAGTCAGTACATTTCTTTTTGGACAAGGACACCCCTTCCCTTGCTCTCTCCTAGTTTTTCCTTCTCATTCCCACAAGAGTCATCATGTAGGAGTCACAGAAGATGCATTTAAATCCCAGCAGTGAGTGATAATGATGCATGTGAAATGTTATCTGTGAGATCAGGCTATAAGACACTTGGTTCCCAAAGCTTCTATCAGGTCTGGTCATGTAATGTGCTCTATGTAGCTGGTGTTGAGTTTTTAAACTCCAGTTCATCATATGTCACATTTAAAAATAGAGTTTCAGCATAGTGAATCACTTTTATCAGTTCTAGGCATAAGAAAGTTCCTTCCTAAAATCCAGGTTTCTAGATGCCAGCCAAGTTCAATTTGTAAGCAGGCCTTTATATGGATAGTTTCTTTTATTTCCAGTGGCAATAATAGACCTTACATATCATCCTTTGTGTTGTGGCTTTTTGTACTGTTATGCTTAAGGCAATGTATTGTATACATGCTATCATCTAGGGTAGGTGTGTGACCATCATTTGATTTATACATGGAGATGCTAGACACTTAACTCTTCTACTTTTGGATCATCATATTCTTTGCTCTTTTTCAAACAGTGCCAACATGGCACCACAAACTTAGTGAGCTGAGCTCGAGTGTTCTGGAATTCTCTCTCATGCCCCTTCTTTCTTGTATTGTCTTCTCTAGATATTAGATGTTGATCTCATGTCATACTTGTTACTTACTTGATGGTTAATGGGAAAAATATCCTTACTAAGAGAGATGGAATTGTTTTATGTTAGGTTGTAATGTATGTTCCTAACAATGCACAAATCTACCTGTGGTCTACAATATTTGTGATTAGAATTAAAAAGTAATACTCATGGGAAATTGTAAAATTTAATAACACCTCATTAAGATTTGGTATTAACTAATTAACATAATACTAGTGTGACAAAATATTTTCCATTAATAGTTTACCTTGTGGAGAAATGCACATAGGTATTTTTATCCAGTACCAGGGTTTGAACTTGGCCTCATACTTGCTTAGCTTGCATGCTATGCAGGCTGGGCTGGCCTTAAACTACAATCCTCAAGAGCTCAACCTCTTGAGTAGCTAGGATTACAGGTGTAAACCACTGTTGCCCAGGTGTTTTTTTTGTTGTTATTGTTTTGTTTTTGTTTTTCTTTTGTACTGGGTGTGGGGCTGTTCATAGTAACCACTAATTATTAAGAATATGATGACCAGAATTTTAGTTCACCAAATTGTTTGACTGCAGTCTTGCTCTATCTTTATATACTTCATATATCAATATTACTCCATTATCAGTGGGAAGAAACTTTTACTTTTTTTTCCTCTCTAGAAATTGTTTTGGTTCTCTAATTCACTTGTCAAACTGTGTTCCATGTGTCAATGGGACTCCCTAATGATAACATGATTACCTGGGAGTTTGTTAGAATTGCCTCAGCTCAGGCCTATTCTCAGACTTACTGTTCTAATGAGTTAATGTTCGAATGAATACATTTCTGCATTTTTAGTAACATTTCTGGTGAATTCATAGGAATATTTAAGTTTGAGAACCATCCCTTTTAGACCTGAAACCTCTCTGGCCTCTTTATGCTTTTTATCAGCCTGTGTCTCTACAGGCTATGAGTCTAATCATGCTGAGAATATTAACCTGTCAAGAATCAGTGGATTAAAAAGTTCTATAAACTCATAGGCTGACTATTCCTGGAATCCCTAAATTTGATTTATCTGAAAAGAGCTATACATCTGTTTTCTCATGATGCCATGCGCTTCTTAGTCATTGTATAGTATATACAAGTTTCCGAGAAAAAGGATGCATTTGTCATAGTATTATCCCAACACTGAAGAATTGTCAGCTTCAGCTCTTTGATCTTATTTTACGTCAAGTAGTTACTGAGCTCTGTTAATAGTCTAAACTGTAGCTATTCAACTTTCTCTTTACTTACTGTTTTTCATTCTCTATTCTTTGTTGCTAAATGCTTGTCCTCATATTTTGGGACAAACCAGAATCCCAATAGTTGTGGCAATTAAATGATTCTCCTGGCCCTGTCCAGACACTGTGCCTTGGTTAGGAAGAGGAGTTTTGCTTTGCCAGTCCCACAATTGGGCAACCTGTCTTCATCCCTAGCTAATTTTTCTTTTATAAATTATCCTCCTTTCGAATCATTTTTACCTCAAGCCATCTAACCCCTAACTTACTTTTTAAAATTTTAGTCACATACATCTTGATATAAAGTTCCACAGCTTAAAATTCCAGCTACATAGAATCATCATGTTCCCAATTAAAATGCAAGTCACTATGAGGAAATAATTTATCAAAATAGAAATCAAATTTCATGTAAATTATAATTTATACTCTGTTTGAATTTTATTATTCAGGGTTTTCTAGAAAGAGGTTAATTAACGTTGGAATTTGATCTGCATAATGAACAAATTTACTTATTAAAATGGAACTTGTAGGTATTGAGCTGATTTATACTGGAGGGAAATACTCTGTTTAGTAATTTGAATTCCATTTCTAAGATAAATAGTCCTACAGTTTCCTAAAGCTAGGTGAATATGCAAGCTGATAGGCTTAAACTAACTGGAAAGAATACATGGGTATGACTTTGCTTTTCTATTTGCAAGCTATATTGTTTTCAATATTGTGGTGCTTAAGTCCTCTAAAATGCAGTTTTCATAAGTCAAAGTAAACTAGACAGCAATTTTGCTGAATTCAGTAGTTGTAGCCCTATTCTTATTATTTGCAATTTGTTATATATTGTTGAAATTGAATGTGCATAGTGCAGGCCTGTGGTAGGTCTGATACTCCATTTGAAAAACACATTCAAATTTAAAAGGATTGGGGGATGGTGGCTCAAGTGACAGAATTCAACCCATAGTACCACTAAAAAATATGAAAAAGTCAAAACTTGAGCTCTAAGATAAAAGTGTAGGTTACATTGTGGTTCGGATTTGATGCTAGTGATTTAAGACTTTTTCTTTCTGGTCTTGGGGCTTGAACTCTGGGCCTGGGCATGATCCCTGAATTCCTTTTGTTCAAGACTAGCACTCTACTACAGCTCCACTTCCAGCTTTTTTCTGGGATTAATTGGAAATAAGAGTCTCATGGGTTTTCCTGCCCAGACTGGCTTCAAACCACAATCCTTAGATAACCTCCTGAGCAGTGAGGATTACAGGCATGAGACATTGTTACTGGCTGACTTAGATATTTTAATTTATGATGGCTTTATTACAGGCTGAAGAGTATCTGCAATTGTAACTTGAAATTGAAGGACCCATAAAGACACTGATTGAAAAGAGTTAATATAATCTAATTGCCTGAGTACTTTATAAACTTGATAATATCAGAGCAATTTATAAAATTTGAATTTCTTCATAGAACATATGAAGTAATTAACTCTCACAGTGTTAAGTAGTCTGCATAAGGTTATAGAAAGATAAAAACAAAAATAAATTCTCATATAAGTAAGAGTAGTTTGGATATTTGGTTCTGTGATGTGCTTGACAGAATAAAAGCTGCTTATAGTCTCACTAACAGTTTGTAAACAACCAATCAGCTTATTAAATTGATTATCCATTTCAGCTTATTAAATTGACTATCCATTTCATGTACTTTTTGTCTCATAGGGTCCCCTTCCTTCCAGCACTGAAAATTAGTAGTATAGTTACTATGAATTCTAGGCTAGCTGAGAGATAAATGGACTAAGTACATTTAAAAATAGCAAATGGTCAAATCTGACCTTCGGATTCTGACAGCTGAGAAGTAATTGCATTGAAATCATTACCCTTCCAGGGAGCCATGCTTGCCGAGTATTGACCCCCTGCTTAAATAAAATGTGGTGTTTTCTTTTTCCTTACCAGGTGAATCTTTTGACACTTTGATGCCAGTGTCATTACCTTTGTCTGGCTTATGGATTGTTGAATTCTCTCTAAGTGTGATTTAATAGCCCGAATCTGTCATGAAATATTTATAGCTTTTTGTGCTTTGAAGAATTTGAATTTTAGTTATAGCCATACAATTAATGAAATGGCTTCTATGGAATGTGCCACAATATATTTATATTATATAAGCATAATCTGCCACGAGTATGTATTTTGGATCTTTATGGAATTTAGATCATGTGTTGTGAAAAGTCAAATATTTGGTCAACCATGTAGACATTATCTGTTAAAAGCTTTTAAAAAGTTATTCCAGGGCTGGGAAGGTGGCTCAGTGGTAGTGCACTTGCCTTGCATGCATGAGGCCCTGGGTTCAATTCCTCAGCGCCACTTAAGCAAAAAGAAAAAAGCTGGAAGTGGCACTGTAGCTCAAGTGGCAGAGCGCTGGCCTTGAGCTGAAGAGCTGAGGGACAGCGCCCAGGCCCAGAGTTCAGGCCCCATGACAAGACCCCCCCACCCCCCCAAAAAAAGTTATTCAATAGAGAGACCAAGTCAGCAGAAGTAATAATTTTCAAAATAAAGTATATTATATAAAATTTTTTTTGATTTTTTAAAATTTTTTTATTGTAAAGATACTATACAGAGGGTTACAGTTACATGAGTGAGGTAATGAGTACACTTCCTCTTGAACATTGTTACCCCCTCCATTATTTTCCCCCTACTATCCCCTCCCTCCCTCCCTTTCCCGAGGTTCTTTTTTTTTTTTTTTTGATTGTGATTAAGTGATGACATAATTTCCGGAAATTCACAGTATTGTGGAATAATGATGCTCATTTAAAGTCACAAGTTCATTCTAACTTTCCTGGAGCAAATTGTCTATCACAGTCTGTGATATATAATGGTGCTCACATGTTATATACCATATATGTGATCAGCAGCATGGGGATATTTGGTAGTGGTTCAACCAGATGAGTGGGAGTTCTTTGTTTCTTAAGTCCTGTTAGTTTTGTCATATCACCTAACATTTTGGATTTATCATCCACTTATCAGGGAGACCATGTACTGTTTGTCTCTTCGTTCTTGGCTTACCTCACTCAACATGATTCCTTCTAGCTCCATCCATTTCCCTGCAAATGCCATTATTTTGTCATTTCTAATGGCTGCATAATATTCCATTGTGTATAGATACCACAATTTTTGGATCCATTCATCTGTGGTGGGGCATCTAGGTTGTTTCCATATCCTAGCTATTGCAAACAGTGCTGCAATAAACATGGAGGTGCACGTGTCCTTGTATATTGGTTCCTGTTGTTCAGGGTAGATGCCTAGAAGTGGTATGACTGGGTCGTAAGGGAGGTCAATCTTTAGCTTTCTAAAGACCCTCCAGACTGCTTTCCAAAGTGGTTGTATAAGTGTACATTCCCACCAGCAGTGTAATAGGGTTCCTCGTTCTCCACATCCCCTCCCAGCATTTGTCTTTGGCTGATTTGTGGATGTGGGACATTCTGACTGGGGTAAGGTGGTATCTCAGGGTTGTCTTTATTTGCATTTCCTTCACCACCAGGGATGATGAACATTTCCTCATGTGTTTCTTTGCCATTTTTATTTCTTCATTTGATGAGTCCCTCTTTAGTTCCCTTGCCCATTTAGTAATTGGTTTGTTAGGTTTGGGAGGGATTAGTTTCTTGAGTTCCCTGTATATACAGGATGTTAACCCCTTGTCTGATATATTGCTGGTAAATACTTTTTCCCAATTAGTTGGTTGTCTTTCTAGCTTGGTTGCGATAGCTTTATCTGTGCAGAAGCTTTTTATTTTAAGGTAGTCCCATTTGTCGAGTCTCTCTCCAACTTGTTGTGACCCTGGGACTCTGTTCAGGAAGTTCCTTCCTGTGCCTATTAGTTCAAGTGTCTCTCCTACTCTGTCCTGCAGTAGTTTCAGAGATTCAGGTTTAATGTTAAGGTCTTTAATCCATTTTGAGTTGATGTTGGTGCATGGTGTTAGGCTGGGGTCCACTTTTAGTTTTCTGCATGTGGCTGCCCAGTTTTCCCAGCACCAGCGGCTGAAGAGGCTGTGTTTCTTCCATTGTATGTCTTTGGCTCCTTTGTCGAATATCAGCTGGATGTAGGCCTGTAGATTTATTTCTGGATCTTCTATTCTGTTCCATTGGTCTTCGGGTCTGTTTTTGTGCCAGTACCATGCTGTCTTTGTTATTATAGCTCTGAAGTAGAGTTTGAAGTTTGGCATGGATAGCCCTCCCATATTGTCTTTATCCCCTAGAATTGTTTTGGCTATTCTAGGTCTTTTGTTGTTCCATATGAATTTTTGGACTGTTTTCTGTATTTCAGTGATGTACGTCATTGGGATTTTAATAGGAATTGCGTTGAATTTGTATATTAGTTTTGGAAGTATTACCATCTTTACTATATTAAGTCGGCCTATCCAGGAGCATGGGAGGTCTTTCCATTTCCTAGTGTCTTCTGCAATTTCTTTCTTTAACTTTTTATAGTTCTCATTAAATAGTTCTTTTACATCTTTGGTTAGGTTAATTCCTAAATATTTTATTTTTTGGGAGGTTATTGTGAATGGGGTTGCTCCCTTTATTTCCCTCTCTTCCTGTACATTATCAGTGTATAGGAAGGCAACTGATTTTTGTGGGTTTATTTTGTATCCTGTTATTTTGCCAAAGTGATTTATGATTTCTAAGAGTTTGGGGATGGAGTTTTTGGGATCGTGGAGGTATAGTATCATGTCATCTGCAAAAAGGGATAGTTTAACTTCTTCTTTCCCTATGCAGATCCCTTTAATGTCTTTTTCTTGCCTTATTGCCCTGGCTAAGGGTTCTAGGACTATATTGAAGAGGAGTGGAGACAGTGGGCATCCTTGCCTTGTTCCTGATTTTAGGAGAATTGGTTGTAGCTTTTCCCCATTAAGTATAATATTGGCTATTGGTCTGTCATAAATGGCTTTTATTGTTTTTAGAAATGTTCCTTCTATTCCTATTTTCTCCAGAGCTTTTAGCATGAATGAATGTTGAATTTTGTCAAAGGCCTTTTCTGCATCTGTGGCGATAATCATGTGATTCTTGACCTTGGCTCTGTTGATATGTTGGATTACATTTATTGACTTATGTATGTTAAACCATCCCTGTGTCTCTGGGATGAAGCCTACCTGGTCATAGTGAATTATTTTTTTTATGTGTTTCTGGATTCTGTTAGCTAGAATCTTGTTAAGGATCTTTGCATCTGTGTTCATCAAGGAGATTGGCCTGTAATTCTCCTTTTTGGTTGGGTCTTTGCCTGGTTTGGGGATGAGTGTGATATTGGCTTCGTAGAATGAGTTTGGGATAGCTCCCTCCTTCTCTGTTTCTCTGAAGAGCTTGAGGAGTATGGGTATTAGTTCTTGTTTAAAGGTCTTATAGAATTCTGCTGTGAATCCATCTGGTCCTGGGCTTTTTTTTTTGTTGGAAGACTTTTGATAGCTTCCTGTATCTCATTATAGGATATTGGCTTATTTAATTGGTTAACTTCTTCTTTGCTCAGTTTGGGCAACTTGTATTTCTCTAAAAATGCATCCATTTCTGCCCTATTTTCTTCCTTTAGAGAGTATAGCTTTTGAAAGTAGTCTGTTAGAATTGTTTGGATATCTTGGGTACGTGTTGAGATGTTTCCCGTGGCATCCCTAATCCTATTAATATGGGTTTCCTCTCTTCTTTTTTTAATTAATCTAGCCAATGGACCATCAATTTTGTTTACTTTTTCAAAGAACCAGCTTTTTGTTTGGTTTATTTTGGTTATGGTTTTCTGATTTTCTAATTGGTTAATCTCTGCTTTTAATTTGGTTATCTGGCTTCGTCTACTAGCTTTAGGTCCCATTTTTTCTTGTTTTTCTAGCTGTTTTAATTGCAACATGAGATTATTTACTTGGTCTTCCTCCATTCTCTTGATGTGAGCACTGAGGGCAATAAATTTGCCCCTCAGGACTGCTTTTGCTGTGTCCCACAAGTTTCTTTGTGAGGTGTTTTCATTTTCATTGAGTTGTAGGAAATGCTTTATTTCTTCTCTGATCTCTTCTGTTATCCAGGCATTGTTAAGGAGTGTGCTGTTCAATTTCCATGTATTAGAGAAATTTCTGCGGTATGCTTTGTTATTGAGAGCTAGCTTGATTCCACTGTGGTCAGATAGGATACAGGGGATTATGTCGATCCCTTTGTATTTGCTTAAGTTCCTTGCATGAACTATGATATGGTCTATTTTGGAGAAAGTTCCGTGAGCTGCTGAGAAGAATGTGTACTGTGTTGTTTTAGGGTGAAATACTCGGTAGATGTCAGTTAATTCCGCTTGGAGTATGGCCTCACTTAATTGGGTAGCTTCTTTGCCAATCCTCTGGTTGGTAGACCTGTCCTTTGGTGAGAGTGGTGTGTTAAAGTCTCCTAGTAATATCGTATTGGGATCTATTTTATTCTGTAAGTTTGAGAGCATTTGTTTGACATATGCACCAATATTTGGGGCATATAAGTTGATGATGGTTATATCCTCCTCTTGGATTGTTCCCTTTATTAATATGCAGTGTCTGTCCTTGTCTTTCTGTACTGATTTTAATGAAAAGTTTATTTTGTCAGATATCAGGATAGCTACACCTGCTTTCTTACTGGGGGCGTTTGATTGGTAGATCCTTTTCCACCCCTTCACTCTGAGTTTGTTTGTATGTTTGGCTGAGAGGTGGGTCTCCTGAAGGCAACAGATGGATGGGTCTTGTTTTCTGATCCAGTCCTCAGTTCGTTTTCTTTTAATTGGCGAATTCAGCCCATTTATATTAAGAGAAAGTATAGAGAGATGCATTGTTGTCCCTGCCATTCCGTTTTCCTAGGTTTTTCTTCTTTCCTTTCCTCCTGTGCTTGCTCAGTTAGACTTTGAGTAACGCCTATTTGGGGCAGGCCCCAGTTCCTGGTTGCTTTCTTCAGGTTGTGTCCCTCCTCTTAGAATTGTTTGTAATGCTGGCTTAATGTTTATGTATTCATTTAGTTTTTCTTTGCTATTAAAAGTTTTCAGTACTCCATCGAATGTGAATGCTAGCTTTGCCGGGTATATTAGTCTGGGTTGGCAGTTATTGGCTCTCAGGGCTCATATGGTGCATTCCCAGGCTTTTCTTGCATTCATTGTTTGTGTGGAGAGATCTGCAGTGATTCTAATTTTTTTCCCGTTGTAGTATAGCTCCTTCTTCATTTTTGCTGCATGCAGGATTGTTTCCTTATTATTCAGATCTATCATTTTTACTATAATGTGTCTTGAAGTGTTCCTCCTGGGTTCTTGCTTGTTGGGTGTTCGATAAGCTTTTGTGATGTAGTTAAGATGGTCGTTTTTGAGGTGGGGAAAATTTTCATTGATTATCTTGTTAAATAGGTGTTGCATTCCCTTGCTCTGGAATTCCTCACCTTCATCCACTCCGATTATGCGAAGGTTAAATTTTTTTTAGCATTATCTGCTTGCTCTTGAATTTCCCTTTGGTTTAATTTGAGTGATTTTTCCATATCTGTCACTTTTTGGTCCAGTTGGTGTATTCTGTCTTCTGTATCTGACACTCTACCTTCCATTTCATTCACTCTGTTGATCGTGGCTTCTATTGTGGTTTGCATGGAGGAAATGGATCCCTTTATGGATTCAATGTTGGTTCTCAGAGTACTGATCTCACCTCTCAATGAGGTATGCATTACCTCTAATTTGGTGTTTATCTCACTTCTTACTGAGGTTTGTGCAGCTTCTATTTTTGCATCCAACTCTTGTTTGATATCTTGTATCTCTTTTGATAGTTCATCCTTGTGCTCTTTCAATTTCTGATCAATTTCTCGCTTTATTTCTTGAGTCATTGCCTCCAGCAACCCTTGGATGTAGCTTTTGTCTTCCATTCCTGCTTTGCTCTCACTGGGGCTCTCCCCTGCGTGGCTGCTGGCTTTTGAGGTGAGCTTGCTGTCCTGGGTGGTGGTAAACCTTGTGATTTTTCTCTGTGATTTTCGTATGGAGGTTCAGGAGACTGCTCTTCAATTTTGTTTTGGTGTGTCTATCTTTGCTTGGTTGCTGATTCTGTATTGGTAGAGAGAGTCTGTGCCTGATCTGGGTTCTGTTGGGAGCCTATTTCCAGCTGCTATTCTGACTTACTTAGGATTCTCAGCTCTCTGCTGTAGATTGCTGGCAGTTCCCGCCTTTGGAAGGGTTGAGCAGCCTAGACTGCTTGTGTTTGCTCCTACGGGTGCTCTTGTGAAGAACAGATGCTCTGGATGCACTCTCCCAAATACTGGAGTCTGCTATGGGCTCCTGATGTGTTTTTGTTTGCTTGTTTTCGGCTGGTTGTGGGCTTGAACTCTAGGTTTGTGTGCTGTCCCTCAGCTCTTCAGCTCAAGGCTGGCACCCTACCATTTGAGCCACAGCACCACTTCTGACCCTTTTTGCTTTTGTGATGCTGAGGAATCAGATCCAGGGCCTCATACATCCAAGACTATCACTCTATTGCTGAGCCACCTTAACAGTCTGAGCGCCTGCTTACTATCAGGTGCTGGCAGCCTGTGTTGCCCAATTCCCAGTCTAGGGTATATGGGTGGAGTTTTGGTGGGGTTTGGGCTTCTCTTGTCCTGGGCCTCCAGGTCTTTTGTTGTCACAGGCGTGCTTCCCGGGGAGTGTTGTTTCCTGGTTTTCTCCCCTCTGTTGAGGCGTATGCTCAGCTTTTTACTTCAGTTGGGAGGAGTTGGTCATGTTGTTCAGGCGCCGGATCCCCGGGCCTGGTTCCGGCCCCAGCCTGGAGCGCGTTCGTTAGGCCTGTGCTGATGTGTATACCACCTAGGTTATGCAGCCTGGAGCGCACTCGTTAGGCCTGTGCTGATGTGTATACCACCTAGGTTATACAGCCTGGGGGACACAGTTCATATTTCTTCTACTGTTGGTAGTCTTGACCCAGGGGCGCTGTTCCTGGCTTGGGCATTTAAGCTCCCTTCCAGGGGTGCTCTTGCTCTAGCTTGGCCAGCTGAGTGTGCTCCACGGGCTGATGGAGCTCTGAAACAGTTCCCAGTTTTAGTGGGTCCTGTGGTCCGGGTGTTGGGGTAGGGAGTCTAGGTCAGGGTCTGGAGATTCCCTCCAGCTCTGGTCTCCCTTGAGGGATACACTGTCCCCTGTGGGGTACTCACCCTGGAGCTGGTTGTTTCTGTGTGGTGTAGGTCGTCGGTTGTTGTTGCAATCCGAGTTCAGTTGGGGTGGTTGCGGGCTGGGTTGGGCGGTGGTGGCTCTGTGTGATTCTTTTCTGTCTCTGCCTCTGTTGAAGCTGTTGGGTCAAAAGTGTCCACGCTCAGGCAGCTTCTTCACGGTGCCTCTGGGGCCCGGGCGGCCCCACCGGGTAGTTGTGATCGCGATCGGGCTGGTGGTCTGCCGACAGGTCCCTTTGTCTGCCAACAGGTCCCTTTGTCCGCTGCTGGTGCCCAGCGGCTTTGGCGGGATGGAGCCTCTCTGCTCCGGTGGAGAGTGAGGGGTGGGGGTGGGGTCCTCATGGAGACTCCCAGCTGGTAGGTTTCTCTGTTCCTGGCGATCCGCTGTTCTGCAAACCAGTACCTGGTGATTTGCAAGTGGCCCCCTGTGTCTCTGGGGCTCTGGCAGCCCCTGCCGGGCCGGCTGGCATGCAGCTTGGCGCACTGTCAGTAAAGGTTGGGGGTGGGGTCTTCGCTTTTCTCTGTTCTGAAATTCTTCTTTTCCTCTCTTTCTTTTTTTGTTATTTTCCGCCTCTGGTTTTTCTCTGAGTGTTCATCTTTTTGTTGTTGTCAGTCTCTTGGGGAGATTAAGAGTTGGAACTCGAACTCTCTTTTTAGTTGGAGAGAGCTGTGGCGTTTCCCTACTGCCCCGTCGCCATCTTGGTCCCCCCTCTTAGATAAAATTTATGGGCAGAATTGCATCAGATTCTTGGAAATGTATACAAAAAACTAAGCATTTATTGAGTTATTACACTTATGCTAGGCAGGATGCCATTTGTGAAATAATACTATATAATCCAGTGGAACTTCGCTTACTTAGTGTGTGTATACATGTGTGTGCATCTATGTGCATAAGAGAGACAGACAGACAGAGACAGACAGAGATATATCCACGTGAATATGTCTGTGTGTAGGTAAATTCATTTATGTATGTGTGTAGGTGTAGATGCACATTATTTAGGAGTTTATGTAGTTATAGACAGATGTGTGTAGATGTGTATATAAATGCATGTGTATATATATACAGATATATATGTAAGTATTTGTATCGATAGGGGTGTGTTTATGTAGGTATGTGTATATAGAGTGTATGTATATAAGAGTGTGCGTATGTAGAGGTATGTGTATGTGGATATGTGTGTATATAAGGATATATGTATGTAGGAGTGTGTCTAGGTAGATGGGTATTGTAGAATTTTTTTTTGAAAAGCAAGCAAATATTTATTTTTTAAATTTTCATTACTCTTAAGTTATTATATAAAGGGGTTTCAAGTCAACGTGCCAGATTTTAGGTACAATGCATCTTGATCAATGCTACCCCTTTCATTATTCTCCTCCAACTCTCTTATCCCTTATTATATCCCATAATAGTATTGATGTAAGTACAATTATTTGTATTCATGGTTTTGAAGAGTACTCCACAGTACAGACAAACATTGACTATAAAAGAGAAGAACCAGGGCTGGGAAGGTGGCTCAATGGTAGAGTGCTTGCCTTGCATGCATGAGGCCCTGGGTTTCATTCCTCAGCACCACATAAGCAAAAAGAAAAAAGCTGGAAGTGGTGCTGTGGCTCAAGTGGTAGAGTGCTAGCCTTGAGCTGAAGAGCAGAAAGACAGCGCCCAGGCCCAGAGTTCAGGTCCCATGACTGGACCCCCCCCCCCCACACACACAAAAAGAGAACCATATATGAAAAACATTTGAATGAAATCTAAGCAAAAGGAATGACTTCTCACTGTGCATGAGAGTGCAATGTCTCTAGTCCCAGCACTTTGGAGTCAGATGCAGGAGGATCTCAAGTTCAAATTAGCACAGCCATGAGACCTTATCTCAAAAAGTACTATGTTTTAGGTATTTTTCTTTTCTTCTTTTTTACATTTTTATTGTAAAAATACTCTACAGAATGGCTATAGTTACATGAGTAAGGTAATGAGTACATTTCCTATTGAGCATTGATGCCTCCTCCTTTGTTTTTTCCCTACCATGCCTTCCTTCCCCACCTGCCCCGACTCCTGCCACCGCAGCTGAGGTTGTGAAGTTCATTTTCAACAGTGTCTCATACATCTCGTTGTTACAATGGGTCAACCTGTATCCCTATTTAAACATTTTCTTTTTTCCCTTACCCTCCCCAAGTTAGAAAAATGTATATACAAGACGCAGGGCACTGGAATCAATTACAGTGAAAACAAGGGTTATACTGTGGGGAAGGAACATACCAAAGAAACAAAAAAATCACTTAGTACATTATAAATACGTTAAAAACAATAGTATGAAAGAAAAAATCATTTGTTTCCCTCTCTTGGGGTTCATTTTGCTTAACATCATCTTATCTGTTCATATGTATATAGCTTTTGACCTTTTCTGCTTGTCCTAAATTTATACTAGTTATTGCAAATAAGGGAAACCATAGGACCTATGTTTCTTTGGGCCTGGCTTACTTCACTTAATATAATTTTTTCAAGTCTTTCCTTTTCCTAACAAATAGGGTGATGCCATTCTTTCTGATGGAGGCATAGAATTCCATTATACACACACACACACACACACACACACACACACATATCACATTTTCTTGATCCATTCATCTACTGAGGGGCACCTAGGTTGGTTCTATATCTTAGCTATGGTATATAAAGTTGCAATAAACATGGTTGTGCTGGTAGCTTTAGTATAGTCTTATTTGCGATCATTTAGATAAATGACCAAAGTGGATTGCTGGGTCATAGGGGAGCTCTATGTGGAATCTTTTGAGGAACCTCTATACTGCTTTCCAAAGTGGTTAAATTGTAGGAATTTTTGTATGTATAATAACTACTTCCATTGAGAGCTTACTGTGTGCGTGGTATGAATCTATGATAATTCATTAATTAGCTTATTGCATCATTGTGTAGTGAATAAATCTGCACCTTGTAGTGCTCATTCACAGGGAGGCATGGAGTTTGCAGTCTGAATGCTTGTGTCCCACATCCCCACATTCCTATGTCAAGGGCTAGAGGCTAGTTCAGGAGTAGACACTTTGCCTAGGAGGGATGATGCTCTGGTGGTTTCAAGGACAGCACCACTAAAAAACAATTCTTTGGTTGAAATCTAAAGTCCAGGGTGTGTGAGGCCATTTGGAGGTGATCAAGTCCTGAAGGCAAAGCTCTTGTGGACTAGTACCCTTGTACAAGAGAATGTAGAGCCTTTCCTTGTGATGACAATCGTGTGAAGGCACACTGAGAAGATATTTTTTGGAGCCAGAAAGCAGGCCACATCGTCTACTTTGATCTTGGACTTTCCAGCCTTGACTACTGAGGGAATAAGTTTTAACTATTGACAGGATAACTACATGATTGTATTTTGTTATAGTAAATACACAAACTCAGGGAGTTAGCATGGCTTCTCTAGTTCATCGAGCTGGAAGGTTTCAGACAGACCATTCAATGGATAATGTTCTCACCACAAGAACCAACTCATATTGTATAAGGAAAGCAAAAACCAAAATCTGTTCAATAGGTCACTGAAAGCAAAGTATCATGACCTGTTTAAATTTTAATTTAAAAAATCAATTTTTTCTATACTAATTTCTTTACAATTTTTACTATGTTAGAATGAATTGGAGTAACTATGTCTATATTCACATTATACATTTTCCTTTTTTTTTTCCTTTGGAAGGGATGTCAGTCCTGGGGCTTGAACTAAGGGCTTGGGTGTTATCTATGAAGATTTTTTTCCCCAAGGCTAGCTCTCTACCACTTGAGCAATACTCCATTTCCAGCTTTTTTGGTACTTAACTGGAGATAAAAGTGTCATGGGCTTTCCTGTCTAGGTTGGCTTCTAAAATTAGTCCTCAGATCTCAGCATCCTGACTAGCTTGGATTACAGGCATGAGCCTCCAGCACCTGGCTACACATTCATTTAAATATATATATATATATATATATATATATATATATATATATATATATATATATGTATGTGTGTGTGTGTGTGTTTGTGTGTGTATTATCCTGCTTATTTATTGTTAATTTCAATTAATGCAACATTTTAATTTTTATAATGGAATATATGTTTACACACTCAGTACATTTTTTATTTGATCATGGCTTTGTTGAAGCAGGGCTGACAAATGATTCTATGTAGTTAAGATGTAGTGTGTCAGACATATACTAGTTATTGCAAAGAAGGGAAACCATAGGACCTATGTTTCTTTGGGCCTGGCTTACTTGACTTAATCTAATTTTTTCCAAGTCTTTCCATTTCCTAACAAATAGGGTGATGCCATTCTTTCTGATGGAGGCATAGAATCCATTGCAACAATGAGATGTACAAGTTGTTATGTCGAAAAATGAACTTTACAACTTTGGCCGGGGTCGGGGTGGAGGGTGGGTGGGGTGGTTGGGTGGGAGAAGGGAAGGGATAGGAAGGGCAAACAAAGGAGGAGGCAGCAATGCTTGATAAGAAATGTACTCATTACCTTTGCCATGTAATTGTAACCCCTCTTTATGGTATTTTCTTGAAAAAAGATTGGTAGTTCAAAAAAGATATAGTGTGATAATTTGATATACATATGCATTTTGAAATAATTACCACAATGAAGAAATTAATACTCAGAGCTAATTTTTGTGGTAAGTACATTTATAATATATTCAACAAATAAAATGATTACAAGTGACTTCAATGTGAACTGGCAATTCTATATCATATCAAATCTAATTTTAAAGACCCTTGATTAGTGTTATTACCTCAGGATGCACAGTGATTCATGGTGTTCTACTTTCCATCTATAGATTTGTCTTTTCTAGTTATTTCATATGAAAGAAATGTAACATATAACATTTTACATCTGGTATTCTTAGATAGGATTGTCATTCATCTGTGCAGCATGTAGCAGGTTTTTTATTTTTTACTTTATCTTGCATACAGTAATTAGTATATAGCCATTTGTGGATGGAATTCTTTAATTGTTCACAGTTGGGGAGTATTGTGAATAATACTTGTGGTAATATTTGTGTGTACGTCTTTGTTTTGAGATGTTGTTAGTTTATTTGTACTTATCTAATGATTAATGCTTACCAGCAATGTATGTATATCTTCTTTTCTTCAGGGGCTTGAACTCTGGGCCTTGGTGCTATCCCTCAGCTCTTCAGCTCAAGGCTAGTGCTCTATCACTTTAGCCACAGCATCACTTCCAGTTTTCTGATGGTTAGTTGGAGATAAGAGTCAGGGACTTTCTTTGCCTGTGGCGATTCTCTGATCTCAGTCTCCTGAGTGGCTGGGACTACAGGTGTGAGTCACTGGCTCCTGGGTAGCACGTATCTTTTATAGTGAGATCTATTAGTGTCATTTGCTCACTTGAAAAAGTAGGTTGTTATTCTTAAGGTTTTGTGCATGTGTGTGTGCATTCGTATGTGCATGCATGAATGTGTATATATGTGCTAGTATAGGGATGAACTTAGGGACTGAGTACTGTCACTTTGGCTTTTTCTCTCAAGGCTGTCACTCTGGCATTTGAACCATAGCTCCACTTCTGGCTTTTTGGTAGTTAGTTGGAAATAAGAGTCTTAATGGACTTTCCTGTCTCAGCTGTCTTTGAACCACCATTCTTGGATCTCAGACTCCTAAATAGGATTACAGGCATGATTTACCAGTACCCAATTTATTCTTAAACTTTGGACTAGATATACAATTTGTGAATATTCTTTTGCTCTTTACCTTGAATTATAATTTATCAGAATCTTTTTAAAGTGTTTATCTTATCTTCTACTTATTTGGGGTTTCATTTTTATTTTTTCTGTTACTAGTATTAGAAGCTACAAATGTTTTCCTAAACACTGCTTTGGTTGAAGTCAATAAGTTTTACTATGTTTTGTATTTGTTAGGCCAAAAGTTTTCACAATTTTTAAAAATTTTGTCTTTGACCAATGAGGTTTTAGAAGTAGGTTGCCTTATTCTATTTAAGTGTTTGATGAACTTCCAGATTTCATCTTATTGCAAATTTTAAGTGTTATGTTTAGGGAACAATTTTTAAAATTTACTCCCTTTAAATTACTATAGACTTTCTTATGTCTTGACATGTTCTATCCTGAAGACAATTCCATATATGAACATTTTAACAGCATGTGCATTTGGCAGATAAGATGAGTTAGTTAATGGTATTGTGCTAGTATTCTACATGCTTGTGAGTGTTCGCTCTAGATGCTTAATTTGTTATGATGAGAATGGGCTATTTGGCAGATAGGATGAGTTAATGGTGCTGTGCTAGTATTCTATATGCTTGTGAGTGTTCTCTCTAGATGTTTCATTTGTTATTATGAAAATGGGCTATATAATCACATATTGAAACTTTTCCAAGTTTGTCAATTTTTGCTGTTTAGATCTCTATTATTGAGAGATATTGGTCATATGCAATCATGTTTAACATACTTTCTTTTTTTCTATTTTTACTTTTTAATAAGTTTTTTTATTGTGAAAATAATGTACAGAGGGGTTAGTTACACGAGCAAGGTAATGAGTACATTTCTTATCAAGCCTCCTTTGTTTTTGCCTTACATTTCTTCCCTCCCACCTCCATAGCTACACTCAACCACCCTCCCCCCATCCCCCCCCACCCCCGCGTAAATTGTACAGTTTGTTTTTCAACATAGTGCCTTGTACATCTCATTGTTACAATGGGCCAATCTGTATCTCCATGTAAACATTTGTTTTTTTTCCTTCCCCCCCCCCAATTATCTGACATCAAATACAGTGAATACAGGGTTTATACCATGGGGGAGGAACATGCAAAGCAACAACAACAAAAATCACATGGTACCTTATAAATACATTAGAAGCAATAGCAAGAAGAAAAAGCTACTTGTGTCCCTATAACATAGTTGTTGTTGTTTTTTGTTTTGTTTTTTGTTTTTTTTGGGTCCGGTTGTGGGGTCTGAACTCTGGGCCTGGGAGCTGTCCCTCAGCTCAAGGCTAGCGCTCTACCATTTGAACCACAGCGCCACTTCCGGCTTTTTTTTTTTTTTTTTTTTTTTGCTTATGTGGTGCTAAGGAATTGAACCCAGGGCCTCAGGCATGCAAGGCAAGTACTCTACCACTGAGCCACCTTCCCAGCCCTGTAACATAGTTTTTGATATTTGGCTTGTCATAGTGAAAGACTTCTGCTTGTCTTTAATAGTGTTTTGATGTAAATTATTGTCTTAAAATATGCTATTTTAAGACATGCTAGCTATTCAGGAGGCTGAGAGCTGAGGATTGTGGTTCAAAGCCAACCCCCAGGGAAGAAAAGTCTGTGAGACTTTTTTTTTTTGTCGGTCATGGGGCTTGAACTCTGGGCTTGGGCGCTGTCCCTCAGCTCTTCAGCTCAAGGCAAGCGTTCTACCACTTGAGCTACAGCGCCACTTCCAGTCTGTGAGATTTTTATCTCCACTTAACCACCAGAAAACCGAAAGTAGGGCTTGGCTCAAAGTAGTAGAGTGTTAGCCCTGAGCAAAGTTACTCAGAGACAGAGCCCAGGCTCTGAGTTCAAGCCCCACAACCAACAAAAAAAAGTCATTCATTCTGTCTTTCTAATTGTTACTACCCTCATACTATATTCCTTTTCTTTAAGTTGTATCTAGGATCTAAAGTATTCATGTGGAGTATATGTAATTGTAATTGTATAAGTAATTGGACATTGCTCTTGTAGTTCAATTTGACAGTGTATTTTCATCGGGATATTTAGAGTTCTCATATATTAATTTTTGTTAAAATTATTTATATTTTCTATTTGTTTTAAATACAGTTCCTTTCTTTTGAGCTGTACTTCTTCTTATTGCTCTTTTTATACTAAATAAACACTTTTAGAAAATGTGCCATTTTATTTTTCATCAATTTTTATAGTTTTATAGTAGAATACAATATGCATATCAACTTGACAAAATTTATTTTAATACTAACAATTATAGTTCTTCCCTTTCTTTACCTTTTTCATGCTATTAAGGTGATACACACAAAGAGAGACACACACATAATCTACACATATATACTATCAGCTGTTCTTGACTTTATTGCTGTATATTTCCTCCATTTCTAATGATACTGTTTCTGTTATCCGATGGTGGGGCTGTTTTGGTAGAGCTCATTAGGAGCTCAAACTGTTCCAGTTCTTCCCTGGGTTTTGTGGCCAGGAGTGTGTGAATTGCCTCCAGCCTCTTTGGTACCACTGTTCATGTATACAATATTATGGGAGAAATGTTTATTCAATTAATACCACAGCTGCAGTTTTATTAAAGCAGAGCCAAACAGTAAACTGGCCAACATTGAAGAGGGATAGTTAAGAACATCCCCACGCCAGAATGCTACCTACATATTTTCACATTTACAACTATATTTCATCAGGTTTTTAAAGCATAAATACTTCACAAGTCATTGGACCACTTTGATTACTTTCTAGAGGATTGATATCATTACATTTTTTAAAATCAATTTATTTTCAGGAGTATTTTCCTCCTGGAGGGATAGAACTTGCTATTCTTCTCACTTAGCTCTAGCCAGAAGCCTCACTCAGGCAAGGGAAGAGTGCTTGGTAAAAGAAAGCATCCAAATTAGAATAGAATTCATCACACCGTGCTTGGCTAAAGGATTTCTGTCAAATGAAGCCAAACGTTGAATGATGCAAATCATTAATATAGTTGCTAGAATGCTTTTTTTCTAAAAAATTGATTAAGCATAAAAAAGATAAAGTAACTAAGCAAAATAAGAAAGAAGCATCACATTAAAAATCAGTTGTAAGTGTCATATCTGCAGAATATGATGCGTAATGGTATGTGTTTAGATAATTTGGGGAAGATTAATAGTAAAAAAATAATTCATGGTTCATTACAAATTATATGTTGCCAGAATTCCTGAATTCATGAAGAATTGAAGTCCTTTAATAGTATTTAAGATGTCTTGTTCTAGATAAACCACCTGCCTTGCCTTTCCAATGGCTCTAAACCTTAACAGGTATCTTACTTTAAATAGGATTGCCTGCCTGTTAGGCATGTTTTGATGATTAATATTTATTTTATAATTTAGCGCTTCATTAAGCCTCTCAAAATAAAGTGCAGCATCATTTGTCACACACAGACAACATACTAAGTGGAAAGTTTCTTCCTTTTAAGCAGCACCCAAAATTTACTTTTTGTAAAACAAGCTAAAGGCAGAAATGTTGAGGAGTTAACTAGGTTTGAGTCTGTTTTTTATTTGAAATTGAAAAGATTTTAAATTGTCTTTTAAAGTGCACAAAAGAATAGTGTTAATAGATGCAGCAACCAAATTGAGAAATTAGAATGCCCAGCCAAGAAGAAGGAAGTTGTTGAAACAGAGGCCAAGGGAATTATTTTGCAAGTACAGCTGTTTCTCTATTTATAATGGGGTTACATACTGATAAACCCATGGAAACTGAAAATACCACAGGTTAAAAAATGCATTCACTTGAAAGTGTTGGTTGTTTTCTCTTCATGATTTCTGTGGCTGGTTGGAGCTGCTGCTCACTCCCGCTACCCAGCATCACAAAGAATGTATTGTATTACCATCCAGGAAAAGATCAAAATTCACATATAAAGTAATACACATTGCTTTTACACCTTTGTAAAGGTGTAAACCCTAAGTTTAAAAAATTTTATGTTAAACTATTGCAAATTGGGGAGGATCTACACTAAAAAGAGAATAAAAAGTGAATTAAAAAAGTCTTAGATCTGAGAATGTGTGTGTGACAGATATCAAATTCTCTCATCTGGATTACATTACCAAAATATGAGGAACTAGGCCACAAAGCCAGATTGAGAAGCTGAATTTAAAAGTGAAGATTTTTTTCAGTGAAACGCTATCACTAGATTATGATGTGCATGGAATTTTGAATTGTCACTGAAGATAGCAAATGTTCAGTCTTCTTGGGGCACCATGTGACTGCTAGTTACATCTAGCAGCATCTTTAGCTTTTCTCAGTGATTGAGTGATTAGAAGATTGAAGTTGGTGATGTCCCTTTTGATTGTTGCTATTAGTTATTTACTGCTTTACAGCAAAGTAGCATAGATTAATTGACTTCAGACAATGCATTTAACTTTGTTTCAGGACGAATAGATAGAGGGATTGATACATTCCACCTCAATCTTTACAATAATAAAAGCTAGCACCGATGGCTCACGCCTATAATCCTAGCTACTCAGGAGACTGAGAACTGAGGTCACCATTCGAAGCCAGCCAGGGCAGGAAAGTCCTTGAGATGCTTACCTCCAAGAAACCTCTAGAAAACTGGAATTGGCGCTGTGGCTCAAGTGGTAGAGCACTTGTCTTGAGCTGAAGAGCTGAGGGACAGCGCCTAAGCCCAGAGTTCAAGCCCCAAGACTGACCAAAAAAAAAAAAAAGAGCTAGACAAAATAAAAATCACTATCTTTAAAATCTGTCAGAGAACTGACAGATTTCTACTTGGAAATTTGGAGTGATAGGTCAATCCACAAGGCCATTGTTAATATATGCTTGTCTGAAATGGAAGAGATCATGGCCATGCATTGAACCTTTAAGCCAGGTGCCATTGTTTGTGTTCTATTGGATTAATGCACAAGAGTGGGATTGCTAGGTCATAGGTCAGATCTATGTTTAGTGTCTTGAGAAACCAGTCTTGCTTTCCAGAGTGGCTGAACAAGTTGCTGACTATTTTAGAAATGGAATCCCACACCTGATCCTTTAGAGTTGTCAACCAGAATAGCTAAAATTCCTTCCTTCTTTCTTTCCTTCCTTCTTCCCTTCATTTCTTCCTCACTTTCTTCCCTCCTTCCCTCCTTCTTTCCCTCCTTCCCTCCTTCTTTCCCTCCTTCCCTCCTTCTTTCCTTCCTTCCTTCCTTCCTTCTTTCTTTCTTTCTTTCTTTCTTTCTTTCTTTCTTTCTTTCTTTCTTTCTTTCTTTCTTTCTTTTTTTCTTTCTCTTTCTTTCTTTCTTTCTTTCTTTCTTTCTTTCTTTCTTTCTTTCTTTCTTTCTTTCTCTTTCTTTCTTTCTTTCTTTCTTTCTCTTTCTTTCTTTCTTTCTTTCTTTCTTTCTTTCTTTCTTTCTTTCTTTCTTTCTTTCTTTCTTTCTTTCTTTCTTTCTTTCTTTCTTTCTTTTCCTTCCTTCCTTCCCTAACTCTCTCCTTCCTTCATCCTCTCCTTCCTTCATCCTCTCCTTCCCTCTCTCCCTTCTCTCTCTCTCTCTCCTCTCTCTCTCTCTCACTCTCTCTCTCTCTCTCTCTCATTCTCTCTCTGTATTGTCACTGAAACTTGAACTCTAAGCCTCATGCTCTTGCTTGGCTTTTTTCCTCATTACTGGAGCTTTACCACTTGAGCCACATCTGTACTTATGGCTTTTTGCTAGTTACTCAGAAATAAGTCTTGAAAATTTGTCTGCTCAGGCTCATTCCTGGGTTCTCATATCTCATCTTCCTGAGTGTTAGGCTTGTAGGCATGAGCCACAGGCAATTGCTTGAACATTATTCCTTAATTGCTAGATTTAGTAATCTATCAGTATCTCACAAAAGATTTTTGTCTCTGTGGCTTCTTTTCCTCAGACTATTATAATACTTTCACAAGTGTTTCCCCATATCTTATCTGTCCTTATTCCAAATTATCCGAAGTACTATGTTCAATATATAGCATTAACCCTGTCATGGATTTCCCAAGACATGTTAAGTGTAAAACATTTTAATAATTGGATGTGAATATCATAACGTAAATTATTAAATATGACTAATTCAGAAAAAAGTACCAATATTATTCTGTAATTGTAAGCATAATTAGTTTTTTCCCCCTTTGGCACTCATTGACCATTGTAGATGCTCTAATATAATTAAAATTTGACATTTGTACATAGCCAAATCGCTGTTCTCCTGACTGTAAATCTAATTAGCTCTGTAAGTTTAGGTAACTTCATTTTCCAACTCCTCACTTAGTTCCTTGTCAGTAAAATAAAGTACTTCATTTGACCTTGTAGGGGTCTTTGCCGCTGTTAAACTAGGGTTGTAGTAGCCAGGACTTTTCTGCTAAATATAGACTGACAATATTTCATTTCCTCTGTCTAAATCAATTATGGGACCATAAGGTAAAAAGTAAATCATATAAGTATACAACCTATGACTGTTTCATCAGGTAGTCCCTGTGCTATATTGACTGACTGAGCTGTGTCTTTTTCTTTGCAAATAAGAACCAATGATCATTTTTTTACAAGTACTTTTGGTATTGAAAAATTCACTAGCTCTTCAATAGAAGACAGTTTCATGCTCTTCAGACTAATGTCAGGAGTTTAAAGTAGCTGTGCAGACATAATCTTCTGTCAGTTTGAACAGAATCTTACTAATCCACCTGACATTAATTCATTTAAGTCATCTTCTTATGAGTCACTGAGAGTAAAGCTGTCAGAAGTTCCTATCATAGCTGAAGTGGAGCTGCCAAGATTTATTTTTCATACTGTCATGTAGAAGAGGCTTATTCTTTGTGTGACAAATACACTTTCAGTACTCTTGACTTTACAAGTATAATGTGGTATTTGCTTTAATAAGGTAGAGTAAATTCTTAAAGTCTGCAACAGTGTTAACTATATAGCAGTGTTTGAATTAGGGACATTTGGAATTTAAATATTAATCAAACTTTGATATTTTTCTTAGGAAAAGATAAAACTTATGTTTGATAGTTAATACAGTACTACTATATTAATAATTCTATATTAATCAGCAATAGTTATATTTTCTATATCCATAAAATATTAGTTATAAAGCCTTTTAAAATACCACAAATTATTATTAGCCTTCTGAAAGGACAAAAATCTGAATGCCCACTATATGATGTTACCCATCTATTGCTTAAGTTATTTTTTCATGTGTATTGTGGTGTAGGTGTATATTTCTACATATTAAAGTAGTATCTTATTGTCTGTCCCTTCCTTCCTTCCTTCCTTCCTTCCTTCCTTCCTTTCTTTCTTTTTCCTTCCTTCCTTTCTTCCTTCCTTTTTCCTTCCTTCCTTCCTTCCTTCTTTCCTTCCTTCCTTCCCTTCTTTCTTTTTTTTTTTTTACTTTTTTTTCAGGTACTAAGGCTAACTCAAGGGCTGGGAAGGTAGCCCAGTGGTAGAGCGCTTGCCTTGCATGCCTGAGGCCCTGGGCTCAATTCCTTAGCACCACATAAGCAAAAAGAAAAAAGCCGGAAGTGGCGTTGTGGCTCAAGTGGTAGAGCGCTAGCCTTGAGCTGAAGAGCTGAAGGATAGCGCCCAGGCCCAGAGTTCAGGCCCCACAACTGGACACCCCCCCCCCCCCAAAAAAAATAAGGCTAACTCAAGGTCTCATGTTTTCTTGTTTGGCTTTTTCACTCACTCTCTAACACTTGAACTGTACCTCTACTTCTAGGCTTTTGAAATTTTTCTACCAAGGCTGGCTATGAACCTCAGGTCTAGGATAGCCTTCTGAGTAGATAGGATTAAAGGCATGAGCTACCAACATCTGACTTCATTCACTTTTTGCGTATCAAATTACTGGCATATAGAACCAAGTACCAAGTACCATAAGGAATATGTGATTGTGTTGCCTGGTTCTCATCTGTATAGTTTAAAACCAGGACAATATATGCTACTCTAGAAAGGAAGAACATCAATGAAAAACATTGATGTTAAAGATAACCAATAAAGTATGAGTTCATTCATTCCCTCAGTCCTTCAGTCAGTCAATATTATTGAGCAGCCCAAACATAACACAGAGTGAAAATTTTGAAGAAATTCTTTCCTCAAAATAACTCATTGTAGTTTACTAAAATATTGTTTCACTATGCAAACATGTATGATGACTACAGTGTGAATTTGTCTCCTAAAATTATGCAGTATACAATCCATTAACACTGAAGATCAATAAAAAACAATCATGCTCTTATTCTCTTTAGGAAAGACAAAAATTAGATATATTGAGAAATGATTTTACTGCCAAATAAGTATTATTTGGGAATATAAGTGCCTAAAACAGAAAGTTGTAACTTAGAGATTCCAGAGAAAGTCTGTTTTTGCAGAAGACATTGACATTGTGATCTTGTTTATGAGATCTGGCCAGGTGAAAAGTATGGGAAGGAGCAGATTGAGCTCCATGTGCAGAGGATATGAGTTAGTCTATTTGTTTTAGTATAATAAAAATGGCATTCATTGGGCTACCATATAAAAATACACACTTTTTTCCTATAGTTGTTTTTGCTATATTTTGGATCACTAATGCTCTTCATAAGCCATGTGTTGAAGATTACTCCCAGCCTGATATCCCCAGCCTGTGACTCTATTGCAATGTGGTTGGACCTTTAGGGGATCGAGGACTAGTGTAAAGTGCTTAGTTAATTGGAGGCATGCCCTTGAAGGGGATTGTTATGCTGTCAATATGAACTGTCCCCCAAATGCTCACATCCTGAAGGCTTGGTCCCCAATGCTGCTATGTTCAAAAGTAATTGGATTGTAAAGGCTTTGACCTCCCTACTGGATTAATCCATGGATGGATTCATAATTGAATGAACTGTTGGAAGGTGTTGGGAACTGTACAGGTTAAATCTTAGTTAAAGATATGGTGTTCAAGAATATATCTTTCCTTGCCTCTTTCCTCCACTTTCTCTGCTCCTCCATGCACACTGTGCTAAAATATCAACCTCCTCTTAACACAAAGTTATGAAACCATGTGACATGGATGAACCTCTGAAACTATAAGCCAAAAAACAGCTTTCCTTAAAAGTTGATTATGTCAGGTATTTTGTCTCAGAAGTGGAAGGCTGATAGAACTGTTCTGGAGGCTAAGCATTTCAAAATCATGGAACCAATAGGTTTGGTATTTAAAGAAGTCCCTCCTTCCTCATCCAGAGCCTATGATTTCCTCATGTGGTCTACCTAATCATCTTCTGAATGCTTCACACCATAATTGTTTCTCATTGAGGACTAGATTTCAATGTAAAAGTTTTGAAGAATCACACACATTGTCTGCAGATTGTAAAACATGAAATGGTCATGCATGAGGACTGAAAGAATGCTAGGTTATTCATAGTACAGGAAACTGCAGAGAGAGATGAATAATTGAAAATGGCCATATGTAAATATGAGAAAGAGTTTTATAAATTATGTTCCATCTACACAAAAGAACACCTTGTAGCCACTGGTGAATGTTTCTCTGAAAGCTAGCCTATGGTATTAGAAAAAAAAATTACTCACCAGAATTGCAAAGCACTATATAAAACCCCACAACAGGTTAAAGTGTTACACAAGTTCCAAAGAAACAAGTGGAATATAGAAAATTATTCAAAGCAATTATTTCCAATGATAAGATTATGGAAAAATTATATTAATGGTGTTGTTTCTATTCTTTTAGCTATTTTCTATTTAATATATTTTCATTCTTGTATGCAAGAAGTCCTATATAATTTTTTGATGCTGCTTTCTTTGAAAATACGATAAATTCATCCTCAGCAAGAGAATGGATTAACACATTATACTTTAATAATGCAATAAAATACTCAGTAGCAGTTCCAATGTGGGCTGGGGAGACTAAAACCTCATCAACTTAAATATCAAATGTAGTTTTGATATACTTTATATAAGCTTTAACAAGTTTCATATACTGACATTATATAATAAATATACAATTAATATGATCTGTATACATATGAGTTGAATGAGTATATGCTGAAAATACTCTTATGTTTCAGAAAAATGGTTACCCCTAGGGAAGGAACAAAAAGAAATGAGGGAGAGCTTTAACTATAGTTATCATCTTTATTTCCTTTAAATCTAAAAATTAACCATTTACTTTTGTCTCCTTTGTACTATTCTTTTGTTTTGAACTCTGGGCCTGGGCACTGTCCCTCAGCTCTTCAGCTCAAGGCGAGCTCTCTACCACTTGAGCCACAGCACCACTTCCATTTTCTGGTGGTTTATTGGAGATAGGAGTCTCACGGTCTTTCCTGCCCGGGCTGGCTTTGAACCGCGATCCTCAGATCTCAGCCTCCTGAGTAGCTAGGATTACAGGTGTGAGCCACCAGCGCCCGGCGCTTTGTACTATTCTTTATATTAACAACCTAAAAAATTCCCCGATAGATTTAAACTTTATGTTAAAGATATTGAGCCTGACACCCAAATAATCTATCATTTCTTCAGAAATAGCATTTTGTGTTACATTTCATACTTAAATGTTTCATACTTAAAAAGAACACTTATAGGGGAAAAAGACATTAGGCAAATATAAAGTTTCGCAGTTATTAATTACCTATATAGTTACAGCAAGCTAAACCCAAACTGGGAGGTATTGCCCTATTTTGAAACTTACCTAAATAAACTTATCCTATGTGCCTTCTTTTGGGACTTTCAGGTTTTGTACAGTACAATGTATGTAAAATTATTATTGATGTTGCTTAGGTATAGTTGTGTCATTTGTACTGTCATTTCCTGTTTATCCACACATTTGTTATGGCTGAGTTCTTTCTGTGGGACAAATGTTGGTCTGCATGTTCACATCATGTATAGGCATGCATCCAATGCTACCATGTTAAAAAGATGATTATTAAGGGATTATAATAGGACAGCTGAAGCTATCACATTATCTTTCTAAGAGAAGAACCTTACTTTGTAAACAAATATGTGTCCATCTCTCTATCCAACTTTATACCTCTAGTACCCTGTCTAGACATCTACTCAACAACCCAAAATGTACCGCTCCATAACTAGTCCATGGTGATATACAAATTCTGTTGGGACAAGAGTACTTGAGGGAAAGGTGAAGAAGCACAGACTTGTGGAACTTGGAAAAACCTTGGAGGCTCATTTACCCCTATTATGGCTCAAGAAATTGGATGGTTGAGCAAAAAAATCACAGAAAGATTTAAGTGATGGAGAAACATATCCACAACTGTAGAATGTTCTTATGCTAAGTATGCTAGGTCACATAGATTTCACAAAAGGGTTTATTTTCTTTCATGTACTATAATTGTGAAGGCAGCCACATGAGTGCTCATGGACTCTACTTCCCTGTGTTATCTTATACATGCTCATTTACTAGACACAGTGGGCTGAATCTGTTGTGTTTTTTCGGTGACAGCAAATTCTGCTAAATTCGGATCTATCAGTACTGTGCAAACAGATTTTGTCCATTTAGGAATGGTAAGAGAACATACATTCCAAACCCAAGTAACTTAGGCAAATTCACCTTAAGGACTTTATCTTAGAAAAGGAAGTTCCTGTGAAATAAAAAGTATTTTGACATGGAAATACCTTATAACCCTGTAAGGCTGTCAGTTTTTCTTGGGGGAAATTTCTCTATCAAGTTAAATTACAGTTCTGCCTCTTTTTCAGCTTTCACCATAAAGGTGTCAAAGGTAGCAAATAGATGGTGTCTAGAAAAGCAATAAACTTGCTATGCTTTAGTTCCAAGTATAGGAAAAAATACTTGGAGGCTTTATATTTGCCTTAAGGAAGATGTGTTTAGTTTGGGTGATGCTTGGTGGACTAATGCCTATTTGAGGCATCCCATTGTTTGCTAGCTATGTAACTTGGGTTATTTACTTACCTCTCTGTCTATGTCTTATTTTCAGACAAATGAGTCTAGGCTAGTTATAAAACCTACCTTATAGTGTTATAATTAGGATTGGATTATATGACATAAATTGTGTAAAGCTTTTAGCAAAAAGATTTGACAAATATTAGGCAGTCAATTAGAGCTACTTAATTTTAGTATCGTTTGGTTCGACTTTAAAAATGTATAGTGGAAAATTTATTCACAAATCACTATTAATTAAGTTAGCTAGAATAGAGTACTAATTTTCAAACCTGTTAACAATTTGGGCCAGTGATTATTACTTATCTAATGACACATAATGACAGTACCTGATCCCCCCATCTTCCCTAGAAATAGGAAGCAATTTTATTTGAAGTGACAAGGTGTTCAGGTATGACATAATATGTCCTAGATAAAGTCTGTTATATAAACTGTGCATCATGCAATATAAGTCCTATTTGAGATACTGAGAAGGCTGCTTAAAAGGGAAATCTCAACATTTTCTTTCTTTTCCTTTTCTCCTATTTCTCACCTAGAAAGATAAAAGTACATTTAACTGCTATTTTGGAACAGGAAGAAACCTTGAATATGGAAATCATGATTGAATATAACAGAGTAAAAACAAGGGAACTGGAATTCCATTAACTTGGCAGAGCTTTTATCCGGCTAACTGGATTTGCTAACTCCCAAGAGAAAAATGAAGAAAGTATCAATTTTCACACTATTCAGCTATTTCAAATTCTTTTTGCACCTACATTTGCATAACAATTTCAGCTGCTAGATTACCTCTCAGGAGAGTTGTAAAAATATAGATTTCGCCCAGTTCAGAGCTTGTCATTCAGTAGATTTTGACTAGGGCCAGCTAGGTTTAGATTAAGTATAGTGTGTCATGAAGATTTTATTCTGTAATATTAGTTGTCCTTTTTTTTCAGTTCTAGAAGGGAAATTCCTGTGCAACATCACAAGGGACAGTCACAAAAAATAGTCTTCAGGCATCACGTGTATATCCCACAGGAATAACACCACATGGAACAGATGATTGTTCTGTCAGCCCTGGATCAGTAGTCAAAGTTCTTGAAGAACTGCACTTGATGGACTTTTAAAATGTTTTGTGTGAGACAGCTTGGGTGGATAAGAAATAATTAATTTATCTTTTCTGCAAATCATCCTAAAATCTTAAAATAAATTAGTAAAAGTAATATCTTCACACAAAAGAATCACAATGTCATCAGCTTGTGGTAGCTAACAGAGCTAGAAGACAAACTGGCTGTGGCATTCTGATCCAAAACTTATTGTACCAAACTCAATTCAATTGCAAATCAAACTTGCTAAAGATCAGTGCTTAAATCAGCCTTTCATTAAAGGAAAAGGCTGCCTAAAGGGAAATCTCACCATTTTTCCTCTTTTCCTTTTCTCCTATTTCTTGAGTAGAAAGAGAAAAAAAAGTACATTGAACTGTTCTCTTTTTACAGTGAACTTTTCTATTTCTAGAAATAGGAGAAATCAAGGAAATAAACATTCATGACCCAATAAAAGAACACTCATAGCAATCACTTGGGAACAAATATTTCTTGGTATGAATAGAGTCTCTATCCTTATAGCCAGCATTGTATAGGAATTTAATAAATGAACCACAGAGGTCAGCTAGTCTCAACTATGACAGTGCCATTCAGTGAGATGAAAAGCCATTAGCCAGTGTGATGAAACCTTTTCTGTGAACAAGGATGTAAGGGTCGGAATCACTCAGCAATTCCATCTTCATTACCTCTCTTTCTTTCAAGTAGAAACCCACTTGCCTTATATTTTCACAGTGTGTCTCTAATAGAGCAGCTACGTGGAGGTCCTGTGTAGTTAAAGAAAAACTGTGCTGTGGTGGTGACTTGGAGCCATTTTAATATTCTTTAAAACCTTGCTCCACAAAAAATGAGGTCAATTTTCCTTACCACGCGATAGTTTTGACTGCAACACAAAAGCCTGTTTTTGTCAACAATGCGAAGAGGTGAAAATCCAAGGTTATATCACACCACATTGAAAAGAAAAGCGTATGGTATCACTTTCAGATGCGGAGACTGTGGCATCCTCCGTGGTGATCATGTGCTGATCTTCGATTGCAGTGCTGAGTGCCTCCCCACTTTGCAGAACTGAGTGCATTTCAGAGTCTGAAGCACTTTGTGGCCCTTGGGGATGAGAGACACTTTCCTTGCTAAGTGCCAGCTACTTTTATTGTTATTATTGTTATTAAGTCAATTCCCAAAGTCACATCCACTAACATAGCATTTTCAAAAATGACATATTGTAGCAGCGTAGTGGGAAATGCTGTTCGGATGGTTTTCTGATGCCATCCTTATAAGTATTGCTTTCATGGTGGTACTTTTGGGAATGACACTTCTCTTTGGTGGCTCAATATGCCCACAGGTAGAAAGCTATTAAGAGAATAATGATGGGTGGGAGCAGGTGGCAGATTCTTCATGACAGGCTCATCATCTATCTAAGGCATCTGTTTTCTAAGAGTGTATGTAGTCATAGGCTCCTGAGAATAATGCAGAGTGATGATATTCAAGAACATTCTTTGAGAATCATTAGAGTAATTGGTTGAAAATGGACTGTGTTTGTAGGCATCAGTTCCAAGAAATATGGCAAGTTTGCGGAAGCATGGCTTTTCTGTCTTCTGTTTAAATTCCAGGGAATTTGTGTAATGCCTTTTCATTATGAGATGGTGAGCTCCACAATGCAAATATCATACAACTAGGCAAGTGTACAGAATGAGATTCCAGGGAACAGTTATTCCATTTTCCTACCTTTGATGTAAAGCATAATATACATCAAAGACATAAGTCACAAAATATTTGTATGACACTAATGATGAAAAGTACTTTTCTGAAAGATTTCTGAGGAACTGACTACACTGGTTTGAATGTGATGTAATATAGCCTTCGAGGATTAAATAATCTGAAGGAGTTGTTTTTACTTTTTACTTCATTGCATCTGATAAACAATACTATCCATCCTAGATAAAGCAATAAAAAGGGTATGGTGGATGAGTGATAGGCAAATTGATCCATCTATGGCCAGCCTTTTTTTTAGAAGTATGTCGTATATATCTCCAATATTATTTTTCCTTCCACAGTTATGAAATTGAAATCAAAGAAGTGGTTAAAGGTCCCTTAAATAGAATTAGACAGATATAGACATAATACAATGATAAACAGAGTTAAACAGATAGAGACATAATATGATAGCTAGCCTTCATAGAACTAAATGGTGAGGTAAGCCCCTGAATGTTTCTATAACCCATCTGACTCAGTGAATTCAAGGAGAATATAGACTATGGTATTTTCACAATAAAAAATAAAATAAAGTGTAACTCTTTAATTTGATTTTGTTGTTGTTGTTGTTGTTATTGGTACTGGCTTGGATTCAAGGTCTTTCACTTGGTAATACTCTTGTACTTTACAACTTGAATCACTTGACCTATGCTTTCTAGCCTCTTGTTTTGCTCATTAATTTTGGAGACTTACAGACTTCTATCTGGACAGGCCTCAAACTGCAACCCTCTGTAGCTCAGTATCCCGAATAGCTAGGATTATAAGCATGAGACCAGTGCCTAGATTAACTTTGATTCTGAATGAGCTAAGGAAAGCACCTGCCTCAATGCTTTGTCTATGTGAAAAACCAATGACATGGCTTCTTTTTTGAAAAGTGAAGCACATAGGTATTGTTTTGTTCTCTAGGTTTATCTTTGAATGCAAGTAGACAGAGTACTGGTATTCTTTCTTAATAGAAAAGTTGAACAGAAAAGAGAATTTGATCATGACTTCTTCCTGGAAAATTTATCTTTATCATCAAAAGAATGCTGGACTTGATAGTTGTTATTGAGGCACAGAACTATCTACATCTTTTATCTTCAACAAATAATCCCCTGAAATTCTTAAAAAATTAACTGTCAGTCACTGTGTTCAAAACTTGGCCTTTGCAGAAAATAGAAATGGAACTACATATTTAATTTTTAAAAGAAAGTGAAGAACAATGACCAATTTTATGTAACACAAAGAAAGAAAAAGCAAATTTTCCTATTTCTAACTATTACCTCTTCCAGAAAAATTGTAAAACATGGAATAACATGTATGAACATTTATATACTTAGGAATATGTAAACATTCTCAAGCTTGAATTTTCCTACTTTTTTGATGCATATCACAGACGGATGATCACATGAAAGTACTTCCAATAACCCCATTGTACAGTCAATAGAATGTGGCAATGTCTTTACTACAAGTGACAATCTGTGAATGATCTTTTTTTAAAGTACCTATTGCCTGGAGAAGTCAAAATTGGTCTGTTCTCTTACTTAGAACAATTGAGACAGTTGAATCTATATTCAATCACAAAATTAAACCAAAGCCTACAGTTGTGATTGTAGCTCATAGTTACTTATGATTCAATTTCCTTTGTTCTAAAAATTAAAAAAAAGTAAAGGTTAATGGTCTCTGTTTCTGGACTATCAATTATGACTTCGAGCTTTTGTTTTGTTACTATTCTGTCTGTACGAATTCATCTTTCCTGTTTTGGCTAAATTATTTTATTAATTTTATTTTTTATGGATTTTTATTATCTTTAAGTAGTTGCACAAAGGAGTTGGCATTCAGCAAAGGGATTTATGAATACAATGCATCTTGATCATTATCGCCCCTTTCTACATTCTCATATATCTCTCCCAACCCACCCCTGCCCTCACTTTTCTTAATTCTGTATGATATACAGTACTTTCTCGATTGTATTCTTTCCAACTTATTCTCTTTATTCATCTACTCTCTCCCTTTTGGCTCCATTTTAACTCTTTCAAGTGCCTTTCCTGGTGTTTATTTTGTTGAACTTCAATTTAGCCTTTCTAAGGAATTACACCAAGCTATCCTCTGAATCTATGGTATTTCAGTTGATAGTTTTGTATAAGTTACATACTACTCAAAGTATTTACTTACATATTTATAAACTAATTGTAGCTTTCACATAGAAGAGAAAACATGAATCTTTGTCTCTCTAGGCCTGACTCACTTCATTTAACATAATTTTTCTACATCCTTCTCTGCAAATGATATATGATATCGTCCTTTGAAAATGATATATATCACCCTTTGCAAATGATATATCATTCTTTCTAATGGGTGAGTAAAATTCCATTGTGTATATAAACCACATTTTCTTAATCCATTATTCCACAGAGGGGCTGATTGCATACTTTAGCTGTGGTGAATAGCAGTGCAATCAACATGTTTTTACTGATGGCTTTACTGCATCCTACTTTGTAACCTTTTGGATAAATACTCAAGAATGTAATTGTTGGATCATATGGTAGTTCTCTGTGTGTGTGTGTGTGTGTGTGTGTGTGTGTGTGTGTGTATGTATGTGTTTTGAGCCCTCCCATATTATCTTGTAAATTTAGAGCTTACACATGCTTTATACCAATAGTATTAATTTATCAAATTTCATAAATTTCACTTGATACTATTAATGGAAACATCAACTACTCCATAGAAATTAGATAAGACTCAGATAAATGCAATGAATTAAGATAGTATTATTTTATAATTGAGCACTTATAGTATTCTGTATTTTTAGAAGTACATTCTAGCAAAGGGCATTTAAAAATAGAATACAAAGATAGATTTCTTTCTTCCTGTACCTGTGAAATTTCACTATTTCCAGGTCCTTTTCAAATTTATAATCTACAAAAGCATATATTTCTTGCGGAATGGAGTAAGATGATCTATAGTCTGTTTTAAACAACTGAAGAAAGGATTATTCTTTACTCCTACCAGGTAAGATGTAATTTCTCTAGTAAAAAAAAGCCATTAAATCATGGTACACCCAAAATGTTATAATTATGAGCTTATGATAGTTTACATACTTGTCATTTAAAGCCATTTACTCAAGGTTTTGAAGGGCAAGAGGGAGAAAGTATACTAGAGGAACAGAGTTCTTTTTCTTTGAAATAAATATCAAGTTATGAATCTGCTTCATCCCTTGTAATCATGCATCTTGCTCTATTTTATATAAATATATATCTGACTTTATTTTATATAAAATGGATATAGCAAAACATATGTATAGAACTATTATAATAATGTAATGTGATATCACTTGTAGGCATCCAGTGCAAAATTCTTTTGTATCTCATATTCTGAAAGATCTAGTTTCCGTGATGCTAAACCACTAAGTACACATTCTCTGGCCCTTTGTGAAACCTACAATTTTGCTTCAACTCCATGTCTTCAAGGGCTACTTCAGTTAATTTTAGTTAAAATCAAAATCCAAACCCCTAAACCAACTTATCATCGTGGCCTAGATTGACTTTGCAGTATTTGAAGGATATTCTCAATATTTAATGAACAATATAGACCTCATGATTGAATGGGAAGATGATGCTGAATATAAAAAGTGTACTTGTGAAAAAATTCTTCTTTGAGAAGGCAATTCTCTGATAAGTTCAAATAATGACAATCCTTCACATTTTTTATATGAATTAATGGAACCATACACATGGGTGTTCCTAACACCTTGTAAAATTAACGAGATAAAATTTGTGGGAATTGACCTATATGGGGAGAAAGGAAGAATTATTATAGAATTTATGTCCCTCCCCCCATGGTATAACCTCTGTTTTCTGTATTTGATGTTGGTATAATTTGTGGAGGGGAAGGTGGACCCATTGCAACAATGAGATGTACAAGACATTATGTTGAAAACTGAACTTTACAACTTTGGCGAGGGGCAGGGATGGGGGTTGGGGAAAGGAGGTGGGGTGAGATAGGAAGGGATGTTAAGGGGAAACAAAGGAGGAGGCAACAATGCTTGATAAGAAATGTACTCATTAACTTGCCCATGTAAATGTAACCCCTCTGTATGGTATTTTCACATTAAAAGAAAAAAAGAATGTATGCAAACGTATGTGAAGAATTCAAAGTGACATCTAGAAAAGAGCTGGGCATTATGTTTCGTAGTCTTTTGATGAGGAAGGATGATTATTATTTATATCAAGAAAAATATTAAAGTTTTCTTATATTTTCTCAATGACAAATTTTTATCTAAAGCATGGAACTAAAAGGTAATTTTCACCCCACTATTCTTAAACTGCCTTGAAACTTTGTTTTGATAGCTAGAATCTCCATCTTTAAGTTTCTCTGGGGAGTGGTAATTATTTCAGACTACAAAAATATAAAATGAATACAAAAGATTAAAATTCTACATCAGAATTAAACTATCTGGCCTTGAAATGAATTTGGTATCCAATCTCTTAATTTTTTTCCTAGGGAACACATAGACTTTTCTTGAATTTCATTTGCCCAAGCCTAGACATACTGTAAATGATAGATTTTACTGTGAGAAAAAAAAATAGGCTATAAATAAATGCATTTGTCATTGCTGGTAAGTGATTTCTACATTTCTATATTGTTAAAGTAATGGCTTTGAATGAATATATTAACTCTAGTGAAAAATCAAAGATTGCCATTCTACTAAGTTAACTTTATTACACTTTTAGGCAAGGCTTTAAAATAGCTGTGATCTTCCATTTAATTTGTATTGTGTAAAGGACAGTGAGTCTGTTTTTTGTTCCTCTTAAATGACAATGTGCTATCTGCTGGCATTTGCAGCCTGCTATTTTAATATGCACAAATTCCATTATGCCCCATGCTTGGTACTTTTCAGATGTGATGGTGGCTTTCTTGACCTATTTGTTGATTTATTTTAGAAACTGAGAAAGTATCAAACCACTGAAGCTGGTTCCTATTAATCTTTGCTTGCTTTCTGTCTTTTCTCTCTGTAATTCTTATTATTAAAGCTAAAAATGAGAAAGTGCTATCAAATATGCATACAACAGAAAAATGTTTTAAACTGGATGCATAGCACAGCTTGTAAATTGTGTTTTGAGGCATTGGTAAAATGAATAACTGCTTTAAAATACATTTATCTGGCTTGCTTGAAACAACATATATTGTCTTGATGTGAAGGTTTTGGGCTCTAAGTTTTTTTCTTTTTCAAAAAAAATAAAGTTTATGGACTTGATAAATAATATGCAATGTTACATTTGGATAAAGTAAACTTATTTGTATTTCAACACATAGATTCTCACTGTGCAAGAAAACAATTGGTGAAATGTGATGACAAAACTTGTGTTGTTTTATTAAAACAAATACATAATAGAGAATATATTCTGAAGTTGATCTTTTGCTTATATACCCTGTGCCCATGCACTTAAAAAATTATTTTGCAACCAGAAATACAAACAAGTGTCCCAGTTTATATCTAAAATGATACTTTTTTTATTAGAACTTTGGATGGGGAGGAAATAGTGATTCAAATGCTAATATTTTGTGAAAAGGAAGTTCAAGTACATTATAAATACACATAAAGAGTTGAGTCTTTAACATTATTATTGTTCAAATGAGCTGGACAGACAGAATGACCATGGCCCAGTTTTGTTTGATTGATTCTGTACCTTTGGTGGTGATAAGGGAGGTATCCTGTGATACCATTTGTGAATTGTTATCAAGAAGTTTGGGTAGATAATAGGATTGTCATTTGAGCTTGTTAGGATTTCCTGTTTAGACATTTTTCTTGTTTAATATGGAATATTCTCCTGTGCATTCTTTTTTTCTTTTTGTTACCTCCAATTTACACATTCTATATATGATAAAATAATGTGACCAGATTTTCTTTATTTATTTTGGAAAGCATCTTTTAATTTCCATAATGGGAGATTAATCAAACTTGTCAAACATTAGGATGTTCTCTGCCTCTACATCTGGATATGAGATATGTAGAGTGGAAAGCATTATATGGAACCCTCTCCATATTGCTAATTGAGAGAGAGAATAAAAAGGTAAAATCAGTCTTCTTGGAGGAACAACAAAATAGCCGTTAATGTCAAAATTAGAACAAAATACTGTAGTTAAATTTAAAAATTAAAAATTTTACTTCATCTGGGTTCTCTTGATCTTTCATCACTCTATTTTTAATAACAAAGCCTCATGTAATTTTATATAGTAGAAAGAATTCAAGTGAAAAAGAAATGTTATTTAGAGGCATAATGGAATGGCACAGGGAGTCAGATTTTGGCTAGGTGTAGAAACTTGAATGATTTTGGAAGATGAAGGACCTTGGGAAGCCAAGTTCTTTCTCCACTTTCTGTCTGTGGAACTGTCAGAGGTTTGCTTCTCTGTCTCTCCCCTGTCTTTGCTGAACTCTATCCCCCTCTGAGCATCTGCCCATCTTTCACTGCCATGATTTGCATGTTGTAAACACAGTGCCCTGAGTGCCCCTGCCTTCACACGTGACATCAGATCTATATTTACAGAAGAAAATATCTATGTGTTTCATTTTCGTGAGTTTTATCTAACTCTGGCCATAAACAAACTAGCTATGGTTGGAGGTACAGGGTCACATGGTAGAAAGATGTCTGCAAAGACTCATAGGACATGTCAGCAGATATACTAACAGGCAGTTACTTTATTTTGGACTTGAAGCACAATAATCTTAAGTTTAATGTTAAAATATACTACAAATGAAGCTCAATTAACTGTAAAATATTCAATATACTTGGAATGAAGGGTATTGAATTTAGGAGACAGCATGGGTCTGAGGTGGAGCAAATGCCAGGGGCTACCTAATGATAATAGGGTGGCGCAATGCTCTTTGTTACTTTCATTTACTTAAAAAAATAATTTACTATTTTTCCTGAAGTATTTTATATATATTTATTATATCTAATGCATAAAAATTATACATATTAATGGTGGTATGTTAAACATAATAGATACGCTGAAAATCTGAGTCTTTAAACATTTAATCTTTTCTTTGTGGTGAAAACATTCAAAATCCTTTGTTGTAGTGTTTTGCAAAATATAGAACACAGTTGTTAACTGCAGACACCCTATTGTGCAACAGTAGACCAGAACTTCACACACTAAATACAACTTAGGACCTACTAATCGATTATTTCATATCTCAGACACTGTAAAGGTAATGTTAGTGTTGTGGCTTGAATTATGCCCCAAAGACTTGACTGTTGAAGACTTGGATTCCAGCTACTTGTGCCTCTGAGAGGTAATTAGAATATAAGTCTATCTTCATTTGTGAACTAGTGCACTTATGATTTTGAGGCTGAATGAACTATTGAAAAGTGGGACTTCATAGAAAGGAAAAGGTAACTGGGGTATGCCTTGCAAGGGTGTATCTTGTCTGTGGCCATGTGCTCTCATCTCTGTCCTGTCCTCTGTGGGGTTAGCCACTTTGCTTCACTAATGCTTCCTGTAACTATGCTCTACTGCACCACCCATGACCCAGAAGCAACAAAACCAATCATGCATTGAAGCCTCTGAAACCATGTGCTAAAATGAATGCTTCTTCCATAAGTTGTTTATCACAGGTATTTTACTAAAACAATGGAAAGGTGAATGACGATTTAAAAAAATACTCTGATAAATACACGACAAATGGATTAATGCAGAGAAAGAGTAGAGGCACAAAGATCAGTCAAGGAATTGTAAAGAAGAGATAATGATGGAGCTAAACAAAGATAGTGGCAGTGCAAGGATGAGTTCAAGAGATACTAAAGTTATTGCTTAATTAATGGTTTCATGTCTGGTTAAATACGGTAAATAAAGAAATAAAGACCCACCTTTCTCTTTCTTTAGTATTGAGTTGTTGGTAGTACAGTTTACTGAGATGGGGAGAATCAAGATCAGAGGATAAGAAGGAAAAGAGATTTACTTGACCTTGATGCAAGTGGACAATTGATAGGGAATGGGTATATTAACATAGAGGTCACACTGAGGCCAAAAAGAGAATGGGAAGATAGATGTTAAAGTGAGCCAAAGGAGTCACAGTGAGTCACTTTAGAGGGAAACTAGAAGAAAAGTACTGAAAGAACTGGTAGGAGAAACTTTGGGGTTAAATGCTGCAAAGAGGTTGTGATTGGTCCAAGTTGTCCAGTGAATTTATAATATATAAGGTATTTTTTACTTGAGCAACAGTCATGTAAATAGAATTGGGGGAAAGAGAGTGAAGGAGAGGGCCCTTAGACACCCAATTGAATGTATGCAGCTTTTTCAAAAGAGATAAAAGCGTAAGGTTGTGTAATTGCTAGGAAGTAATAAAGATTAGGTAAGGTTGTTGTTGTTGTTGTTATTGTGTTTTCTTTTTAAAACCAGTAGAATAAGTTTCTGGAAGACATAGGAGATAGGAAACACATTGGCTTGAAAAAGAGAAATTAACACCTCTTTACTCTTTGGTTTGATATTCTTTGGTTTATCTGGCCTGCTGTATGACTGAGCCTGGGGATGCTCAGTCGTACTTGTTTTTTTTTTTATGTGCCGATTAATAATGTGACATGTTTACTGCTGGGTTTTCAACATTGTCCACATATCCTGAGATGCTTTAGTATGTTTATTTCCTTTCTTCTACTGACAGTGCCAACTAATTCATTTTTATTAAGCTGTACCTGATGTACAATAACCTGTACAATTATATACAACATTTGACTTAGTAAGTTATGCTACAAGTGTGCACCATATCAAATAAGGTAAGTATTCATTATATCCCGAAGTTTCTACCTGCCTGTGACAATATATCCTACTTATCTGATCCCTTTCTCTCCTAGCCCCCAGCAACTACTGACATTCTTCCTATGACTATAGATTAAGTTGCTGTTCTAGAATTTTATATGAATGAACTTACACTAGTTTTTCCTGCTTTCATTCACTCAGTATAGCTATTTTGAGATTCCCATACTGTATATCAATACTTAAGTTCTTTTAATTGTTTAATAGCATGCAGGTGTATGAATATAGTTAAGCTTATTGTACCACTTCTTAATTGGCATTTGGGTTGTTTCCAATATGGGGATACCAGAAAGAAAGCTGGAAACATTCATATACTAATCCTGAGTGGACTATGACTTCAGTGAGAACAGAATGAATGAGTCATATAAAAGTATATACTTCTTTTATGAAATTGTTATTTTTCAAAGGCATTGTGCCATTTGATATCAGAACAAGAACTGTATATAATAATTCTAGTTTTTAAATCCTTGCCAACACTTAGAGTTATCTGTCTGTACAACTGTAGCCATTCTAATATGTGTACAATTATATCACAATTTTTTTTCTTTTGTTGATGGTCCTGGGCCTTGAACACAGTGCTTGGGTGGTGCCCTGAACTTTGGTGCTCAAAGTCAACAAGAGCCACAACTCCACTTCCAGCTTTTCTTGCATGTGTTTTGTTGGAGATAAGTGTCTCAAGGACTTTCCTGCCCAAGCTGGCTTTGAACTGTGATCCATAGATCTCAAGCTCTTGAATAGTTAGGATTATAGGTGTGGTTTTAATTTTTAGTTACCTCATTACTAAAATGTTTAGAATCCTTTGGTGTGCTAAATTCATGCACCCATATATTGTCTTGACCTTTGTCCATTTTTAGTTGGATATTTGTTTTCTTGTATTGAATTAAGTTTTTTTCTATATCCTGGATACAAGAATTTTAAAAAATATTTTCTCCAAGTGTGTCACATGACTTTTCAGTCTAGCATAGTATTTTTTGAAAGCCAAAATTTTACATTTTGATGAATTCTAACATCAGTTTGCTCTTATGTGGACTATGATTTTTTCTTTTTTTTTTGCCAGTTAAGAGGCTTGAAATCAGGGACTGAATGTTGTCCTTGAGTCTCTTTGTTCTCAAGGGCTTTTCTGCACAGGATGACTTCGAACTGTGATCTTCAGATCTCAGCCTCCTGAGTAGCTAGGATTATAGGTGTGAGCCAACAGTTACCAGTTTGGACTATGATTTCTTTGAGTTTAATACGAAAAGCATTTGTATGATTCATAGTTTCCAAAAGTTTTCTCTAATATTATTTTTAAAATTCAGTACTAGATTTCACATTAATATATGATCCATTTTGAGTTAATGCTTTGGTAATCAAAATTCATTATTTTGCAAATAGATATCAAGTTTTGCAAGCACCAGTTGTGGAAAAGATTCTCCATCTATTACTGAATTGCATTTTGGCTTTGTATAAAGTAACTTTTCTATAAATATGTAGGTTTATATTTGAACTCAATTATTTGCCATTGATTTGTTTATATTTCTATTAAGAATGCACTTTCTTGATCACTGTAATTTTATAACAGACTAAAAAACAGATTGGTTTATTCTTTCAACTTTGTTCTCATTTTCCCATTCACATTCACATTTGCCTAATTTAGGTCTTTGAATTTTTATAGTTTTTAAATCAATCTGTCAATTTCTACACAAAAGTGCCTGTCATGATTTTTATTTATAGTGTATTAGATTTTTATTTATAGTGTATTTGAAGAGAATTGTATCTTCCAAACCACAAAATACTATCTTTACATTTTTGTTTTAATTCTCTTTGCAGTATTTCATAATTTTTATTTTTAACTAGGTCTTTCACATTTGATATCTTTCTGTCAGGTATTCCCTGTCTCTCCTTTCCTCTCTCTCCTGCCTCCTCTCTCTCTCTCGCTCTCTCTCTTTTTCTCTCTGTCTCTCTCTCCTTCTTTCCCTTTCTCCTTCCCTGTCTCCTTGACTCCTTTCCCTCTCTCTTCCCCTCGTCCTGCTTCTGTTGATGGTTAAGGACCATTTGCCAAGAATTTTGATGCTATTATAAATTATTTTGTAAAATGCACTGTGGTTTTAACTTCAGTTTCAGTTTGTTGAATGAAAACTCCTTTATACAACTACTTAAAAATAATAAAATATAATTAATAATAAAATATTAGCCAGGACCTGGTGGCTCATGGCCACCAGAAATCATAATCAGCAGGCTGAGATCTGGGGATTGCTGTCAGAAGTCAGCCAAGGCAGAAAAGTCTATGAGACTCTTTAATAAACTACTCAGAAAAAGCTGGAAGTGGCACTGTGGCTTAACTAGTAGAACACCAGCCTTGAGCCCAAGAAACCTACCTCTGAGCTTAAGCCCCAGGATAGGCACAAAAATAAAATAAATGAATGAATAAATGAATAATAAAGAAAATATTAATATTTACGAGTGGCAAAAAGTACATCAATATAAGGTCTTTGGGCCTTAGCTACAAATTGTATACTCATGTGTGTAACTATAGGAAAGCTTTTGCCTATATATGTGTACTAATTATTTTATTAATTCTAAGCTTTTACAAGCCTCCACAGTACAAATAAGCAAATCTATAGACAACTCACTTGGACTACTAACATTAACATTATCTAGAAAGAGGTCTAGCCATAATCATGTTAAAAAAGAACAATTAGAGGACATGTCCATGAACACGAAAAAGAAATGACTAAACTTTTCAACAGTGTCTTCTATTCCTATATGATCTCTTTTTAATGCTCCATTGTAAGTTTTGCAATGTACTTTGAAATGCTTTAAACTGACTACTTTAAGCAACAGCATTTACCTGTCACAAACAGGGTTGTGACACACAATCATTACTTATAGTGTTGCAGTGATGAATGCAACATGCATTATTCCTGCAATTCATGGTGTTCAGGCTGGAACTGTTAAGAACAGAAAGCCCATTTATCAAACTCTTACTTTATACAAGAACCAGATGTGTCTATTGACAGTTCTGGCTGGTAAGTACAGAAAATCACCTAAATTTTAGTAGGAAAGTCCAATTTAATGTTTAAATTATAATTTGTACAGTTTCTCTGGAATTTTAAAAATAGAAGCCACAGAAATTCAGGTGATTGACAAAAGAGTACATTTTTGGTGGTTTTGACACACTGTGTTAATTCTTTATTGTTCATATTTTTAATGAATTTATTAGGTTACTTTCTGAGTTCTTTTCCTTCTTTCCTTCCTCTTTCCCTCTTTTCCCTTTACCCTCATTTTCTCTTCTCTCCTTTTCTCCCTTTGTCCTTTTTTTGTGGAGTTCCATATATTCCATATTGAGGAGATAAAATGTAAGCTAAATTCATGGTGCAAGCAACAAAAAGTTCATTCTTCAGGTATCTTTAATGCTGATAAATCACAATAATACAAAATACCACATAAATGTTTGCAGGTACTTCCAAAGACCTAAATGTCAGTTGCTTTAAGGTTGAGAAAGGAGAGCGAGGACTCAGAAAACTTTTGTCTTAAACCTTGATTATCTTAATCACTTGTTATAAGATATTCCAGATTGTTCTTCATCTTTAAAATGGAGATAATTATATTCTTATGGAAGTGTTGTGAAGATGAAATGGGGTATACAGGTAAATGTGAAGAAAATGTCTGTAATGGTAGATAAAGTTATGTAGAAGTTCTGTCAGGTACTGGGGACTCATAAAATACTATATATATATATATACACACACACACACCAACACACATATATGTATATATACATACAATATGTGTATATATTCATACATATATACATGTATATACCATACACATAGATATATGTATATACATACATATGTATATACATACACACACACACACACACACACACACACATATATATATATATATCATATATCTATATGATACTAGGTTTCAACTCAAACCTATGATCACTTGCTTGCTTGACTGTTGCTTTACCATTTGAGCCAAGTGTTAAATCTGGTTAGTTAGTTTAGAGATGTAGTCTCATGGACATTTCTGCCAAGGTCGTTTTGGAACTGATATCTTTCAGGTCTTAGCCTTTTACATAGCTAAGGTTACAGATGTGATTGACAGGTGCTGAAATCCAATAAATCCAATAAATTATTGAGTTGAGAGTTTAATTCTGGGGTTAAGAACTTTATTCTGATCATTGCTATGAAACATCTGTTACCATCATATCTCAGAACTGTTGTGAAATTACTACTTTTACTCAATTTGCTTAATAGAAAATGTTCTGATATTTATGTTTAAGAATGCTTTGATGCTTATTTTTGTTATTGATGTCTAATTTTATTCTCTATCAACAGTGAATGTTTGTATTATTTCTGATGATCATTTTACAATTTTTATGACCTAATATATGAACAGTGTTAAAGTTTTTTTTGTTTTTGTTTTTGTTTTTAGTATTTTCGCCTATGTCTGGAGAACAAGATGTATTCTGTCTCTATAATCTTTTTGTCTCTCAATCTCTCTCTCTCTCTCTCTCTCTCTCTCTCTCTCTCTCTCTCTGTGATATTTTGGCTTAATACTATAGATAAAACTATAATGAAACTATTAACAGCAAAGTGAATCACATCATCTTCTTGATCTGTTCATCTACTGAGGTGGAAGCACAAATTTTAAAGCCATAATACTCTTTCTCTGTCTCTCTTTCACACACACTCACATACACATGTATATGGGTGTAGACATATGCATATATATGTATAAACATGTATATGTGTGTACATACACGCATACATATTTATATATACACATCTACATGCTCCTCAGCATACAAACATGTATGTTTATGCTGATGTATATAATGTGTGTATATATTTATATATTTATATATACACACATCTACATGCTCTTCAGTATTCTCAGAGATCAGTACCAAATCCCTATCAGATCCAGTTCCAAATACTCTAATCCCTTATATTACATGTTAAAGTAATTTTATATAACCTAAAAGTCCTTTTGATCACCTCTAGATTCCTTATAATATAAAATATAAAGTAAATAGTATACAAGTAGTCGTCATATAAAATTGTTTAGTGAATTTTGACAAGTAAAAGATCTTTCCAGCTCAGTATGGACGTGATCAACAATTATTTTAAACTATACATGATGTTCAATTGGTTCAACTTAGGGATGCTCAAAAACTGCAGATCCTGTTGGCTGACTGTATACACACACATACACACATACACTGGCAATTCTGTTTCTTTGTGTATTACTAGCTATATATTATTTTTTATCTCACAATATAGTAAGCTAAAAACAGTAACACATTTGTGAAAATATTTCGGAGATTTGTACCAATATCCAAGACTTGAAAGATGCTGAGTTTGTGTCCTAGCCGCTTTATTCACCTGTCCTTTGGCCTTTGCAGGAGTCTGATGGAAACTCTGAAGAGTGGATTATAAGCTTAATAAGGTATGACTCCAATGGTATTCGAGTATCCAGATACCTCTTCATTTCCCAAGGTAATTCAACATATCTACTATGTTTGGTATACAAATTTGATATCTGGCAGATGCACTATGTTTATCTAATTGTAGATGTTAGGCCCATTACATTTTTAGGCCCCAGATCCACACTCCTGGATTTTATAGTTTATGTTTAGCCACTTACCTCAATATGCCAAATACAAAGTGAGAAGGAAAGTGCAGAGGAGAAAGTTTTTTATTACAAAATATTGGCAGCTTTGGAAAGAAAGGACTTGAACCCATCTTTGCCCGTGTTTAAATAGGAGAGAGATGTGGGAGCAAGGATTTAGAGGTATGTGTGGCTAAACGGTCCTACTCATAGCTGTGTTCTTGTGGTCATAGGGGTTGGGGAGATGGCTGTCACAGATGAACAAATGTCTTAGGATTGATCAAATGAGACCTTGCTATAAGAATTAATGATGCCTGGCATGAAGCCTTGGAATCCAGTTCTTCCTGGATTCCTGAAAAGTGAATGTAAGGGAGAATGGCAAAGGATAGAAACATGAAATGGTTGTTAGGTTGCCCAGGTGTTTTTTCTTTTTTATCCTTCTTTTGTTAATTTATAGGCTCAAGGAAGGAGTCAGTGCCCCTCAGCCAAAGAAGCTTCTAAGCACCGGTTACATTTATTACCAGTTAGTATAGACTGTCGAAAGCTGTTTGCTTTTAGCTGGCAGACCCAACGTTGTGACTTCAATGTCCTGTCTGAGGAATATATCAACTGTAGCCTTTATGTGAGAGACAACATATTCTTCACATGGGTGATGTACTGACTCTTGACAAGCAACTGAAAGATGGACAGATTTGTCTACCATAAGTAGAGAATGAAAAAGGGCTAAGTTTCTGGGCCAGCCATTCTGACATTTGGGACACGTATTTCAATAAAATGCAATGGTGCTTGAAATGTCTATGGCAGGTAAAGATGTTAGATGAAGCCTTTAGCATGCCTCTGAATGTGAGTCACTGCACAGACCTGTAGGATTTCACACTAAGTGCTCTATCCTCTGCACAAACCTATGCTGTTCTTGAAAAATAACTGCAAGCTTCAGTGAAGACTGAATGCTTGGTCATTGACCACTAAGTTATCCTTTGTGAACTAGCCATAAATTGGGCCTGTTCAGCAGTTCTCCTTCATCAAATGCAAGCTGCATTTGTAAGAATAGCGTTGAGTGTGCAGTTACATGGTCAAGTGGCCTAGGTGCCTATGATTTACAGCCTGATATATTGTTTCCTAATCTCTCAGTTTCCATTTGGGGCTAGTTAACAACAGATGGTTCAACTGCAGTCCTAAAATCCCTCTCTCTGAGATCTGTCTAAAAGATGTTGCATAGGAAGATCTCTCACTGTGTGGCACTTTGAAAAATACAGCATTCTGTTTATTCTGACTGGAGGAAGAAGTAGCTAGAGAAATTAATGTACATCAAAATGTATACAAACAAGCTAATTTTATGGTTGATGTTCATAAAGCAATAAGGGATGGTAGGAGAAAAACAAAGGAGGGGTAACAATGCTCATCAGGAAATGTACTCATTACCTTACTCATGTAACTCTAATCCCTCTGTACAGTATATTTATAATAAAATTTTATATTAAAAAAGAAATTTACTGAAAGGAGATATGGCGAAAATTATGAAAATAGGCTACTCTCATTATACATACACGCATGACATTTTATGTCTTGGTGAATGTTCAACAAAGATTAATCTCAATAAAGGAGGAGCTCAATAATCTCAATAAATACACAAGAGGACTCATTCTATGGACAGGAGTCAGATTATTTCAACAGCCATAACTTATCTTGTTCAATAAAGGTCAGGTACAAAATAACTATAATAGTCAGGAAGGGTTACACATAGACTTAGAAACATGGGCTTTTTTAAATTCAATCCATCCATTCTGGAAAATACTGATTTGTTCTCCTTCATAATTTAATCGGTGGATGAATGTTCTAAAAATAGAATCCTATCACATATCAGCTTTGAGATTACCTTTTTTCCCCATACAGAATAATGACCTCATGATTCATCTAAATTGCTTTATGTACCAACGGTTTCTTCCTTAATGCTTCTTCTCCATAGAAGTTGATAGTTTGTGTATCCAGTCACACTGAAGGATATTCAATTTGACTCCAATCATTTGAAAATAAAGCTGCAAGTTTTGTATAGACATTTGTGTTGAAGATTTCTTTTCTGTTATAAATGTGTATAATATGATGGTTAATTTTATTATGTGTTAACTTGACCGGGAAACTAGGTACTTGAATATTGGGTCAAATATTATCCCTGGATGGGTGGAACTACTATTTTGGGTTCTGTATTGGAAAGAACTATATATAGGTTATGCTCCAAGATGCCCTGTTATTGATGCTTTACTTTATCTTTTGACTATTTTTGTTATTCTTCTCAAACATCTATAGTTCATCCAGAGTTTGAATCAAACTCGTTTCTCTATGGTATCTACATTTTCCAAATATAAGAGAATTTTTTGTGTTTTCTTTCATTTTCTGCTTGAATTCAGATTTTTATGAACATTCATCTGATTTTATATCTCATTTAGTAATATTTTAAATCTATGAATTCTTGCTTAATAATATTTATTTCATGTTATGTTATGTCACATTTTTCTTTGGTTTTATGTTTGATTGGTAGGAAAGATTTTTTTTCATTTTTATTTATTTTTTATTGTGAAAATACTGTACAGAGGGGTTACAATTACATGGGTAAGATAATGAGTACATTTCTTATCAAGCATTGTAGCCTCCTACTTTGTTTCCCCTTCCCATCTCTTCCCAGCCTCCCCCCCAATCCTCCCCCCACCCCCCCCACCCCCGTCCCTGCACCAAAGTTGTAAAGTTCGTTTTCGACTTAACGACTTGTACTTCTCATTGTTGCAATGGGTCCACCTGTATCCCTATTTAAACGATTTGTCTTTCCCCTTCCCCTCCACAAATTATACCGACATCAAATACAGTGAAAGCAGGGGTTATATTGTGGGGGAGGGACATACAAAGCAACAAAGAAATAATCTTATAAATGCGTTAGAAACAAATGCATGAAAGAAAAAAAAACATTTAACTACATATCTTAGGGTTCATTTTCCTAACATCACCTTATCTGACCTTTTCTGCTTGACTTGTACATATACTAGATATTTCAAATAAGGGAAACCATGGGACCTATGTTTTTTTGGGCCTGGCTTACTTCACTTAATATAATTTTTTCCAAGTCTTTCCATTTCTTAACAAATGGGGCAATGTCATTCTTTCTGATGGAGGCATAGAATTCCATTGTGTATATATACCACATTTTCTTGATCCATTCATCTACTGAGGGGCATCTGGGTTGGTTCCATATCTTAGCTATAGTAAATAATGCTGCAATAAACATAGTTGTGCTGGTAGATTTAGTGGTAGGAAAGATTTTTACCAATTAAAATTTTTTGACTGTAATTTTGGTTTAGTGTATTTTGTGACTCTATGTGGTTGCTACCAGTTTAGGTAATCATGAAGTATCTTATTTGTTAAATTAATAGTAACAGGTAATGTTCTCTAGGTAGGAGTTGGAAGGTTTTTCTACACTTTTTTGTACATTTTTTATTGTAAAAATGCTGTACAGAGGGGTTACAGTTACATGAGCAAGGTAATGAGTATATTTCCTATTGAGCATTGTTGCCTCCTCCTTTGTTTCCCCCTACCATCCCTTCCCTCCTCACCTCCACAACTACCCTCTTTTCCCCCACTGAAGTTCTATATCTTTTAATTTAGAATTTTTTCATCCATTTGTATATCACAGTTCATGTTATTTTATATCTGTTATTTTGCAGGTGTCTTTGGCTTTATGATCTAATATTATTTCTGAAAAATTTTAAAATTTTGTTTCTTGATTATTTTTTTCTTTTCTCTGAATGTAACAGTACACATCATTTTACTAAGGCCCTTCCCTGTCTTCCTGGGAGGCAGTATCTTTCCCAAATCATTGCTTCAGTGCACTTTTAGGTGCCAGGCTCCTTCATTTTCTAGTATCCACAGGTCTTAGGTTGTACTCTTATTTTCTTCAAAAGGGGTGAAACTTTTCTGGTGGTAATTTTAGTTTGTATCTTTTACTCTTAGGCTTCTGGAGCTTTCTCTTCTTTTCCACAGTGTTTGCCTGTTAGTTAGTTTTTTTTTTTTTTTCAGCCAGATCTGGACTCTTGGTATAGGATGCTTTGTTCTCTTATGTACATGCAAATTAAGCTTCGTGATATGTTCTGTTTTCTCTCTCCATGTTCTGGTTGCTGTCTTTATTGAATAATATGGTTTCTAGATGTTATATGAATATTTTTAGATCTAGGCAGGCACATGTATTCACTAAAATCCCTGTATACTCTTTTTTTATAACAAAGATAAAGGACACCAAAGCATGAAGATCTGTCCTATTAAGAAAGTAAGATGACAAGATGAGAGCTGAGCAATAAAGTATGATACGTAATGGTACTTAGTACAATTTTCTTTCTAATCAATTTTCTTTTCTTTTTCTTGCTTTTTTTTCTTTTTGTTAGTCATGGGACTTGAACTCTGGGCCTGGGTGTTGACCCTGGGCTCTTCAGCTCAAGGCAAGTGCTCTACCACTTGAGCCACAGCACCACTTCTGGACTTCTGGTGGTTAATTAAAGAGAAGAGTCTCTTGGACTTTGCTGCCTGGGCTGACTTTGAACTACGATCCTCAGATGTCAGCCTTCTGAGTAGCTAGGATTACAGGTGTGAACCACTGGTGCCCCAATCAATTTTCATTTTAATTCAAGTAGCTTCTACTTATATAGATTAGCTTCAAATATACAGATATGTGATGTCAACTGCATTCTGAAAAATGTAATTGAGTACATATACTATTCTCTGAGAAGACCACCAACATAAATCTAGATTTAGAATTGTTGAATACATAAAATATTAGTGAAAAATCAGCTTTGAAAAATGTCTTTGGATCTGAAACAGTCTAAAAATGACAGCTGATTTGTTATGTAGGGAGAAATAATGAGGAAGTAATTTCTCTCTGTTAATGATTTGGGGATAGTATATGAGTACGTGCGCAGGTGAGGTTGGTATCCCAGTGGATATTATTTTGTACTGGTCTGTTAAAAAGGAAGAATGCAATACGGTGGATACAGGTGGACCCATTGCAACAATGAGATGTACAAGTCGTTATGTCGAAAAATGAACTTCACAACTTTGGTGCGGAGTAGGGGGGAGGAGGGGAAGGGATGGGAAGGGGAAACAAAGGAGGAGGCTACAATGCTCGATAAGAAATGTACTTATTATCTTGCCCATGAAATTGTAACCCCTCTGTACAGTATTTTCACAATAAAAAAATTAAAAAAGGAAGAATGCTAGCTAGGTGCCAGTGGCTCACTCTTGTAATCCTATATCCTCAGGAGGCTGAGATCTGAGGGCCATGGTTTGAAGCCAGCCTGGGCAATAAAATACTCTGAAAAAGCCAGAAGTGGTGCTGTTACTCAAATGGTAGAAAGCTAGCCTTATGCACACAGAGGTTCAGTAACAGAGGCCAGACCCTAAATTCAAACCTCAGGACAATAAAAAAAAATCAGGAAGAATGTTTTCTCATGAGTTCAATCAAGGAACAAATAACATTGTAATGCCTCTTAATTCTGAACAACCCAATAAGGAAAACTAAAATTATATTTTATCCCCATGCATTTTTATTTTTGGTGAAATTCTCTGAGAAATATGAATAGAAAGAGACGCACAATGTATTTTTCTTTGAAAGAATAATGTACCTGTATGGTAATAAAACATAATTTTTTTTTACTTTTAAAGAGACTTTTAAAATATCATCACATTTTAACTCGCCAAGTTATTGACAAGTTATCATATTCTTGGTTATTTAGTTGAAAATACAATTCTGTAATATGTGTAAATATAAATTTTGAACGATGGAATTATTTGAGATATCGAGACAGTTTATGTTTAATGTGTACATGATTACCATAAACATACTACAGAAGGAAAAAATGTTCCTCTGGAACATTAGCCATATGGCTGATACTCCATAAACAAGAGCAAAACAAATAAAAAGAACATAGCTTTTATTCTGGTAGAGTACTTGAGGTAAAGTACTACTGTGCAGTAAGGACATAGAAGATATATCTTCAAACACAGAGGCCAATATTACGTTATAGAGAAGGGAAGAAAGCACACTGAATCTGACATTTTGTCTCCCCAGAGAGAGAAAGGAAAGACCAAAAGAAGTAAAATAAGAGGCAAAAAATAGACATATTACGGCTTCTAAAACAGAAATGCACAAGATCATTTGGGAATAGTATAACAAATACATGCCAGAAAATTTGAAAGCATAAAGACATAAGCAGTTTTCACCAATATAATCTACCACTATTAAATCATTTCTTGTCAATCTTATTACCCCTTCCTGCAAGACAAGAAATGTACTCATTACCTTACTTACGTAACAGAAACCCCTTTGTATATCAACTTGACAATAAAAAATATTAAATCATGAAGACATAGAAAACATGAATAGAATAGTAATGATTGATGAAATTGAATTAATAATTAAGTCTCACAACAAAGAGGAGTCAGGACTGTCAGAATGTTTAATTTTACTAAGCCATCAAAGTATTATTACCCAATTACTTCAATACTAATATCAGAAGGAGTCTTTCTAATTTCCTCAATACTAATATCATACAAGAACACAACAAACAAAACATTAAAAAGGAAATGGGGAGGGAAAGAAAACTAAAGACCAGTGTTCCTGATACAGGTAGATGTAAAGATTATCAGCAATCGATAGGAAATGTATTAAATACCTTACTCATGTAACTGTAACCCCTCTGTACAGTATCTTTACAATAAAATATGTATAAAAAAGATTATCAGCAAAGCATTACAAACTAAATTCAAGTGCACATTAAAAAGTTTGTATATCACAATCAAGGAGGATGCATCCAAGAGGTGCTATGTTGCTTGAAGTTCTTGCAAGTTAATAAATATAATAATCACATCAATAGAATAAAGACCATAAGATAATCTGAATAGATATAAAAATATTACTAAAATGCAGTTTCATTTCATGATGAAAACACTCAGTGAATGAAGTATAGAAGAAATGTATCATTACATAATAAAAGCTATATATGACAAGCCTACAGCCAACACCATAATGAATGTTGAAAAATTAAAACTGGGAAGTGTTTTCTCTAACTTTGGAACTCTATAAGGGTGGTACTTTTTACCACAGTTATTCAACAGACTATTCGAAGTTTAGACAGAGAAATTAGAGGGAAAAAATTAAAGGCATAAAAATAGGAAGGGAAGATACGTGTTGAAAATGATGACTATGGACCTGGTTGTCTAAACACATAAAATCATGGAGAGGAGGGCCCCAAATTTACCTCTCTATGTGTATGAATATTTTTCCATTCCTCCCATAAACATAACCAGAATATGCTATGCCCTCCAACTTCTTAGAAATGGACCTTTCTAGTAGTAGCAGTTATGTCTTCATTCTTTTCTATGGGCAGTGATTTATATTTAGGCAGTAAAGAAGCTTCACAATAGCAAAACTGCCTTGATTAATTTAGAGTTCTTAAAGTTGGGAAAGACCAGATTGTTGTATTAGCCATAGACCTATTCATAATAATAATTGTATCATATTTATAAGATTAGAAGATGCGAAAGAACAGAGATAAAATGTGAACATTTCATGGTATTCTCCCTTTAAAAAAAAGTATTCCTCAGATCACTACCAGGAAAAAGCACACAGTTGCTGAGATATTCTGCCTCTTTTAAAATATTTAAAACTTACTTTGTAAAGTAATCTTTAGGAGAATAGCTCTGACGTTTTGTGTTTAATTGCTTTAGAAGTATGAAAACATGTGAAGGATGTATCTTTCTGTACTGTGGGGTTAATTTCACATTTTTGAAAAGATACAAGAGAAAGCTATAAACAATAAAAATATATGGTTTTTTGTCAGATAAAATTTCTACATTTTAGAAGATTGTTAGTTACATTGTGATTACAAAAACATATTTATTCAGTTCAGATCGGAACTATTTTCACTTGAAAGAACAGCCAGAAATTTGAAAAGCTCAATAACTTTTAAAGTAGGAGTGGCAACCCCTTCAAACATAGAGTACATGTAAACATGATATTCAATGGCTTTGTCATGAAATCTAGTGTCAGATAAATATAAAAGTTTACATTCTATTTTTCATTAGTCTATTTGCTGGAGTACTGGATTATATTATATTATGTTACATCACACAGCCAATATTTATTGAAACTTTCATTATGCTAACATGTCTGTGATCTTATTGTACTTTATTTTTCCCTTGGAGAGAAAGTATCTGTTTAGGCCTTTGAATAAAATCCACTGAAGTCTGTGGCATTTTTAAACAATATTGTGTCATATGTCATTCAAAATAAAGATATCTGCACATTCAGCTTTGTTGTGGCACTATGCATGATAGTAATGGCACAGAATTAGCTGGTGAAACAATAGCAAGAAAGAAAAAAAACATTTGAGTCCCTATCTTGGGGTTCATTTCATTTAACATCAACTTATCTGACCATTTCTGCTTGTCTCAGAAATATACTAGTTATTACAAATAAGGGACCTATGAGATGTACAAGATGTTATGTCAAAAAATGAACTTTACAATTTTGGTGGGGTGGGGTGCCCAGGGCTGGGGTGGGGGGAGATGGGAAGGGCTGATAAGGGGAAACAAAGGAGGAGGCAACAATGCTTGATAAGAAATGCACTCATTACCTTGCCCATATAATTGTAACCCCTCTGTACAGTATTTTCACAATTAAAAAAAATTAGCTGGTGAATGCAAGAAGAAACTGTGATATCTACACACATATAAACACATACATATATTTGTGTATCTATATATGTATGTGTGTGTATATATAGAGAGAATTACTCAGCCATTAAGAAGAATGAAATCATTTAATTTTCAAAAAGAGTAGACGGGATTGTAGATTAACATGTTAAAATAAACCTGTCTGTGCAATATCATATGTTTTCATATGGAATCTTAAAAAATACATGAATGCAGAGGAAGTAGTATTTGGGAAGTAGAAGAACAGGACCAAGAGAAGGAGGGAAAGGTGAGGAATTTAGTAATAGGAATGAATATAATTTAACTGTATTATATAGTTGTCATGACATCCGCTTTTTTGCACAATGATTATATACTAGTAAAAAGAAAACATGTAATAGGAAACAAAGGGAAAAGAACCTACTGGTAAGGGCATTGATTTCGATGACATTTCTAATTTTTTTTTGATTCAGAGTTTTTCTTTCAAGTACTGAGCACAAAGAGGAAATGAAAGAAAATGAAACTGAAAAGCAAAGAAAGTCACAAATTCACATTAATTCTGTTTGGGGCACTGACATCAATTTGTGGACCTCAGTAATGCTGTTCCTCACTCTGTTCTATTTCTATTTCAGATATTCCTATCACAGTGGTCATTGGCTGGGACCCATGTCTTGAGATAGGGATCCCTTCTGGACTAATTTGAAACTCTGTGAGCATGTATAGAAAATGAACTGAGTCCTGAGCCTGTGTGGAGGTTGGAGGTTGCATACTCTATGGAGTACTGAGTGGGAACGGCATTAGCACTTAATGTTAAAAAAATCCCCAGGAGTTGTTTTAAAGCAGACCTTCAAAATTATAAGATAGTCAGGTTTATATTAACTTATTTGCAGTGGAAAAATGTTAACCTCTAATTTTAAAAACTCAGGTTATAGATACAACATTTTCTTATTTCTGTTCCTTTGATTATAAGATAATAAACCCCTAATTCAATAAAAAAGCAATAAAAAAGAGAGGAGTGAATTCCACTCTAAACCAAGTATATATATTTTTATCATACAATACTATTGATATTTATAATATTGAAATTGTAATAGCTTAACTTATATATAAACTATTACACATTACAAAGCTTTTACACAATGGTATAACTTGGAGAAAATTTTAAATTTAATATTCATATAGTAGACATTGGTTAATGAATTATTTTATACAGTTTAAGAAATTATAAAATAGTTTACCACACTTTTTAACATACATAAAATCTATCTTCTTTTAATCATTGTTGTTTTCAATGTAGACATGATAGAAACTTCAAGAAAATATAAAATAATAAGGAACTGCTAAATTTTTCCCACATTTTTGTTATCTTTTGACAAGATCCTTTTATGATAAAAACTCTGGAAAAGCTAGAAATGCATGGAACATTCCTCAATATAATGAAAGTTGTTTATGACAAACCTACATCTAATATTATACTTAATAGTAAAAGGCTAAAAAGATTTCATTTAAAATCAGAAACACTGCAAGGTTTCTGTTTACTTCTCTTCAATATAGTACTGGAATTCCTAATGAGCAATAAGTCAAGAGAAAGATATAAAGTAGATCTAAGTAGGAAAAGAAGAAGTAAAACTATCCCCTTTTCTGGATGATATGATCTTACATTTCAAGGGCCCTACAGACCCCTTCCCCAGGCTACTAGAATGGATTGAAAACTTGGTAAACTATCAGGGTATAAAATTAACCCTCCAAAAGTCAGTAGTTTTTCTGTATGATAACAATGTGAAGATTGAGACTAAGAAAAGCACCTCCATTTGCAATAATCTAAAAACTTAAGTAAGAATGTGAAGGCCCTGTTGAATGAAAACTATAACAATTTGAAGAAAATTGAAGAGGACATAAGTTCTTCCATGCTCTTGGACTGGCAGAATTAATATTGTAAAAATGGAAGTACTGCATAAAGCAACCTACAAATTCAATGAGATACTCATCAGAATCCCAGCATTATTCTTCAAATAATGCTGAAAACAATCCCGAAATTCACATGGAACAACAGAGGTCCATGAATCACAGAAGCAATCCTTAGGAGAAAAAGTAGGCCTGAGTACTTACAGAACAGAAGACACAGAAATAAACCCACAAACATATAGTCATCCAATATTCAATAGAGGAACCAAAAACATAGTCTGGGAGAAAGTCAGCTCCTTCAACAAATTGTACTGGGAGAAAACTGGTTATCCACACATAGAAAACGGAAACTGCATTCTTATCTAACACCTTGTATCAGCATCACTTCAAAATGAATCAAAGACCTCAGTGAAAGGCCTGAAACCAGGAAAGTATTTCTGGAAGCAGTAAGAGAAACATTAGGAAATTTTGGCACTTGCTGTTGAAACTTTCATAAGTAAATCAAAGAAACTTTCTAAGCAAATCAAAGAAACACTTGATAAATGGGATTGCATCAAACTAAAGTTAGGTTCTGCATGGCAAAGGACAGAGCCAGTAAGCTAAGAAGATAGGCTACAGGGTGGGAGAAGATTTTTGCCACGTATGCACCAGAAAAAGAAGTAAATATGGCCAATAGCCATTGGAAGAAATGCTTAACATCTCTGATCATAAAGGAGATGCAAATCAAAACAACATGAAGATTCCACCTCACCCCAATTCGAAGCAACAATTGAGATGTACAAGATGTTATGTTGAAAAACGAACTTTACAACTTGGGAGGGCAGGGATGGTAAGGGGAAACAAAGGAGGCAACAATGCTTGATAAGAAATGTACTCATGGGCTGGGAAGGCGGCTCAGTGGTAGGGCGCTTGCCTGCATGCCTGAGGCCTTGGGTTTGATTCCTCAGCACCACATAAGCAGAAAATAAAAGCCAGAAGTGGCGCTGTGGCTCAAGTGGTAGAGCGCTAGCCTTGAGCTGAAGAGCTGAGGGACAGCGCCCAGGCCCAGAGTTCAGGCCCCACAAACGGACCCCTCCCCCCAAAAAAAGAAATGTACTCATTACCTTGCTCATGTAATTGTAACCCCTCTGTACGGTATTTTCACAATAAAAAGCTTATTAATAATAATAAAAAAGAAAACTAACAATAACAGATGCTGGCAGGGATGTGGCCAAAAAGGAGCTCTAATACATTGTATGTGGAAATGTGAACTTCTTTAACCACTCTGGAAAGCACTACGGAGGTTTCTCAAAACAAAATAGAAAGAAAAAGAAAGAAAGAAAGAAAGAAAGAAAGAAAGAAAGAAAGAAAGAAAGAAAGAAAGAAAGAAAGAAAGAAAGAAAGAAAGAAAGAAGAAAGAAGAAAGACAAATAGAAATAAACAAACAAACATAGAACTACACTATGATCCAGCAAGTAGACATTTATTGAAAAGATTACAAACCAGGGCACAGTAAAGCCACCAGCACAATCATGTTGATTGTTGCACTATTCACCATGGTCAAGGTATGGAATCAGCTGGAATGCCACTCAATGGACAAATGGATAGAGAATATATGGTATATGTACAAAATTTTACTCCTCTATGAGAAAGAACAATATTGTATTATTTGTAAAGAAATGAAAAAATTATGCTAAGTGAAATAAGTCAGGCCAGAGTGACAAAGGTTGCTAGGTTTCTCTCATATGTAGAAGCTAGAATTAATTTTTTTCAAAGAATTATTTTTTTAAGTCTATTTATTTTTTAAAGTTTATTTTATTATAGTTACATAAGGTAATGAGTACATTAGAGTTAACTTATAAGTTCATAAATAAATACATTGAGTGCCATGCAAGTGTATACAAATGTATTAATTGAAATATAGTAGTTTCAAGGGATATCTCAAATAGTGTAATACCTTAGAAAGGCAAAAACATCGCCCTGATTGTTAGGAAATGGAAAGACTTGGAAAAATTATATTAAGTGAAGTAAGCCAGGCCCAAAGAAACATAGGTCCCATGGTTTCCCTTATTTGCAATAACTAGTATATGTCTGAGACAAGCAGAAAATCTCAAATGACCAGATACATATGACCAGATAAGATGATGTTAAGTGAAATGAACTCCAAAATAGGGACACAAGTGTTTTTTTCTTTCTTGCTATTGTTTCTAACATATTTATAAGGTACCATGTGATTTCTTTGTTGCTTTGTATGTTCCTCCCCCACGGTATAATCCCTGTTTTCACTGTATTTGATGTTGGTGAAATTTGTGGAGGGGAAGGGAAAAAACAAATTATTTAAATAGGGATACAGGTGGACCCATTGCAACAATGAGATGTACAAGACACTATGTTGAAAAATGAACTTTACAGCTGGGCGCAGGTGGCTCATGCCTGTAATCCTAGCTACTCAGGAGACTATCTGGGGACCACAGTTCAAAGCCAGCCCTGGAAGGACAGTCTGTGAAATTCTTATCTCCAATAAAATGCCAGAAAACTGGAAGTGGTGCTGTGGCTCAAGTGGTAGAGTGCTAGCCTTGAGCTGAAGAGCTGAAGGACAGCACCCAGGCCCAGAGTTCAAGCCCTACGACTGACAAAAACAAAACAAAAAACCTCACAACTTTGTTTTATTAATTATTCTTTTAGATTTATTAGTCTTTTGTTCTGCTCTAATCTTTATTTCTTTCCACTTTCCAATTTGGAATTTGGCTAATTCTCATTTTTCTTAGGAATTTTTATTTTATTGTAAAGATGCTGTACAGAGGGGTTATAGTTACATGAGTAAGGCAATGAGTATATTAGTTGTTGATCATTGTTACCCCTTCCCTTGTTGTTGTCCCGGTGCTACTATCTCTTCCTTCCCTTACCTCCATTCCATCCCCCCTCATCTACTTCCCCCCATCCTAGTTGTAAAGTTCATTTCCAATATACTGTCCCATGGGTATCATTGTTGCAATGGGCATCCTGTGTCAGTGTTTCAGCATTTTGTTATTCTCTTTCCCCTTCCCAGATTAGACAAGTATATATAGAAGATGCAAGGTACCAAATCCAAGTACAATGATAAGAGGGGATATGCCTATGCCATAAGGGAAAGAACATAGAATGGAAAAAACAATAAATACAAAATAAAATCACATGGTCCATTTAAAATAATAACAATAAAGACAGAACTCTTGTGTCCATATCTTGGGGTTCATTTAACATAGCATCATCTTATAATGGCATATGTACTTGGCTTTTGAGCTTTTCAGCTCATCTGATAAGATTATCCTATATGTATACTAATTATTGCAAATAAGGGAAACCATGGGACCTAAATTTCTTTGGGACTTGGTCACTTCACTTAATATGATTTTTTCCAAGTCTTTCCACTTCCTAACAAATGGGGCAGTATTGTTCTTTCTGATGGAAGCATAGAATTCCATTGCATATATATATATATATATATATATATATATATAGATCAAGAAAATGTGATATATATATATATATATATATATATCACATTTTCTTGATCCATTCATCTACTGAGGGGCATCTGGGTTGGGTTGGTTCCATATCTTAGCTATGGTAAATAATGCTGCAACAAACATAGTGTTGTGCTGGTAGCTATAGTATGGCCTTGCTTGTGATTGTTGGAGTAAATGCTCAAAAGTGGGATTGCTAGGTCATAGGGGAGCTCTATGTGTACTCTTTTGAGGAAACTCCATTCTGCTTTCCAAAGTGGTTGGACAAATTTACACTCCCACCACAATGCAGTAGGGTTCCCTTTTGGCCATATCCCCTCCAACATCTGTTGCTATTAGATTTCTTGATTGTAGCCATTTTAACTGGGGTAAGGTGGAATCTCAACGTTGTTTTGATTTGCATTTCTTTTATGGCTAGAGAAGTTAAGCATTTCTTCATGTGTCTATTGGCCATTCTTACTTCTCTTCAGAGATGTCTCTCTTTAAGTCTTTTTTTAATATCTGTTTTCTATTGTAAAAATACTGTACAGAGTGGTTACAGTTACCTGAGTGAGGTAATGAATCCATTTCCTGTCAAGTATTGCTACACCCTATTTTACTTTCCCCCTAACATCCCTTTCATCCCTACCTCCCCAACTACTCCTTTCCCACCCCCTCGCCCTCCTGAAGTTGTAAAGTTCATTTTCAACATAGTATATTGTATATCTGAATGTTACAAAGGGTCTACCTGTATCCCTATTTCGGCATTTTATTTCCCTTCCCTTCCCCAAATTAGAGAAATGTATATACAAGATGCAGGGCACCTGAATCAAATTCAGTGAAAACAGGGGTATACCATGGGGGAAGAACATACAAAAGAAACAAAAAATCACACAGTACATTATAAATACATTAAAAATCAATTGCAAGAAATCAAAAACTATATGTGTCCCTATCTTGGGGTTGATTTCACTTAACATCATCTTAAATAGTCATATGTACATAGCTTTTGACCTTTTCTGCTTTGTCCTAGCCATATACTAATTATAAGGGGAACCATGGGACCTATGTTTCTTTGGGCCTGGCTTACTTCACTTAATATAATTTTTTCCAACTTTTTCCATTTCCTAACAAATGGGGGGATGCCATTCTTCCTGATGGAGGCATAGAATTCCACTGTGTGTGTGTGTGTGTGTGTGTGTGTGTGTGTGCGCGCGCGCGCGCGCGTATGTGTGTGTGTATATATATGATGTATGCATATATATGTATATATATATACCACATTTCTTTTCTTTTTTAAAAAAATATACCACATTTTCTTGATTCATTCATCTACTGAGGGACATCTAGGTTGGTTCCATATATTAGCTATGGTATATAAAGTTCCAATGAACGTAGTTGTGCTGGTAGCTTTAGTATGAGCTTGTTTGTGATCATTTGGGTAAATGCTAAAAAGTGGGATTGCTGGGTCATTGAGGAGTCCTTTGAAGAACCTCCATAAAGCTTTCCAAAGTGGTTGAATGAGTTTACACTCCTACCAACAATTCAGTGGGGTTCCCTTTGGCCACATCCCCTCCAGAATCTGTTGTTACTAGATTTCTTTTTTTTTAAATTAGGTTTGCATTGTGAAAATGTGTACAGAGGGGTTAGAGTTACATGGACAAGGTAATGAGGGCATTTATTATCCAGCATTGTTGCATCCTCCTTTGTTTTTTCCCTACCATCCCTTCCCTCCTACCTCTTCAGCTACCCACTCCTACCACCCCTCCCACCCCCACTCCCACCACCTAAATTGTAAAGTCCAGTTTTCAACATAATGTCTTGTACATCTCATTGTTGCAACAATGGGTACTCCTGTATTCCTATTTAGACATTTTGTTTTTTTCCTTCCCTTCCTCAAATTATACCAACATCAAATACAGTGAAAACAGGGGTTGTACCGTTGAGGGGGGACATACAAAGCAACAAAAAAAATCATGTGGTACCTTATAAATACTAGAAACAATAGCAAGGAAAAAAAAAACTTGTGTCCTTATCTTGGAGTCATTTCGCTTAACATTATTTTATCTGACCTTTTCTACGTGTCCCAGACATATACTAGTTATTTCAAATAAGGGAAACCATGGGACCTATGTTTCTTTGGGCCTGGTTTACTTGACTTAATATAATTTTTTCCAAGTCTTTCCATTTCCTAACAAATGGGGCGATGTCATTGTTTCTGATGGAGGCGTAGAATTCCACTGTGTGTGTGTGTGTGTGTGTGTGTGTGTGTGTGTGTTTGTGTATATACATATATATATATATATATATATATATATATATATATATATATATACATACCACATTTTTTTGATCCATTCATCTCCTGAGGGGCATCTGGGTTGGTTCCATATCTTAGCTATGGTAAATAAGGCTGCAATAAACATAGTCATGCTGGTAGCTTTAGTGTGGTCTTGTTTGTGATCATTTGGGTAAATGCCCAAAATGGGATTGCTGGGTCATAGGGGAGCTCTAAGTGGAGTCTTTTGAGGAACCTCCATACTGCTCCCTTCTGTCCACATCCCCTCCAGCATCTGTAGTTATTAGAGTTCTTGATTATAGCCATTCTAACTGGGGTGAGGTGGTATCTCAATGTTGTTTTGATTGGCATTTCTTTTATGGCTAGGGAGCATTTCTTCATGTGTCTGTTGGCCATTTTTATTTCCTCTTCAGAGAAGTTTCTCTTTAAGTGTTTAGCCCACTTAATAATACATCAGTTATTTCTTTGAGGATTTTTTTTGTGAGAATACCATACAGAGGAGTTACAATTACATGGGCAAGATAACGCATACATTTCTTATCAAGCATTGTTGCCTCCTCATTGTTTCCCCTTCCCATCCCTTCCTCCCACCCCCCCATCCATCCTCTCCCCTACTCCCACCCGATCCTCCCTCCATCCCCCACCAAAGCTGTTAAGTTCGTTTTTCGACATAACGACTTGTACATCTCATTGTTGCAATGGGTCCACCTGTATCCCTAGTTAAACGATTCGTTTTTTTCCCCTTCCCCTCCACAAATTATACCAACATCAAAAACAGTGAAAGTATAGGTTATACTGTGGGGGAGGGACATACAAAGCAAGATAGAAATCGTCTTATAAATATGATAGAAACAATTGCATGAAAGGGAAAAAAAAACAAAAAAAATTTGAATACTTATCTTGGGGTTCATTCCCCTAACATAAACTTATCTGACCTTTTCTGCTTGACTCAGACATATACTATTTATTGCAAATAAAGGAAACCATTTCTTGTTGGACAATTTAATGTTTTGAGTTCTAAATATATTTTAGATATGAGACCCTTGTCCACTGTATGGCTAGTGAAGATCTTTCCCCAATCCATGAGCTTTCTATTGATCTTGCTAGCTAAGTCCTTTGCTATGCAGAAACTCTGCAGTTTCATGCAATCGTATTTGTCCAACTTTCTTTGATTTGTTGTGTTTTTGGATCTATATTAAGAAAATTTTGGCTTGTGCCAAGGAGTCCTAGAGTTTTTCCTATTCTTTCCTGTAATGTTTTGAGGGTGTCTGCTTTGACTTCGAGGTCTTTGATCCATTTGGAGTTGATTCTGGTGCAGGGTGATATATAAGGATCTAGCTTTAGTTTTCTACAGGTGATTAACCAATTTTGGCAGCACCGTTTACTCAAGAGGCTGACTTTCTTCCATTCTATTTTTTTTTAGCTCCCTTATCAAAGATTTGTTGGCTATAGTTCTGTGGGCTCATTTCTGGGTTTTCAGTTCTATTCCATTGGTCCTCAGGTCTGTTCTTGTGCTGGTACCAAGCTTTTTTGATTACTTTGGCTTTAGAGTAGAGTTTGAAATTTTGTTTTGATATTCCTCCAGCACTGTTCTTTCTGTTAAGGATTGTTTTTGCTATTTGGGGTCTTTTATCATTCCATGTGACTTTTTGGGTTGCTTCTATTTCATTGAAGAATGAGGTTGGTATATTGATAGGTGTCACATTGAATTTGTAGATAGCCCTTGGAAGTATTGCCATTTTCACAATGTTATTCCTCCTAATCCAGGAGCTTGGGAGGGTTTTTCCACTTTTTAAGTTCCGCTTTAATATTCTTTTTTAGGCTTTTAAAGTTTTCATTATAAAGGTCCTTCCCTATAGTTTATACCTAGGTATTTTATATTTGTGGGGCTATTACAAAAGAACCATTGATTTTTGAGGGTTAATTTTATACCCTGCTTCTTTGCCAAAGTTTGAATCAGCTTGAGTAATTTGGATTTGGAGTCAATGGGATTCTTTAAATACCAGATCACATCATATGCATAGAGGGAAAGTTTTACTTCAGCTTTCCCTAGTTGGATCCCCTTTATGTTTGCATCTTGCCTTATTGCTAGGAATTCTAATACTAATTTGAAGAGACGTAGAGAGATTGGACATCCTTGTCTCGTTCCTGAGTTTAGAAGAAATGGCTTTAGTTTTTTGCCATTAGGTACAATGCTGGCTGTAGGTTTGTTATACACAGCCCTTATGGATTGATAGTTTTTCAAGAGCCTTCATCATAAAGGGGTGATGGATCTTGTCAAATGCTTTTTCTGCATCTATTGCATCTTTTTAAATCTTTAGCCCACTTGTTGATGGGGTGGTTGTTTCTTATAGAATTTGTTGTCAGAGGGTTAAATTTTTGAGTTCTAAATATATTTTAGATGTGAGTATCTTGTCTTTTTTATAGCTAGTGAAGATCTTCCAATCCTTGAGCTATTGATCTTACTAGCTATGTCCTTTGCCATGCAGAAGCTCTGCAATTTCATGCAATCCCATTTGTCCAACCGTTCTTTGATTTATTGTGTTTCTGTGTCTCTATTAAGGCACAAAATTAGGCCACTTATTTGAGATCTCTGTCATAGGTATAAATATGATTAAGGTTAATAATTTTAATAATTTTCTTAATTTCTTCCACAAGTTTGTATTAGAAAACAAAAGTGTGTTTTAATTTTGCAATGGAATCTTGTTAGTGCAGTCTTTTATCCGAATTCTCTATTAAACAGTGAAAGGTATAAAGATATAAAGGTATAAAATGATGTCTTGTATTCCACATCAAATTAAAAGAAAAAAGAGTCCATTTATATTAGTTCTGGTTTCTGGCTACCTGGCAATTTTGCTCAGTCACATATAAAATCTTTACAAGTTTGTACTTTGATACTCAGAGAACAACCTGAATAGTTCTTATAACATGATTTTCCTACATGTAAGAGCTAAAAATATTCAAATACATATTGAAGGAATGTAGTTTATGGTAGAACAATATGAGTAGGTAAAAAATGTTAACTTATTTCGCTTAACTTCATCTTATCTGGCTTTTGACCTTTTCTACTTGTCTCAGGCATATACTAGTTATTGCAAAAAGGGAAAACCATTAAGTGAAATGAACCCCAAGATAGGGACACAAATGGTTTTTTCTTTCTTGCTATTGTTTCTAACATATTTATAAAGTACCATGTGGTGTTTATGGTTGCTTTGTATGTTTTTTCCCCATGGTATAACCCCCTTTTCACTGTATTTGATGTCTGTATAATTTGGGAAGGGAAGGGAAAGAGCAAAATGTTTAAATAGGGATACATGTTGAACCACTGTAACAATTAGATGTACAAGACGCAATGTTGAAAAACAAACTTTACAATTTAGGCAGGGGGAGAAGGGTGTAGTGGAGGTGGGAGGAAAAGAATGGTAGGGGAAAAACAAAGGAGGAGGCAACAATGCTTGATAAGAAATGTACTAATCATTACCTTGCTCATGTAAGTGTAATCCCTCTGTACAGTATTTTCACAATAAAAAACTTATTAAAAACATTAACTTAATATTTTAGAACTTTACCTTTCATGAAGATCACTGGATCTCGTTCTTTTTCTTTTGCTTCTGTATAGTTTTCAAGTAATTCTTTTCTAAGAAAAGTACCATTCATGAAAAATGGCTTCAGGTTTTGTTGATGATTCGTGAATTCATAGCCAGTAAAACAGTCTAGTGAGTCAAGAATGAATAAAAAGACTGAAGTTACAAACAAGGTAAAGATTAGGGATTTGTAAAGTAGAAGCTTTATTTATCACAAAAGCAAGTAAGCATTGTATTAATTCCTATCCTTTTGCCTCTGCAAACATTTCTATTGACTCATGCCATTAACCAAGATTTTTTTCCTTATCTTTTTTTATGATTTTCTTTAAAACTCTATAGACATACATACTCATGAGAAGCCATGAAACAAGGACTGAAGTACAAAACTTCAAAAACAGAGAGGTTGCAATTACATAAGTCAGGCAATGAGTACATCATTTCCTTTTGAGCAGTGTCACCCCCTTCTTTATTCTCTTCCAGTGTTCTCCCTCCTTGTTATCCTCTCCTACAAGGTGTATAGTTCATTTCCAACATAGTGTCTAGTAGGTTTCATTGTTGAATTGGTTTATCCTTTGTCCCTTTGTCTTCTGCGCTTCTTCTTCATCTCCCCACATCAGATAATCTTATATGCAAGAAATGTACATGGGTGGTTTAGTGATAGAAGTCTCATTTGTAATTTTATTCCAAATAGTATTGTCCTTGGACACATTAAAAGAGATACCTAGAACAGTGAGCATATAGATCAAGATAAGACCTTACAAAAGAAGAGTCTAGAGATCTAGGATTTGCTCAATTTATGGTGGCTTTATGGTTAGCAGGCCCAGGAAGACTCTGTTCTTAAACTTCCCAATGGCTTCTGAATTCTGCAGTAATCTCTTGAAAAGAGTATAACAATGTGCTTCAGAGACAGGAGCCAGTAGCTCATACCTATAATCCTAGCAAATTAAGAGGCTGAGATCTGAGGATCATGGTTCCAAGCCAGCAGGAGCAGCAATGTCTGAGACTCTTACCTCCAATTAACCATCAAAAGCCAGAAATGGTAGAACACTAGCCCTGAGCAAAGAAAAGCTCAAGGACAGTTCCCAGACCCTGAGTTCAAGACCCAGGACTGGCATCAATCAATCAATCAATGAATCAATCAGCAAACCTGAAATGTATTTTGTCAGAACAGCCTAATAAACTTTCTCTAAAACTCAGCTCTGTTTTTGTTTGTTTGTTTCAGCTCTGCTTCTCTTTGTCTTAAGTAAAGACTGAGAAAGTCATTCTCTTAACTCATGCATTCACAAACACTATCTTTGTCTTTCTTTAGAATCATGAATTGCATATATTAAATTATTTCTATTAAATGTATATGAGTTATTGAGTTAAGATGAACCTATTCTGCAACATAAATATGAAGTCTAATTAAGCTTTATGTGTTATAGACAGTACTTTAGGACACATATTTTGCATGTTTAAGGAGGAAAACTTACTCTATTATTCAGTCTTTTATTACTTTTAATCAGATACCAATTTAGCTCATGGTTCTGGAGGTTCAAAGTTCAAAGGCATGCTCATGAACGCTCTTTTTTTTTTTTTACAGGAAATAAACTTTATTTATCTCTTCTTCCCAGATAACATTACCAACATAGATTTGCATACAATAGTTATTTATTGGCTATTTACAATTTACAATAGTATTCTTTCCTCTGAAAAAGTTAAGTACAAAAGCTCAGTACAATGAGGTACCGCTATTAGAGACTTCCATGTGATAGCTTAAAGAAATAATCTTTAGCAAATATTCAAAACATCTGGATAATAATAAAACTCTCTAATTTATCTGAAAAAGTACTGTTTTACCTCAAAACATATTGCACAAATTTTTAAAAGGAAAAAAAATACACCCTAAAGTAAATAAGAAAGGCAAGCATTTCTTTAAAAGGGAGAGGAGGGTCAAAAAGAATGGGGAAAGGAACATTGTTAAGAGAGTAGGTGAGGTTATTCAAAATATTTTAAATATAAAACTCTTCCCAAGAGAAAACTGAAGGAAAAGAAAAATCCCCACTCACCATTTCTCCACTGGGGGCAGGGGTGGGTGTGGGGATCTGGAAGCAGCCCCGCTGGGCCTGTCTGTTGGCAGGTGGGCTGTCCCTGCTCAGCTATGAGCAGGGCCTCTCTCCTGACCACAGGGCTCCGACCAGGGCAGACCAGGGCAGTGGCCAGCAGCATCGCTCCATGCTCCTTCAAGACCCAGATCCGGGAGCCACAACATGTGCTAGCTAAGCACAGGCCAGCGGCTTACTCAGAAGATACCACTGCAGGCAAACACTAGCCGAGCACCTTCTCTTTCCAAGATTTTCTGAGTCTGGTCGTCGGGAAATCTCAGGACGGTGGTGATGACTTTTGCCATGGTCTTAGTTTCACGACCCATCATCTACTCAAAAAGCACTTTTCGCAAATACTCAAACTCTGTAGGTTCTCCCAAGAGCGAGACGTCTGTGTGGTACAAGTTGCCACCTTTGTATGGTGTCCCTACAGTCGTTGCATATACATTCTTTTCATACTTTTTCAGACGGTCTTCTAAATTGTGAAACTGTTCTCTGAATTCTTGTTCTTTCAATTTTGTCTCACTGATCACAGTAGTCTTCTATGCTAGTTGTGTCTGTAACTCCATAATTGTTACCAGATGATGCATGCTCTTGGTGGAGACACAGAGCAAACAGTCACATCTCAAGATAAGAAGCAGAAACAGTTGGATTAAGCCAGACTTGCTCTGTTATAAAATCTCTGTCATGGGAATCTCAGGAGAACTGCCACACGCTTCCAGTGACTTTTCTGCCTCATATTTTAAATGATTTATCACTTCCCAATACCAAAATCCTGAGACCAAGATCCTTATCACATGGACTTGGGGAGAAAAACATTGAATCACTTTTTAGCGAAGGCGATTACCAACGCAAAACTGCATTGATTTTTTATTTACTTTAGTTAAGTTTAGGAGCATTCTATGAATATTCAAGATGTTGTTGGAAATATATTGATATCAGAGTCACACTGAAGTAGTGGAGTAAACTTTTCTTTACTTGTTCCTATGGAAATGCTTTATATTTTGGCTTTGGGTTAAGATATGATTAATTAGATATCATATAGATGTTTTCTATATTTCCTGGGAAAAGATTCATTGAGAATATCTTTTTTTCTTGCTTGCTATTGTTTCTAAAGTATTTATAATGCACCATGTGATTTTTTTGTTTCTTTGTATGTTCCTCCCCCTTGGTATAGCCCCTATTTTCACTGTATTTGATGCCCTTGAATCTTTTTTTTTTGCTTTGACATTTCTTTTTGTGTGTGTGTGTGTGAAAATACTGTGCCCTTGAATCTTGTATATACACTTCTCTAATTTGGAGATGGGAAGGGAAAAAACAAAATGCTTAAATAAGGATACAGGTTGACCCATTGTAAAAATGAGATGTACAAAACACCATGTTGAAAACAAATTTTACAACTGGGGGTAGTTGTGGAGGTGGGAAGGAAGGGATGGTAGGGGAAAAACAACAATGCTCAATAGGAAATGTACTCATTACCTTGCTCATGTAACTGTAACCCCTCTGTACAGTAACGGAAGTTTTAAAAGGCTTGTGCATGTGTATGTGTGATTGTGTGTGTGTTTTACAAACTTCTGAGAAATAGTAGATGTTTAGTGCAAACCAACGTTCCCTCTTGGTCTTTGGGTTCCCACTGCTTACAAATTGGGTGTAAATTATCTCCCTAGGAAACTCCACTAATCTCTTGTGGGGTTGCTTTGTGACTTATTTTCTAGAAAAAGTGTTTTGTTATCCCTGTTACTCTTTATATGCATGGAAAAGAAATCTACAATTAGATCTAAAATCAATCTCTGCCTCAAGTCCCCCCTCCCAAGCAAAACAAGACTCCACTCAAAATAGGCTCAATTCATTAGAAGATTTGCCACTTTTTTTCTTATGACTTTTATAATTTTGAACTAAAAGAAAAGTGAAATGAGTATGTAAGTGTGAACATATTGGGTCTTTGATAATACGAGTAGAACCAATTTTCACGTATGCCAATACATTTGTCTTTTGAAGCAAAGAAGTACAAACATGTGACATTTTAAAATCAGTACTAGTACCAGGAAAGAAAATGGAGCTTTTTTATTTTTTATAACTAATTTAGTTGACTAGGAAAACACTATTTAACTATTAGCTGGGCTTGGGATAACATTGCAGGAAGCTATGTCTAAAAGGACCTTCGCTTCTTTGGTTGACACACTTTTATTGTGGTTGTTTAAACGTTTTTGTGTGTGAAATGTACAAAATTTTATACTTGTTTTTTCATATTACTCTCACTATTGTAGGTGGATGTGTTGGGGAAAGAGATGACTTGACCTTACAGTTATAAGGGAAAGGCCTCCTGCTTGTGTTCCCTGACCACGATCCCTGTTTCTGAATGTGTTTTGTGGGGCTTTGTCAACCACTGATGATCATTACTATTTCATTGTCTGTACGTGCCTTTATATTCTGGATAGATTTTGTTTTTAAACCCAAGTTTACCCAGTAAAAATTTGTTGCCACCTTCCAATATCAACTAGGACACAGTAGACAAGGTTACCCTGCTTTGGCATATTTTGTATTTATCATGATATGAGGTAATTGCCCAGGACTGTATATTGTTTAAGAACTTTCTCTATATTCAATCAATTATTTCTCACAAAATTCTAATACCTAATTACCAATAACCACACTTTGAGCAGAAAGCTCAGGCAGAGAGAACAAATAATTTTTTGCAGGGTTACAGAGCAAGTAAATGACAGAGCTGAGGGGTAAGTCCAATGAATTCACTCTTGAATCATAACTTCTTTACCATATTGTCTCCCTGATAGAAAGAAAAATAATGAAACATGCTTCTCAAGATATACAGTAATTCTTATTTGCTATATATTCGTTACCAGAGTGCTGGCAACTGAACCTGTTAGGTAATAGCAGTATGAAATAATTTGAATATATAAACATAATCTACGAAGGATATTTTCACATCAGCCTTATTCCTATCGGTAAGTTTAGTTTCTAAGACCTCGCTCACTGGAACATAAAGCTCTGTATACCTACCATAACTTGTGATGACTGTGTCACAGTGAGGAGGCAGATTACACTAGCTGAGTGATGTTTGGCTAGGTGCACCTTCTATTCGTCTCCAGCAGGCCAATTAATTCACCAATTTTTGGTTGGCTTTTATTCTTGTTCTTTGTTCTGTTGACCATATTCATTATTCATATTTCCCAGAGTGAGCCCCTAGGACAATTAATGATTGAGAATGCTTCTCTCTATTCCATTCAGTTGTCCATTCTAATTATACTTAAAAGTGGCATTATATTTCCTCTTAAATTTGAAACTTCAGAGGAAAAGGGGTAATAGGGCAATCAGACAAAAGGATACAAACAGGGAGAAATGGAAGATTACCTGTAATTAATTTATGACTATTTGAACTTATTTGGGGTCATTTTCAAGGGGGATTTGCATTAAATGTCTTTCATCTGCTACAAAACAGACATTAAGTGCCTGAGAAGAAAATGGCAGTCAAAATGTGGTAATTGAACTGGCCAAAGCCAGCTAATAGAATCCTCATATAAAAGGATTTGGCTGAGAGAAGACAATAAAAGAGAAATTCTTGTAGGTTATAACTTATCCAATTATGTAATCTTCTTTTAGAACTTTAAATTAGAGAGAACATCACAGTTGGATATATGCAGAGAGATTCCTAGTTTCAAGTAGAAACTATGGATACATTAAAAATCTCTATATGACCTCCCAACTTCTCCTTTCAAGTTTTTTTTTTTTTGCATTTCAGGATATACAATATCTTTTATTTTTATTTTTTAATGTTTTTTATTGGGAAAATACTGTACAGAGGGGTTACAATTACATGTTCAAGGTAATGATTACATTTCTTATCAAGCATTGCTGCCTCCTCCTTTGTTTTTTCCCTCCCATCCTTTCCCTCCCATCTCTACAACTACATTACCTCCCCCACTCCTAAACTGTAAAGTTCGTTTTTCCACATAGCGTTTTGTACATCTCATTGTTGGAAACATAGATCCTATGGTTTCCCTTATTTGTAATAACTAGTATATATCTGAGACAAGCAGAAAAGGTCAAATAAGATGATGTTAAGCGAAATGAACCTCAAGATAAGGACACAGTGTTTTTTTTTCTTTCTTGCTATTGATTCTAACGTATTTATAAGGTACCACGTGAATTTTGTTGCTTAGTATGTCCCACCCCCACGGTATAACCCCTGTTTTCACCGTATTTGATATTGGTATAATTTGGGGAGCAGAAGGGAAAAAACAAATAGGATATCTTTTAGAGCTTGAGAAGTGAATGCCTCCTGAATTTGTTTGGCTCCACAGAGATAATATCATCAGTTTAAGGTCAATGGAACTGATAAACCTAAGCAAAAGGAAATATAGTTTTTCACAACTATCCACTTTATTGAGATTGTATACATTGACCAAATTGGCAGTGCATGATTTCGTGTGGATAAAGTGGTAATGTTTTTAATTCTAAGAAATGATGGATTTTGTGATATGCTGATAGACATAGCTACCTTTAGATTTAATTTTGAAAACTTCACCCAGAATTAGTTATATGTGTACATGTGTGTATAGTATTTATTTCAAATTAGATTTGCTCTTCTCTTCTACTCTGATACAAAAATGTGATTTATTTATTTGAAATTCATTGTGTGGTTGGTATTTCTTGAATATGAATATCCTTTTCATATATTTTGGCTTTAAAATCAGTATAGTGCCATGTTGACATTCTAATTTTTTGAAAGAAACATGTAAAATTCTAAAAATAGTAAACAGGGTGATATTTTCTTCTATATCCAAAAAATCACAGCTAAGTTGACGTTTTTGTTTGTATACACACACACACACACACACACACACACACACACACACACACACTTGTATGTGTTTGACTGGTGTAATCTTTCTTTCAAGGGGGTAACATCACTTTCTTTGCAAGCTTAGAGCATGATATTAATGGAAGAAATGATTTCTTCATTTCAGGAAGGTTAAAGTCAGGTAGAAATATGGCTTATCATCCCCAGCACTTTGTGGGTATCAACTACGATAAAGTTGTCCCACTCACAGAAACTCACTGTTTCTCACAGTGGAACAATATTCTTTCTTCTTTTATACCATTTTAGCAAATACTAAGTATTTGTTGTTGTTGTTATTATTATTATTTCACAACCATCAAACTTCACAAGACTTTGAAAAGAAGCATTTACTAAAGATTTACATTTGAAGCTATTCAGTAGGTATATGTTTTCTCTAAAATTTCTCAATAGTTTTTTTTTCAATTTTCCCAGCTTCAATTTTCTTCTTTTAAGCATGTAGGTGCATTGCAAAAAATTAAAAATGTCTACCTTTGTCATTTCATTTGAACTGTTTCTTTCATATGATAAGAATTATATGACTACCAAGCCGTAGTTACTTTACAATTACTAAGATCAATAAAATATAAATAATTATGTTTAAACACAGACATTTCCAAGATGATTTTGAGAATTATAGTTGTTTCTGAGTATTTACCCACATGATCACAAACAAGGCCATACTAAAGCAACCAGCACAACTATGTTAATCACAGCATTACTCACCACAGCTAAGATATGGAACCAGCCCAGATGCTCCTCAGTAGATGAACAGATCAAGAAAAAATGTGGTACATATATGCAATGGAATTCTATGCTTCCATCAGAAAGAATGACACTGCCCCATTTGTTAGGAAATGGAAAGACTTGGAAAAAATCATATTAAGTGAAGTAAGCCAGACCCAAAGAAATATAAGTCCCATGGTTTCCCTCACTTGCAATAGTTAGTATATGTCTAGGATAATTTTATCAGATGAGCAGAAAAGGTCAAAACCTATGTACATATGACCATATAAGATGATGCTAAGTGAAATGAACCCCAAGATATGGACACAAGAGGTTTTTCTTTGTTTTTGTTGTTTTTAATGTACTATATGTTTTTTTTTGTTTCCTTTGTATGTTCTTCCCCCTATGGTATATACCTGGTTGTCACTGTACTTGATTTTGGTCCCCTGTATCTTGTATATACATTTACCTCATTTGGGGAGGGGAAGAGGAATAGCAAAATACTGAAACAAGGACACAGGATGACCCATTTCAACAATCATACTCACAAGACAGTATATTGGGAATGGACTTTACAACTTCAGGGGGGGATGGTAGGAGGAGGGAGGGAAATCGGAGAGGGACAGGATAGTGGGAGAACAGCAAGAAATGTACTCAAGGCCTTACTCATGTAACTGTAACCCCTCTGTACAGCATCTTTACAATACAATAACATTTAAAAAAGAATTATAGTTCTTTCATTCTTTTCTGTATTTAATTCACTCATAGATTTTTTTTAATTTAATTTTATTTTATTTGAGAACATACTGTATAGAGGGGTTACAATTACATGGGCAGGATAATGCATACATTTCTTACCAAGCATTGCAGCCTCCTCCTTTGTTTACCCTTCACCTCCCTTCTCCGCCTCCCCCCTCCCCCCCACCCAATCATACCCCCCTCCCCCCCCACACCGACATTGTAAAGCTGGTTTTGACATGACATTTTGTACTTCTCATTGTTGCAACAGGTCCACCTGAATCCTTAAACGACTTGTTTGTCCCCATCTCCTCCACATGTTATACTGACATCAAATATAGTGAAAGCGGGGGTTACACTGTGGGGGAGGGACATACAAAGAAACAAAGAAATAATCTTATAAATGCGTTAGAAACACATGCCTGAAAGAAACGAAAACATTAAAATACATATTTAAGGGTTCATTTTCCTAACATCACATTATCTGACTTTTTCCGCTTGACTCATACCTATACTGCAAATAAGGGAAACCATGGGACCTATGTTTCTTTGGGCCTGGCTTACTTCACTTAATATAATTTTTTCCACACCTTTCCATTTCCTAACAAATGGGGAAATGTCATTCTTTCTGATGGAGGCATAGAATTCCATTGTGTATATATACCACATTTTCTTGATCCATTCATCTACTGAGGGGCATCTGGGTTGGTTCCATATCTTAGCTATGGTAAATAATGCTGCAATAAACATAGTTGTGCTGGTAGCTTTAGTGTGGTCTTGTTTGTAAACATTTGGGTAAATGCCCAAAAGTGGGATTGCTGGATCATAGGGGAGATCTATGTGAAGTCTTTTGAGGAACCTCCATACTGCTTTCCAAAGTGGTTGAACAAGTTTACATTCCCACCAACAATGAAGTAAGGTTCCTTTCTGTCCACATCCCCTCCAGCATCTGTTGTTGTTAGAGTTCTTGATTTTTGCTGTTCTAACTGGAGTGAGGTGATATCTCAATGTTGTTTTGACTTGCATTTCTTTTATGGCTAGGGATGTTGAACATTTCTTCATGTGTCTATTGGCCATCCTTCTTTCTTCTTCAGAGAAGCTTCTCTTTAAGTCTTTCGGCCACTTATTCATTGGGCAGTTGTTTCTTTGAGGATTTGTTGTTGGGTGGTTTAATTTTTTGAGTTCCAAGTATATTTTAGATATGAGACCCTTGTCCGTTGTATGGCTAGTAAAGATCTTCTCCCAATCGGTGGGCTTTCTATTGATCTTGCTAGCTATGTCATTTGCCCTGCAGAAGCTCTGCAACCTTATGCAATCCCATTTGTCCAACCTTTCTTTGATTTGTTGTGCTTCCGGGTCTCAGGCCCATATCAAGCATTGAAATAGAAACAGCAATAAGAGACCTCCCAGCTAAGAAAAGTCCAGGACCAGATGGTTTTACAGTGGAATTTTACAAGACCTTCAAAGCAGAGCTCACACCAATACTCCTCCAACTCTTCAATGAAATTGAAAGAGAAAGCTCACTACCGAACACATTCTATGAAGCCATCATAACCCTCATCCCAAAACCAGGCAGGGACTCATCAAAGAAAGAGACCTATAGACCCATTTCTTTGATGAACATTGATGCAAAACTTCTCAACAAAATTTTGGCCAATCGACTTCAACAATTCATCCAAAAAATCATACACCATGATCAAACAGAATTCATTTCAGGGATGCAAAGCTGGTTCAATATACACAAATCAATTAATATTATTCATCACATCAACAGGAGCAAGAATAAGAACCACATGGTTATCTCAATAGATGCAGAAAAAGCATTCGACAAGATCCAACACCCCTTTATGATGAAGGTTTTGGAAAAATTAGGAATCCATGGAACATTCCTCAATACAATAAAGGCTGTATATGACAAACCTACAGCCAGCATTATACTCAATGGTGAAAAACTAAAGCCATTTCCTCCAAACTCAGGAACAAGACAAGGATGCCCACTCTCTCCACTTCTCTTCAATCTAGTATTAGAATGCCTAGCTACAGCAATAAGACAAGATGCAGACATAAAGGGGATCCAAATAGGGAAAGAAGAAATAAAAGTCTCCCTCTTTGCAGATGACATGATCTTGTATTTAAAGAATCCCATAGACTCCACTCCCAAATTACTCAAGCTGATTCAAAACTTTGGCAAAGTAGCAGGGTATAAAATTAACCCCCAAAAATCAATGGCTTTTCTTTATGCCAACAATGAGAAAAGTGTGGCTGAAATTAGGAAAGCAACTCCATATGTAATAGCCCCACAAAAAATAAAATACCTAGGAATTAACAACTAAAGAAGTGAAGGACCTCTATGATGAAAACTTTAAAATCTTGAAAAAGGAAATCAACACAGAACTTAAAAAATGGCAAAACCTCCCATGCTCCTGGATTGGAAAGATTAACATTGTGAAAATGGCAATACTTCCCAAGGCTATCTACAAATTCAACGCGATACCTATCAAAATTCTACCCTCATTCTTCAAGGAAATAGAAGAGGAAATCCAAAAATTCATATGGAACAATAAAAGACTCCGAATAGCAAAAACGCTCCTCAATGGAAAGAACACTGCTGTAGGAATATCAATAGCAAATTTCAAACTCTACTATAAAGCCATAGTAATCAAAACAGCTTGGTATTGGCATAAGAACAGACCTCAGGACCAATGGGATAGAATTGAAAACCCAGAAATGAACCTACAGACCTATAGCCATCTAATCTTCGATAAGGGAGCTAAAACAATAGAATGGAAGAAAGACAGCCTCTTCAATAAATGGTGCTGGCAAAATTGGTTAACTACATGTAGAAAACTAAAGCTAGATCCTTATATATTACCCTGCACCAGAATCAACTCCAAATGGATCAAAGACCTTGAACTCAAAGCAGACACTCTGAAAACATTACAGGATGGAATAGGAGAAACCCTAGGTCACTCATAGATTTTTTTGTATGATGACTTTTTTGTATGAAACGCTGTATTTAGTAATTTTTTAGTTGGAGTCTTTCAGTTATACGAAACGTTCTATTCTTTGGTTATATCATTTTATGGATAAATTTCAGTACCTGAAGGAGCCTCAGAAGGTCCCAGTCTTAGTGGGAGAATAGATTATTTTAGAAATCAGTTCTCTCAAAATTTGTTTATGGTAATTTCAACTACTCATCGATCTGTACAGCAGAAAAAGTTAGGTTCCCATTGAATTGAATATAGTAAATAGTTTTTCCAGATGATGTAATCAACAAGAGTTGAATGAACAAGAACTAAGTCAGTGAATGTAGTCAATTTGGTGACTATACATAGTCAGTTTGTCTTCTAAAGGAAGGCCAAAATGTGACTGAGTTGCACCAATAAGTAGGAGGAAATTCTGCATTGCATAGACAAATCTGTCAGTGTGCCTACAATTAATGGATCACTGTTCTCACTTTTTTCAGTTTTGGGTGCTTTTGGACTACCTCGGAGATTAATAAGAAACTATGTATACATAAAATTATTGTAGATCTCTAGTGTAAACACACCACATTTAAATTCAAAAGAATGAGTTTGCTGTAGCTAAGACTCCCATGTCCTGTTGAAGGCCTTGTCTAAACACAATAACAATCTTTTTTAGTTCAATGATTACATACTCCATGTTATAGTCGAGAAAACTAAAAGTAAAAGAGCTGGTATAAGTGCATGTAGCTAATTGTTGCAATGTGGAGCTACAACTAAGATTTAGAGTAGCTGTATTATTTGTTAAATAAAGCAATTGGTTCCGTTTACTAAAATGAATTTAATATAAATGTAATCTTGCAACTATTAGTAATGATTGTGAATAAATCCAATTTAATACTGTTGTCACTGTGACAAAAGATTGAAAAATGTGGAATTTTTCTCTGTTCTGTGAAAGTGTTATAGTAGGCAAAGAATTTAATCAAGAGTTTGTCATCTTTATAGTCGATCTTCAAGGTTATGGATTTTTACCCTTGAGGATTTACTAGAATGGCTTCTACGGCTGCATCAGCATCCTCACATCTGCCACCCATCACAAAGTGCCTGTTGTTCTCAAGAACCCAGAGGCAATGGTTGAATTCATTAGGTAGACTGAACAGGTGCTCACAGGTACCAATAGTTATTTAGCATAAGTAGATGCAGCCTTATTCAAGCCTATGAGCTGGAAGGTCAGCCAACTGAAAATGTCTTCCATCTGTTTTTATTATTCTCCTGTCCAGCATTGTTTTAAAACTTGCAATGTATTTTCATGCATACAATGAAGCCATACTAAAATAACAGTATTCCCTTAGCAGATCGAGGTAAAAGGCTTTATTATAAAGTTATGTTGAAGTTTAACTATTATAAACAAATGGAGCTATTTCAGTATGATAATTGAGTACAGGAACTTAACTAGAAATATTTTATAGGATTTCAGTTCTGGTGTTTCCTATTGCATGTGGATAAAATCATAAAGTGTTTTAAATCAATTTCTTACTGTCTAGATCTCAGTGGTTATAACCACTACAATTGATTTACTCACCATTCTCAACCATTATTCTCTACCTATCACTAGTTAATGAAATAAAATAGTGATCTAGTAAACAAAAAATAGATTCAATTGGTCTCTAAAGAAAGAACAAGTAGTCATTTTAGTTACATAATTAACATGAGTATTATAACTCATGAGAACATAGAACTGTTAAAGAACATTAAAGAACATAGAACTGTTTTTAAAATTAAAAGGAGGGAGTAACAATGCTCGATAAGAAATAGACTCATTACCTTGTAGCTCATGTAACTGTAACCCCTCTGTACAGTATTTTTATAATAAATATATATATTAAAAATTAAATATTTATATCAATAGAACCGGGAAGTGCAATTTTATCAACAAGCTTAAATACAGATTATGAATGTCTACGAGAGAAGCAGTGGGAGAACTAATTGATTCACTTAGTAAAATTTTCTCTTATGCTAATAAATAAGACTGCTCACAGCCTCTAGGAGCTTATGGCTAGAGAGTGGATGCAGAAGAGTAAAAAGATGCTGGTAGTGTAGCTTTTTAAATATCTTGATGGGGAAGTGTAGAAGGTGGAAAATTAAAAGAAGGATCCTAACCATACACTTATCAGACTTGAGAAGGAACACCACTTTTGACTTTAAGACACAGGAGACTTGGAAGGTGGAGAATGGTTATGATCGTTCATGTCTGTAATCCCAGCCACTTGGTAAGCAGAGGTCAGGAACATTGCAGTTTGAGATCAGTCTAAGCAGGGACCTCTCCATCTCAACTAGTAAGCTAGAGGTGGTGCATGCCTGTGATTTCAACTCTGCAGAAGGAGGACACAGGTTAGAAGGATCATGGACTGAGGTCTGACCTGAGCAAAAATGGAAGGAGCTAACAGAATAATTAAAGCCAAAATGTCTGATGATATTCATTGTTCAAGTAGTGAAACAACTGCCATTAAATTTGAGGTCCTGAATACCTAAAAAAATAGAAGCTTGTATTTCTAAATATAAGTATTTTTATATTTATACTATCTTACTATTGTGAGAACTTACAGAAATATCATGATTGTTAATATAAAATGTAAATCCTCTATGTAATAAAAATTATAATAAACATGCATAACAAGTCATACATGTGTAACACGTAGACAGTAAAAATCATAACTATTAATATATGAAAAATTCGTAGCCAGGCGCCAGAGACTCATGTTTGTAATCCTAGCTACTCAGGAGGCTGAAATCTGAGGATCATGGTTCAAAGCCAGCCTCATCAGAAAAGTCTGTGAGGCTATTTCCAATTAACCACTCAAAAACCAGAAGTAGAGCTATGGCTCAAAGTGGTAGAGTACTAGCCTTGTGCAAAGGAGCTCAGGGACAGTGCCTAGGCCCTGAGTTTAAGCCCCATGACAGACAAAATAAAGTTCTTTGCTAACTAATACAAAGTTAAAATACAGCAGAACACTCTGCAGCCATTAAAGATATCTGGAATTAATTCCAGATACTACTTGCAATACCATAATTTCATTTAAAAGTATGGGAGGTATCCTGATGGATAGCTCAGTTGGTTAGAGTGTGGTACTATATGCACATAATAAAAAATAGAGTAATAATGTTTTAAGTGATTTTTTAAAATTTTTTCTTCAATGTCTATTCTTTTCTCAACAGTGAATATGTACTACTTATATAATAATTAAGTAAAAGTTAAAGTTGAATTAAATAAAAGTTACATTTTTAAGTTAAATTTGTCAAAAAAGCATGAAAATTGCAAAACTTTTTACACTTTCACTTGAAAATCCAAGTAAAAACGGACTATTCTACACATAGAGATTAACTCAGAAGCAAAAATATTCTATAGTAATCAAACACCGACATAGACTGCTTCTTTCATTCATAATGTCCTAGGGCAATATACTTTGAAAAGCACTGCCATGAGAAATGTACTTTAGGAAGGGAAGGAGTAATAGAAGATACTTATTAATCAAAAGAACACAGAAAACAGATGGATCCAAGTACAAATTAAGGACCTATGTAATCAACATCAAATATCTTTTTAGATAAAAATGTGTTTATGCTTGTTTGTGCACACATACAGTCACACATGTACACACATGTGCACATACACAAAGAACAACCTACTTTTTTCTTTTCATGAATATTTTTATTGTAATAATACTGTACATAGGGCTTACATGAATGGGGTAATGAGTATATTTTCCTGTCGAGCATTGTTACCTCCTCCTTTGTTTTTCCCCTACCATCCCTTCCCTCCCTACCTCTCCAATTCCTCCCTCCCCACCCCCCCCCCCACCGATATTGTAAAATTCATTTTCAACGTAGTGACTTGTACATCCCACTGTTACAATGGGTCGATCTGTATACTTATTTAAACATTTTGTTATATCCCTTCCCCTCCACAAATTATAAAAATGTATATACAAGATGCAGAATACCGGAATCAGATGCAGTGAAAACAGGAGTTATACCGTGGGGGAAGAACATACAAAAGAAACAAAAGAATCACATAGTACATTGTAAGTACATTTAAAAACAATAGCAAGCAAGAAAAAAAACACTTGTCTCCCTGTCTTGGGGTTCATTTCCCTTAACATCACCTTATCTTGTCATATGTACATAGCTTTTGACCTTTTCTGCTTGTCCTAGACATATACTAGTTATTGCAAATAAGGGAAACCATGGGACTTATGTTTCTTTGGGCTTGGCTTACTTCACTTAGTATCATTTTTTCCAAGTCTTTCTATTTCCTAACAAATGGGGCAATGTTGTTCTTTCTGATGGAGGCATAGAATTCCAATATATCTATAACCTATAGATATATCTATCACATTTTTTTGATTCCTTCACGTACTGAGGGGCATCTGGGTTAACCTACTTGCAACCTATTTTTAAATTAGGATATTTTAGTGAATAGAGTTATTTTAGGAGAGGTCATATTAGATTTATAATAAAACTAATGCCTGAGCTGCCCTCACTGGCTTGATTCAGTAGCTAGTGTTTCTTTGTGTTGGGTCCTTAGACTCCTGTACTGCCCCTATCACATGATTGACTTTTTCTTGTGAGATAGGCAAGATAGCATTGAACCTGAAGCTCAGGAATGATGCTAGAGCAAGACTTACAACGAAATACTTTCATCTTAAATCTAACCTTTTCAGGTTTTAGCATATTGCTTAGAGATAATCAGCAAGTAATCAATAATAAGAATCCAATAACTTGAACCACAACTAGGGATCCATAGTAAACGTTACAAATTCTAATTTGAATCAAGAGCTTTGTATCCCCTGGACATAGAGTCGCAGATTAGTACACCTATTAATTCTAAGATGATGCAGCTGGAAATTGATGGTCAGTAGAGGCATCTGAGTGTATGGAAATGCAAGGTTTCATCTCTAGGCTTTTAAAAAACAATGTTGACTATTTTGCAAAGATAATCACCGAAGGGATTTTCAAGATCCATGGTAGTCCACACTATTATTTTAGTAATCTCTCAATAGGAATTTGTTTTTGGCCTGTTCTCGTATACACAATCCTAAGCCTGCTGCAAGAGTCCATTTATTAACTGGATGTTGTCAGACAATTGGTTAGCTGTTTGCATTTGTGTTTTGAAATAGTCTTCCCACAAGTCTGTGAAGTTGGTAGATTATTATTTATACTTTGAAAATGGTGATATTTATGCTTGATAAATTAAATACTTCTCCTGATTGTTTTTAGCGTATGATAAGTAGGGTGAATTGAATTCAGGGTTGTAAGATTATGAAGGGCACTGATAATAAGACACTTCTTGTATACACATCTTCTATGACACATACTTGCAAAATGCATGCTGCATGGGTACAGAGTTTCTTTTTGGAGTACTTAAGCTATTCTAAAAAAGACTAAACTAAGCAGCAAGATAATTACAATGAAATGTCAGTCTTTTAGGGTAATTTAAGTAACAGTTAGAGCTCTCTGTTACCTTTCTACATCAATTGCTTGCTGTGCACACTTATGTCCTCTCACTAAGTTCTTTAAACAGCCAGACAATATCAACTTCCAATTCTTGTGCAGCTAAGAAGAATGGCACTTGGAGAGATTAAGCACTGACGATGGTGTTGACACTTTTGTAAATCTAAAGCCCCTATTTTCTTATATCTTCAATAGCTTCTTACACAAAGGTAAATCAAGTATTTGTTCAGCTTTCCTTCATCTACACACAAGCAAATTTCAAAATATGCCATATGATTGCTTTTAGTAAATTGTAAGTTCATAAATAGCAAGATTAAATTGCACATCAATAAGATGTGAAGAATCTCATACTGTTAGATTTCAGATTTTATCTATTTTTAATTAACACCAAATGAAAATATGACTTTGATGGCCTCTGTAAAAGCATGTCAAGTGCAAAAATGTGAATTAGGAGAGCAACCTGAAATAAATTCATTTCAACTGATTTTATGAATGACCGACCAACTCAGCATTGAACTCCCTCATAATGAAAGCTAGATGTGGTAGGCAAAACAGTAAGAACTTAAACAGATACAACAAGAATAAATGATACAACACATTGCATAGACAATTAAACCATGTATAAATTGATGTTTGCTGCATAGAGTGAACCTTGAAGTTTTTTGGAAGAAAATGAATCAATTATGAAACAATAGTTATAAGAAACTTTTGGGAAGTGGCGCTGTAGCTCAAGTGGTAGAGCGCTCGCCTTGAGCTGAAGGGCTGAGGGACAGCGCCCAGGTCCAGAGTTCAAGCCCCACGACCGACAAAAAAAAAAAAAAAAAAAAAAAGAAACTTTTGCTTGGTAATTAAAGAAAAATTAAAAAATTTGGAAAATATTACCTTGCTTTTAAAGAATATGGACTATATTTTTTTTACTTATTCTTCAGAAAGGAGGTCAAAAATACATTTGGAGTACATATTATGAATGTTTTAGTGTTGGTCTTCATTTTCTAGCAAAAAATGCCTTGTATCTTATAAATTATTTATTGAAGAACTGCATTGAAGGCAGTATTAAATAAGGTAAATAAAGCTTTTTGAAATTGTAGATGGCTACAAGACATGATGATTAACGGTGGTAAAGTGGTTAGTCAAAGACTCATACTTGAATTCTAGCTCCAATTTTCCTTTTGTAGCAATTGCAGGCAAGCTGTTTAAAATGTCAAGAGTATGGGTAAAATGGGAAATATAACACAAATCTGATAGTATGGGAAATATAAATCTTATCTAAATTGAATTTGCATTTCTCTAATGATTAGTGATGCTGTGTTGGAGAGTCCTGAAGATGACCTCTAACTTCAATGATTCATGAGGAGGTTGAAAGGTACTCACAGTTACGATGTATTACATTGGAAGATACAGCATAAAGTCAGCAGAAGGAAAGGAAGCCTGAGGAAAACTCTGATAGAATTCAAGTATAAGCTTCCATCGTTCTTTTCCAGTAGAGCCACAGGATGCATTTAATTAGCTTGGCCATTAGTTGTGACAGCATATGTAATCACCACAGAAACACACAAAATACTCCCTGTTCAGGGTTTTCCTTGGAATAAATACCAAAATTTAGACTTTCATATAAATGTAGTCATTAACAACAAACCAAATTATTTGTATAATGTAGTTACAGTCGGACCTTAGTGCTAGTCAACTATTTCTAGTGGAATCCTCTAGAAAATCGTACTGCCATTTGACATTTTTTTGTTGTTGTTGGTTTTTCCTGGAAACCTTTTCTTCATCCAAATTAGTAAGACACATGTCTGTACTTCAAGGAGTAAAAGTTCTCTTTTCAATAAGGTTTCTGGAGGACAGATTTCTTAAATTATCATAAATTATATTAGAAGTAGTTTTCCAGTGTATGTTAATTGTACAATGTAATGGGATTCATTATTATATTTTTGCATAAACAAATAGCTTATTTGATCATATTTAGTATCATGACTATACACACTTATTAGTCCTCGTTATTAGTCCTGCACTTATGATTCTCCCCATTGGTCCCATTCCTATTTCCCAATATTTCCTCTTTGGCTTCCTTTTTTCTTTCATTTTTGTTTTTGTTTTTAGATTCCATATATTAGAGTAAACATGCAAATGTGTGATACTTGTCTTTCTGAGTCTGGCTTATTCACTTAACATAATGATCTCCACTTCCATAATGTTTCTACAAACAACACTATTTTGTTATTCATAATGACTAAATCATACTCCATTTTGTGTGTGTGTGTGTGTGTGTGTGTGTGTGTGTGTGTGTGTGTGTGTGTGTGTGAGTAAATTTTTAGTTTCATTGATGGTAACCTTTTTGAGTTAGGTAAGATGAACTCAAGTTTTCTTTTCCTTTCTTTACTTTTCTATCTTATTCTTCTCTTTCTTTTGACAGGTTCAAGGCTAGTGATCTACTACGAGAGATACAACTCTAATTTCCAGCCTTTTGATGGTTAATTGGAGATAAAAGCCTCAAAAACTTTCCTGCCCTGGCTGGCTCAGAACTTTGATCCTATTATCTCAGCCTCCTGAATAGCTGGGAATTTGAGCCTATATATGTACTTGAATTCAGGGACTCACATTCTGTATGCAGTCTTTCATTATATTGAGTTAGGGCTCTTCTATTTATAATTTCTTTAGGGTTTTTATTATGAAGAGCTATTTAATTTTACCATTGGCTTTTTCTGTGTATTTAAAAAATAGGATCCAGGTGTTTAGTGTCTTCAAGAAACATACAACACTAACAAAAACAAAAACAGAATGAAAGTGAATGGATGCAAAAGATATTCCAAGCAAATGGAGCCTGAAATCAAGAAATTACAGCTCCACTTATATCAAACAAAGATTTCAAACCAATAGAGAAAAAGTTATTCCATACTGATAATGGGAAGACTCTATTGCTGAATCGAAATAAGCCTCACTGCTACCAGTTTCATGAACTACTGTTCAGATCAATGAGCCCACTCTTATCAACTGATGCCACTATAGCTCAAATAGACTTTAACAGAAATATACAGAATATTCAAGCCAAAATTGTAGAATATACATTCTCTTCTCAGGGATTCATGCAACTCTAACCTAAAATGGAATATAATTTAGAACATGAAGTCTGAAAGCAAGAAAAATGGAATAACTTCTTGAGTTTAAAGATGATAATGAATTAACCTGAAGAAAAATAGCTAGAGAAACATATAGAAGTTGAACACAAACTTTTGAGTGAACAGTTCTTCATGACAGAAACCTGAAGTGTGAGAGGGAATAAAAGTGAAAACAGACCATAGCAGAACATGTGGGCTACTGTGAAAGCCATTCTAAAAGGGAGGGTATCTATCTACTAGAAAACTACAGATTTCTTAAATAATCTAAATGTTTTAGGAAAACAATAACCTGCCAGACTCAGAAGTATTAGAAGGAATGCTAGAATAAACATCTGAGCTAAAAATAGTAAAATGCAAACAAAAAATACAAAGGGTCGGTGAAACAAAGACTTGGTTCTTTGGTAAAATAAACAAGACTCACAGAGTTTCACAATTGTTGGGCAGTCACTTTTCTCATTGAGCCATGTCTCCCAGTTCTTTTGCTTTCTTTTTTTCCTGATGTGGTGTTACATGTTTTTGTATAAGGTCATCATCTTTCTACCTATGACTCAGCCACCCTACCCAGCTTGTTCATTGAGATTGTGTGTTGCTAACTTTTTGCCCAGGATAGCCTTAATCCATGATGCTCTTTTTCTCTACTTCTTGAATAGCTAGGAATCTAGGCATGGATCACTGATTCTATACTTTTGCCTATGTATTAAGTTTATTTGTTGTTGAACATTGGCTGCTTTTTCTAAAGCTAGTATCAACTCATGGTTATGAACCATACTTCTAGTATTTATCCTAGGAATTATAAAATACAGCCTTGATTTACCAAGGCATAGTGTAATTTCTATTTTTATTGTTTTTAGGATAATTTAGTAGTGGAAATATATTTCTGTGAATACATTTGCCTTGTTTATCTATTTATAATTCTCATTGATATATTGTACAATTTTATTTGACTACTTTCTTTTTGTGTGTGTGTTTTTTTTTAAATTTTATTTTATTTTATTTGAGAACATACTGTACAGAGGGGCTACAATTACATGGGCAGGATAATGCGTACATTTCTTACCAAGCATTGCAGCCTCCTCCTTTGTTTACCCTTCACCTCCCTTCTCCGCCTCCCCCCTCCCCCCACCCAATTATACCCCCCTCCCCCCCCCCACACCGACATTGTAAAGCTGGTTTTGACATGACATTTTGTACTTCTCATTGTTGCAACAGGTCCACCTGAATCCTTAAACGACTTGTTTGTCCCCATCTCCTCCACATGTTATACTGACATCAAATATAGTGAAAGCGGGGGTTACACTGTGGGGGAGGGACATACAAAGCAACAAAGAAATAATCTTATAAATGCGTTAGAAACACATGCATGAAAGAAACGAAAACATTAAAATACATACTTAAGGGTTCATTTTCCTAACATCACATTATCTGACCTTTTCCGCTTGACTCATACCTATATTATATATTGCAAATAAGGGGAACCATGGGACCTATGCTTCTTTGGGCCTGGCTTACTTCACTTAATATAATTTTTTCCAAACCTTTCCATTTCCTAACAAATGGGGAAATGTCATTCTTTCTGATGGAGGCATAGAATTCCATTGTGTATATATACCACATTTTCTTGATCCATTCATCTACTGAGGGGCATCTGGGTTGGTTCCATATCTTAGTTTATTTGACTACTTTCTTATTCCTTTTGCTCTTAAACCTACATTTCTTCTTGTGTCTTCTTGGGAGCTTTGTCTTTCTCTCTTACCCAATTTCTTGATCATTTCAAATAAAAAAATTCACAATTTAGTTTTTTATGTAATTCTTTTTTTGTCAGTCATGGGGCTTGAACTCTGGGCATGGCACTGTACCTGTGCTCTTCAACTCAAGGAGAGTGCACTACCACTTGACCCACAGCACCACTTCCAGTTTTCTGGTGGTTAATTGGAGATGAGCCTCACAGACTTTCCTGCCTGGGCTAGCTTTGAACTGCTATCCTCAGATCTCAGCCTCCTGAGTAGATAGGATTCCAGGTATGAGCCACCAGTGCTTGGCTATGAAATTCTTTTTAAAATATAATTTTATTGTTATCATTAAGTTGCTATACAGAGGAGTTACCATTTCATAAATGAGGTCATGAGTACAATACTTTTGGATAATATCATCCATTCCTTCTCTTTCCCCTGAGTTTCTCCCTTCTATCCCTGCCCAGAAGTTGCATAGTTCATTTCCACCTAGTGCATACTGAATAGTATGATTGCATTTGTTCATCCTCCTTCCCTCCCTTTCTGTGCATCCCATGTTGCCACCTCCAAAAAAGCAAAAACAAATAATACCAACAACAATAATAACAATGATAATAACAAAAAACCCATGTTTCCATTTCCTGATATTCATTTCAATAACATAATTTCATTCTGAATACATTGTGCTCCCCATACCAGCACATTATTTATTAGAAATGTTTCTTTCCATCTTATGTGAAAACTCTCACTGTGAGAAAAAATGAGGGGAAAAGAAAGGTTGTAAAATCTTGCAAACATATTTTTTAGTCTTTCTCCAGAACATATAAAATGGAAAAGCGGGGATTACCAAATGGTGATGCTATTCATACTTGTCAAATTTTTGTGTATGTAAGAACCTGTTCTTACTTCGGTGGGCATGCTGTTTATACTACCTGACTTTTAAAAATCCCTTTACTTGTTCACAGTACAAAGAGCATATTGCAAAAATGGTATTTTGTATTTCAGGCAGTATGGTTATTAATAAATGTGTCATGATGCTCATGCATTTCAAGAAATCTCTGTGAAACCATGCCTCATGCTGTCTGCATTGTAAATGGTTTAGTAATTCAGATTGTAGAGTGGCTGGTAACAAATAGAATCTGGAGTCAGATAAAACAGCATCTTGGAGTATACCATTAAAGCTAATTTATATATTCTTCATTTGAGAATATCAACAAAGCCCATGTAAATACAGGTACTTAATTTATACAATGACATGTAACAGATATGGAAAAGAAAGTAAATAGTGGTCAAGAAAATGGATTTGACAAGATGATTTCATGTTTGCCAACTAATGGGCTAAGTGAACAGAATTTACTGAAAACTGGAATTTTCTTTATTATTATTATTATTAAATATACATATATTTAAAACTGGAAATTTTAAATTAGAGAGCAAAAAAGTCATCTTTCAAGTTACATTAGAAATCATTTCTAAATTATAGAATCATTTCTAAATGTTAAAGTGAAAAAGTATTTCTAAGATTTTTTTATGAGTAAAAGTAGACTGGTTGCTTGCTTTACTTGATAGTCTTAATCACTAGTGAATAATCTCTGTCCACATTATTACTTCATATTTAAGTAAGTACCTAAGAAGATACGTTTTGCACAAAATCTTTAACTTTAATTGGAATATGGTTCACCAATTATTTTACTTTTTCTAGAACATTGTGGTCAGAAATACTACAAATATAGTTGTAATAAACTGAAATGCATCATAGGATGTGGTCAGAAATATACAGATATAGTTGTAATAAACTGAAATGCATCATAGGATATATATCTCCTCTGCCACTCTAGTTCTCACACATTAAAAGAGATTATGTTTAAACTTTAACCAAATAGGAAAATTTTAAGAAGAAATATCAGTTCATTTCCTTTTCTTGGTTCCAGTCTTGGGACTTGAACTCAGGACCTGGGTGCTATCTCTGAGCTTTTTTGCTCAAGGTTGCACTTTACCACTTGAGCCACTACTCCACTTCCATCCATTTTGGTGTTAAGTGGAGATAAGAGATTCATGGACTTTCTTGTCCATGTTGGCTTCAAACCTCATTCCTTAGATCTGAGCCTCCTGAATAGCTAGGATTAAAAGCATGAGCCACCAGTGTCCAGCTAGTTAATTTACTTTTAAAATAATAAATTAGTGGAAATCAGTTCATAAAAGCTATAATTAATGGGTCATTGTAGGTTTAAAAAATCAAGACAGTTTTTAACTTAAAATTGGATGTTTCTCCCAAATACAGTACTTTGGTAATTAGACTTTTAAAAGGCTTTAAAGTGGTCTTATATTTGCACTAAAGGTACATGTAAAGCCTGCGGGCTTCGGCCCTCAAAAGATGAATGGATCAAAAACGTGGTATATATACATAATGGAATTCTATGCTTCCATCAGAAAGGATGACATTGTCCCATTTACAAGGACATGGAAACACTCGGTAAAATTATTTTAAGTAAAGTAAGCCAGACCCAAAGAACCATAGGCTGCATTGTATTCTTCATTTGTTGGCACAAGTAGGTGCCTATAAATCTACCAGTAAAGGTACTGGATAGTAAAAGACAAAAAAAAATACAATTGGACATGATAAATTAAACAGGATTCTAGACATTCACACAGTGAGACCAAAGGAGGATATTCTAAGGAGAGGATCCCAGAGCTTCAATAGCAAGGGGCACATCATTATATAAAATGATGTTAATTAAAATGAACTCCAAGAAAGGGAAACAAGAGGTTTTAAATTGTACTGTTTGCAGTTATTTTTTGCCCTTCATTTTATTCCTTTTGTCACTGTTTTTGATCTCTCTACCCCCTGTCTTGTATATAGTTTATCTGATTTGGGGAGATGAAGAGGAAGCACAGAGATGGTGAGACAATTCCACAGTAACACTCAGTAGACACCATATTGGAAATGAACTATATAACTTAGTGAGGGGGAGGGGAGGGAAACACTGGGAGAAAATGAGGAAGGGCATTACCCTGTTCAAAAAGAAATGTACTCATTTCCTGACTTATGTAACTGTAATCCCTCTGTACATCACGTTTACAATGATATTCATATTTAAAAGGTTTTAAAATGACAAGCAGCAGCGGTGATGCATTCCTGTAATCCCAGCTGATTGTCAGTTCAAGACCAGCCAAGGCAAAGTTAGCAAGATCTTATCTAAAACAAACAACCAAACTAAGTATGATGGTTGCTCACTTGGTTGAATACTTGCCTAGCATGCACCAGGAATACAAAAAAGAAAAAAACCCAGCATTAATCTGTTTTGAAGATTTTATCTCCCACCCAATGCACAGAAATCCAAGCCAGCTAAAAACACTTAAGGAAGAGAGAAAACAAAGCAGAGCTAAAATTTAAAGCCTGTGTTGCCCTCGACATAAAATTGTCAATTGCCTTTTTAAGGTCATTAGAATATGGTAGTTTTATTATTAGATTTTCATAAGAAGAAATGTCAGAACCCATTTAGAGTAATACTTTTTCCCCTTAAGAAATGTCTCATCAGAAATCTCTTAGCCTTTTCTAAAGTTGGACCTAGAAAAAAAATCTGACCAACTCTAAGGCTCAGCTATGTCTAAATAGACAACCTATGGCATATGTTGGTGAGTATGCCCATATGTTGGGCAATAGTAAGAGCAGGAAGGAAATAGTTTTTGAAACACATAAATTTGGGACTTAAATTTAGTAGGAAAAAGCTTTTTTAAATAACACTGGAGAATTATCCATATTGGCATAACCTATTAGTTTTTTTTTTATCAAATTCCTTTAAAATGTAGCATTCAGAGTCATCCTTCAAACAAGAGCAGCAGCAAATCCTGTCATGTGTCTTGAGAGATACATTCTTTGTTTAATGTAGTCATCATGTTTTGTTACTGCATAAAATTGCAATTGGTGATTTGTCTAGAAACAGATTGGATTTAGGAAACAGGTTCAGGAGATAATCTCCAGCAAAGGAGCCAAATCCCAGATAACTGAGAAATGCCTGAATATGATTCTATGTCTACTTGATTTATACTCTCCTAAGTGTGGCCATTTACTCTGACAATTGGAGATTAGAGTCTTAAGAACTTTCCTGCTCAGGCTAGCTTTGAACCTATTACTCTCAGATCTCATCCTCCTGAGTAGCTAGGATTACAATATGAGCACTGATGTCTGGAATTATTTATCTTTTAAACAGATGACTGGCAGCCACTTTTAGGTCTAGAAGTGGAGAGATCAAGTTCCCTTAAAAAACATTCTCATGGTTCAGTTTGCTATATGTATGAAAAGTGAAGAATATAAATCTTCTGGAGTGAGGTGACAGTAAAGCTAAATTCCAACTCTGTAGCGATATTCAAGTACATATGACACTTATGAAGGTCCAAGGAAAGGACAGATTTTAGATTATAATATGCAAATTTTCCTAAAGGCTAAAGTCTTTTCGGAAGAGTGATTAAGCAACTTTTCCCTTTGTGGTTCAATATTATTATAGACACAGTTTGTTCTGCATTTGAAAGTGACATGAAATAATGTTAGAATACCTTTCACCATTCAAATACTCTAGTCTTTTCTTAAGAAGTCCTGGGAAGGCCTGGCTCGGGATTAAGGTTTTAGGGTGATATTGTGGTTCCCTTCCAAATATAACCGTTCATGGACTATAAGGCAATAGCTAAGCAACAGTTTGTCTTAAGCATTTTTGATGTGTGGAAAGCTACACTTATTGTTTTAAAATAAAACTGTAACTCAACATTATAATTTTTCATAAACATTGAGAGATTTTCCTCATCTCTTAAGAAACTACAGAGTGTCCTTCATAGAACTGGCATATTTGGCAAGGCTTTAAGAAAATATTATTTATAAAATCATATGCAGAATGACCACTCTAGATAAAAGCATTTACTTTTTTTACATTTAATTTTATTGTAAAGATGCTGTACATAGGGGTTATATTTACATGAGTAAGGTACATTTCTCATTGAACATTATTGCCCTTTTTTTTTATTAGAAGAGGTGATCTAGTACTATGAAAAAAGACAAGTTCCAGTAACTTCCTTGATTGCTCCTCTGAACTCAGTTTCCTAAAGATGACATACTAATTGTATCACCACATCTCTTAAAACAGTCTTCCATGCTATAATGCAAGTGGTGGAAAGATATTCTCTCAGTAAGTATAGGGAATATCAAAATACAGCTTTATATTCAATATATACTAATAAAAATTCAAAGCAAAATAAGAACAAAAGTGTCGTGGAATATTGCCTATTTAGATATTATATTTCTGATAATAATTTTAGAACTGGCAGGTTTGTGTAGTTGTTTAATAGGTACACACTTTCAGTTCTGCATAGTGAGAAAGCTCTGGAGAATGTTTCTGTAATTAATGATGCTGTATTCTGCACTTAAAAACTCATTAAGAGGATAGATCTCATGTCAAGAGTTCTTGCCAAATGCTCAGACACACACACACACACACACACACACACACAGAGAGAGAGAGAGAGAGAGAGAGAGAGAGAGAGAGAGAGAGAGAGAGAGATTTGAATCCAGCTTTGTTCTGTTGAGATTTCATATTACATATTATATTATATATAACATGCATACATTATGCAACTTTTTCAAGTTGGTGTTGGTGTCAAATATACAGATGTGAAACATTTCCCCATGTATATTTCTGTAGAAAGAAATTTCAACTGAGGTATTTGTACAATTGCAAGGGTTTAATTAAGCCATGATTATGTGAGCCATTATTATTATAAGCATGTATGTTCATTGAATTATTTTTATTACAATGCAGCAATTGTTTTATTTTATTTATTTATTTATTTTGGGTCCGGTTGTTGGGCCTGAACTCTGGGCCTGGGCGCTGTCCCTCAGCTTTTGAGCTCAAGGCTAGTGCCCTACCACTTGAGCCACAGTGCTGCTTCTGGCTTTTTTCTTTTTGCTTATGTGGTGCTGAGGAATCGAACCCAGGGCCTTGAGCATGCAAGGCAAGTGCTCTACCACTGAGCCACCTTCCCAGTCCCCGCAGCAATTGTTTTATGCAGCATCAATATGTCTTTGCTTCCTTTTTTCGTTTTAGCACATTTTCATTAGCCTGCAGGAATAGTACAAGGTTTCATGTGATTACATAGAAATAAAGTGTCTTTCGAACAAGTTTGTCCTATCTTACGTGTGTGTATATCTATATATGTATGTATGCATATATGTGTGTGTGAAAAACACTTCAATCTTCTTCATCGCCCTTAACCAATTATTTTGCTTTTGCATTATGACAAGTTTCATATTCTTGTGGAAAACACATAACATTTAATGCCTAACTAGAAAAATTTCAGGATACTTTGAAAGTCATTACTGCTTTCTTTTCAAAACCACAAGTGAAAATGTTGCTAAAGTTGTATTATTTCTAATAGCAACAATATAAATTTGAATTGATAATTTGTTGTTTCAGGCTGAATCCTATTTAAAAATCTTTAGCCATGTCTTATAATTTTAAAGGAAGCACCTCATCAATAGTTGTAATGCTTTTAATGTAATTCCCTGGGGATTCTCTTTTGGCGTCAGGGAAACGGATGGATCCAGAGATTCATGGCGATTCACACTCAATACTGTAACAACCTGTTGAGTTGTGCTGGCATTTCTTTCATGTAGTGGTACAGTGATCAGAAATAAAGTTTACTAAGACAAAGCTTTTGATTATTTGGTAGTCATAGTTACTTACATAAATTTTTAGAAGTAAATTCTGAATTTCCTGAGATCAAATTGGCAGTTTCATCATTATTTTAAGAAGGTCTGAAATAATTTATTTTGGAGTTGCCTTTTTACTATTAACTTTTCAAGTTCTTTCTTTTTTTGGGGGGGGGGGTTCGTAGGCCTGAACTCTGGGCCTGGGCGCTACCCCTCAGCTCTTCAGCTCAAGGCTAGCACTCTACCATTTGAGCCACAGAGCCACTTGCGGCTTTTTGTTTTCTGCTTATGTGGTGCTGAGGAATCAAACCCAGGGCCTCATGAATGCAAGGCAAGCGCTCTACCACTGAGCCACCTTCCTAGCCCCTCAAGTTATTTCTTTTACTACTTAAGCACATAATGTTAACCTTTAAATTATATCTAGATATAATTTAGCACTTATAATCTAGCACTATAAATTATATAAAAAACAAGCAAATAGTGAAATGTTAGGACAATAGTTTTTATAAGTGGATAGACTAATCATATTATTTTAATTTGCTTCATGGTTGACATTATTATTTTATTTTATTTTTTTGCCAGTCATGGGGCCTGAACTCTGGGGCTGGGCACTGTCCCTCAGCTCTTCAGCTCAAGGCCAGCGCTCTACCACTGGAGCCACAGCGCCACTTCTGGCTTTTTCTGTTTATGTGGTGCTGAGGAATCAAACCCAGGGCCTCATGCTTGCAAGGCATGCACTCTACCGCTGAGCCACCTTCCCAGCCCCAGTTGACATTATTCTCGCAAGTCTAAAATGTATTTATTTGAAGTCAACATATTCAATTATTATTTCTAAGCTAGGTACATCTTGTTTAGTTTTATATTCCCAAACTCAATTCAGCACCTTACTTGGTTATTAGAGTATTAACCAATCAGTGCTGTTAAAGGTTATGACCTGTTGAATCAAGTAGTATCCTTCTCCCAGGCCTCAATCCAGTACTTCTTGCTTTTCTCTAATTTTTTCTTTAACTACAAGGGGAAGGATGCAATTCATGGCTAAGCATCAAAATATCAGATTTCAAAACGAATTTGGAGTAAAAATTTAGGAGTTTATAGTTGTGCTTGGAGAGCCTGCCTCAAATGACCTGCAGGCCTTGGCAGTAGACCCTGGCCTCTACAGAAGAAGAGCAGAGCCAGAAGGAAGTTGGGACTATTATTTTTTAATATATACAAGAGGACTCATCACATTAAACTCACATGATTGGTTTTTGTAAAAAAAAAAAAAAAGTACCAATTCCTTGGATTCCTGATGTAAAGCAGTCAAACTATCTGGAAATAAGGTCTAACTATTAATATTTAGACCTTAAAAAGCTTCCCCAGTGACTCTTACACAAGGTTTGAGCATTGCTACTTTAAACAAATCTAGCTCTAATTGATTGCATCAGCCTTCAGAATATTTGGAAGAAAGAAATCCACAAAATACAGAGAATGAGGATGATTGTTAATTGGGTTTCTAGAGGTAGTTATAAATCAATGAGACTGTTTCTGAAATATCCCTGTGATCTAATGTTATCTGATTACTTTCTACAGATCATACTCTCTAAATACTACAGTTTCTCATATTTCTTGTTATCTGAAAAGGTAACTTTCTAGGTCTTCGGATTTAATATATTTCGTCTTCAGTGTGTATGTAGCTATATAACATGCTTTTATTATTTGAGTGATATTGATTTATTGTTTGTTTGTTTTTGTTTTTTTGAGTGATATTTATGATTTTACTTTTCTATATCCTTATACTGAAGACATGCCACTCAAAAACAGCATGATTATGGACATATATGTATGCTGGATATTATGAAGATGTAGGTATAAATATTAAACACTTATTTTCTTAAGACTTGAATCTTGAAACTATACTTGGTCATTTATTAGTCTAACTGCTCAGTATTATTTAATCTTGTCAACATATCTCATACATGTCTTTCTAATCTGTCTAATCTCTAAATTCATTGCTATCACCATAACCAAATCCACTCATACTTTGTGTGTAGACTACTGTAATACCATCTAAGAGTTTCTGTGGTATTTGCTTTTGTATCATGTACATTCATCAGACATGAGTTTATTGTCTTGAGTTGAATCCTGTAGCATCATTACAAGTAGGATTCTAATATGTTCTCTATTTCAGTCAGCAGTAGCTTAAAATCCTCTGCTCTTCCTTATTTGTTCCAGCCACGCTGGGTTTCTTCCATGTCATTTTAGGTAGCTCTCTTTCCCCTACTATGTTGAGCATAATTCTATCATACAAGTGTGTTCTTACTAATATTGTTTTTCTGTTAAGCTATTCACAAGTAAGTTTTTTGTCAGCAAGGTCTTCTTGAGCCTTGAGATAAATTAGGATCTCTTGATTCATCATACGTATCTTTTATAATATTTATTAACATGGTGATGGGTAAATCATTATTGGACTGAGAGATACTTATATTAGTAAATCCTGCCATTGGGTATGTCTGTGAGGATGTTGACAGAGAGGGTTAAATAAGTGGAGGAAGACTTATCTTGAATGTGGTTTGCACTGTCCCCCAGATTGGAAACCCAGATAGAATGAAAGAGGAAAAATGATTAATCCTACCTAGTGATGTGTTTCCCCTTTACTTCTTGCTTATTCCCCATGATACTTAGATTCATCCCAGCTTCATGTGTGGGGTGTGTGTGTGTGTGTATGTGTGTGTGTGTGCATATGGGTTGAGATATGTTTTAGAACATCCTTAACATGCTTTCTGCAATTTTACCCATCTATCAGAAAGAATAATATTTCCTTTACAAGGAAATGGATAAACCTAGAAAAATTATGTTAAATGAAATAACTCAAGCCCAGCAAGACAAATGGCACATATTTTATCCTATATGTGGAAGTTAGATCTAAATTATAAGCATATATGAAAGTAAATGGAGTATCATAAACTTATATGCACAAATAGACAAGAGCATGGCATATTTAAGGGAAGATTCTAGTGGTTTAATCTCCTTTGAATAACTAACTTACAGTTTAACAAAATGATTACAAGGAGGCTGAAACATGTTTTGTCAAAGGGGAGAGAAGGCACATGAATAGAGAGAGGAAGACTGGGCAAATATAATCATGTTATTCATTCTACTATGTGAATAAGGAAACAGGAAAATTAAGTTCGTGGGTGGAGTTCAGAAAGATAGGGGAGAATGATGGAAAACTGGCATTGATCAAGATGCAATGTACTAATAAACTGACCTGTTGAATTGAAACCCCTTGTACAACTACTTAAAGATAACACACACACACACACACACACACACACACACACACACACACACACACACATTCACAAATTTTAATCCTCTGTCCACATCTGCTAACATTTTATTTATTTTTATTTTTATTTTTTTAATTGTGAAAATACTGTACAGGGGTTCCAATTACATGGGCAAGATAATGAGTACATTTCTTATCAAGCATTGTAGCCTCCTCCTTTGTTTCCCCTTCCCATCCTCGGCTAACATTTTCTAAGAGAGAAATCCTAGATAAAAATGTGTTGCCTTGGGATAAATTTGCTGGATATTATTAGAATTTCAGTAATTGGGAGAAGCATGCGACCTCAGGACAGAATAGGAGAAAATGGCTTCTTGGTGGAAAGGTTTGTCCTTGTAAAGATGAAAATATTAAAGCATTAAAAGTTTTACATTTTGCAAAATGATTCTAAGACCCAGCAATACATTTTCTGTTGTTTCTGAAAGGCTTTGGCACAAAGGTAAAGACTTCAGGGTTCTCACTGAACTTTACTTTGATTTTTACGTGTAATGTCCTAATGTGAATAATCTTAAGAGCATAAATATGTTGACAGATTAATGCTCTGACATTCTTTTTCATCATCTGGTTTTATGTTCTTTTTTCTTCTGATGGTTATGTGTAATTACAAGCATTGTCTTAGAATGGCAGTATTCAAAACCCACAAAAGGCTATTCAATGTTAGGGAATCAAAAAGCCATTCATGTCAGAAAATAGTGACGTCTTTTTTTCAAGTGATTTTCCCAAAGCCCCTATTATGGTTCCTGATGAGAATGTTTGGGAAATTGTCCCATAAGATATCTGCTAGATGACCAGCTATTTTCTAGTGCATTGAACAATATGAATTTAATATTAACTGTATTTAAATTAAAAGACAAGATTTCACACATTTACAAAGAAACATTACAACATTAATGACTTGGCAATCAATTCTTGAAACAATTATGTTTCATAAATGGAATTTATAAAGAACTTGTTAGTGCTTCTATGAAGTAGTAACATACAGAAAAAGCTAATATGGTAACCTTTGGCATGTACACTTGCTTTCTGCTATTCAAAAAGACACATTACTGTTTAGAAATTATTGTGAATACATTGTACAACCAGTGTGTCTTTGGGGAGAAAGCTTTTCTTAGCAACCATGAATGTTATAGAGTGGTATCCCAGTTTTATTTGGTGTTAAATAAATATAGTAAGACCATCGATTGCAAATAGTCTTCAAAAGCAGTTTCTGTCATGACATTTATTTCAAGAACTGTATAATTAAGTTATCTTTGGGTGGGAGAATAGGAAAATTTCAGAAATTTCAGGGAAAGTGCTTAGTGTACTTACTATTTTGGGATCCACAACCTGGTTATAGGGAACAATTCCTATCTTTCTCTCCTGTGACCAGAGATTATTACTACTACCAATGGCATTCAGATTATTATTAGTTATTAATTCCTATTAATAATAGGAATAATACTAATAAGAATAGTAACATTTTGCTTTAACAACTAAAGGAAAGAAAGGTCGGCAGCGTGGCTCCAGTGGTATACCTTGGAAGTAATGGAGAAATTGCCTTGGAACATCTCTTCCTGGCTTAACCATCTAGTTAGGGCTAATTGACAAAATTGATTGAGGACTAATATTTTTTTAACCAGAAGTAAAATATTAATGGGTTGATAATACAGGATAACATTCAAACAAGACAACTGCTTTAGCTCTTTTGATAAATTTGTTTCATTTGTAATCTATGAAATACTACATTATTTTTATGAGGAGCTTAGCAGATATTTGTTGAATGGTATATAAATGACATACATGAGCAGGAAATGTGCTATTATGTTCTATGATGCTTATTTATGATAGAAAAAAATCTGTAGGCCTGAGTAGCTATTATCTCAGGTACTCACAAGAATGAGATCAAGAGGATAATGGTTTAAGGTCAGCATAGGCCAAAAGACAGCAAAAACCCATCCCAACCAACAAGCTAAGCATGGTGGTGTGTGCCTGTAATCCATCTATGAAGGAAGCACTATAGGAGGATCACTACCTGAAGCTAGCTAGCTATAAGCAAAAAATACAAGAGAACGAAAGCAACATGGATGATCACTATGGTTAAAGTGAGCACCTGCTTAGAAAGCATAAGGTCCTGGATTGAAACCTCAGAATTACAGGAAAGAAAAAGAAAGAGAGGCAGAGGGAGAGAGAGGAATGTAAAACAGGTTAGTGCTGTTTTTGTCATGGGAAGAAATTTGACATTGGTATCAAATATACCTGTCTTTAAAACATTGTTCTACCACTTACAAATTGTGAACTCTTATATAATCTGCCATTTTCTTTAAATCTCTTTTCATTAATGTAATTGGGATTAATACTATATTTAATAGACTTGTAGATATTTTTATTTTCTTCCTAGTTTTTCTTTTTTAAATGTTTTTATTGGTAAAATAGTGTACAGAGGGGTTACAGTTACATGAGTAAGGTAATGAGTATATTTCCTATCCAGCATTGTTACCACCTCCTTTGTTTATTCCCTACCATTCCTTACCTTTCCACCTCCCCAACTCCTTTCCCCCTGACAGGTTGCAAAGTTTGTTTTCAACATAGTGTCTTGTACATCTCATTGTTACAATGGGTCATCCTCTATCCTTGTTTCAGCATTTTGTTATTTCCCTTCCCCTCCCCAAATTAGAAAAATGTATATACAAGATGCAGGGCACCAACATCAAAAACAGTGAAAACAGGGGTTATACTGTGGGGGAAGAACATACCAAAGAAACAAAAAAAATCACATAGTATTTTATAAATACATTAAAAACAATAGCAAGAAATAAAAAAAAAACAGTTGTGTCCCTATCTTGGGGTTCATTTCACTTAACATCATTGTATATGGTCATATGTATTTAGCTTTTGATCCTTCTGCTTGTCCTAGACTTATGCTAGTTATAGCAATAACTATGGGAAACCATGGGACCTATGTTTCTTTGGGCCTGGCTTACTTCACTTAATATGTTTTATGATAGAATCTGGTATAATGTTCTTCTTTTAGAGAAGATATCAAGTTGATTCTTATTTCATCATCATCATCATCATTATAGCATGCTAATTTACCAAAACGATCCATTGTTGTACCATATCTTTTTGATGAAATCAGAATTCACTTAGTTTTGGTCCTCTTCTCAGGTATAGTGTTAACTGAGAAATCTCATAATCTGAGGAGTGTAACTAGCTGTGTATTGTTAGTTAATACACAGGCAGGATGCAGCAAGTACTATATATACAGTACTATGGCCCATGTTCTAAGAACATAAGTAGATTCTTGAAAGATAGGATACTTCTAAAGTATTTACAGTATGAAATAATTGGATGCTAAGTATACAGTATCTAGATTTTTTTATTATATTAACAAAGACTATAACAACTTCTGTAACTACTAATGAAATATTTAGTATATAGGAGAGTATATATATATTTATGTATGGATGTATATATTTATATAAACATATATGTATATACATACATACATATATACCTATATCTAGATATCTTATTTGCAATAAGTAGTATATGTCTAGGACAAGTTGAAAAGGTCAAAAGCTATGTACATATGACAATATAAGATGATGTTTATCTATGTTGCTGTTGTTTTTAATGTAGTTATAATGTAACTGATTCTTTTCATAACTTTTCTCCCTACATTTTAACAATCCTTAATAAGAGTCAAGTCATATGTAATTTTATACATGCTTGGGTTTTGACTCTTATTTTTTTCTGATTTTATCTGATTTAAACTGCAGTCCATATTTGTCTTTTATATAATTTTGAGATTTTTTTTGAATTTACTGAGATATCACTGATGGATTAAATAAAACTTGAAAAACATTAAATTTAATAGAATCATTTTATTCCTATGCCATTTAAAATATTTTAATATAAGTCTTTCACAGAAATTCAGCATGACAGCTATATTTACAATACATCAATAATGAAATAATATAAAATATTACATAAAGTAATACAGAAATTAATATATATAATTACCATACACTTTAGAATTATTATGCCCTGTCATTCATTGCTATTTTCTAATATTTTGGAGTTTTCCATAATCCTAATCTCAAAATCATTTGTGAATCTGCCTGAAATAAGAGTACCAACTGGTTTTTCATGTACCTCATTGCAATATTGATATTGCAATACTGAAAGATCAGTGGTATAAATAAAATTTGGCCTTATTACTTTTAAGTGATACTGTGTAGAGAAATTAGAACAAAAATTTCCCTGGTGTCAATTTTTTTTGTTCTAGTGTAAAAGCATACTAAACTTATAACTTTATTTTCAGTACTTACATTTCTATTCATCTTTGTTTCAGGACCTATTTAAATATATTTCTTTTTAAAGTCAAATGGATTTTTAATTTAGAAAACAACATTGTAATTGTATTAATTTTTGCAATAACAAGTAATAAGATCTTAATGGTTGAAGTATTTACTATATTATACATTGATAATTAAAATAGAAATATCAAATACCTCCTCATGTTATTAATCCATTTTGCTTTTGGTCTAAATTGAAAGCAGAACTTGTGAGACTTACAGAAAGAAGAAAATACATTGAATAAATCAGTGGAGAGATTCAGTGTAAATGGAAATACAAGAACATTTGGTACTTCACCCCTTATTTTAAGTTCTTCATGGAAAATATACACGTAAGCTATAAAAAATCCTTAGGGCATTATAAAATGGTTTTCAGAAGTCAGCAGAGAAAGTTATAATGGTAGAGTTGTTAAAAGTCTAACTGGGTAAACCATTTGGGAATATAGGCCATATATTGTGTAATAATTTTTCAAAATAATGGGCAGGATGACCTAATGAAACATTTCCATTTCCCGAGTCTGTGAACCCTGTAGTTTGATTGCACAAAGCAAGGACTTATTTTAGTGGGAGTTGTATGGCAAAATCTCATACATTGCTTTCAAATTCATGGTCTAGTGTTCTAGCCCACAGGGTAATGATGTGTAAAGGCAATTGAAAGCATAATAAAATTGTGCTTCTGTGTATAATGCAGACAAAATATAATTTTATTGTCCTCTCTAAATTGTATATTGCTTTGAGTTGGACCCATGTACTGTCTATTCAGATAAAACTTAATTCTTTTCTGGGATTAGTAATTCCTTCATTGGTTGATGTCCATCTTCATAAGTGTCATGAATAAAAATAACAGAATGTTACATCTTATTACTGGGTCCAACAAAATTTAGTTGAGGAAAATGATTGAACATTTCCAGAAATGTAACTTTTAAAACAAATACTTAATTTATAAAAATCTAAATGGTAAATTGTTACCATATTTAAATTTTATTATACAAACTATATCTTAAATCTTAAGTTTATTCCTTTTGATCTTGTATTTTCTTTACATCAAACTTTTGGGGGCTTTAAAAATCACATCTTGTGCTTCTATGCTAAGTCTCTGTGTTACATCTCTGTTGTCTATTACAATGTGTTTCTTGATTACCATTATTTTATATCACATAGTATTTTTCATAAGCACAACTTACATTTCTACGCACAGAGCTCCCCTATGACTCAGCAATCCCACTTTTAACGATCACATACAAGGCCATACTAAAGCTACCAGCATAACTATATTTATTGCAGCATTATTCACCATAGCTAAGATATGGAATCAACCCAGATGCCCCTCAGTAGATGAATGAATCAAGAAAATGTGGTCTCTCTCTCTCTCTCTCTCTCTCTCTCTCTCTCTCTCTCTCTCTCTCTCTCTCTCTCTCTCTCTATATATATATATATATATATATATATATAATGGAATTCTATGCCTCCATCAGAAAGAATGACATCGCCCCATTTGTTAGGAAATGGAAAGGCTTGGAAAATATTATAAGTGAACTAAGCCAGTCTCAAAGAAACATAGGTCCCATGGCTTCCCTTATCTGCAATAAATATTACATGTCTAAGACAAGTCGAAAAGGTCAAAAGCTATGTACATATGACCAGATAACCTGATGCTAAGCTAAATGAACACCAAGATAGTGACACAAGAGGTTTTATCTTTGTTGCTGGTCTTTTTAATGTACTTATAATGTACTATGTAAATTTTTTTGTTTCTTTGCATGTTCTTCCCCCATGGCACAACCCTTGTTGTCACTGTATTTGATTCCAGTGTCCTACATCTTGTATGTACATTTTTCTAATTTGGGAAGGGGAAGGGAAATAACAAAAGGCTGAAATAAGGATACAGGTGGACCCATTGTAACAATGATATGTACAAGACACTATGTTGCAAACAAACATTACAACTTTGTGGGGGAGAGGAGGGGGTAACAGTGCTCAATAGGAAATGTACTCATTACCTTACTCATGTAACTGTAACCTCTCTGTGCACTATTTTTACAATAAAACACATAAAAAATTGCTATTGTAAAGGTGATATACAGAGGGTTTCCAGTTACATAATTCAGGTAATGAGTACATTTCCTTTGGAACAGTGTCACTTCTTTCATTTTCTTCAAGTTTTTTCCTCTCTAACTCCCTCTCCCTACAAGTTGTATAGTTCATTTTCAACACAGTATCTAGTGAGTATCACTGCTGAATCAGTTCACACTTGTCCCACAATTTCTGTGCCTCCTCTTCCCCTCCCCAAATCAGACACTTACATACAAGACAAAAAGTACGGAAAACAAAAACAGTGACAAAAAGGGAACCATCCCGAATAAAAACCAAGCAAACAAAACACAAAAATAAAATGAAAAAAACCTCTTGTCTCCAATAAACAACTCAGAAGAAGCTGAAAGGAGTGCTGTAGTTCAAGTAGTAGAGTGCTAGCCTTAAGCAAAATAAACTCAGGAACAGTTCCCAGGCCCAGCGTTAAAGCCTCAGGAGCAGCAAAAAACAAAACAAAACAAAACAAAAACTCTATGTAATCTCCAAAGCCATTCCATTTTCCCCATGGACTAATAAAAATTGAGAATATTTAGTCACTTCAGAGGAAAGACACTAAAAGAATTGTTTTATATGATTACCTTAATCTGGACTGTAAGATTATGTTTTCGTAAACTAGCATTCTCCTAATGATTACAAAACTTTAATTGCTGCACATGGATTTCAGGCACTTATCTGGTAATTTATCTCTCCTAGCACATTCATCTGAGTTAACTTACTTTCAGATAATTTGCATAATTTTTGTTTAACTTCAGATATTTTTGGTGTTGTTTTTACTGATGGGATTCAATGGACCTCCAGCTTACAAGGTATAATGAATTTCTCAATAGTAGTCCATTGATTTGAAAAATAATGCTGAAAATAAAATTTCCAATTTAGACTAGCATTTTAGATACATAGATGAATGGAATTCAGCATGAATATAGAATATAAATTTACATTCACATCTACTTTATCTTTTAATGTTGATTTTGCGTACACAATCAAACCAGAGGCATAAAATAGAAGATCTGATTACTTTTATCATGTGCTTCACATCTTTACTGTGTACAATGTTCTCCATACTAAGCATCATTATAGGTGTCAGGAAAATAGTGAACAAAGAAGTCTCAGCTCTGATGAGCTTCTATTGTAGTTGTTGAAGAAGGTCAGTGAAAAGTTTATGTAAATACATTTACACATATAATAGTTTAGACGTCTAGATGCTACTATGTAGAAAATGAAAGAATAAAATGAATGGTTTGTTGTGGAAATGGGAAGGGTGTGTCTGGAGTTTGAACAGGGCAAGTCTTCATGGTGTCACATGGGAGCATAGAAGAGAAGGAAGCAGTTGATATCTGAAAAAAAAAAACATTCCTAGTAACATGGAAGATCATGTTCAATGTCCTGAAACCTGGCATATGTGGAGAACAGAAAAGAAGGGTTGTCAGTGATGCTGACACCAGCAGTAACAATAGAAATAGCTACTTGCATTTGTGTTTAGCCCTATGAGAAAAAAATAACATTGTGTACAAATAGAAACGTTGTAGACTGTGGTTGGGGTTTTAGAAAACTACCGAAGGTTAGTTTTAACATGAATATTAAGAGCGAGAGGGGTTACACAAAATGATAGATTGTCTGAGAGAGGGTAATTTGTTTGTGGAAGAAATTTTGTGTCAGGGCTAAGATTGGAAAGAATAGAAAGAACACATCTATAGTTATAGCATGGCTGGAATGAGAAGGTGAGTGTGAATGAAATTGGACATTTTTTTATTGTGAATATTCTTTTCTTTTTTTAATTGTAAAAATACTGTACAGAGGGGTTACAATTACAAGAGCAAGGTAATTAGTGCATTTCTTATCATCAAGCATTGTTGCCTCCTCCTTTGTTTCCCCTTCCCATCCTTTCCCATCTCCATCCCTCCTGCCCCCTCTCCACCTACCCTCCCCGCACCAAAGTTGTAAAGTTAGTTTCTGGACATAATGTCTTGTACATCTCATTGTTGCAATGGGTCCACCTGTATCCATATTTAAACAATTTGTTTTTTTCCCTTCCCCTCCACAAATTATACCAACATCAAACAGTGAAAACAGGGGTTATACAGTGGGGAAGGGACATACAAAGCAACAAAGAAATCTTCTTATAAATATGTTAGACACAATAGCAAGAAAGAAAAACCATTTGAGTCCTTATTTTGGGGTTCATTTTGCCTAACATCAACTTATCTGACCATTTCTGCTTGCCTCAGACATATAATAGTTATTGCAAATAAAGGAAACCATGAGATCTATGATTCTTTGGGCCTGGCTTACTTCACTTAATATTATTTTTTCCAAGTCTTTACATTTCCTAACAAATGAGGCAATGTCATTCTTTCTGATGGAGGCAGAGAATTCCATTGTGTCTCTATACCACATTTTCTTGATCCATTCATCTACTGAGGGGCATCTGGGTTGGTTCCATATCTTAGCTATGGTAAATAATGCTGCAATAAAGCATAGTCGTGCTGGTAGCTTTAGTATGGCTTTGTTTGTAATCATTTGGGTAAATGCCCAAAAGTGGGGTTGCTGGGTCATAGGGAGCTCTATGTGGAGTCTTTTGAGGAACCTGCATACTACTTTCCAAAGTGGTTGCACAAGTTTACATTCCCACCAACAATGCAGTAAGGTTCCCTTCTGCCCACATCCCCTCCAGCATCTGTTGTTATTAGAGTTCTTGATTCTAGCCATTCTAACTGGGGTGAGGTGGAATCTCAATGTTGTTTTGATTTGCATTTCTTTTATGGCTAGGGAGGTTGGACACTTTTTAAAAAAGTAAAAAAGATCATGAAGATAGACGTTTGGACGTTTTTAAGGGTAGAGTTTTATATTGAATAACACTCAAGACTAAACATAAGGGTTTAGACTAAACATAAAGGTCCTTTGAAGGGAAACATTGCAGTTCTTGATCTGGGAGGAGACCTCAGGAAAGTAGAGGTATGAAAAACACTGATACATTTACTAGACTGTCACATTCTTTGTTCTTAAAGTGGGAGACTTGGCTAGTAATGGTAGACTGTGAAACAAGCTACAAAACTCAGGCCACATGCCTAGTTATACATTTTGTGTTGGTTTCCCCACTTTGGGCTGTTACTCCAGAGGAACTCTTCCATTTACTCTCATGAAAGTTACAGGACAGCTATCAGCCTAGAACTCCCAGAAATCTTTCAAGGAAGAGGGTGCTGAGTCACAATTATTTAATACATGCTTAGCTATGAAAAGGAGAATCAGTTTTGATTACTTCATTTCTATTTTCACAAATAAAAATATTGCTTAAAAGCAATCAATATTTTATCATATAAAAACTTCATAATTGTTAAAGGTTAATTAAAATATAAATGTTCTTACATGTACAGAAAAGTAGAATTCCTAGAACAAATAGTTCAAAGTTAATAAAAAGGCTTAGTTCTCCAGTAAAATGACCTACCATTTTTTATTTTATTTTATTTTATTTTTATTTATTTTTATTTTTTTATTTTTTATTTTTTGGTTGGTCGTGGGGCTTGAACTCTGGGCCTGGGCACTGTCCCTCAGCTCTTTAGATCAAGGCCAGTGCTCTACCACTTGAGCTACAGCGACACTTCTGGTTTTCTGGTGGTTTATTGGAGATAGGAGTCTCACAGTCTTTCCTGCCCGGGCTGGCTTTGAACTGTGATCCTCAGATCTCAGCCTCCTGAGTAGCTAGGATTACAGGTGTGAGCCACCAGCGCCTGGCATTTTTTTAAAGGCTAAAATTTTGGTCTTTTCAAAAAGTACATGAAAGGCTTTGTCAATAGATAACAGGAAACAATTACAAGTAGATAGGAATACCAACTTCTAGTGCTGTATTACTGTACCATTGAGCTTCTAAAATATAAACAATTCCATATATTTCAAAACAGCTAGAATTTAGAAACAATACAACTTATTAAAACTATATAATATAGCTATCAAAACACTACCATATGCACACACTTGCCAATCAAAAACAAAATATTAGCCACACTAATGTATTAGGCTCATGCCTATAATTCTAGCTACTCAGGAGGCTGAGATCTGAGAACCTCTGTTCAGAGGCAGCCTAAGTAGCTAATTCCACTAAATTTGTGACTTATCTCCAATATACCAGAAGTAGAGACGTGTCTCATGTGGTAGAGCACCATGAGCCATTGCTGGTAAAAAAAATAAAGAGAGAGAGAACAACAATTCAAGTCCTTGAGTTCAGGCCCTAGTACCAGCAATAAATGTTACAATAAAATTAAATAACATATGATTTATTTGAAGGATCATTGGTCTACTATCAGAAAACCTAGATCCAATGAAGAATTTGACTTTCACTACCTATTTTCCTTGGGTAAATTACTGAACCTCTCTCAGTTTGCATCTTTTAAACTGAACATATTAAAATGGAGAGTTTGATTCTGTGAGCTGATGCCTAGTGATCCCTGTAATATCAGCCACTTGGAAGGCAGAGATCAAGATGATGGCTGTTGTAGGCCAGCATGGTGCAAAGCAAATATCTAAAAAAAATAGCACAAACTAACCAGGGTCCTTGCTGCTCAGGATCCTAGCTACTCAGGAAGCTGAGATCTGAGGATCATGGTTCAAAACCAAACTGGGTAGTCAAGTCTATGAAACTCATCTCCAATTAACCACCTAAAAAACAGCCAACTGTGGATGTGTGGTTCAAGTGATAGAGCACTAGCCTTGAACAAAAAAAATCTCAGGACAGTGCCCAAGGACTTGAGTGTTTCTCTCTCTCTCTCTCTCTCTCTCTCTCTCTCTCTCTCTCTCTCTCTCTCTCTCTCTCTCTCTCTCTCTCTCTCTCTCTCTCTCTCTCTCTCTCACACACACACACACACACACACACTGAGTCAAAACTAAAAGGGATAGGGTGCTCAAGTGGTAGAGCACCTTCCTAATGGGACTCTGAGTTCAGACCTTAGTACCATCAACACATCAACAATATATGGAATATGTGGGATGATAGTGGTAAAGAAGATGATGATTTATAGGCACATCGTAATTACCACAGATGAGGAAAACCAAGTCATTCCATATCCTTGTAAATGGTACAATATTTTTTTTTCTGATGGATGAGTAGAATTCCATTGGGTATAAGTACCACATTTTCTTGATCCATTTGTTCACTGAGGAACATCTAGGGTGATTCCGTATCTTGGCTATGGTAAAACAATGCTGCAATGTGCTGGTGGCTTCAGTGTGCCGTGATTTAAGGTCCATTGAATGATAAATGTCCAGGAGTGGGATTTCTGGGTCATAGGGAAGCCCTATGTTTAGTCTTTTTTTGGGGATGAGGGTCCAGTCATGGGCCTGAACTCTGGGCCTGGGCGCTTTTCCTCAGCTCTTCAGCTCAAGGCTAGGGCTCTACCACTTGAGCCACAGTGCCACTTCCAGCTTTTTTGTTTGTTTAGGTGGTGCTGAGGAATTGAACCCAGGGCCTCATGTATGTGAGGCAAGCACTGTACCACTGAGCTACCTTCCCAGCCCCTCTATGTTTAGTCTTTTAAGGAAACTCCACTCTGCTTTCCAGAGTGGTTGAACGACTTCGCATTCCAATCAACAGTGTAATGGAGTTCCTTTTTGGCCTCATCCCTGCCAGGATTTGTTACTGGGCATTCTAAATGGAGAGAGCAAGAATCTCAATGTCGTTTTGATTTCATTTCATTTATGGCCAGAGATGTTCAACACTTCTTCATATGTCTATTGACCATCCTTTTTCTTCCTATGAGAAGTCTCTCTTTAAAATTTAGGCAATTTTTGACTGAGTTGTTAAGGTTTTGAGGGTTTATTTTCTAAGGGTTTAATTTTTTTTTTAGCTCGAAGTATATTTTAGATATAAGACCCATGTCTGAGGTATAGTGAAAACTTGCTCTTATTCTGTGGTCTATTTACCTTGTTAGCTATGTACTTTGCTATGTAGAAGCTCTTCAGTTTGATACAATCCCATTTACCTAGTCTGTCTTTGATTTGTTGTGATTCTGGATTTTATTTGGGAAATTCTATCACACACTAGAAGGCCTAGAGTTTCCTCTACCGCTTCTTGTAATATTTTCATAGTATCTGGCCTTACATTGAGGTCTTTGATCCAGATCTGATTCTGGTACAAGGTGATATATGAGTATCTAGCTTCAGTTTTCTGCATGTAGATAACCAATTTTGCCAGCACTCTTTCTTTTTTTTATTTTTTACTGTGAATATACTGTACAGAGGGGTTACAATTACATGGGCAAGATAATGAGTACATTTCTTATCAAGCATTGCATCCTCCTCCTTTGTTTACCCTTCACATCCCTTCCCAGGCTCCCCCCGCTGTCCCCCCCACCCAATACTCCCCCCCCCCACCAAAGTTGTAAAGTTCGTTTTTGACATGACAACTTGTACTTCTCATTGTTGCAACAGGTCCACCTGTATCCTTATTTAAACGACTTGTTTTTCCCCTTCCCCTCCACAAATTATACCAACATCAAATGTAGTGAAAGCAGGGGTTATACTGTGGGGGAAGGACATACAAAGCAACAAAGAAATAATCTTATAAATGCGTTAGAAACAAATGCATGAAAGAAAAAAACATTTAAATACATATCTAAGGGTTCATTTTTTTTAGCATCACATTATCTAACCTTTTCTGCTTGACTCATTCATATACTAGATATTGCAAATAAGGGAAACCATGGGACCTATGTTTCTTTGGGCCTTCGCTTACTTCACTTAATATAATTTTTTCCAAGCCTTTCCATTTCCTAACAAATAAGGCAATGTCATTCTTTCTGATGGAAGCATAGAATTCCATTGTGTATATATACCACATTTTCTTGATCCATTCATCTACTGAGGGGCATCTGGGCTGGTTCCATATCTTAGCTATGGTAAATAATGTGCCAGCACTCTTTCTTGAAGAGACTGTCTTTTTATGAATCTACAAGTAAACACAATGAATAATTAAATAAACGAATACACACATTCTTTAGGACATGATAAATTATATAGGAATCTAGTCATTCACATACTGAGGATATGCATAGGAGTGATGGACAAAGGCTCAATAGCTATGTGCAAATGATCATACAAAACAATATTCTATGAAATGAACCCCAAGGAAAGGAAATAAGATACATTTTTAGATGCCATTGTTGCTGTCTTTGCTTTCTTTTCCATTTCCCTTGTAAGTTTGTTTGTATTTGGGAGGGTAAGGGAAGGCACAGAAAAGGTGGAACAGGATGAACAAATGTGATAGTCACTAGACACTATGTGGAAAATTAATTGTGTATCTTATGGGCAGGGATGGGAAGGCAAAAACTGGGAGAGAGTAACAGAAGGAGAGACATGGTTTAAAAAGAATTGTACTCATTACTCATTACCTGATTCATGCAACGATAACCTTCTGTATATCAACTCTACAATAGCAATAAAAAGAAAAGAGTGATTAAAAATGCAAAAAAAAGATGATGATCTTAGGAATATTGTTCCTCGAGCCATAACACATCAGCATTAGTATGCGTACAGACCATGCTACATGCCCATACTGAATAAGATTTGGCATGCATATGCTTGCTCCTTACTTCTATCTGGATAGTTGCCAAGATGTATTATTTTGGGATGTTGTGGTAGTTCAGTAAAACTCAGTTCCATATTCATCTGGCTTTGGATCTCTCTTATACTATTTCTTTGTTTTCAAAGTTCCTGAAAAATAGCCTAACGTGGACGTTTATACAAGTTGCTGTTTTTCTTTTATAAGAAAACATTTTTCAACTTGGCCTTCTGCCAAACTCACAGAATACCTCTATCTGGTGGAACATTTGACACGGATTGTCTTTCCTCTCCCCAAATTCTCTCATCTTGGCCCCCAACATGTTGTGCTTCTTTATCATCCTCCTACTGGAATGAGGCATCTCATTTGTCTCTTGTTCACAAAATCCTGGCAATCTTCCTGTCTTCAAGATCCATCTATGCCATTTACATAACTTTTATTTTCATGTTCTAACTGTAACTTTTCTAAAAATGGATGGATATGTCTCAAGTTTTCTCAGGTGAAAAAGTATTGTATAATTATTGCCAAAAGATAAGGAAATTTATTTTTGCTAGTAATTTACAACTTGTCTGGACAGTTTTGAATACCATACACCACAAATCCAAATAAGCAACTTTTACAGAGTCTACAGCCCCTTCTTTATGACCAGTGTAAATTAATTTCTCATTATGAAATGGCATATACAATAGCAAATGGCATATACATATAACAAAGTAAAGATTAAAATGAGATAATGACATTAGATAACACTGAAAATTTGACCCAAGCATTTAAGAACTTTGTATATTTTATATCATTTATTTCTCATAACATTATTATGATTTCCAAGCTAGTTTTGGAAAGCCACTAGCATCAACTCACACAACTAGTTAAAGACAGATTTTATCTGAGTTAAGAGCCCGACTTCTTGATCACTTCCAGTTCTATGCAAGGAAACAATTGTAAAAAATTACAAACATAGTGTCCCTACCTCTCTTTCATACGTGACATCATTGTTTCTTCCCAACATTGTACCATCTTTAGAAGGTATTTCATTCGTTTAATAACCAGAAATTAATGTCCTATAACCTCATAAAGACCTTTCTTTGCTTTGGAAAGAAAATGAACAATTGTCCTAGAGACTATGATGTGAAATTTCGGTGAGTTTGAAGTTTAGGTATTCAAGAGCTCTCCAATTCTAACTCCTAGAAAAAGAGTTTGCTTCAAACATATTTCTGCTAAGCTTAATTGCTTAGCAGAGGCCCAACTCCTCTTTCGTGCTGAGCACTATGATTCCAATTGGTCCCCTAAGTACAAGGCATAGATAGGCCTTGGGGGAAGAAGAAGTGAACTTGACACAGGCCTTCTTTCACTACCTTATTCCGTGCTATCAACACCAAAGGATGGCAGCCCGTTCACTTTTACTGAAGACTTGGAGATAAGTAGAAACTATGGAACCCATCTAGGGTTTAAATGTTTCTTTTTCATTGTTGAGATGGCAAGGCACTGGAAGGCTAGACCCAACTCGGAGGCGTTCTCCTGTGGACTCCAGTAAGATTGCAGTCATGCCGCTATGTGTAGGCACTCCTTCCTCTCAGAGAGGACCTTTTTCTTTACACCTCCCAGATTAAGTCCTTACCCCTCTCCACGTTGCAAGTTCCTTTTTAATCTGCATTTTTGACCTATATAATGGGACCTCTTTTTCCTGTAAGGGCTTATTTTTTTCTGGATAATCTGGGAGACTGACTATATCTCTAACAATACCTAGTTTATGCATCACTTAGTCTGTGTTAGGCAAGTCCTGCAAGACAGAGTAAATTGGCCTTTTGTCCAAGGTAATAAAATAACTCATTATAGTTTGGCATTCCAGCTCCAGTTTGGGTCCCCAAGTAGTCTCTCCACATGTTTGATATGCAAATATCCCTGCTCATTCCTTGGAGTCCTCAATTGACCAAGCAGTATATATAATAAACATTCATGTATCTGTCCTACATAGATTTGAATGGCAAAAATGATACAGTATTTTTCTTCACATGTGATACTTAATATAAAAGAGATCAGAATAGAATTCCCATGAACTATAGCCAAAAAAGAGGTAGAATGACTAAACAGGAGCAGAAACTACTAACATTAAAAATTTCCTGTGGAAAATTGATATTGTTAACAGGGAAAATCTTCAACTACCATGAAAACCTTCTTCAAACACCCAATTGGCAAAATAGGAAATAGAAGATAATGGTACCATAATAATTTCTTTGGGAACAAATTATTTCTAAAGACTTCATCATTTTACTTTCATCTTCTTTTGTAGCATTCATGGAATGATCACTATTATTGATTTTTAACTCAAGGTGTGTGTGTGTGTGTGTGTGTGTGTGTGTGTATAAACTTGCAAAAATCTGTTTTAACATTTTTAATTCTATGTGATTATTAAAAGGAAGAATGATGATTATTAAAAGGAGGAATGATAATTATTATGATTAATAATATTCAGTTTTATTTAGCTACTTAGGGACAAAGATAAATAAATTACCACTGGCATTGAATCAGTTAATGGGCAAGAGTGCTTTAATGAGTCAATATGAACAGAAAGAGGTGGTTCCAACTTGAGACGGGGGAGGAGCAGTATATTAGCCCCTATCTTTTGAAGCATAATCCTCATGGCATCATGTAAACAATATTATAAATTTATCCATCATATTCCATAGTACAGTATTATTTTCAAGAAGGCTTTTGTTCCCGTTATAATAATGAAAGCTCTCTGTGGTCAGAGACAAAATGAGGTGCTTCAATTGTGAAATAGTCCATAAATATATATATTTTTTCTTTTGGCTCCAGTCTTGGGACTTGAACTCAGGGACTGGATACAGTTCTTGAGCTTTTTTTTGGGGGGGGGGTCTGGTCGTGGGGCCTGAACGCTGTCCCTCAGCAATTCAGCTCAAGGTTAGTGCTCTACCACTTGAGCCACAGCGCCACTTCTGGCTTTTTTCTTTTTTGCTTATGTGGTGCTGAAGAATTGAATCCAGGGCCTCATGCATGCAAGGCAAGCACTCTACCACTGAGCCACCTTCCCAGCCCCAGTTCCTGAGCTTTTGTGCTCAATGCTAACACTCTACCTCTTTGAGCCAAAATGCCATTTCTCATCATTTTAATAGTTATTGGAGATAAGAGTCTCATGTGTTTTCCTGCCTGGGCTGTTTTGAACTGTGATCCTCAGGTGAGCCACTAACACATGGCTCTTTTCTTTTCTTTTCTTTTCTTTTCTTTTTTTTTTGTCTGTCATGGGCTGGAACTCTGGGCCTGGGCACTGTTCCTGAACTCTTCACTTCAAGGCTAACCCTCTACCAATTTGAGCCACAGCACCACTTCTGGTTTTATGGTGGTTAATTGGAGATAAGACTATCAAGGTGGTTCCTGCCCAGACTGGTTTTGAACTTCAGACCTCAGATCTCAGCCTCCTGAGTAGCTAGGTTTATAGGTCTGAGCCACAGATGCCTGGCTTAACTTTTTATTCAATGGTATATATTTAATTTAACTACCCTGGAACTAAGATAAATTCTCATTGACATCAATTGTGGAATATAAACATATTTCTATTTGACTAAAGAAAAAAAGAGAGTTTTAGAAAATGTATAAAAGATAGTCATTTTAAAACAAATGAAAAAGAGGCAGGTGAAATTGTTATTTAACATACATGCTCTATATTATAAATGTACATAATACACTATGTGTGTGAATATATATATATATATATATATATATATATATATATATATATGCTGATTCTGGGTTTGAATGCAATTCCTCACATTCTTGCTCAGCTTTCTTGTTCATAACTGATTTTTTACCACCTGAGGTACAAGTTCAATCCAGCATTTTGCTGGTTAATTAGAGGTTAACAGGCATTTTCCTGCCTGGGGCTGGCTTCAAACTGAGATCTTCTAGATCTGAGCCTTCTATAGGCCTGAGTCATGTCACTTGGCAAATAACACATGTACAAAATATCCTTATGTGTATAATAATCTTTGAAGACATAATAAATATAAAATTGTTGAGCATATATATTCTTTAATGTCATGTGTTTCTCAGATTTAAAGCATAGCCCAATTTATAGTAGCCACATGGAGCCAAAGACTTGGTACGAGGTAAAGAGTCTGAAAACACTGTCTATCACTTTGTCCTCTGACACATGGGCTAGAGAATACTTGCAGGTATGGCTTATTTTGTATTCCATTTTGTATTTTAGAATTGAAAATATATACTTTGCCATGCACAAGCTCTGCAATTTCATGCAATCCCATTTGTCCAACCTTTCTTTGATTTGTTGTGTTTCTGGGTCTCTATTAAGAAAATTTTGGCTTGTGCCAAGGAGACCTAGGGTTTCTCCTATTCCATCCTGTAATGTTTTCAGAGTGTCTGCTTTGACTCTGAGGTCTTTGATCCATTTGGAGTTGATTCTGGTGCAGGGTGATACATAAGGATCTAGCTTTAGTTTTCTACAAGTAGTTAACCAATTTTGCCAGCACCATTTACTGAAGAGGCTGTCTTTCTTCCATTCTGTTTTTTTTATCTCCCTTATCGAAGGTTAAATGGCTATAGGTCTTTAGGTTCATTTCTGGGTTTTCAATTCTATTCAATTGGTCCTGGGGTCTGTTGTGCCACTACCAAGCTGTTTGGATTACTATGGCTTAGTAGTAGAATTTGAAATTTGGTATTGATATTCCTCCAGCAGTGTTCTTTCTGTTAAGGATCATTTTTGCTATTTGGGATTTTTTATTGTTCCATATGAATTTTTGGATTTCCTCTTCTATTTCCCTGAAGAAGGAGGTTGGAATATTGATAGGTATCACACTGAATTTGTAGATAGCATTGGGAATTATTACCATTTTCACGATGTTAATCTCTCCAATCCAGGAGCATGGGAGGTTTTGCTACTTTCTAAGTTCTGTTTTGATTTCCTTTTTCAGGTTTTTAAAGTTTTCATCATAGAGGTCCTTCACTTCTTTGGTTAAGTTAATTCCTACGTATTTTATTATTTTGTAGGGCTATTACAAAAGGAGTTGCTTTCCTAATTTCAGCTGCACTTTTCTCATTGTTAGCATGCAGAAAAGCCATTGATTTTTGAGGGTTAATTTTATGCCCTGCTACTTTGCCAAAGTTTTGAATCAGCTTGAGTAATTTGGTAGTGGAGTCCATGGGATTCTTTAAATACAAGATCATGTCATCTGCAAAGAGGGAGAGTTTTACTTCTTCTTTCTCTATTTGGATCCTCTTTATGTTTGCATCTTGCCTTATTGCTGTAGCGAGGCATTCTAATACTAAATTGAATAGAAGTGGAGAGAGTGGACATCCTTGTTTCATTCCTGAGTTTGGAGGAAATGGCTTTAGTTTTTCACCATTGTGTATAATACTGGCTGTAGGTTTGTCATATACAGCCTTTATTGTATTGAGGAAGGTTCCATGGATTCTTAATTTTTTCCAGAACCTTCATCATAAAGGGGTGTTGGATCTTGTCAAATGCTTTTTCTGCATCTATTGAGATAACCATGTGGTTCTTATCCTTGCTCTTATTGATGTGATGAATTATGTTAATTGATTTGCATATATTGAATCAGCTTTGCAATCCTGAATGAATCCTGTTTGATCGTGGTGTATGATTTTTTGGATGAATTGTTGAAGTGGATTGGCCAAAATTTTGTTGAGAAGTTTTGCATCAATGTTCATCAAAGATATGGATCTATAGTACTCTTTCTTTGATGAGTCCCTGCCTGGTTTTGGGATGAGGGTTATTATAGCTTCATAGAATGAATTTGATAGTGAACTTTCTCTTTCAATTTCATTGAAGAGTTGAAGGAGTATTGGTGTGAGCTCTGCTTTGAAGGCCTTCTAGAATTCCGCAGTAAAACCATCTGGTCCTGGGCTTTTCTTAGATGGGAGGTCTCTTATTGCTGTTTCTGCCGCAGACCAGCTCTGTCGGGACGACGGAGGACACCTAGTGGAGGAACTGGAATAGTTGGGGAGATGGCAAACAGACCACACACAAGAGGAGTGAATGCTGAGTGTGATTTATTACAGAGGATAACAAGCTTTTATAGCAAAAGTCTCCATGAGAAAGGGCAAAAGATTACACAATCTTGCTGCAAGGCTTCATTCTTGGGTGGTCACCAGCTGGTCGCCTGATCTTGTTTTTTGGATGATGAGCTATGATGATAGGCACTTGTTTTCGGCTTTACCTCTATTTTTAAGAAATACAATGGATTTCGATGTTTATCACCAATTAACCATTAACCAGAGCATATGGGCAAGGTGCTGAACAGAAAGGCATGAACTTTAGTACTTCATAGTTACTTTTGTTTAGTTTTGTACTTTATACGTTTCAAATCTTTTCTAAGCAACTGTGCTCAGAGGGTTCCCAATTTGTGGCCAAAAATCATGATATTCAGTATACTTAGTTAAATCTGGCCATATATCAAATTTAAGCTCATAGTGTCTTTTCTGTAACCCTTTCACATAATTGTTTACTCTTCTCCATAGAGGCCTTAAGTGTCTCATAAGATCTTTCTTGTTCCTTCTTTAATAGTAAGCACCAAGGAGGCCTAGATCTAGCAAGTCTCTCAGTAAATGAAAGAGAGTAATAGGAAGTTCTTTCTTCTAAGTAGCTTCCCTAACGGTTGCCATCCTTATCATACACACCTGTAAAAGGCTATGGATCTGGGGGAATTCTCTGGGGTCCTCTAGATAATGGAGGATCCCACCATTTTCCTCTGATAAGCCATTGCTACCTTCCATCTACCAACTTTTTAGGAATCTTATTTAGCTTTTGGTCTAAATATCCCTCTACATCTTTCTTATCTACAGGATATCTATATGAGTCTATTGTATATGCTTTAGGATTAAAGGGAAGTCTCCAATAGCCATACACTCTTTCTGCTCTAGCCATGCCTACAGCTTCTTGTAAATCTCTTACAAACAATTCCTTCTGCTGAAGTGACATCATGAAACCCCCAATACTTTTATATTTACTTATGACTTGTCTACTAGCCTCCACAAGAGGGGCTTTCAGGGTAGCACTTAACTCTGGTGAGTTAGTCATATTCTTAAGACACTCATCAGATGTTGGAGTCGTCAACACTTTTAAGAAAGAGCCTTGAATAAGGGAACGTTGAGCATGAGTAAGTACAATAAGCAGCAGGAACAGTAAAAGATTAATAGGCGCTCCTATACAGCAAAGAAAAGAAAAACAGCAACACATCTTTCCCAGGGGCTTGCCAGCCTTTTCCAGTAGTTAGGCCTCTTTGAAGCCCCATTCTCAGATCTGATAGCAGGTTTCCCATGCTAAGCAGACTCCACCAGAGTAGGCGTGACATGTTTCTATTTCAATACTTGATATGGGCCTGTTAAGATGGTTTAACTCATCTTGGTTTAGTTTTGGCATGTCGATATTTGCTAGGAAAAGGTCCATTTATGCCAAGTTCTCAAACTTATTAGCATAAAGTTTCGAGAAGTATTCCCTTATAATGTTTTGAATCTTGGTTGTTTCTATGGTGATGTTTCCATTCTCATCTCTGAGTTTATTTATTTGGGTGTGTTCTCTTCTTTTTCTGATAAGATTTGCTAAGGGTCTGTCAAATTTGTTAATTTTTTTGAAGAAGGACACAGCTAACAAGATCAATAGAAAGCCCATGGATTGGGAGAAGATCTTCACTAGCCACACAACAGACAAGAGTCTCATATCTAAAATATACCTGGAACTCAAAATATTAAATCCCCCAACAACAAATCTCAAAGAAACAAGTGCCCAATAAATAAGTGGGCTAAAGACTTAAAGAGAAACTTTTCTGAAGAGGAAAGAAAGATGGCCAACAAACACATGAAGAAATGCTCAACCTCTCTAGCCATAAAAGAAATGCAAATCAAAGCAACATTGAGATACCACCTCACCCCAGTTAGAATGGTTAAAATCAAGAACTCTAATAACAACAGATGTTGGAGGGGATGGGGACAGAAGGGAACCTTACTGCTTTTTTTGGTGGGAGTGTAAACTTGTTCAACCACTTTGGAAGGCAGTATGGAGGTTCCTCAAAAGACTCCACATAGAGCTCCTATATGACCCAGCAATCCCACTTTTGAGCATTTACCCAAATGTTTATAAACAAGACCACACTAAAGCTACCAGCATGACTATGTTCATTGCAGCATTATTTACTATAACTAAGATATGGAACCAACCCAGATGCCCCTCAGTAGATGAATGGATCAAGAAAATGTGGTATATATACACAATGGAATTCTATGCCTCCATCAGAAAGAATGACATTGCACCATTTGTTAGGAAATGGAAAGGCTTGGAAAAAATTATATTAAGTGAAGTAAGCGAAGGGCCAAAGAAACATAGGTCCCATGGTTTCCCTTATTTGCAATAGCTAGTATATGTCTGAGTCAAGCAGAAAAGGTCAGATAAGTTGATGTTAGGGGAATGAATCCCAAGATAAGTATTCAAATGTTTTTTTGTTTTTGTTTTTCTTTTCATGCAATCGTTTCTAATTTATGAGATGGTTTCTTTGTTGCTTTGTATGTCCCTTCCCCATGGTATAACCGCTGCTTTCACTGTATATGATGTTGGTATAATTTGTGGAGGGGAAGGGAAAAAACAAATCATTTAAATAGGGATACAGGTGGACCCATTGCAACAATGAGATGTATAAGTCCTTATGTCGAAAAACGAACTTTACAACTTTGGTGGGGGGTGGGTGCAGGATCGGGTGGAGGGAGGGGGAAGTATGGGAAGGGATGGTAAGGGGAAACAAAGGAGGAGGCAACAATGCTTGATAAGAAATGTACTCGTTATCTTGCCCATGTAATTGTAATTCCTCTGTATGGTATTCTCACAATTAAAGATAAAATAAAATAAAATAACAGAAAAAAAAGAATTGATAATATATTTTAAAAAATCTTTCCTTGGGCTGGGAAGGTGGCTCAGTGGTAGAGCACTTGCCTTGCATGCCTGAGGCCCTGGGTTCGATTCCTCAGCACCACATAAGCAAAAAGTAAAAAGCTGGAAGTGGCACTGTGGCTCAAGTGGTAGAGCACTAGCCTTGAGCTGAAATGCTAAGGGACAGCGCCCAGGCCCAGAGTACAGGCCCCACAACTGGACCCCTCCAAAAAAAATCTTTCCTTGAAGAACAGCATACATATCACATCTCAGAAGGCTCATAATGATAGCTGTTTTCTCTGTCTCAATTTATACTTATTGTCTTATTCGGAGAATTAAAAAATATATTATTTCTTGTTTGTTAAGTAAAAAACAACCACCAAATGGCCTGGGAAGTCTCAGTAACAGGAGAAGTAATAATTAATTTGGTAAGAGAAAAGTAAACCAAATGTAATTAAAAGACATTTGACCAAATAAAAAATTTGTATTGTTTAAGGAAAATATTTTCTACTTTTCATGACTATCTAAGAATATTTATGAAATTAGTCTCTCAAAATATTTTGTTGCTCATCAAATTAAAATTGTACTTCATTTATTTATGTACTTCATTTCATAAAAAACTTTATTATTCATTTATTATTATTTTCCTATTGTGATTTGAGTTTAATCTTACGTTAAGAAATAACCAACACTTCTTTTTTTATTGTTATTGTAAAGGTGATGAACAGAGGGGTTACAGTTACTTAAGTCAGGTAATAAGCACATTTCTTTTTGAACAATGACATTTTCCCCCTATTTCCTTCTAGATTATTCTTCCTGAACCCCCTCCGCAACTGTATAGTTGTTTTAAACATAGTGTCTAGTGAGTAGTGTTAGTGCATTTGTTTAGCCTTTGTTCCACCAATTCTACCCTTCCCCCAACCCTCCCCACAAAAGATAAACTTACCAACAAGACAAAAATAGAGAAAACAAAAACAGCAAGAAAGTGGGAAAAAATCTCTTGTCTCAATTTCTGAGATCATTTAGATCAATATCATTTTATATGATCATATGCACATAGCTAGTGATCCTTTATGATCCTCTCCTAAGACTATTCCCCTTTGATTTCACTTTGTAAATGTCTAGGGACCTGTATGATTTTTCATGACCAAGTATAATTTTTTTTGTCTTTTACCATCCAATGTGTTTACTTGTAGATTTATAGGCACATTCTAGATACCAAAAAGTAGGGAAACTATGCAAGCTATGTTTCTTTGGGTCTTGCTTACTTGCTTACTTGGATTGATAACTCAACCTCCTGAGTAGTTAGGACTACAGGTATAAGCCAACAGTGGCCAGCCTGTTTTGTTTTTTTCTTTTATAATCCAGTGACACACTATGCCATATCGCAGGTATTTGTGGTGTAAGCTCCCATATGTGATGCAAACTCACTAAAGTGGTACAAGAAAACAATTTGAGTAGCTGACTTTCAAAATGCCTGTATCAAAATGGCTGTTAATCATTGCTCTTATACCAGCTAAACTATTTTGAAAAATGTTAAAGGATCTTCTTTTAATCTATTTCTTTTTTTAAAACAAGTTTTTATTGTGAAAATATTGTACAGGGGGGTTACCGTTACATGAGCAAGGTAATGAGTACATTTCTTATCCAGTTTTGTTGCCTCCTCCTTTGTTTATCCCCTACCATCCTATCCCTCCTACTTCCTCAACTATAACCCCCCCGCTTCCCGCCTAAATTGCAAAGTTTGTTTTTCAACATAGTGTCTTGTACACCTCATTGTTGCAATGGGTCAATCCGTATCCCTATTTAAATATTTTGTTTTTTCCCTTCCCCTCCCCAAATTATATCAACATCAAATACAGTGAAAACAGGGGCCATACCATGGAGGAGGGACATATAAAGCAACAAAAAAAATCACAGGTGGACCCATTGCAACCATGAGATATACAAGGCCTTAAGTCGAAAAACGAACTTTACAAGTTTGGGAAGGGGGGAGAACAGATAGGAAGGGATGTGAAGGGGAAACAAGGGAGGAGGCAATAATGCTTGATAAGAAATGCACTCATTATCTTGCCCATGTAATTGTAACCCCTCTGTATCGTATTTTCACAATAAAAAAGATTCACATGGTACCTTATAAATACGTTAGAAACAATAACAATAGCAAGGAAGAAAAAAAAACACTTGTGTCTTTAACTTGGGGTCCATTTCACTTAACATCATCTAATCTGAGCTTTTCTGCTTGTTTCAGACATATACTAGTTATTGCAAAAAAGGGAAACCATGGGACCTATGTTTCTTTGGGCCTGGCTTATTTCACTTAATATAATTTTCTTTTAATCTATTTCATAAGACATTTTGTTATAACTTCGACTATGACTAAGTACAATTTGCCAGTTTTACTGTTGTATTTCTAATTTTATTAGGCTTTATTGAACAAGCTATCACTTTATAATTTTCTCTGAATACCAGGTAATTAAGTTACTAGGCATGCTTTGTTCATTTTCCTGCAATTAAGGTGTTTCATGAATGCAATTATAATTATAACTCATAAATGCAATTATAATCATGAAACAATGTCAGGTGGTCTTTTCTTTAAATATATTTGTATCTAATGACCTTCCATTTGTGTTTAAGCCTTCATATCTATGGTAATATTTCTCAGTTACAAAGCTCCTGGCATTTGGGGGTAATTTGTCATTTGTGATACTCTTCCATATATGGTAGGCGTTTTAGCCTCTCTTCACAAATGATAGTAGCAAAAACCTCAATCTCTTTCCTTCCCAGTCACTGTGGTGACGTCTTCCACCGAAAACAGATTTCCAAATGCAGTTTAATCTCTTCCTCATAGAAACAAGGTAACATTTATTGCAAACCTCCTGTATGCCGGACACTAATTGTTGCCCCTGTAAGAACCCCCACAGTACTACCAAGTACATGCTACTCTTTCTAGGAAACGAGGCAAGAGAAAATAAGCAACGTGTCCAATGTAACCAACAAGAAAGCAGCAGAGGGCCAATGAAATCCGAAGTCTGGAATCAGAATCCACGTTTTAGAGTCTCAAGCTATTATCCACGGCTCAGAACCCAAGCTTCCCACCCCAATCCTCGCCATTCGCGCACCCCCTCCCCTATGCTTGTCCTGGGGCTTGAACTCACGGCCAGAGCTCTGTCCCTGAACTTTTATGTTCAAGGCTAATGTTCTACTATCACTCAACTCACAGCTCTTCTTCTGGCTTATGGGAAATTTTTTTTTGGTGATAAGAATTTCAAGGACTTTTCTTGCCCCAGCTGGCTTCACAATTTTCAGATCTTTGCCTCCTGAGTAGCTAGGCATATAAGTATAAGCTATTGATGCCTGGCTAAAACCCAAGCTTTTAAACCCTGACTCATTTATGTATTTATAAGACTACTAGGTATGAGGAAATAAAAATCCAAGCAGTGGAATTTTTCCTTAAACATATCCTTAAAAATGGAGCCTGAATGCTGTCACCTTGTCATTTTTTATATTACGCTATTTTATAGAGCAAAGTGCTGAATACATAATTGATATTCAGAAATAATTTACTTTTAAAAGTCTTGATTTAATTGTTGTTTTATTGACCCTATATTGAGGCCTACATGAAGGGAGACAAGTTGTAAGTAACATGTAATTAATTAAATACATCTTCTCCCATAGAATGTTAAAGAAAGCATTCACTGTCAATATAAAAATTGCAAATAATGTTTTGGTTTATTTATTTATTTTTTTACCATTTTCTTATTTTATGCCTTACAAGTGTGCCTTATTTCCAGGCACACAGCCATCCCTAAAGTACAATCTGGTTTTAAGTACTCTGTGACAGAACTTATCATGTAATTGTCCTTATAATAGAATGAGAGCTTGTATTTTATTAGCTTGCTTTTAAGTATCATTCACTGACTTATAATAGGAAATGAAACATTTTAATTTTACCATGTACAATAACAAAATATCTTTTTATGCATGTATTACTTTCAAATTATTCTCTCTATATCCATAGAAACAAAATTAAGAGTGCTTCTACACAAATATATTAACTGTTTATAAAGTAAGCCTAGGCTAAAGAGAAAAAATAATGATTTTAATTAATGGTAAATTTCCTCTACTATAAAGGAATATAACCATGATATAGCTATATTGTGTATAACTTACATCGCTGCTATTTTTAAGTATTTTGTCCATTGTTTCATTTCCATATTAATTTGTATGTGAGAGATTTTTAAATATAATTTTCTGTCTCATCATAAATATTTCTTTTCTTTGGCATAATTATTTCCTTTTATGTTACAGCTATATAATTTAATTTTTTGTTAAAGGCTGAACTGACACACTGGATAGATTTCCATGTTTATCCTACATGATCACACTCATCTTAACTACTTATTTCCTTACTAAGGTGTTCTACTTTCTTTCTTCCTTTCCCTCCTCCCTTTCTTCCTTCCTTCCTTCCTTTCTTCCTTCCTTCTTTCCTTCCTTCTTTTCCTTTTTTCTTTCTCTTTATTTCTTTCTTTCCTTCTTTCTTTCTTTCTTTTTTCTTTCTTTCTCTTTTTCTTTCTCTCTTCTCTTTATTTCTTTCTCTTTCTCTCTTATTCTTTCTGTCTTTCTCTCCTTCTCTTTCTTTCTCTTTCTCTCTCCATTCCTTCCTTCCTTTCTTCCTTTCTTTCTCTCTCTTTCTCTCTCTTCTTTCTCTCTCCTTTCTCTTTCATTCTCTCTCTTTCTCTCTCCCTTCCTTCCTTCCTTCCTTCCTTCCTTCCTTCCTTCCTTCCTTCCTTCCTTCCTTCCTTCCTTCCTTTCTTTTCTTTCTTTCTTTCTTTCTTCCTTCCTTCCTTCCTTCCTTCCTTCTTTTCTTTCTTTCTTTCTTTCTTTCTTTCTTTCTTTCTTTCTTTCTTTCTTTCTTTCTTTCTTTCTTTCTTTCTTTCCTTTCTTTCTTTCTTTCTTCTTTCTTTCTTTCTTTCTTTCTTTCTTTCTTTCTTTCCTTCTTTCTTTCTTTCTTTCTTTCTTTCTTTCTTTCTTTCTTTCTTTCTTTCTTTCTTTCTTTCTTTCTTTCTTTCTTTCTTTCTTTCATCGGTGGTGGGGCTTGAACTCAGGGCCTGGTGCTGTCTGTGAGCTTTACCACGTTGAGTGTTCTACCACTTTGAGCCACAGTGCCCCAGTTAATTGGAGATAAGAGTCTCACAGACTTCCCTATTGGGTGGCTGGCTTCAAACCATAGACTATTCTCAGATCTCAGCCTTCTGAGTAGCTAGTATTACAGGCATGAGCAACTGGTGCCTGGCTACTCTTTTTATTTTTATTAAATAGTTTATATACACTTTGTTGAAAGTCACTTCAAACCTTTTGGGAAATAACACTAATCAATTCAATAATATCTTTGTATACAGTTAGTGGGATTTTATGTTATTATTAAGGTGTTGTATATAGGGTTTAATATTTCAAAAGTCAGGTAATAAATACATTTATTTTGGGTCATGCCATTCTTTACTTCCAGTGGGATATTTTTTAAAGAAAAAAGGGATGGGAGAAATGAAAGAGGAAGAAAATAAATGTAACCTCATTAAACATGGTGAGGGGTCTCTGAGGAAAAAATGTAGTAACACCAATGTGTTTAGCCAATGAATCTATCACCTTCTCACTCATTATTGGAGAAGAGTTCTTGCAATAATGCACACATCCTATATTAATGGAGAAAAGCAGCAGACTCTTTTTCTTAATTGAAGGACAAGTAATTATAAGTTAGATCAGTACTCAGTTAGTGTTACTTCACATCTCGACCTCTATCAGCAGCTAATGAAAATCTATGTTAAAGGCATCAGCAACTAAATTGTTTGTGAATATTGTTGTACTAAATTCACTTTTAATAGCCTCCCCTGGTGGACTGACAGCTGAAACTGAATCCTCTGATACATTTTGTAATAAGAATGGATTCCTTATTGTAAAAGCTTCCCTATGAATAAATCACTGTCAACCATAAGATAACAGAAAAGTAGGTGGTGGGCCTGAGTGCACCTTGAAAGAAATTTACATTATCCATATATGTAAAATATGTGTAAAATACTTGCATTGTTTTTTAATTTTCCAATTGTGAAAAGATGGTTAGAATACATGCTTCACAAATGTTATGCCCACGAGAAAGTAATAAGTGGTTTGGTAGCCAAATATGTGATTATACTAAAGCAAAATGTAAATTCGACTGTGATGTTACTACAAGATCTCTTAAGGCTCAGCTAACCAGAAAATCCAATCAGCTACATATTTCTAACAGCATAATGCATACAGTCTTTTATCTCTTAATATTACATAAATTTCATTATCTTCTTTTAGGTAGTTGCAGATAACTATAATATGCTTCATAAATTAAAATATTTTGCTTTGATTATTTTGATTTATAAAATTACAGTTTTGTGTGAAATTATGAGATAAGATCGCATTAGCACCCATATTCTTTCATAACCTTCAAACTAGACTAGACAATCCAGTTATGTACTTCAACACAGCTGTTAATGCATCTCATATTAAATTAACTTTTTAAAGTACAATCACTGTAGGTAATAAACTTCATGTTTTCCAATTTACTTGTCAAATATCCAGTGCTATCTATGATACATCATAGTTTTAAAGAAAGATATATTGAATAATTGTATTTAACACATGAATTAATAAGTATAGCTCTATTTTTCAAAGAGAGAATTTAAAGTATTAGTAATAAAGATTAGATGATAGGAAAGGGTTATTTCTAGAAAAAGCATCTAAACATTTGCTAGCCAGAGAAGAGGCCAGATAAAACATCACCTTGAAAATAAGGTGTTGTGCTAAGTCCATGCATAATCTTATATTATTGTTTAAGCACTACAAATTTATGTTATGGGAGCATATTTCACACATATGTTCTGATTTTACTTAACTCCTTTGTATGGCTGTTTGGGGCTTTATAAGGTGGAAAATAGTATCACAATATGTCAGGATTTACTGTTTTCAGTATATCTGTATGGGATTCTTAATGTCTTTCATACATATCTATTTGTAAAGCTTCTAAAGGATCTTTTGCATATTGTTTTTCTATAAATGAGGTACTAACAAAATTTGTACTATTTTTAGCCACTGAGTTTTAGTCAGTAGAGATTGTTATATAGCCTTATTGCAGCAAAATATCTGATATACAAAACATCTTCCTGCCATTCCCATTTAGTGGCACGCTTTTCTTAATCTCTCATCTATGCTGTTGAATATTTCTACCAATAGAATATTGGTGGAAAAGTAATTTTCTAGTTTATACTTGAATTTTTATGTGAAATACTTAAAATACTGCTTTAAAACGTTTTTCATAAATCAATAATGATAGCTTCAAAATTAATTTGAAATCAACTTTTATAGTGTTTATTTTTTAGCAAAAAGACTAGAGAAGCAATATTTATAACAGAGAAAAGATTTATCAAAAAGATAATTTACATAATAGACAATGCAGTTACTTCTAGAAAATCAATATTTCTTAAGATTAACTTGTATCTTAATTGAATGTTTTAGTTTAATATTTAAAATAAATTAAACTAATTTAGTTTATTAAATTTGATACTAATTTATAAATGTAATATTGGAGCTAACAAATCAATCATAGTAAATTCTCCCTAGGGGGAAAAAGACAAAATATTACAGAACAAACCCAACCTAACTCAACCCAACCCATATCATACCATACCAAGAAGCAAAAATCTATGTGGGAATATATTTGGGATTATGAGTTGGTGCTTTGGGATGCTGACAAATTTTCTGTTTGGTGGTAACTACTTTGACACCTGCTTCATGTTACACAATGCCATTAAAGTGATTAATTAAGGGGGAGGGGTTTGTCAATCTCATCAGTTTTGGGTTACCTGGAACTTTCTAATCTAAATGCTGTTTAACAAATTAGGAAATACATTGTAGAAAGATACTGTGTATATCTCACAAGTAAATGATATGCAAGAGCTTTCAGCAGTTTGAAACAAAGGCTATATACAACCAAAGTACTGGTATTAATAATGGAAACAATCTATACGCCACTGTGCCTTTCTCTGGGGATCTTTGGAAGCATTTGGCAAAACTTTATAAATATCTTGATTTTCAGAGAGACTGGAAGTTGAATTCTAACCCATTAGAGTGTCACATTTAATTAATGTGCATCTGCATTTGCACATCGAGAACCAGGACAAATAGCTCTCTGCAGAGTGCTAATTTAAAAGAAGAGTCAAGACATTTTTCAGTGGAAACAGCAGTTCAGCATTGTGCTGGAACACCATCCCCAAACTAACTGCTTTTACTTACCTCATGGTTTTCATTCTAATTGAGGCAAATTAAGCCCTCTGTTGCTTTCATATCTAGGGCTGATTTACAAAACAACATTCTTTTGCCTGGAGATTTTCAGAGATTCTTTCATCCTGTCGCCTCCTTTCTTTCCTTTTACTAAGTAACATTCACTGCAGTTCACAAATGTGAATTTTGGGCCAAACTAAGAAACTACCCTGCTGGGTTAAATCTCAATCACTTTCAACTCTGTGTTGGGAAGCAGTGTGGTTTAGAGAAAGGACATGAAAAATAATGTCCCAGTGCTATTTATTGAGTGAGAGGAAGCAACAATGTGTTACAGAGTTAGAATAGTGCTCTCCATAAAGGATGGCTACAGTCATTAAAGGAATAAAGTGCTTAGAAGATGCTTGGGATACTGTAACAATAGTCTCTTATTTTTGTTGATGTGGTCAAGTTCGCAGGCTCAGTCCCTTTGTAATTCTGTGTTGAACATTGTACACTCTTAAAAGAAAAACTGTTTTTTTAAAGTTATACCTACTCATTGATTTTCTTCAGCAAGATGAAGATTTTGTATTTTTAAATGAACGTTTTGTTTTTGCCTTATACTCACTTGAGTTTCACATCAAAATTCTGTTGGCTTCATAAGATGGATTGGGAGTTTCTTTATTTTTCATTTTTCTTCAAAACTTTGTCTATGATGGCCGTTATGACTTTCCAGATGTTCTAATTACCAGTATTATTTATTGGTGTTTTCTATTTCTCAATTCATTTATAATCATTATTGAAAATTTGATATTTTCTATCTTCTTGATTACATTTTCTTTTTTATTTAACTTAAATTTAAATACTTAAATTTTCTATTTTCTTTACTACACTTTACTTCACTCAATATTTTAACGCTATAGGCCTAAAATTACACAGCATTTCACATTAGTTTTACAACTTCTCTTGTATTCTCTCTTAGTGATTTATGCCTTTTGGTGTGTCCTCCAAAGACTCACGCAATGTTTTTAGATTTTTTCAAAACTAAATTTGGCTTATTGTTTTCCTCTCTATGCTTGTTTCTAATTTTTTATTTTGGCTTTCATAGTTAATATGATTTGTATTCCACTTAAAGCTTTTCTGCCTTTTTTGAGATTGATACTAGTGTAATGGATTTTTATCCTTTCTGGTCTAAATGTCTTTAGCTACTTTATTTGAGTTTAATTGAGTTCTGTTACTTATTAATTGGTTATATATATATATATATATATATATATATATATATATATATATATATTTGTACAAGTACTAAGCTGTTTTTGTTATCATAGCTATTCCTATTTGTGGATGATCTTACACTTGAAGGATCCTTCCAACTGAAAAGTTCTTGACCTGGAAAGGTTTTTGACGATGTAACAGAACACACTAAAATTAGTAGTGCTCTCACACCAACAATGAACATTATAAGAAGAAAATTAGGAAAACAATTCTAGTCACAATATCTGAAAAAACAATACTAAGGAATAAGCCTAACCAAGGAGTGAAGGACCACAATAATGAAAGCAATAAATCAATGAAGAAAGAAATTGAAGATGTTAAGATGTTTCTTGATTAGTAGAGTCAATATTATGAAAATGTCCATATTGCCAAAAGCAATCTATAAATTTAATAGAAGTCCTATTAAAACCCTAGTGTCATTCATCACAGAGATAGGAAAAGAATTCTTAAAATTCACAAAGCAGAGAAGTCCTAAAATAGCCAAAGTAATCCTGAGCAAAACAAACAAAACACTGGAGGCATCACAATAGCACACTTTATGCTATAAAGCCATAATTACATTTTATTTCAGACTTATAATTTCATTATTGCATTATATTTTCCTTCCTTCCTTCCTTCCTTCCTTCCTTCCTTCCTTCCTTCCTTCCTTCCTTCCTTCCTTCCTTTCTTCCTTCCTTTTTTCCTTCCTTCCTTCCATCCTTCCTTCCTCTGTCCTCTCTCTCTCTCCTTTCCTCCCTCCCTCCTGTCTTTCTTCCTTTCTTCCCTACTTCCTTTGCATGTGGTCTCTGCTCTGTCTCTCTCTCTCCTTATCTATGTTTTGCTGTCATTGGTTTTGAAACCAGGGCTTCATGTACACTAGGCAAGTATTCTAGCCTAGAATTACACCCATGGTACATCTATTTTCTAATTTTAATATCTTTCCTTATCCCTTTTATATTTTTTAATTTTATACTTTCTAAGTTAGTTTAGAACTTATAAGCACTTCTTATTTTGATGCCTATATTTATTTTATTATTTTAAACCATTTAGCTTTAGTGAAAAGCATCAAGTTTATATACTCATTTAGTAAATAAAACTAAACTCACTTCATTTTTGTGTTATAACCCTTAAGGAAAGTTAAAGTAAACAATTATCTGTAAACAGATTAAAGTTACATTCCCTGAATGTAACTCATTCTGGAGTGAGAAGGAACACTGAAGCTATGGGCACTAATAAGAAGTGAACATTATGTATCATCTTCATCATTTAAGTAGGTCTGGGACATACACTGGTTTGCTCATCATGTGAAACAACCTGAAAGAACATATTCATAGATGCTCTTATTTAAATTTAAGCTCTGTTGGGAACCACAATTATAAAATGGTAATGTAAATTGCAAACTACATAATCATGCATTTTATCTGGGTGTGAGGCATACCAATCTATACTGGACATACCTATTTAGAAGCCAGTTTCCATCACTTCTGAAAGACTTACATACGGGAAACGGAATGAGCTCCCATACCAAAACAAAACAAAACAAAACAAATTTCACAAGCCTACGGATAAATGAATGAATTCACATAATTGGAACTTCAGGATATTAAGGTTGTATTGCTAAAAATAAATCTACTACCTTTTGTTTCTTGTGTAGCCAACATTACAATATCATAAACACATGCATCTTACAATTAGGAGTGGCCACACTGTGCAGAAGGAGATTGAAAGCTTACTGCAAAAGTAGCTTGCTATGGTTTCAAGGACCATCCACTGCTCAACACTAGAGTCTGTACATCAGGATCAAGGCCATAGCTGCCAGAGGGTAATAAACCGGATGATATCCAGATCATCTACTTGCAGAGTTGAGGGCATGACTGCCAGATGGTGCTGTAATATGTGCTATAGCTGCTGCCAGGTGATGGATTATTCTCCACAATAATAGCCTATCTGCCCAAATAACTGAGAGGCATGCATTGCCTTCTACCTTCATCAAGACACTTGGGGCATAGTTTCCCATCACCTTTGGACAGCCCCTAAATCTTTTATTTTTGTTGGAGATTGGATAATCTTTCTTATTTTATTTTATTTTATTTATTGTGAATATACTATACAGAGGGGTTACAATTACATGGGCAAGATAATGAGTACATTTCTTATCAAGTATTGTTGCCTCCTCCTTTGTTTCCCCTTCCTATCCCTTCCCATCCTCCCTCCACCCTCCTTCACCGCCCCCCCCCCCCCCGTGCCAAAGATGTATAGTTCATTTTCAACATAAGATCTTGTACATCTCATCGGTGCAATGGGTCCACCTGTATCCTTATTTTAAAAATTTGCAATGTTTGGTAAGAAATGTATGCATTATCCTGCCCATGTAATTGTAACCCCTCTGTACAGTATGTTCACAAATAAAATAAAATAAATTTGTTTTTTCTCTTCTCCTCCACAAATTATGCCAACATCAAATACAGTGAAAGCAGTCACTGGATAATCTTATATTGCCATTCTAATCTTAAGACCTGTCTCTTTCACATTGATTTTGCCATCTCTGTTTTCAATGTATGTAGATGCAAGAAAAATTTCAGAATTTATAAATTTTAAATATTCTTCCATTTGTACCCTTCTCTGGACACTAAATACCATGAGAAGGAATGTAATTTTTTAAGGTAAAATTCCAATTGTCTATATGTGCAACAGCATTTGATAACTCAGGAATTTGAGTGCTGAGTTTGCCAGCTCTAATAATAATAAGCTAAAAGAAATATAATTCCATGCTTCTCCCAACTAAAGAATAGATATGCCATCAAGACAATGGATAGTCCTATTTTATAGTAATCCAGAATAGCTCAAATATAGTGGAACCAAATCCCTCACATTTTGCTCTTTCATTGGGATGTGTCAAGTTATGTTTTGGCCAGATCCAAATATCTTGCCCTATAATATATTTGGCATGTAGTAAAAATGCACGAGTCTATAGTAAAGCTGGTGGCAACCATCATTAGCATCACTTGTTCTGACATTTTTGCATTCTCAGCTTCTTCTTCATTTGCAATATGAAAGCATTATATTATCTACAATGTAATACTGTATAAATCTAGAGCATCTATGTACACATAAACATAATATAGGAAATGGACTCACTACCTTGCTCATGTGACTGTTACCCCTCTGTACATTATTTTTACAATAAAAATATATATTAAAAAAGAAAAAAAATATATAGAAAGCTTTGTGAGGTTTAGGTGTACATTTTACAAAATATATTTTCCCTCATTAAAATACTTGAATAAAACAGTTTAAAAAGCTTAACAAACTTGGTTTAATTTTGTCTTGTTGCTTTTGGCTTTAAAATGTAAAAGACATGGAGAAGAAAACTTGCATGTCCACAGGTACCAGGCAGAAACTAGGGCCTTGTATTCTTCCAAGAAAATATCAACTCAACATGCATCAATAATTTTAAGTTCTGATGCAGAATTTACTAGAAGAAAGAGATAGAAAAAGAAATGTACAGATAGGCAACATCATCCTGAATAGGATGGCAATAGTTCAGGAACTAGCAACATAAATGAGTAAATAAGATTGTATCTTATAACAAATTCTGCAGAGAAAAGGAAACAATTAACAGGGTGAAGAAATAATTTACACAACAGGAGGAAATTTTTGCCAGTTATTCTTCTAACAGAAAATTGATATCTAGAACATATAAATAACCCAAACATTTAACTATCAAAACATATTATCTAATCAATAATATACAAATAAACTGAACAGTTCTCAAAGGAACAACAAATGGTCAATAATTATATAAAAGACTAAGATGTTTAGCAATCACAAATAAAAAGTATGTTGAAATTTCTTATTACCCACCAAAATAGCTATCACAAAGAGCAAAATAAAACACATTTTTGAGGAGGTAGCACAAAAGAAACCCGAATTTAAACATTGTTGGCAGAAATGCAAAGTAGCCTAGTCACTTAGAAAATCAATATAGAGGTTTATTAAAAAAAACCCTAAAAATAAAGGTACCATATGATACAGCTTAAGATATGCTCCAAAGAATCAAAGTCAGTGTATGCTAGGGATAGTAGTGTACACATATTTGTTGAGGAAGTTTTCACAATAACCAAAACATAGCCTCAGCTTAAGTTTCAGTCAATAGATGAATTAGTTAGGAAAAACTGGTTCTGTATTCACAAGAGCATTATTTGATCACAAAGGAAAATAAAAACAGCTGGGCACTGGTGGCTCATGTCTGAAATCCTAGTTACTCAGAAGGCTGAGATTGAGGATCATGGTTCAAAGCCAGCCAGGACAGGAAACTCTGTGAGACTCTTATCTCCAATAAACCACCAGAAGTGGTGCTATGGCTCAAGTGGTAGAGCACTCACCTTGAGCTGAAGAGCTGAGGGAAAGCGCCCAGGCCCAGAGTTCAAGCCCCACAACTCACAAAAAAATAAAGAAGGAAAGAAAGAAATATAAAATCAATTATTTTTCAGGAAAATGGATGGAACTAAACTATTTTCACATAAAACAAAGTAAGGCAGACTCAGAAAGACAAGTACCCCCTCCTTTGTTGTTCTCCCACTATCCCTTCCCTCCCCCACCTCCCTCTCTTCTCCCCCCCACCCCAAATTGTAAAGTTCATTTCCATTTGTGAGTATCATTGTTGCAATGGGTCATCCTGTGTCCTTGTTTCAGCATTCTGTTATTTCCCTTCCCCCAATTAGATAAATGTATATACAAGATACAGGGTACCAAAATCAAGTACAATGATAATAGGGTTTATACCATAGGGGGAAGAACACACACACACACACACACACACACACACACACACACACATATCATAGGGGGAAGAACAAAGGAAATAAAAAAATCACATAGTACATTAAAATCAACAACAACAAAGAAAGACATCTTGTGTCCATATCTTGGGGCTCATTTCGCTTAGCATCATCTTATATGGTCATATGTACATAGCTTTTGAGCTTTTCTGCTCATCTGATAAAATTATCCTAGACATATGCTAATTATTGCAAATGAGGGAACCATGTGGTCTGTATTTCACTTAATATGATTTTTTTCCAAGTCTTTCTATTTTCTAACAATTGGGTGGTGTCATTCTTTCAGATGGATGCATAGAATTCCTACACACACACACACACACACACACACACACACACACACACACACACATATACACATGCCACATTTTCTTGGAGGTAACAATGCTTGACAACAAATGTGCTCATTACCTTACTCATATAACTGTAACCCCTCTGTACAGCATCTTTACAATAAAATATTTTTTAAAAGAAAGACAAGTATCAAGGACTTGAGTATAAGACATGGGGGATTTGATATGATCATGCAGCTATAATATAAAATTCTAGAATGTTTCTGTTCTGTCAGATCTTGGAAAAGCTAGTTAAACTAGTCATTTACTTAGATGTATGTTTTCAACCCTACAACTTAATACAAATATTTCAGTCTGTGTTGAGAATTGAAAGGATTGTGGACGATGTCTGAACATAGTGAATATCACAGATAAATGTGTAGATGACCTAAAGATACAATAATTATGATGGTCCTGTGGTTTCCCTCTTGACTGGACAGCTTGACTAAAGAAGGCAAATGAATAAGGAAAAAGTAATTTCAAAAATGCTTATAGAAATGAGGTTAAGTGTAATGATATATGATATATATTGAGCACCTCTTCTACCCAAAATTAAACACATAAGAAATTTAAATCAAAGTCCATTTTCAGTACATGGGTTTGTGATGAATTGCCACATAACAGTGTAATATAAGATGCTATATTAAGCGATAAGTTTGAACACTGGGACTTGCTGTGTGATTGTGTAACAGCTGTTGTGAATATTAATAATACTGCTTAATGATTTTTGTTTTCCCTTGGTGCATTTGGAAATTGTTTTAAATTAATTTTTAAATGACTATTCCTCATCACCTTTTAGCAATTTTTGCACAGTATTATGTCAGTTTACCCTAATGGACTAATGCCTTTATGAATGCAAATGTGCAGCCATGTACACAAGATCTAATTAAACACTGTACCACTTTTAGGGGTTGGATTCAACAACTAAAACTGATTCAGAGATTTGGTTGTGGTTACTTTCAAAATGACAAGAAGTGATGTCAGGTTTTAACTTAAATATTGAGATTTTTAGTTTTCAGAAGATTTCTTAAATATTATACTGCAATATTTAGTTTCTGGCACCTTTGAGATGAATTAAACTTTGGTGCTCTTAGCATATAAAAATCCTAGATCACACCAAACTGAAAACAGACATTTTTCACTTTGTAGCAACAAATAAAATGCATTCAGATTATAAATAGCTGTATTGAAATTATAAATAGCTGTATTTATTTCCTTGTGGCCAATAGCAGAATTTGAATGTATGACCTTGAGTTATCTTGTCCTGCTTGCTCAGCTCAAACTCTATTACTTGAACCATATCTACAGCATTTTCTTGATTATTTTGAAGATGGAGCCTGCCAAACTTGTCTGCTCAGAGTGGCTATGACCCTCAGTCTTCCTCCCAAGTAGATGAGATTATAGACAGGTACCACTGCCCAGGCACAATTGTTTGCATACATTATTGTAGATGACTGAGCAAATAAATATCAAAACATTATTGTTGCTGGACGCTGGTGGCTTACGCCTGTAATCCTAGCTACTCAGGAGGCTGAGATCTGAGGATTGCGGTTCAAAGCCAGCCCAGGGAGGAAAGTTCATGAGACTCTTATCTCCAATAAACCACCAGAAAACCAGAAGTGGTGCTGTAGCTCAAGTGGCAGAGTGCTAGCCTTGAGCTGAAGAGTGTAGGGACAGTGCCCAAGCCCAGAGTTCAAGCCCCATGACCGACAAAAAAAAATCATTTTTTTATGCGCATGAAAATTTTTATAGTACTAGAAGTTGAATTTGGGGCATCAATTGCCCTACTTAGGCAGGTGTTCTGTCAAGGTTATCAGTCCTTTTGGTCTTGGTCATTTTTTTTTTGGTCAAGGTGGTGTACAGAAGCTTTATAGTTACGTAAGTAAGGTAATAAGCACATTTCTTGTCAAACTTGTTACCCCTTCTCTCATTTTTCTCTCACTTTCCCTCCCCTCTTCCAGCACCCCCAATTGTACAGATCATTTCCAACATATTTCTTTTTAATATCACTGTTGCATTGGTTCCCCCTTGTCCTTTGTCTCACCATTCTGTTGTTCCCCTTCCCTTCCGTAATTCAGATAAATCTATATACAGTACCGAGGGTACCAAAATCAAATACAGTGACAAGGGATATACCATAAGGGTAAGAACATATAAAAGAAACAAGAAATCACATAGTACATTAAAAACAGCAACAACAAACAATCTCTTGTGTCCATGTCTTGGAGTTCATTTCGCTTAATATCATCTTACATGGTTTTGAGATGGGGGTCTTTATTCTCCTGACAGCCTAGACTGCAATCTTCCCTAATTCACTGGTATGACACACCCTTGAAACTCCCAGCACTGGGCAAGATGGAGTCCCTGGAAACTTCTGCTTAGAACTGCCATCTTCCATTCTCAGCCTCCCATAAGCTTAATCCATAGTGCCTAGCCATTCATGTAACAACTTCACTTAAGAGGATTAATTTGAATTTTCAGAATTACATTTTTGTCAGAAACTTTGTAGATCTCTATTTCCTTAGGGTTTATTATTAGAAATTCACTATTTCTTTTGGAATTGTCATCATTCCCTGACTTTATAATCATAGTGCTTTTACATCAGTGTTTGTACTTTTGAGGAGATGTGACCTTCTTCTGGTTGTTAGGGCTGTTATTTGTCATAATAACTCTTGATTATTTAGTGTGACCTGTGATCCTGGAAAATCCAGATGGGGATAACTTCAGTCAGACCTTGTTATAGGTTTCTTGAACTGGTGGAGATTTTACGTTTGCTCTAATATTGGCTGGGTTTGATGTCTGGGCTTTATTTTCTTGCAGGACCAATGTCCAGGTTTTATTATTAGGTGGAGCTGATAATAAATATAATATAATAATAATATAATGGCTCCTCATCAGCCTACTCACAGCCTTCTCTTGCTGAGAAATTCCACTCTTTGTGAACAAGACTGCAGACTCAGCCCCTAAGTGGGTAGAGCTGTTATTTTGTCATTTATAGTTTAACTATTGCTAAATTCTTTACATCTATGATTGCAGATTGCTCCTTGCTAGTCTCCTGAGTCAATGGCAACTTTTGTGAACAACTATTTAAAGATAACAAACACATTAAAAATTGAAACAACAACAAAAGTTAGCTCTTGTACTTTTCCAAAATGGGCTGGGCATGGAGACTAGATATGTAGGGACTTCCACGTTTCACTGTGTTTCTGAAGGCAATCATCTCTGCTTTGCTGGTGAGCCATTGAGTGAGCTTTGCCTAAAATCTGGCAGCCCAGGAGCTGGTAGAACACAGGGGCTCCACCAATTTTATATGCTAGTCACTACGTCTTCCATCTCCATTTTGCTTCCACCTATACTCCAGGTGGTCTACTATGGTATCACTCTTTATTTTCCATGAAATCAGGCAAGAGTTGGTCTCCAACGAAGCATCTTGGAATGCTAGGGCACCTGGAAGACTGGCTTTTTGTGATGATTACACCCTATGTTGGACTTGTGATGATTTGGGAAAGCTGAGTGACATGATGCAAGAATGATCTACCATTGTTACCTGTTGCATTCTATTTTTGTTCTTTTCTGAAATGATACTGGTTTCTCAAGACTTTTTTTTTTAAAGTAAGAGCTTATTTGTAAAAAAAATGTTTAAAAAATCTGGTCTGGAGATAGTCATAATTAAACTGTGTGAGTGAAAAATGTGGAATGTAACAGAGACTTCTTTCATCTTGTGGTTAACTTATACACCCTTCTTGATTTCCGAGTTTTGTGTGTTTACTAATTTTCCCCTCATGGCATTACTTTTCAGTTATACTAATACAATTAATAAAATACCATTGTATAGTCAGTTGCTCGTGACTTATACCTGTAATTCTAGCTACTCAGGAGGCTAAGATCTGAGGATCATGGTTCAAAGCCAGCCCAGGCAGGAAAATCATTGAGACTCATCTCTAGTTAACCACCAAAAAAAACGCAAAAGTGGAGCTGTGGCTTAGGTGGTAGAGAGCTATCCTTAAAAAAAAGAAGGTCAGGGAGAGCACCCAGATCCTGAGTTCAAGCACCAGGACCAGCATACCTATCTATCTATCTATCTATCTATCTATCTATCTATCTATCTGTCTATCTATCTATCTATCTATCTATCTATCTATCTCTAGATATATCTATATCTGTACATATCTCTATCTAGATAGGTATCTATAGATTACATATAGATCTATATAAATATATATACACAAATATATATAGAGAGATCTATATAGAGAAAGATATATAGAGAGAAAAATCTATAGATCTCATCATATATATATATATATATATATATATATATATATATATATATACACACACACATACTCAGAGAGAGAGAGAGACAGAGACAGAGAGATAGCTCACCCAATTTTTGTTGGTTAATTTTCTGTGTTGTCATATGCTTTTGTTTAACAAATACTTATGTTAGAATCATTATATTTTTGTTTAAACTATTAATTCATTTCTACTGACCTACATAATTTTCTTTCCAGTGCTTTCTGCTTTCCTGCATGAATGTTTTGCCATCTGGAGTCATTTTTTTTTCTACATGAAGAACTCTCCTCAGTATTACTTTCCATGCATGTGATCTATCATTAATTAATTACCTCAACTTTTCTTTGAAAACAGACATATTTACTATACTTTGGGGGCTCTTAATATTTGAATTATTTTGGGTCAGGTATTGTGAGTTACATTTCTTAGAAAATTGCTCATTCTATTCAGATTCTTAGATTAATTCTTAGGTATTAATTAGTTTTCAAGTTTCTCCCACCTACTTTACATAGTCATTTCTTGGGCTGGTGCTGGTGGTGCCTGATTGTAATTCTAGTTGCTGAGGAGACTGAGATCTGTGGACTCTAATTTGACAACAGACTGAGAAAAAAATGCAGTGAGACATTAACAATTAAGCATCAAATAGCTGCAAGTGGAGCTGTTGCTCAAGTTGTAGAGCATCAGCCTTATGCAGGAAAGCCACGCGAAAGCATGAAGTCTTGAGTTCAAGCCCCAGTATCAATGCGAAAACTAAAAATAAATTTCTTATAGTTTTGTTCATTATCAAATATTAGTGTGTAGATATCTGATACTTGATAATTTTCCCTCTGTATAATCCTTTTTGCCATGTATCTGATATAATTTTTTTTGAAGAGACTAGTAAGTTGACTAGGACATATTTTGAAATTAATCAGATTGAGTTATTTTCTTTTCTCTTTTTGTCATATGAGTATTTAGATTCATATCTTACTTTATTTCAAGAAAAACAATCTTTATCATCTTTTTCTTATTTTTTGTCTTTCAGATGTTCTAATTATATACATATAAAAATCATACATAATATATGTGTGTTGTAAAAAAATCTTTAAACAGTTGTATATATAGGTTTCAACTCAACATGCCCTCTTAGGAGTACAATGCCTGTTGATCAATGTCACTCCTTCCATTTTGGGGTGACTTGAACACATTAATCAACAAAATGAATGAGTTGTTATATTTGAATATACTTAAAATGATGCCTTCTATACAGGGAAGATTATAAAATTCTGGAATTTCCTGTAAGTATTTTTTTCTCCTAATTAATGCATTCTTTTATCTACAAATAACAATAGTCATAATAATGTTAAGGAAGCATTCCAATTTTCAGTGTGCTTTGTGTTTGAGAAGTAATTTAGTAGCTTCGGAAATGTCCTCCAGCATTTTACAACCCCGCCCCCATCCTCCTGATACTCTTTCTCAGTGCCAGTCTAAACATTACCAATGTTTTCAGATTGCTTATTTATAGAGGACAGCTACACTAACACCTATCTAGTCTATGTGACTGCTGCTTCTGCTGCTGAATAGTGTGGCACATACTAAAGAAGATTTAATTTCTGTGGGGCTTTGGCTAGAGAGCTCTTTTGGCAGTTAACATACTTGTTTTTATGAGAATTTGTATCACGATTCACATGCAAGAAGACTGCCAACATGTAAATTATTGAATCTGTAGTGTTGTCTTGCAAATTAAGCTGCTAGAGAAGCACAATTAGCTAATTGCATCTAATGAGTCTGAAAACATCACACCTCCCAACTGGAAGAATTAGGAAGAGATCTTTTTCTAGGGCACTTGTGCTCTACCTGGTGACAAAGGCTGACTATTTTCCTGAAAGTTGTTCTTTGTTGGCTTAACAAGCTGATACTTGCAGATAAGGCAGCTTTAACTTTTAGGTGATAAATTATCTTAATTAACTGTAATTGTTCAAAGACTATTTTATACAAACAGAGACATTTGGGAAATAGAAACACAGAGATTTACTAGAGGGATGAGATAGGTGAAATAGTTTTCCATTCGTCATAAAATTTGAAATTTTGGGGAATATTGATTAGTAACAATTAAGATGGAACAAGGAAAATGATAATAGTTTGCTTGACCAGAGATCAGAAGCTTTGGGTATTGAAGGAAATCAAAGAAATATATGTATCTTGATGAGTTGTAGGAGTCTGTAGTTCTGGAAAAGTTTTTATGTAGCCATCTCCATATTTCCTTCTCTATGTGTATTTTGGAAAATTTTGTTCCCAAGAATTATTAAAAATTGAAGGCTCAATAGAACAGATTACACATTGTACTGCCATTAGCTTGCTTAGGTATAGTAGCTGTATCATTTTTAAGAGATATTTGAAGTCATGATTGACAAATGACAGTATATTTCAATATGAATTTTGGAGGGAAATAAATACTTGAGCTCTAGCAGAGGAGATCAGTGTAGAAGCCCCTAGTAGGGAGAAAGTCTGTAGTAAAAGACAATATAACTTTTTATGAATAGAAAGTTTATAGTAGAAGATAATGAAACTGTTTATGAATAAAAAGCAGAAGAAAGAAGACAAACAGCTTACTGTTTTGGCTTTCTAATGCCCACAGCACACTTCTTTCTTCAACTGAATTACATGAGTCAAATGGTTAATTTCTTTTTGTCAAATCTAGGTCAACTTGGGTTTCCATAATCAAGGTGTGAACAATACAGTCCCTCCCTGGTGTCTCCTACCCGCCAATGTCATTCTGTCAATCTCCAGTTTTATTAGAGAATCTATTCTCTGCTTGAAAAGTGCTGGCTTGCCTAAATTATCTTGCTACACAATCTCAGTGCTTGATCATTCATTATCCTTATACATTTTTTGCTTTCACTCCTGGCTTTATCATAAATATTATTTTTCAAAGTTCCTAGAGATCAAAATCAACAAATTTTGGCAATGCATATACTGAATGTCTTCTACATTAGACTCTTTCCTCATACCAGGTGAGCATGGTTAGCGGCAAATGAGACAAATTCACATTCCAACAAGGGAGACAAGCAATAAATTTGTGAAGGGAAAAATAGATGAATTTTAGCACAAAATAATGTTTTTACTTTCCGTAATAGAGCATAATGAAATGAAGTCAAGACCACTTTGGCTCTCAGATTAAAATAGAAAGGCATAGCTAATTTATAGTTGCTATAAGGCAGTCAGTAATTACAGATGGAAACTATTTAGATTTGATGACAAAATAATTTCCTTCCTTCACTAGGGAGTAAGTTGATTCCTCCTTTGCTAATTTATCTTTGACATATGACTTTAATATGATGCTCTTTTTAAAAATGTAAGTTTGTTAGAAGGCCACAATATGGCATACATCCAGTATTATATTTAGGAACAGGCCCAGCTGAAGGTAAATATTTGCCTTTTCCATTGTAACATAAAAATATCCATTCTTAGCTGTTTAGATAAATATATGAGAAAGTTAGAAAATAATAACTAAAATAATAACTGCTACAGAAAAAAACCCAGAGTCAGAGAAAAGGAAGTAACAGGGTGGGTGTGTTTCAATCTAGAATACAATAGACTTCTGAGGTTATAACATTTGCTCAGTCATACAGAGGAAGTGGAGTCAGTTTCAATGCTAGGAAAGGTAGAAGGGGCTACAGGTGGAAAGGTCTCCAGAAGAGAATTCATCTACAGAATTCATTCTAAAGGCTAAAAAAACAAGAATGTTAGTAAATCATAGAGATGGCCAGTGTCAGATAATGAAGGGCTATGAAAGCCATGGCACTCAGCCTTAGTAATATGTGTAGGAGTGAATGAATGAGTGAGAGCAGAGTAAGCAAGAGAGAGAGAGAGAGAGAGAGAGAGAGAGAGAGAGAGAGAGAGAGAGAGAGAGAGAGAGAGAGAATGAAAGAGAGAGAGAGAGAATGAAAGAGAGAGAGAGAGAGAGAGAGAGAGAGAGAGAGAGAGAGAGAGAGAGAGAGAGAGAGGGGAGGGAGAGGGAGAGGGAGAGGGAGAGGGACAGACAGACAAAATATCTATGGTTTTTCCTCCCTCCCTTCTTCCTTCCTTCCCTCTGTCCTTAGTTCCTTCCTTCCTTCCTTCCTTCCTATCTTAAGATTTTTTTTTTGCTTAAAATATCAACAAAGACTGTTTTATGAAAAATTGTCACTAGTCAGACAGCTCCCATTCCAGGCACTCAAAGTCAATGGCCAATGAACATGAGGCCCTAAAGGTCATTTCTCTCAACTTGCTCATTTCATTTTCATTACTTCCTGCAGGGTCAGCTAAGGCTTCTCAGCTGCACTCATTCTCCCTCTCCCAAGATTTTGCTTCTTTTCTTTCCCTTTCATAAATTTGGATCCTACCCAATCCTATCACTTTCTAAAACACCACCTGAGTGAGCATGGATGCAGACATGTCTTTTTTTTTTTTTTGTCAGTTGTGGGGCTTGAACTCTGGGCCTGAGCGCTGTACCTCAGCTCTTCAGCTCAAGGCGAGCGCTCTACCACTTGAGCTACAGCACCACTTCCAGTTTTCTGGTGGTTTATTGGAGATAAGAGTTTCACGGACTTAACCTTAGTTCTTCTTGGAACAGGCCAAAATTTTCTTAATAGAGACCCAGAAACACAACAAATCAAAGAAAGGTTGGACAAATGGGATTGCATGAAGTTGCAGAGCTTCTGAATGGCAAAGGACATAGCTAGCAAGATCAGTAGAAAGCATACGGATTGGGAGAAGAGCTTCACTAGCTATACAACGGACAAGCGTCTCAAATCTAAAATATACTTGGAACTCAAAAAATTAAATCCCCAACAACAAATCCTCAAAGAAACAACTGCCCAATAAATAAGTGGGTGAAAGACTTAAAGAGAAACTTCTCTGAAGAGGAAAGAAGGATGGCCAATAGACACATGAAGAAATGCTCAACCTCCCTAGCCAAAAAAGAAATGCAAATCAAAACAACATTGAGATTCCACATCACCCCAGTTAGAATGGCAAAAATCAAGAACTCTAATAACAACAGATGCTGGAGGGGATGAGGACGGAAGGGAACCTTACTTCATTGTTGGTGGGAGTGTAAACTTGTTCAACCACTTTGGAAGGCAATATGGAGGTTCCTCAAAAGACTCCACTTAGAGCTCCCCTATGACCCAGCAATCCCACTTTTGGGCATTTACCCAAATGTTTACAAACAAGACCACACTAAAGCTACCAGCACAGCTATGTTTATTGCAGCATTATTTACTATAGCTAAGATATGGAACCAACCTAGATACCCCTCAGTAGATGAATGGATCAAGAAAATGTGGTATATATACACAAAGGAATTCTATGCCTTCTTTAGAAAGAATGACATTGCCCCATTTGTTAGGAAATGGAAAGGGTTGGAAAAAATTATATTAAGTGAAGTAAGCGAAGGGCCAAAGAAACATAGGTCCCATGGTTTCCCTTATTTGCAATATCTAGTATATGTATGAATCAAGCAGAAAAGGTCAGATAAGGTGATGTTAGGGAAATGAACCCTAAGATATGTATTCAAATGTTTTTTTTTCTTTCATGGGATTGTTTCTAACACATTTATAAGATTATTTCTTTGTTGCTTTGTATGTCCCTCCCCCACAGTATAACCCCTGCTTTCACTATATTTGTGGAGGGGAAGGGGAAAAACAAATCGTTTAAATAGGGATACAGGTGGACCCATTGCAACAATGAGATGTACAAGTTGTTATGTCAAAAACGAACTTTACAACTTTGGTGGGGGGGGCTGGGTAGAGAGGACGGAGCGGGGGATGACTGGGTGGGAGGGGCAGGGGGAGGATGGGAAGGGATGGGAAGGGGAAACAAAGGAGGAGGCTACAATGCTTGATACGAGAGGTACTCATTATCTTGCCCATGTAATTGTAACCCCTCTGTACAGTATTTTCACAATAAAAAAAAAAAGAGTTTCATGGACTTCCCTGCCCTGGCTTGCTTTGAACCGTGATCCTCAGATCTTAGTCTCCTGAGTAGCTAGGATTACAGGCTGAGCCATTGGCGCCCGGGTTGACATTACTTAACCGCCATCCTCTTCCACTTTCACACATCCTTCAATGTTGGGAATTGTAGCCTTCTTTAAACAAGAGCCACTTCTGACCACCCCTAACCTTCCTTGTTCCTGTCTCCAGTCTCATATCATTGTAAAACTTTCCCCAAGCATCCACACATAGCTCTTCTGTGATGTGTGTCCACTGCCATCTTTGTGCTCATTTTTTCAATCATCCACTCAAGGCCCATACATATCCCCATTACTTTTGCTTGGGATTAATGATAGCTTCATGCATATTTACTTGCAGGAGACTTTGTTACAAAAGATAGAATAACAAGAGAAAAAGAACATAAAAGTATTAACATCTACTTAAAGGGGAATGCACAGTTCTTAGAGATGGCTTTGGATTCCATTTTATGTAGCCCCTATAACACAGTATGACAAAAGAAAATATTTTGAGTCTTTATAGTCTTTATAGAGTATTTATAGTCTTTATATGACTTAAGAGGAAGACAAATAACTCTCATGTAAAGGTCCATAGCTAAGGCTAATATATTCTTTGGGTACCATCACCAAGCTACGATAAGTAACTATAATGTCTAGCAGTTAGCCATTGTTCCCCTTGGTAATAAATAGGAGAGTAGGGAACAGGATACCTTTGGTCTTTGTAAACCTATGTCCTGATTTCAAACAGAGAGATTTCCTGTAAGTAATTCTGCTTAATTTCCTTCATATTTTGAAAAGACAGTGTGGTTACATCTTACTATGTGAGTTTCAAATCATCCCTAAACTCCTCTTGACATAGATTGAGTTCCCAGGGAGGAAGACCTGAGGCGAAGATTCATATGAAGGACGTTTGTTAGTATTTTCATAATTAATACCTATGGAAAGGATGAGAGAACGTAAAGCAGGACACAGGAAGAAAATGGCCTAGTTGTGATACAGTCTCATGGAAAGTCTTGGCTACCTTGTAGGGAGTTAGGAAGATGGAATACAGAAAATCTGAGAGGGTTAGACGTTATTGACCCAGAGCTCATTAGCCAGCCATTAGATTGTATACTTTGAAGGAAGCCAGGCATTGGGGGTGTAATGAAGTTTTCAACTGAGCAAGTTTCCAAAGGACTGGTGCTGCTGGTGCTCTAGCAGTTGGGATCTATTTCATGCTGTTTGAAAGGGATCTGAGTGGCACCTGTCATTGCCTCCCACTGTGTGTTAGATGTTTTCCTTTACATGTGTTCCTGGTAAGGCAAGCACAGCACACTGCACAAACTGATCCTGAAAGCATCGTACTGAGTGTCAGCGCCACTTATTAGTTGGTAAGCAATGGAGGCTTCTAGGACTGGGGGATCTTTCTTCCCTTTCATTTCTTCACACAATCAGTCACATTTCAAACTCCCACAACATTGGGCATGATGTTTCTGCTTTTCTTTCTATTCCTTCAACATCACCACCTCCCACTTCTCACTAAGGTTGTTTTAATTCCTAATTGTACACCTTTCAAAAAGTAAGAAAAGGCCATGACAGGGGTTCAGTAATTCATTTTTGTGAAAAGACTATTAGTTGATAGAGCACAGAAATGTGCTACAGATCATATATTTGTACTTCATCAAGTTATTTTTTTAAAGGTCATTAATGGCCTTCCTATGAACAAAATGGAAAAAAATGAACCGCAGGCGAGCATAATTATGTAAATCTGTATTTGGATGCCAGTGCCTGAGGAAGTCAAGCTGATGTGCTTGAAGGCTGTTTCCTGTTCAGTGATTTGCTTTGAGATTTGGATGAAAATATCAGAGGAAAGCTTGTGACATTTTTAGATGCCATGAAACTAGAGGTTTATAAGAAAAATATGCCAGGTGACAGAATCAGGTTCCATCAAGGTCATTTCCAGGCTGAAATAATGGGCCAAATCCACTGTCATAAAATGTATTTGTGACACATTAGGTCCTGCCTTTGTAACTTCAAATCAATTACAAGGTATAGAATACAGTGAATTAGATTTAACAGAAGCACATGAACAAAGCACATATGCAGTAGACATTGACTCTGAGTATTCATGATGATAACCCAGCTGAAATATCAAAAGCTCCAATGTGCAGGATCCATCTTTAGATGTATATGATTTTATTTTATTTTTATAGTTTAAAGCCTATAAGCATGGGGGATTTTTAAAAGTTTTTGAAGTTATTCATATATTCAGCCAAGTTCCAGAATCACTGATTGTAGCACAGTGTACATTAGCCCTCTGAGATCATGGATTGCTCTTGTGATAAAGAAAGGTAGTCAGAGAAAAAAGAAAGGCCACTGTAATCTAAAGAGAAACACATCATGAGATGTAAGTGGTAATAGTCCCTGATTTAGAATAAGATCCACATAGAGAAAGGTTGACATGAGGCCAATGTTAACAAATACCGTTATTCAATTAGAGTCATAGTATTGTCAGATTTGGAACACAGAAACCAGAGTTTTCTCTTTGCTAGCCCATGCAGAATATCATAGGGCTTAATTTCCAAGTACAAACTTCAAGAAAGACCGTTCCACATCTAGAAAGGGACAGAGCTGAGAACAGAACCCTGTGGATCTTACCATAAAGCCCATGATAAGAAGGATGATTGATATCCTATTGGGTCACAGATAAGCAAACAAAAAACAGATAAGGAAATGTAAAAACCACTAATAATGTTACTCTGGGGCAAAAGAATATAGTTATTTTCAGGGAAAACAAATCAAGTTTTGAGGATTAAAGGTTTGATAGTTCTGTATAAATCCAAAGAGAAGAATTAAGACAATGGGCAGAAGTTGTTGAGAGGATGAATGAAATGGCCTCAGCCCCTTTCTCTCAGTGTACTAATTGCTTTGTTGTATATTGGCCTGCATGTTTGGGAGAACATTTAGCACACTTTTCGTTGACTGAGAATCTCTGATTTCACAATTTTCTCTCACATTTTTTCTTTCTCTGCCTATTCCAGTTTTATACTGCTGTGGGGTGGATATTCTTTACTAAATGATGCACACATCATACATCTTTTTAGCTTGAAGTCTTTCTGTGGCTCTTCAGTACACACAACTGAATTTTTAAAAAGTTCTCTGCCTAGTGTTTGAAGGGTTCAGGCATATGCTTTCAAGCTATTATTCTAGTCATAATCATTTCCACTTCATTGTCTCTATACTCAAGAGACATAGTTGTGCCTCCTCAAATATTAATGGGCTTCCTGAACTTAATGCGTTTTAGATGCTTTCCAATGCTAATGTAAATGCCATTTCAGTTAAAAGCTGTAAAGTACTCTAAATAATATGTGCAGGCTACTTTTTTTTCCCTATGTTAACCATTTTTATTGTAAAGATACTGTACAGAGGGGTTACAGTTACATGAGTAAGGTAATGAGTACATTTCCTCGTGAGCATTGTTACCTCCTCCTGTGTTTTTCCCCAGCCATCCCTTCTCTTCTGGTCTCCCCAACTCCTCTTTCCCCCACCTCAAAGTTGTAAATATCACTTTTAATGTCCTGTCTTGTACATCTCATAGTTACAATGGGTCAGCCTAGATCCTTGTTTCAGCATTTTGTTATTTCCCTTCTCCTCCCTAACTTAGAAAAATGTATATACAAGATGGAGGGTACCGGAATCAAATATAGTGAAAACAGGGGGTTATACCAAAGGGGAAGAGCATATGAAAGAAACAAGAGAAATAACATAGTACATTATAATTACATTAAAACCAACAGGAACAAAGATTAAAAACTCTTGTGTCTCTATCTTAGAGTTCGTTTCACTTAGCACCATATCTATATCTATATCTATATATATTTTTTGTCTTGGAGCTTGAACTCTGGGCCTGGGTGCCGTCCCTCAACTCTTCAGTTCAAGGCAAGCACTCTACTGCTTGAGCCACAGCACCACTTCTGGTTTTCTAGTGGTTTATTAGAGATAAGAGTCTCATGAAGTTTCCTGCCCTGTATAGTTTTGAACAGCATTCCTCTAATGTCAGCTTCCTAAGTAGCTAGGATTATAAGTGTGAGCCACAGGCACCCAGCTTACCACCATCTTATATGGTGATATGTGCATAGCTTTTGACCTTTTCTACTTGTCTGGTAGGATTATCCTAGACATATAGTAGTTCTTGCAAATAAGGGAAAACATGAGACCTATGTTTCTTTGGGTGTGACTGACTTCATTTAGTTTAATTATTTCCAGTCTTTCCATTTCCCAATAAATGGGGCAGCATCATTCTTTCTGATGGAGACATAGAATTCTGTTGTATATATATACCACCTTTTCTTGATCCATTCATCTACTGAGGGCATCTGGGTTGGTTCGATATATTAACTATGGAGAATAATGCTATGATAAACATAGTTGTTCTGGTAGCTTTTGTATGACCTTGTTTGTGATTGTTTTGGTAAATGCCCAAAAGTGGGATTGCTGGGCGCTCTATGTGGAGTGTTTTGAGGAACCTCCATACTGCTTTCCAGAGTGGTTGAACAAATTTACATTCCCACCAACAATTCAGTAGGGTTCTTTTGGCCACATCCCTCCCAGCATTTGTTGTTATTAGATTTCTTGATTGTAGCCATTCTAACTGGGGTGAGGTAGTATCTCAATGTTGCTTTGATTTGCATTTCTTTTATACCCAGAGAATTTGACCATTTCTCCCTGTATCTGTTGGCCATTTTTATTTCCTCTTCAGAGAAGTTTCTCTAAGTCTTTAGCTCACTTATTAATCACACGGTCAATTCTTTGAGGATTTGTTGTTCTGGGAATTAATTTTTTTTTAGTTCTAAGTATATTTTATTTTATTTTTTGCAATTTCTTTATTGTGGTTGATTACATAATTTCACAGTATTGTGGGATAGTGAATGTTTAGTTAAAGTCACAAATACATTCTAAAATACATTCTAACTTTCATGGGGCAAATTGTTTATCATGGTCTATAAAATTTATGAGTTCTGGGCTGGGAAGGTGGCTCAGTGGTAGCACGCTTGCCTTGCATGCCTGAGGCCCTTGGTTCGATTCCTCAGCACCACATAAGCAAAAAGAAAAAAGCCAGAAGTGGCGCTGTGGCTTAAGTGGTAGAGTGCTAGCCTTGAGAGTCTAGCTGAGAGCTGAGGGACAGGCCTAGGCCCAGAGTTCAGGCCCCACGACCGGACCCCCCCCCACCCAAAAAAAATTATGAGTTTTATGAGCTTTGACAATACAGTTATTTCTTCCATATAGGGTGATATGTACATCTCTTTCCTTTTGCATAGCGTCAGCTGTTCCCTCTTTCCCACTCCTTCCTTCCCTCCCATCACTGCCATTGAGTTGCTTAGTTCATTTTGATCAATGTCCAGTGCAGCTGATGGGTCCTGCTGGTGTATGTTTTTCCCTGTTTTGCTCTGGTTCTGTGTCCTCCTCCTGGAGGACATATGTATACCATATATATACCTCACATATATACCATATATGTGATCAGCAGCATGGGATTATTTAGTAGTGATTCAATCAGATGAGTGGAGGTCCTTTGTTTCTCAAGTCTTGTTAACTTTGTCATATTACCTTATATTTTGGATTTAACATCCACTTATCAGGAAGACCATGTGCCATTTGTCTCTTTGCTCTTGGCTTACCTCACTCAACATGATTTCTTCTAGTTCCATCCATTTCCCTACCAATGCCATTATTTTGTCCTTCCTAATGGCTGCATAATATTCCATTGTGTATAGATACCACAGTTTTTTGATCCATTCATCTGTGGTAGAGCATCTGGTTTGTTTGCATATCCTGGCTATTGTGAACAGTACCGCAATAAACATGGAGGTGCATGTGTCCTTGTATTCTGATTCCTGTTGTTCAGGATAGATGCCTAGGAGTGGTATGGCTGGGCCATAGAGGAGATCAATATTTAGCTTTCTGACCCTCCAGACTGCTTTCCAAAGTGGTTGTATAAGTGTACATTCCCACCATCAGTGTAATAGAATTCCTTTTTCTCCACATCTCCTCCAGCAGTTGTTGTTGGCTGACTTTAGGATGTGGGCCATTCTGACTGGGGTAAGGTGGTATCTCAGGGTTATCTTTATTTGCATTTCCTTTACAACCAGGGATGGTGAACATTTCCTCATGTGTTTCTTTGCCATTTTTCTTTTCTTCTGAGAAGTCTCTCTTTAGTTCCCTTGCCCATTTAGTAATTGGTTTGTTGGGTTTAGGAGGGATTCATTTCTTGAGTTCCCTGTATATACTGGATATTAACCCCTTGTCTGAGATATTACTGGAAAATATTTTTTTGCATTGGTTGGTTGTCTTTCTAGATTGGTATCTATAACTTTAGTTGCAGAAACTTTTTATTTTAAGGTAGTCCCATTTGTCGAGTCCCTCTCCAATTTGTTGTGACCCTGGGACTCTGTTCAGGAAGTTCCTGCCTGTGCCTATAAGTTCAAGTGTCTCTTCTACTCTGTCCTGCAGTAGTTTCAGAGATTCAGGTTTGATGTTAAGGTCTTTAATCCATTTTGAGTTGATGTTGGTGCATGGTGATAGGCTGGGGTCCACTTTTAGTTTTCAGCATGTGGCCTCCCAGTTTTCCCAGCACCAGTAGTTGAAGAGACTGTGCTTCTTCCACTTTAAGTCTTTGGCTCCTTTGTCAAATATCAGCTGACTGTAGGTGTGTGTCTTTATTTATGAATCTTCTATTCTATTCCATTGGTCTTCGGGTCTGCTTTTGTGCCAGTACCATGCTGTCTTTGTTATTATGGCTGTATAGTAGAGTTTGAAGTCTGGCATCGAGATCCCTCCCATGTTGTCTTTTTTTGCCTAGAATTGTTTTGGCTATTCTAGGTCTTTTGTTGTTCCATATGAATTTTTGGACTGTTTTCTGTATTTCAGTGATGTACATCATTGGGATTTTAATAGGAATTTCATTGAATGTGTATATTAATTTTTTCAGTATGGCCATTTTCACTATATTGTCTGCCTATCCAAGAGCATGGAAGGTCTTTCCAATTCCTGGTGTCCTCTGTAATTTCTTTCTTTAGGTTTTTATAGTTTTCATTAAATAGTTCTTTTACATCTTTGGTCAGGTTAATTCCTAAGCATTTTATTTGGGGGGCGGGGGCAGTTATTGTGAATGGAATTGCTTCTTTTATTTTCCTTTCTGCTTGTACATTGTTGGTGTACAGGAAGGTGACTGATTTTTGTGGATTGATTTTGTATCCTGCTACTTTGCCAATGTGGTTTATAAGTTCTAAGAGTTTTGGGGGTAGAGTTTTTGGGGTCATGAAGGTATAGTCTCATGTCATCTGTGAAAAGGGATAATTTAATTTCTTTCTTCTCTTTAATGTCTTTTTCTTGCCTTATTGCTCTGGCTAAGGGTTCCAGGACTATATTGAAGAGTAATGGAGACAGTGGTCATCCTTGCTTTGTGCCTGATTTTTGGAGAATTGGTTGTAGTTTTTCCCCAATAAATAGAATATTGGCTATTAGTCTGTCATGTATGGCTTTTATTGTTTTAAGGAATGTTCCTTCTATTCCTTATTTCTCCAGAGCATTTAACATGAATGAAAGTTGTATCTTATCAAAAGCCTTCTCTGCATCAGTGGAGATAATCATGTGGTTCTTGACCTTAGATCTGTTGGTGTTTGGATTACTTTTATTGATTTAAGTATGTTAAAACATCCCTGCATCTCTAGCCAACTTGGTAGTAGTGTATGATTTTTTTATGTGTTTCTGGATTTTGTTAGCTAGGATTTTGTTAAGGATCTTTGCATCTGTGTTCAACAAGGAGATTGGTCTGTAGTTCTCTTTTTGTTGGGCCTTTGCCTGGTTTGGCGATGAGTGTGATACTGGCATCGTAGAATGAGTTTGGGATAGCTCCCTCCTTTTCTATTTCTCTGAATAGCTTGAGGAGTATGAATATTAGTTCTTCTTTAGAGGTCTTATAGATTTCCATTGTGAATTCATCTCTTCCTGGGCTTTTCTTTGTTGGGAGAATTCTGATTGCTTCCTGTATCTCGTTGTAAGATATTGGCTTATTTAATTGGTTTATTGCTTCTGTGCTCAGTTTGGGCAACTTGTTTTTCTCTAAGAATGCATCCATTTCTGCTAGGTTTTCTTTCTTTAGAGTATAACTTTTGAAAATAGTTCTTTATAATTGTTTGGATGTCTTAGGTATTTGTTGTGATTTTTCCCGTGGCATCCCTAATCTTGTTGATTTGGGTTTCCTCTCTTCTTTTCTTAATTAATCTTGCCAAAAGTCCATCAATTTTATTTATTTTTTCAAAAAACAAGCCTTTTGTTTTTCATTAATTTTATTTACAACTTCCATATTTTCTATTAATTTCCACTCAATTTGGTTATCTGGCTCCATCTAGTAACTTTATGTTCCATTTTTCATGGTTTTCTAGCATTTTAATTTTAACATGAGATTATTTACTTGGTCTGTCTCTATTTTCTTGAGGTGGGCACTAAGGGCGATAAATTTGCCCCTTAGGACTGTGTTTGCTGTGTCCCACAGGTTTCTTTGTGATGCGTCTTCATTTTCATTGAATTGTAGGAATTTTTAATTTCTTCTTTAATATCTTCTAATACTCAGGTGTTGCTAGAAGTGTGCTGTCCAATTTCCATGTATTTGAGTAATTTCTACGGTATGGTTTGTTATTAAGAACTAGCTTGATTACACTGTAGTCAGATAGAGTACAGGGAATTATGTCAATCCCCTTGTATTTGCTTAAGTTCCTTGTATGGTCTATTTTGGAGAAGGTTTCATGAGCTGCTGAGAAGAACGTGTACTGTGACGTTTTAGGGGAAATACTCAGTAGATGTCAGTTAGTTCTGCTCGTGATATGGCCTTACTTAATTCGGTAGCTTCTTTGCCAATCCTCTGGTTGGTAGACCTGTCCTTTGGTGAGAGCGGTGTATTAAAGTCTCCTAGTATTATTGTATTTGGATCTATTTTATTCTGTAGGTTTGAGAGTATTTGCTTAACATTTTTGGGTGCTCCAGTGTTTGGGGAGTATAAGTTGATAATGGTAATATACTCCTTTGGGATTGTTCCCTGTATTAATATGTAGTGTCCTTCCTTGTCTTTTTGTATTGATTTTAATGAAAAGTTTATTTTGTCAGATATCAGGATAGCTACTCCTGCTTTCTTACTGGGGACATTTGCTTGATAGATCCTTCTCCAACCCTTCACGCTGAGTTTGTTTGTATGTTTGGCTGAGAGGTGGGTCTCCTGAAGGCAACAGATGGATGGGTCTTATTTTCTGATCCAATCTGAAGTTCTTTTTCTTTTGATTGGTGAGTTGAGTCTGTAATATTTATGGTTATTATATAGACATGCATTGTGATTCCTGTCATTTGCTATTTTCCTAAGTTTTTCTCCTTTCCTTTCCTCCTGTACTTATTAAATTAGACTTCTAGTAATACTTGTCTGATGAGATCACATTTCCTGACTGCTTTCTTCAGGTTGTGTTCCCCTTCTTAACATTCTTTTTAGTGCTGTCTTATTGTTTATGAATTCATTTAGTTTTACTTTACTATTAAAAAGTTTAGTTTCTCCATTGAATGTGAATGCTAGCTTTGCTATGTATATCAGTTTGGGCTGGCTGTTACTGGTTCTCAGGGCTTGGATCATACTTTCCCAGGCCTTTCTTGCATTCAGTGTCTGTTTGGAGACATCTGCAGTGATTCTAATTTTTTTCCCTCTTGTAGTATAGCTCCTTTGGTTTTGCTGCATGCAAGATTGCTTCTTTATTATTCATATCTATCATTTTTACTTTATTTTTCCTAGAAGTGTTTCTCTTGGGATCCTTCTCGTTAGGTGTTCTATATGCTTCTGTTATGTAGGTAAGATGTTCTCTTTTAAGATGTGGGACATTTTCATTGATAATCTTGCTGAATAGGTGTCGCATTCCCTTGCTTTGATATTCCTCACCTTCATCCATTCCGATTATATGAAGGTTAAATTTCTTGGCACTGTCTACTTGCTCTTGGATTTCCCTTTGGTATAATTTAAGTCATTTTTTCCATATCTGTGACTTTTTTGTCCAGTTGGTGCATTTTGTCTTCTGTATCTGACACTCTAAATTCCATTTCATTCACTTCGTTAACTATGGCTTCCATTGTGGTTTGCATGGATGAGATTGATTCATTTATAGATTCTATGTTGATTCTCAGAGTACTATTCTCACCTCTTAGTGAGGTGTATACTGACTTTATTTTTGTGTGCATCTCCTGTTTGAAATCTTACAGCTCTTTTGATATTTCATTTCTGTGTTCTTTGAATTTCTTTTTTATTATTTTATTCTATTTTATTTTTTTATTGTGAAAATACTGTACAGAGGGGTTACAATTACATGGGCAAGATAATGAGTATATTTCTTATCAAGCATTGAAGCCTCCTCCTTTGTTTCCCCTTCCCATCCTCCCCCCTACCCCTCTACCTAATCCTCCTCCCCCCCCACCAAAGTTGTAAAGTTCGTTTTTCCACATAACAACTTGTACATCTCATTGTTGCAATGGATCCACCTGTATCCCTATTTAAACGATTTGTTTTTTCCCTTCCCCTCCACAAATTATACCAACCTCAAATTCTCACTTTAATTCTTGAGTCATTGCCTCCAGCATCTCTTGGATATAGCTTTTGTCTTCCATTCCTGCTTTGCTTCTACTGGGTCTCTCCCCTGGGTGGCTGCTTGCTTGTGGGGGTATGCTATCTTGGGTGTTGATAAACTTTGTAATTTTTCTCTGTGATTTTCACATGGAGATTCAGGGGCTATTGGAGAGTAATCTGAAATTTTGTTTTGGTCAATACATGTCTTTCTTTGCTTGGTTGCTGGTTCTGGGTTGGCTGAGAAAGTCTGTACCTAGTATCAGTTCTGTTAGGGGAGAGGCAGGCCTCCAGCTGCTAGTCTGACCCACGTAGGGCTCTCAGCTGTCTGTTGTAGATCATTGTAAGGTCCCACCATTAGAGGCACTGAGCAGAGTAGACTGCTCCTGTTTACTCCAACAGATGCTCTTGTCGAGATCAGGTGTGTTGGATGTATTTTCCCAGTTCCTGGAGTCTGCTATGAGCTCCTGATTTTCTTTTTTCTTTCTTTCTTTTTTTTTTTTTTTTTTGTTTTGGTCGGTTGTGGGCCTGAACACAGTTGTTTAGATATGAGGTTTCTCTTGAGTTTTTGCTGGGTTGATTTATCTAGGGGGATATTGGTGTGTTAAAATCCCCAACAATTAACGTTTTGAATCTATGTGAGCTTATAGGAAAAGTTGTGTTTCTTGGATAAATTTGGGGGTTCCATTATTTGGTGAGAGAAATCCCTGAAGGAGAGATCCCTTAATTAGTATGTAATGACCTTCTTTATCTCTTCTTGTGGATTTTAATTTGAGGTCTATTTTATCTGATATTAGAATTACAACTCTAACCTGTTTATGGAGGTCATTAGCTTGGTAGATTTTATTCCAGTCTTTCACTTTCAGAGTATGTTTATTATTGTGGGCAAGGTGTGTCTCTTGAAGGCAGCATATACACAGAGCTTGCTTTTTGATTCAGCTAGACTATCCATGTTGCTTAATTGGAGAGTTGTCTATTAATATCAAGAGTTAGGACTAAGATGTGTTTGTCTCTGCTTTCCTTTTTATCCATTTTTTTTAAAATTTGGGGCTGGACCTTGGCTGTTCTTGCTATGACTACATAGTTCCCTGTTGGCTGGCTATTTCACTGCTAGTATCCTGTTCTTGTTGGTTTTCTATGTGTATAACATATTTGAGGATTTTTGGTAAGGCTGGTTTGGTAGCAATATTGTGTTTTAGTTTTTCCTTACTGTGGAAGGTTTTTATTTGTCCTTCCACTATGAATGAGAGCTTAGCTGGGTAAATTATTCTTGGTTGGTAGTTATTTGTCTTTAAGGCATGGCATACCTCTTTCCAGACTATCCTTGCTTTCACAGTCTTTGTGGAGAAGCCTGAGGTATCCTGATTAGCTTACCTTTATAGGTGATTGTTCTCTTCTTGGTGTCTTTAAGAATTATTTCCTTAGTTTCCATTGATCCTGTCTGGATTATAATGTGGTGGTGTGGTGTCATATTCTGGTCTGGTCTATTGAGGGTTCTAAAAGCTTCTTGTATCTGGATGGGGCAGTCCTTTTGTATATTTGGGAAGTTCTCTACTAAGATTCTGCTGAGTATATTTCCTCATCCGTTGGCTTCCCTCTTCAGGCCCTCCTCAATACCTATTAGTCCCAAATCAGGCTTTCTAATTGTATCTTGTAGCTCCTGTAATGATCTGTCATGCTTCTTGTTTTTGTTATGAATATCTGTGTGCTCTTTCTCTATGCAGTTTAAACTATTTTCTGCCTCAGAGATTCTGTCTTCTGCTTCTTCTATTCTGCTTTTAAGGCATTTTACGTTGCAATTTATCTCCTTTCCTTCTTGCTGGTCTTTCTTAATGATAGCCTGGTCTTCATTGAGGTTTTCTTTGAAGTCTTCAATAGATTGCCTTACCTCCTGGTGTTGGCTTTCAGACTTGTCTTTCCAATCCTTTAGCTGGGCTTCTATCTTTTCATTGGACTCTTTCTCCTTCTGTTGGAGCTCCTTTATCTTTTTATGAAGATAAAGGCCATGAAGTTGTCTATTATTTTCTGGTTGGCCTTGTCATGTTCTCTTATAGCTCTGTGCAGGGTTTCCAACTTTTCTTTCAGCAGATTTACCAGCCATGCTTTTAAAATATCTTGAGCATTATCCTCTAGTTCATTCTGGGACTGCTCTACAGCTTGTTTATGTGGAGATGGAGTTGGGGTTAGTTGATTGGCCATGTTTCTGTGGTTAATTATACCCATTTAGAGACAAGAGCCACTCCAATATGACAATAGGAGCCATCCTGGTGTCATGTAGATGTATAGAACTTAGGGTTTCAAAATTATGGGTAAGTGTTTCCCTATTTAGCGCTCCTTTTCTTTGCTTGGAGAGGGATGTTGTGGTTCTGGTGTGAAGATTATGTATAGTTGTGAGACAATCTGGGTTTGGCTGTTAAGTTGTCTGCACCTTACTGTTAACAATATAGGCCCCTTGTACTCAGTCAAAATGGAACCAACTACAAGTTGTATTATATATAAACCATTAGGGATCAATGGACTGAAGAAAGTGGAGAAGAGAAGGGGTTAGGATTGGAGAGATATAAGTTTAAGTTAAGAAGAAAAATTGAGTATAATGATAGTAGAGGGGTAAGAACAGCTTAGAGGATAGGTATGTATAGTGGGAAGGTAATAGAGACCTAGTTTCATTGTGTAAGAAGTAGAAAAGAATTTGAAGAAAGATAATATAAGGAATAGCTTAGAAATCTAGAGAAAAATAAGAAAAGAAATTATTTATGAGTATATTAGGGAGAATTGCTGATATTAGAAAAAGTTTTATTGAAAGACTATTAATCTAAGAGTTCCTGCGGTTATCATATTTACACATACACATACAAGTCCTTACTTTGTGTATAGAACTAAACAGGTTATCTCTGCTAGAGTAGTAGTACAACATAGAGAGAAGTGATGAGGAAGGAGTGAGAGGAAAAAAGCTAAAATTAGGAAATTGAAAAGGGGATGAATGAACTAAATATTAGTGAAAAAAGAAGATTTGGTTAAAATAGCAGATCATAAGAACACAAATAAAAAATAACACAAGGAAAGAAATACAAACAATAATGAAACATTGAAAAAAAACTAAAAAATAATCTGAAGAGTGACTTTTTCGGCTTGTTTTGGGGAGTTTGAGTCTCCACATAGTCCTCTAAGCCGATTCCTGATAAAACCTTGTTTGCTTTGCAATAGTCTGCTTTCCTTGTGGCTTGACTGGATCCAGATGGCCTTTTGACAAGGGAAGGTGACTGCTACCTAGAATCCCTCTCTCAGGCCTGATGGCAGGGAGGTCAGGGGGATTGGGATTTGTAGTCTGCTGTCACAGGCATGGAGCTGTGTTCCCAGGCTTTCCAAGGTAGCCACAGAAGGTTTAGAATAGAACTTTGATCTGTGTGCACTGATGTAATCCCTCCCTTTCGGGTGGGGGCTTAGGTCAGAGGGCTTTGGGACCCTCTTGCCACGCCCATGAAGTGGGCCCAAATGGGTTACTCACAAGATCTGTAGCTGGTGGTGCCCTGGACCACAGAGCGTGTATTGTGGCGCCCAGGATGGTGTTGGCAGGTTCTCAGTGGGAGAGTCTGGGTGTTGGCTGGACCAGGTGAGAGGGTTGGCATCTGCAGCAGCTGAAGGGACTTGCTCCTGGGGAGTGGAGAGTCAAGGCACTGGGAGGACCAAGTGGAGCTTGGGAAGGCGGGCTGTGGTGGGCGGTGGTGGTGCTGGGCTGCAGCAGTGGTGGGGTGGGGTGGCTGTGGTGGGCAGCTCTGGACTGTGCTAGTAGCAGTGGTGAAGGTGCAAGCCTGGCTTGTGCAGGGTGGGTGGAGCCCTCACAGCAATGCTTTAGTGACGGTGGGAGCCTGGGGTCAGCGACCAGCGGTGGCATGGAGGGAACATGTCCCTGCAGAGCACCCAGTCAATGGGGTGGTTGGCCAGTGGGGCGAGGGGTTGGCTGTGTCCTGGGGGCCATGTATGGAGGTGGTGGGAGATGATGGGGGGCAGCAAGGATCCCACTGGAGCTGCTGGCATGGGGCACAGGACCTTACATTAGCTCCAGCTGCAACTTTGGGGCTCTTACCCAGTGGTGCCGATTTCTGGCAGTGGCAATGGTGGTGTTTGCTGAGTCAGAGCTCCTCCTCCGTAGCCGCCCAGTTGGTGGATTGGAGCTGGACTCTACTAGCCTACTCCAGGGTCTTCACTGGATTCCCTCCTACCTTTCCATGTGTCTGGTGTTGAGTGCTTTCTGCAGAGATCCTTTCATTCTTTCTTGCTGCTGACAATGGACAGAAGATTCAGGAAGCATGGCTGACATTAGCTCCAAAGCCTGAGATCCCTTCAAGTTACAGCCTCCAAGGCGTACTGAAGAAAGGGTGGGCTCCTGCCTCGTGGTTCTGACATATGCAATGGCAAACTATATTTCAGAGCACTACCATCCCAAGGCAAAGGGAAAGAAATTTCCAAGCTACATTTTTTTCCCAGCCTATAGATAACTTTTCATGTAATTAATCAAAAATACAATTTCTTGTACCTAGACTAAGCTCCCCGTGTATGGTTCACTGTAACTCTGAATTCTAACCCATTGTCTCTAGCAGCAGGCCGACACCTAATACAGTGGATAAGAGATAGCCAGATAGATTCATATTTCATCTCTCCTCATGTCTTTGGGAGACATTTTTTAACAATTAATCCTATCATTCTTTAATATGAAACCCAAATTCAGTCTGGTATTGTCTTTTTTTCTTTTTGAGTATCTTCTTTTTTTTTTTTAATGTTTTTTATTGTAAAAATACTGTACAGAGTGGTTACAGTTACATGAGCAAGGTAATGAGTATATTTCCTAGCAAGCATTGTTACCTCCTTCTTTGTTTTTCTCCTACTACCCTCCCATCCCGCCTCCACAACCACTCCCCCGCCTCGCATAAATTGTTTTGTTTTGTTTTGTTTTGGTCCGGTTGTGGGGCCTGAACTCTGGGCCTGGGCACTGTTCCTCAGCTCTTCAGCTCAAGGCTAGCGCTCTACCACTTGAGCCATAGTGCCACTTCTGGCTTTTTTTATGCTTATGTGGTGCTGAGGAATCAAACCCAGGGCCTCATGCATGCAAGGCAAGCACTCTACCACTGAGCCATTTTCCCAGCCCATCACATAAATTTTAAAGTTCGTTTTTCACCATAGTGTCATGTTCATCTCATTGTTACAATCGGTCAGCCTGTATCACCATTTAAGCATTTTGTTTTTTCCCTTCCCCTCCCCAAGTTAGAGAAGTATATATACAAGATGCAGAGTACTGACATCAAACACAGTGAAAACATACAGAGAAACAAAAAAAATCACATGGTACAACAGCAAGAAAGAAAAAACAGCAAGGAACAACAGCAAGAAAGAAAAAAACCACTTGTGTCCCTATCTGGGGGTTGATTTTGCTTATCATTTTATCTGGTCATATGTACATAGCTTTTGACCTTTTCTGCTTGTCCCAGAGATATACTAGTTATTGCAAATAAGGGAAACCATGGGACCTATTGTTTCTTTGGGCCTGGCTTACTTCACTTAATATATTTTTTCCTAAGTCTTTCCATTTCCTAACAAATGGGGCAATGTCATTCTTTCTAATGGAGGCATAGGATTTCAAATTGGCCCTGTGGTAAGGCATGTGCAATACTGAAATCACTTTCCCATGAATACACATGAAGGATGCTGACTATCTTCATGGATACACAGATTTGTGAAAAACATCAAAATTCGTGTGTTCAAAGTTTATACATGGGCATAATTCTATCTCACAGCATAATTATTGAGAGAAAGTGCCTACTCTCCATTCCTGATGATCTCTCCCCATGTGAATTGATTCTTCTTAATATAATAGTTATAATCTTTCTCTCTGCCTCTTGTGCTGCTTCAGAGAGGTTGGGATAATGTACATGCCTGGTAATCTTAGGAATATTACAATAAGCTTATTATGTCCAGCCTCTCTTGTGATGAGAACTTGTGATGAGGCAGTTGACAGGATATGGTGATTTACTTTTCCTGCAAGGTTCCTCTCTTGTAAAAGATGATGCCCTTCTCAGTTTAGGGATACTGTTCTACAAGGGATCCACTAAGAGTTCAGAAATCCCATTAGCTTTTTTCTTAAGCTATAGACTTGAGCTTTAAATTTTATCTGGAATAAAAATGAAATGCTAAGCCTTTTATGTCTTTTCTTTTGGTGTTGGCTCGATATTTTCAGAATTTAGATGAGAGAAACATGTAACTTTTAGTTATGATGTTTCTTAAGAGACCCAAGCAATTGTGAAGCTAGATGAGATAATACATTCAAAAGAGTGATTGGTGAGATATTATGATGTATACGTTGAGTGGTTAGTCTGTGTGTATATGTTTGTGTGTGTGTGTGTTTGTCCTATAGTATATAATATATGTATAATGCAGTGATCTTCTTTTCTAGTTAATGATTTTACAATGTTAGCATTTTACCAATTCATTACTTGTCATACTTTTTGTTTGGAAAACACAACCCCAGATACTTGTTACAAGGACAAAATATTAAAATCTTTAAAGAACCAATGCTTTAGAACCATCTGTTGTGCATAATTCTCCCATTTTTAAAATGCATAGCAATTTTAAAAATTAATATACTTATTTGGGGGTGTAGTTCTACCTTTTATAGAAAAGTAATAGAAAGTACAAAGACTCCATCTACTCTCCTAAGCCTCCTGTTCCCTATTCATTTCCCTTATTAACATTTTTGGATTGCTGTGGTTCATTTGTTTACAGCTGAGGATCTAAAATTGGCACACTTCTTTGGTTTTTTTCTTTTTGTTTGTTGTGGGCCTGAACTCAGGGCCTGGATGCTGTCCCTCTAGCTAAAGGCTAGAGCTCTACTACTTCAGCCACAATGCCACTTCCAGCCTTTTCTGCTTATGTGGTGCTGAGCAATCGAACCCAGGGCCGCATGCATGCAAAGCAAGCACTCTACCACTGAGCCACCTTCCCAGCCCAACACATTTATTATTAAATAGAGGCACATAGATTATATTAGAGATTTGTCTTTGCATTGTGTATTTATGGACATTGGGAAATGTGTAGTAGATTGTTTCTATCATTGTGGTATCATACATAATTTTACTGCCCTAAAAATCCACCTTTATTTCCTTATTTAATTGTGCTGACCTCTAATCTCGATAACTACTAACCTGTCTTCACGGTTTTGCCTCTTACAGAATGCCAAAAATTGGAATCATGGAGTGGGTAGCATTTTCAGAAGGCAATATATAGTTAAGATTACTCCATGTCATTCTGTGCTTGATTTTTATTTTCAACACTGAATAATAGCCCATTATCTTGATTTTTTTAAACAGTTTCCATATCCATTTGTCTGTGGAATGCTTTCTTAATTGCTTCCAAGTTTTCACAATTATGAATAACTGCTATAAACAACTGTGTTCAGGTTGTGGTGAAGATGTAAGTTTCAGTTTGTTTGGGAAGACCAAAGGGAATATAATTGTTGGATCATATGACAAGAATATCTTTGGTTTTGTAAGAAACTTCAGGTGTTTTATTATTTTTTTCAAAGTGGAAGGTCATATGGGAAATGTAACTTTGTAGCATGTGACAAAATTTTCTTCTACTTTGCATTTCCACGAACAATGAACAAATGCTTTTGTTATTCTTTTTTCTTGTCAGATTTCTCTCTGTGTGTTAGCTATTATGGTAGGAATAGAGTGGTATAAAATTGTTGAGTTTAATTCTAATTTCCTAATGACATATACCGTTAAACATTTATATGCTTATTTACTATTTTTATCTTTTGATGAAGAGTGTATTCATATTCTTTGTCCACTTTTAAAACAGCTATTTTTTCTTATGATTGAGTCTTTTTTCTTATTATTGAGTCTTAAGAGGCATTTTGTATAGTTTGAAAGCCAGTCCACTAATAGATAGTTTTTCTCTATGCCTGTTTTTTAATTCTTTAATTTATCTTTCAAAGAACAAAGTTTTAAATTTTACTGAAATCCAACTCAACATGTTTTCATTTTTCTGCTGTTGTGTATGTGGCAAGAAACCATCATCAAGCTCAAGGTCACCTAGCAATTCTCCTATGTTATTTTTGAGAAGTGTTATAGTCTTGCATTACACTGTTTGAGTTATTTTTGTGGAAGACATGAGGGTATCTCCAGATTCATGATTTTTGCCAACAAATGGTCCATTATTTGGGCACCATTTGTTGAAATGACAGACATGGGTATATATATATATATATATATATATATATATATATATATATATATATCACAGACATGGCTATATATATGTGTATATATATATATATATATATATATATATATATATATATGGCACTTCTTTCACAGAGCATCCTTTTTCTCTTTCTCTCACCACTACATATGACAAATACTTCTGTACCAGACTCCAAACGGAAAACCAGTGGTTGACAGGTCAAAATGCACTAGTGATTTCAATGAGCTTATTGTTTCGATGATTTTTCTACATTATATAAAACTTGATGTATAATATTAACATTGGTTTATATCTCTTAGTCAACATTTGGTTCAACCCTATGATATGATTTCTGTTTGTGTTTTCTGTTCGAACAACCTATATAGATAATTTAGACTTTATACCAAGATAGATAATTTAGACTATATACCAAGAGTTGATATAGGTCTTACTTAAAAAATAAAAAAGGGCTGGGCGCCGGTGGCTCACACCTGTAATCTTAGCTACTCAGGAGGCTGAGATTTCAGGATCACGGTTCAAAGCCAGCCAGGGCAGGAAAGTCCGTGAGACTCTTATTTCCAATATACCACTAAAAAACTGGAAGTGGTGCTGTGGTTCAAGCGGTAGAATGCTTGCCTTGAGCTGAAGAGCTGAGGGATAGTGCTCAAGCCCAGAGTTCAAGCCCTACGACTGCCAAAAAAATAAAAAAATAAAAAAGACTCAGGGCGATGTGTTTCTGGTGTTTTCAGTGGAGGAAGAGCAGAACAATGAGCAGAAGAAGATTCTGAAGTGAACATTGCTGGGCCACACTTGATCTAGTGAAGACAGATCTCTGGTTTTGGGTTCTGAAAGGTGATTTTGTCTCGGAACTTCTGATTAAATAACTTCTCAATACTTTTATACTGAGAACTAGGGAAATAATTAATTGTGTTTTGAAGGCCAAATTATGCAGAGAATGGAGCTAAATGGAACACCTATCTTTACATTTAAATGACAGAATCCCAAGCCTCTAGGTTTGAGTGAAAAAAAAATCTGTGTATTTGTATGTATTCATTATTTTAGCACATTTCTTATCTACATTTCTAAAGCTAGATATGTTATTTTTTTCACTGAATATATGTGTACTACACTATCTTCCTTAGAAATTAAGCATTTAGTACTCAAAGTAGACAGCTGAGGGCGATTCCCTATTTTTTTCTTTTAAGCAGTGTTAGGTCACATATGCAGTCACAAATGTTTCCTCTAAATAATTTCTTAAGTATGTCCTTCTCTCTAATTTTCATTCCTAATACTTTAGTTTCCTGCTATGGCCTCTAATCCCTTCCATCCTAATCTACATTTCATTCTTATAAGTGTCATACTGTCATTGAAATCTTGTACTTAAACACATCAACACAAAAGAAGTCTCTTTGTGCTCACAACCTTCTCCTGCTTTATGCCCAATTATTCATCCAGATTTATTATGTGCTTCAGCCACAAACTACTTCATGTGTTTCTTCGAATATATTCATTCATCTTAGACTGAAATGTTCACTAACTTTCTTGTTTTGAGCGATGTTTGTACTTCCCCTGAGAACTTTACTGCAACATTTTTACAGCCTGTATTTTCCAGGGCTTCTCAAAGCACTCTATTAGGGTGCATCTAATTGCAATTATTTATAATAGCTGTTTCTCTTGCATCAAATAGAACTCCTAGAGTCAATTTCTTTTGTAAAAGTTTTCATACATACAGTTGTATGAAAAAAAATGTTCCTTCTTAAAAGTAAAAAAGAAGCACAGGCTTTCAATATCAAACAACATGGAAGTTTACTAATCTTGGATGTAAAAGCTACTCAACTTTCAGAAAAGTAAATAAAAGATGATAAAATAAAACATTTAAAGAGAATAGTTGAAATTGTGCTTCTAAGGACCAAAATAGGGCCAAAACTACAAAAGAGAGATGATTTTATAGGCCTACAGAGGATGAATCTCTACCATCCTGACACCTAGATTTAGTAAGTTAGATAAAGGAAAGGAGGACTTGTCTTCAGTGAGGTTTGGATTAGATCTTCTTTGAGGGAGCCTGGTTAAAATTCTGGGCTACATAAAATTGTGGGTGTTGGAACAAAAAGAGCAGTTTTTTGCTTTTTGCTTTTTTCTGATCTTTTTTCTGGGTAAAAGTCATTCCTAATACACAATCTTAAACCATAATTCTAGACCTAACTTCTTGCACATTTGGAGTAGTCTTTAATATACCCACTGTTCAGCAACATTTAAGCTGAGAATTGGTACAAAACTTGATTGCAAGATAGAAAAAACACTTCTAAATTTGATCAAATTAAACATTCCACATCTGGGAGAGATAGCCTTTTGAATCACATTTAACAAGCTTCCCACTGATAGTTCTCTTCTGAAGTCAAACCCATAGCTGAAACATGAAACTAGGAATTAATGCAAAGAAAGCATAATTCCAATCCTCAGGAGCGCTAAGATTAATGTGCTCAAAGTTATTAAACATTGAGCTGAAGAGCTCAGGAACAGTGCCTAGTCCTAGAGTTCAAGTCCCATGACCAACCAATAAAATAAAATAAAAGAAGACGATAATCAACTCATTTAATACTAGAATATTTACAAGTGAGGTAAATACATGATTAGGAAGCACAAATCTGAGACATTTCCTATAAACAATTTCATGTGTGCTGAAGCATGCAGGTAAGAGATGCTTTGCACAAGAGATATTGACATCAGGCTTGGACAAGTCAGGGAGCACCATGGAAAGGTACCTTAGTTAATTCTTTTAGTATGAGTTTGCCAATGCACACAGACATTGAATCAACTAGACAAAATGTATGCCTAGAGCATAAAAGTACCAGAAGCTTAAAGAAATGGAAATACTGAAAGTAGATGATGAGAAACATGAGGGCTGAAAGAAAGAATCCACTGTAAATCTGATAGAAATTCTGAGAGTAGGAAATAGAAAGCATGAGGAACGATATTGGAAGAACTAGTAGAAACAAACCTAAAGAAAAACATGATCTCTCAGACTTAGTAATTAAAAAAAAACTTTCAAAGAAAGTACATACAAGTAGTGCGAATGCATACTACTAATATGATATATACAAACACACATGTGTACATTGTAGTAACCCTATAGACCACCAAAGATAAGGGTAACTAAATATTGCAATCAAAGGGAAAAGATTGCCTACAAAGGAAAAACAATGTGTCTGAACACAAGATTCTTATCTTCAATGTCCAATGACAGATAAAGTTAAATATGAAGCAAATATTGTTTTCAGATAAAACATATTGTTCCTGAGAAAGCACATAATTGACATACAGGCAAAGATGGGGAGTATTTATCTTCTTAATGTTATTTAAAATTTTTTGTTTGGCATACAATTTCATCCACATTCATGAGATAAAATGTGGTATTTTGACTAATACACCTATTGGGTATCAATTAAGTCAGGGTAATTAGTATGCCCATCACCTCACACATCATTTTCTTTTTATAATTACATTTACTTGCCTCTTTTCAATTATTTTGAGATATATACTGACGTTATTATAAGTTATAACCACCTTCAGGTACTGTAGAACACTAGAACTCATTTCTCTGTTCATAATAGTGTGGCACGCATCCACCTCTCCCTCTCTGCCCTTCTTTCTATTCTCTCATGTTCCTAATCACCATATGTATGGAATTAACTACTTTTAAAGTTTCATTTCTGAGTAAGGTCCTGTGATGTTTTTCTTACTTATTTTACTTAACAGAGGGTCCTCTAGTTCCCTTCATATCATTGCAAGTAGCACAATTATACTTTTTAAAATTACCAAATGGTGCTTCAATGTGCTTATATACCACATTTTCTTCAGCCATTGTCTACTAATTGTGTTCTTGAGTGATTTCCTAAGCTAGTTATTATGAATAATGTGGTCATTATAGTGGAGTCATTATTATTATCCAACATCACACACACACAGGGAGCACAAACAGATACACACACACACACACACACACACACACACACACATGTAGATGAGTTCTTAAGCCTTATAAAACAAAAGCAGTGACCAACAGCAGATACATTCTTTATGTATGAGGCATTATTTTTTGGAACTTTGCTCTTTTTCTCCTAAGTATATGCAGTCAAACATCCATTGTCACATTATAGCTGAGGATACATATTTTGGGGTTTCTAAATCATTAAATACTATCACTTATTTTAAGGCTTTGCTGAAATCCAACAAGGCCCATTTCAAAATATAACAAAGTCAATGAAGATTCATTTACATTTGGGCAATGTCACTCTGGTTGTTAAATGAATCAGTATTTTCACAGTCAAGTCTGAATGAAGCCTGTGTAACACTTTGTTTCCCATGCAACTGAATATAAATGTGGACTTCTCTGGACTTATTTGTATACGATCAAGTTGACCAGCTTTTTAGATTAGAATATAAATTCATCTACATTTGGTTGAATTAAACATAGTTTTTAACTTAAGTTTATATGAAGGCCTAGGGAAAATCTTTCCCTAATATCTAGGTAACTAAGTCACTTTGTCCACAAAATAGTGTTACCAATATGAGTTTAATTTTCCACTATCAAAAGAAATTAATAGGAGAATTAATACCATACTACCTGACAACCTCTAGACTTATATTTGCTTGTGTTCAAAATAACAAAATAATACTCAGGATAATAGATGGATAGGCAATATATCTTTGACAACCAACTGGTTTTAAGCGTTGCTATATCCTATGAAATGATATTAAAATCTTAAATATGATTTCAAAATATGTATTCACCAAACCATGGAACAATCACTTTCAGCTTCTCACTAAATACCTACAATGATAAAGAAAATAAGACTTTACCACATTGAAAAGTTATGATAAAACATAAAGTCTGTATAAGTCAGCACATAGAATCCTGCTTTGGGCTTACAGGATCTTTGCTTGTTCCGTTCCCAATGTTTGTATTTATTTTGAGCATTATATCTATTTCATCTTCAGATTCCAGATCAAAAGACTCTTCCTTCCATATCGTATCTTGTATGTAGGTGCTTTATGAAACATTTACTAAAAGAATCTACTGCTTAATTTTACATTAGTGTGATTATGTGGTTAATGTCTCTCTAAACCATAGAATCAGTAAAGAAAGAAATTAGTTTGTTTGCATTGTTTTATTTTCCCAGCACAGTAAGTAGAGTGTAATATAAAAAGTTCTTAATCAATGAAACACTGTGCTATGTGCTTACTGTGTGTAAATTAGTTCAATAATTGGTAGTCATAGTTTTTTTTCCTGCAAGTTAAATGATATTAAGTCATGGTTTCCTCCATATGGTTGACATGTGGTCACTGTATTCTTACCTATTTACCATATAGATTCTCCCTGATGTATCTAGTAGAAATTGAAAATCATTTCTTGCTAAACTTGGAATAACACAAATGCCTTATGAATCTAGTTAAAGCTTAAAAGACACTGAACAGACAAAATTACATAATGACAAATAACTAAATGAAGAAAATTGCTATGAGAACTTAGGTATAATTTCAAAGACACACTCAATTCAATGACATGTGTAAGATGAGTCTTTTTCAAGTGGTACCTACCGGATGATCATAATTTTACTGGTATTTCTGGGTATTTATTTCTGGTATTTATTGGGCTTGAGCACTACTTTCTATTACACCTTGTCACTTGTAGTGCTGTTTTTAAAAGACAGTGTATGTAGCATGCAGAATTTAGAACTTTATGTAGAAAGGGCTATCAGAAGTAGGATGATTTTTAGAGGTAACATTCTCATGAAGCAAATCACTCACATTAGGACATACAGAGTCCTGGGAACAAATCATTTTGTATGTCATATGTTTCATGTATTCATTTTAAAATATTAGAGAACAAGGCAATGGGACAAGGTAATAAATATCAAAGAAGGATTAGATTGAAAAAACTGCAAAGGATAACTATCTAAGATGAAGTCCTACTATACATCGTGTTTCTGGATAAACACACATATAAATGAAACTGACTCCCATTAGAAGTAACTCCTTTAAGACAAAAGAGGAAAAAGAAGAAGAGAATACATACAGCTGTGTGTGTGCATGCGTGGATTTGTGCATGTATATGTGTGTGTATGAGTGTGTACGTTGGAATTTAGCTAAAACACAGTATTGCTGAGACAGAAAAAGGAGAATTCATCACTCTGTGTCAAATATAATTCCATTCTTTTTTTATTTTTGCTCCATATTTCTACTTGATCTCCTTGTTGCTTTAATTGGAAATAAAAAGGGTTTTTGTGGCAAAGCCTCATCCGATCTGTGGAGCAGGGTTCAAAGCCATCCTGGGCAGAAAAAGTCCTCTGAGACTTCATCTCTCAATTAACCAGCAAAGAGCCAAGCTGAAAGCATGCTTCAAGAGACTTTCATCTCTAAAGAACCAGTAAAATTCTGGAAATGGTGCTGTGGCTCAGAGTGCTTGAATAGAAGTGCTCAAGGACAGTGCCTAGGCCTTGAGCACCAAGCACCCAGACAAAAGGTAGTCCTATAGTAAGAGGAGATGTTATCACATCCAAAATGAAGTTGCCTTTTCAAAATAAACCAGAGCCAGGAGATAAAAGAAAATATTTAGTGCCCATCCAATTAATACCCATTAATGCCCATCTAATGTCCATACCTGTCTACCTTCTAACTAGACAGGGATTTACATTCTTGCCTTTGTTACCTGCTATTTACAGGAAATGAGCAAGGCATTTCACTGAGCCTTTAACCACTCCAATCCAGCCCTAACTTTGGACTGGTTATGGGCTCATGTTCCAAATGAAACTTCTCTGGCTTATGCTCAGGGTGTGTTTGCCTATGTCATTCATATCAACTTGTCCTGATAACTTGTCAGCCTTTTTGCCTGATCTCACCTGGTACTGCCACCTTCCCATTTTTTTCATAAACAACATTTAAATAAATTTTAGAGAATTTGTTATTGTTTAGTATATACAACAAAGCATTAATTACAACTACATGTTAGGAAAGAAATTAAGATAGAAAATATAAAAATACAAATATCACAAAATTCACGGGAAAAATGGATGATCCAAGGAAGGGCTAGATAAAGCTAAAAGTGAAGCAACAGCAAAATAAAAATCTACTGTAATGACCTTGAGGAAAGAATTGTATGAAAAGCATTGTTGCTGACATAAAACTTGAGAAATATTCTTAGTTGCAATGGAAAGGAAAGAGAAACAGTAAACAATAACAATGAAAAACCATCATATTTATGTGTGTATATATATACACATATATATGTATTGAACATGAGAAGAAAAAATTGAATAGAGGAAATGATGAAATCCTATATTGAAGAATATGGTCATAACCTGAAAAAGATCTGACTACTCAGACAGAAATGTTTACCTCCCTCTAGGAAAAATCAATGAAAAGAGACTCACAAATTAAGTTTCCTCACAAAAAGTTGGGTTATAGTGATAGACAATAGATTTATTGGTTCACTTTTCATGTATACACTTTGAATATTATAGCTATATTTATCCACTTTTCTTTTTTTCATTTTTCTTCCCTTCATCCTTTCAATTCCCAACCAGCCAATGAATGGATCAAGAAAATGTGTTTGGCACAAGCAGTAAAACTTTATTTATAATCTATCAGAAAAATGAATATTAAATTGTCAGAAAATGAGTGAACCTGGAAAAACTCAGGCTCAGAGAGACTAAATGCTCGTGTTTTCTCTCAGATGGAAAAGTCAGACATAAAATGTAGGCATATTTGAAAACACAAAGGGAGGCATATACACATGTGTACAATCAAAATGGTTAGAAACTTTTGAAGGGTTTATAGAGCAGTGAATGAATTCAATAGAGAATTATACTAGGATTCTAGGGAAGCCTGTGGATATAATTCAGATTTTAAAATTTATATTCCAAGCTAGATTTCACCTTTGGAATCTCCAAAAGGAACCAGATCTTCCAGCTTCTTGACTTTAGAGTTGTGCAACTGCTGTTTGACTTCTAAATACAATTGTAAAAGAAAAAAGTATAGTTGTGTTATTTTAAGCCACAAAGTTTTTTGAAATTTGCTGCAGGAATATTGGGAAGCAACTCACATGGTGGTTTTACTGAAGGAAGAGAATGACAAGAGTTCTGTGCAGAAGAATGATGGGATGGCTCATGTACTTCAGGGAGGTAAGTATAAGCAAAATACAATTGGTGAATCATATGTTAATATAAAGAGTGGATATCATGTCAAAACATTACTAGATAGTTATCAGAATAAGAAAAATTTCAATTTATTTTTTAAATAACTGTTATAGTAACAATTATAAAAATCCATGGCTTCAGCATAGCAGTAACAGAAAAATATAGCTTTTGTATTTTTGTCAGTAGAAAATTAAAAGATGATGGAGGAGAAGCTGGGGTCTAAACAAGCTCTCAACATAAATGGAATTAACTCTCCAATTAAGCAACATAGATTGTCTAGTTTGGATCAAAAAGCAAGATCCTTCTATATACTGCCTTCAAGAGACACACCTTACCCACCAAAACAAACATTCTGAAAGTGAAAGGCTGGAATAAAATCTACAAGTAAATGGCCCCCATAAACAGGTGGGAGTTGCAATCCAGTATCAGATAAAATAGACATCAAATTAAAATTAGTGAGATGAGATAAAGAAGATCATTACACACTAATTAAGGGATCTCACCTTCAGGAGGACATTACAATTCTAAATATCTACTTACCAAATAATAGAGCACCCAAATTTATCCAAGAAACACTACTTTCCCTAAAATCTCACATAGATACAAAGACATTAATTGCTAGGGACTTTACCATACCACTATTACCACTGGATAAATCAACCTGCAAAAACTCAACAGAGAAACCTTGGATCTCAACAACTGCATAGACGAACTAGACTTACCAGACATCTACAGAATATTTCACCCAGCAGCATCAGAATAAATGTTTTTCTCAGCAACTCACAGAACATTCTCCAAAATAGAACACATTTTAGGTCACAAAGAAACTTGTCCAAATTCAGAAACATTGAAATTATGCCCTGCATTCTCTCAGACCACAAGGGAATAAAATTAGAATTCAACACCAAAAGCCACCAAAGAAAATCCTATAACTCATGGAGGATGAACAACACATTTTTGAACCACCAGTGGGTCATGGAAGAGATTAAAGGAAATTCAAATGTTCATGATATTTAACAAAAATGAACACACAAATCACCAGCTCCTCTGGGACACAGCAAAGGCAGTACTGAGAGGCACGTTTATAGCTCTGAGTTCCTGTATCAACAAATTGGAGAGATCTGAAACCAACAATTTAACAAGGCACCTAAAGCTCCTTGAAAAAGAGCAACAAGCTAAACCCCAATCCAATAGACAAAAACAAATAATTAAAATTAAATCAGAATTAAATGAATTAGAGTGAAAAAAAAACATGCAAAGTATCAATAAAACCAATAGTTGGTTCTTCAGTAAATAGTGGTGGCAAAATTGGTTAAACACTCATAGAAAACTAAAGCTAGATCCTTCTATATCACCCTGTACCAGAATCAACTAAAAGTGGATTAAAAACCTCAAAGTCAAAGCAGACACCCTGAAAACATTACAGGAAGGAATAGGAGAAACTCTAGGGCTCCTTGGCACAGGCTGAAAATTTCTTAACAAAGACCCAGAAACACAATCAAAGAAAGGTTGGACAAATGGGATCGTGTGAAACTGTAGAGTTTCTTTATGGCAAAGAACATAGCTAGCAAGATCAATAGAAAGCCCACAGATTGGGAGAAGATCTTCACTAGGTCATACAATGGACAAGGGTCTCATACCTAAAATGTACTTAGAACTCAAAAAATTAAATTGCCCAACAACAAATCCTCAAAGAAACAAGCACGCCATAAAATAAATGCAAATCAAAACATCTCACCCCAGTTAGAATGGCTATAATCAAGAAATCTAATAACAACAGATGTTGGATGATATGTGGCCAAAAGGGAACACTACTGCACTGTTGGTGGGAATGTAAACTTGTTCAACCACTCTGGAAAGCAGTATGGAGGTTCCTCAAAAGACTCCACATAGAGCTCCTCTATGACCCAGCAATCCCACTTTTGGGATTTACCCAAACAATCACAAACAAGGCCATCCTAAAGCTACCAGCACCACTATGTTTATAATAGCATTATTCTCCATAGCTAAGATATGGAGCCAACTAAGATGCCTCTCAGTAGATGAATGGATCAAGAAAATGTGATCTCTCTCTCTCTCTCTCTCTCTCTCTCTCTCTCTATATATATATATATATATATGTGTGTGTGTGTGTGTATATATACATATACGTGTATATACAAATATATATATATATATATATATATATATATATATATATATATATGAAATTCTTTGCCTCCATCAGGAAGAGTGACCCTACCCCATTTCTGAGGAAAGAGAATGACTTGAAACAAATTATGTTAAGTGAAGTAAGCCAGGTCCAAAGAAACATAGGTCCCATGGTTTCCCTTACTTGCTATAAGTAGTATATGTCTAGGTGAAGCAGACAAGCCCAAAGGTATGTACATATGACCATATAATATAATGCTAATGAAAGAACCCCATGATTGGGACATAAGAGGTTTTATCTTTGTTGCTGTTGTTTTTAATGTGCTTATAATGTACTTTGTGATTCTTTTCTTTTGTATGTTCTTCCCCCATGGTATAACCCCTGTTTTCACTGTATTTGATTACGGTGCCCTGCATTTTGTATATACATATTTCTAATTTGGGGCGGGGAAGGGAAACAACAAAATGCTGAATCTTGGAAACAGATTAACACATTGTATCAATGAGATGTACAAGACACTATGTTGAAAATGAACTTTACAACTTCAGGGCAGTTAGGAGGAAGGAGTTGGAAGGGTGGGGATGGAAGGGGAAAAACAAAGGAAGAGGTAACAATGCTCAATAGGAAATGTATTCATTACCATTACAGGTAACTGTAACCCCTCAGTACAGTACCTTTCCAATAAAAAAGTATATATTAAAACAAAGAAAATTAAAGAACGCTTTCTAGAAGTTACCTCTCTAGTTTCCATTGCAAACACGTGTGGAGTAGTAAGGGGTTCTGGAAAAAGTCTTTTTACAAAAACGAAAAAGCACATAGTAAGCAGGCATGAGATCACCTCACATCCATTGAGAGAAATGCAATCTTAGTATGAAATTACCATAGGAACTTCCTGCTGAGTCACACAGGGATCAGAGGCAGCAAATGGCACAGAACATGTGCTTGTCTCATAGAGACTTTTTTTTTTAAGGAAGAAAGTGGCTACAAAGAATAGGGAAATTTCCATTTGGAAACTAGTAGTAGATGCAAGAGAGGGAAATTTAAGAGTCAATCAGATAAAAATGATATTTTTCCTAATTAAAGAAAGAAATGAATAAAAGAAATCCCAAATGATAAAGAAAAAACAATTAAAAATTAAAAGGAATTGTATATTTTAATAACAATGAGGAACAGCGAAGATAGAAAACAAGGAAAATAATAAAAATCAGTAGTGCATGATATTTTTTCCAGATTCATCCATTTCCCTTCAAATAAAATAAAGTTCTATGAGTGAAACTAGCTAGGCCCAGAATGATAAGGGGCACATGATTTTCTCTCATATGAGAATCTTAAACCCAAGATATAACTTCCCATGTAAACACATACCAGAACATGTGCATATATACACAATCAAGTTGACTAAATCATAGTATATAGAGGAATACCTTTCAAACAATGAAAAGGTAGTTTTACAAAACGAATACCAGAAGCTAATACATGTTTTAAGTGAAGCTAGCACTAAAGGGAGTGTGACAGTGACAGTGGATGAAGTGGATGCCAGTGACAGTGAATGAATATACCTGTAATATCCAATGCACATATGTGGGAAAGGAACTATAAAATGTATGTGGCACGAAAAGAAGGAGAAGTTGGGAGGATAAGGGAGAAACATGGAAGAAGTAACTCTGATCAAAGTGGACTGTACACACATAAATGAACCTGCTAAAGTGTAATACTCTTACACAACCATTGAAAGATTTAAAAAAAATTAAAAATCACTAAGGTAATATAAACAATAAGCATAATCTCTCATAAGAGAGAATATTGTTGGAATAAAGAATGGGCAATGATATATATTATTGAAATGTGGTGTGTGTGTGTGTGTGTGTGTGCGTGTGTGTGTGTGTGTGTGTGTGTGTGTGTGTGTGTTGCTGGGATTAAACTCAAAGTCTTATTTACAAGAAGCAAGTGCTCTAACACTCAGTTTCACTCTCAACCTGTATTTTACATCTTTGGGGACTCCACTATTTTAAAATTATAATACAAGAAATAAAAGAGAATGTAGGCCTGCATACTGAAGAGAACATTAGCACACAGGAAAATAACAATGAGATCTGAAGAATATTCTTTGGAAATTGTCTAACTTGAAAGAAAAGGAATTCTCAAGCCCTCAAAAAAAAGATCAATTTTTAGAGCAAGAGAAAAAGGCTGATATCAAAGTTCTCAACAATAACATCAAAGTAAAGCAACATGAAATAGCTTTTCCAAGAATCTTAGAAAAACACCATCAGTCCTGCTTATTTCTGGACTCTGACCTTACAAGTTTGCCTCCCTGCTAAAGTGTATTTATAATTAAAAAGTTAACATTTTCAGTGATTGGAATGGTTTTTGGTTGTGCACAACACAAAGCATGTAAAAATAAAGGGCAAAGGGTCAGGGGTAAATATGATGGAAATACTTTATATGTATGTATGAGAATAGTATAATGAAACCCAATAAAATTTTAAGAAAAGGAGAGGGGAGATAAGAAAAACAATAGAGGAGAAGAATTTGATTGAAATAATCATATACATGCATGGAAATGTCAAAATGAAACTACTCTGAACAATTAATATTGGTAATATGTATTTTTCAATTTAAAAGCATTGAAGCATCTGGTTTGCATATTCTCAGTTGACATTGAACAAGGTCAGCATTTCTGCCTTGGGGTTTCAGCTCCTATACTGCACCACAAGTGTACTTTATGACCAACTTAGTGATATATTTGTGGGTTTTTTTTATGATTTTTGCTGGGGATTTTGTGCATAAAATGCCCCCTTAAGCCACTACTCCATAGTGTTTCTAAATTCTAGAAGGCAGAAATGTGCCTGGGAGGTGCGGGGGGATGTGTGTTAGAAAAGCCTGATCTGGCATGAATTATAGTTCTCTTAATCAAAACTAGTGGTCCAGTGTTAATTAATAAGGAATACATACTGCACGAGAGCCTTCAACACAGAAAGTCACACAAAGCAACACCATTGATCAGTTACTGAGAATGTTTTAACCAGATTCTCATAAGAACCTAACACTGTGTTTCTTCTAGGGAAAATGATATCAATAAAAAATGAGTGAAAAAACTCACCGGTTAGGAGGGCTTCAAGCAATTTCCAATTTTGTATTTCATTCATGATATATTTTAAATGATTCAGAAATGCTAAAAATAGTGATGGAATAGGCAAATTAACAATAAGAAAGCAATTCTACTTCCTAATATTAAAGTAGAATTGAACCAAAAGTTGTTAAATATCAGAAAGATACTTTCTCAAGCAAAAAACCCTATATTCATAATAAACATATATTAATTATTGAGATCTCAGTGCCTCAACTTTCTTACAGAAAAGATACAAATGGAGTTGTAAAGACAAAATATGTACAAACACATTAATATACTATTTTCATAAGAGACAAATTTCACAAATTTGGAATCATATAAGAGCTTATAAATATATTAACCATTATAAATATATTAACAGAAAATTGTGTATCAAAATCTGTCATGTGTGGTTATAATGTTTTTCTATGTTTGTATGAGTTTAAATAATTCTGATGGTTATACTCATTATATCAGTGTGTAGGAAATGTCAGTCAATCTTCAGGATAAGATGCTTACACCAAATAAATTAAATTTGATGGAAGGCATAGTAATTAATCCTACTTGTCAGCCAACATAAAAATAGCTCATGGGAAAAGCTAAGATAAACCTATCAATTGGCTTAAAAAATGAGTGACCAGTTTAGAGTCACATTGCACTTCAAGATATTGACACGCACACATATTTAATAGCTTCTCAGACTCCTCCATCTGTACAACCTTGAATCATGCTGTGCATTGATCCAAAATGACATTTCAAAGTCTTTTCCTCCATCAGTACTCTTCTCTCTATCATGTCACAGGCTTAGGAGAAATATCGTCAGATATTCTTAGAACTGTCACCAGGCAAGCAGATGAATGCAGAATCACTTGGTTTAAATTGTGTAGTTGTTAAACTAAAGATAATCCATTCTGGGACTGGGAAGTGGGAAAACTCTTTCTTGTATCCATAACATAAACTGCTGTGCTTTCCTAAATAATAAATTAGACATTTATGAAAAGAATCTCTTTTAATCTCACAGAAAAATTACTAGTCATTCTAAATGACAACTTTCTGAGACATAAGATCTGGCCAAAAGGCCTTTAAATTCATCCTTAGGATAGTCTCATGAGCATTTCCAAAGCAGATTTCAGGGTATATAAAGGGCTATAGTTGACTCAAAACTAGAATAGCATATTGACATGTTATCATTGTTATTCTTTCTGCATAATCCCATTCATGACCTTTCTGCCAACACTGAAAGTCATCACTGATCACTGTTTTACCTTTGATCAAGTTATACGTGTTGTGTTTGTGTTATTTAGTACTTGCTTTTTTTTCTTCTTTTCTTTCCTCCTTTGTTCAGTTTTTTTTTTTTTAAAACCTTTATCTTTAAAAAAATTTCCCTTTGCGGGCTGAGAAGGTGGCTTAGTGGTAGAGTCCTTGCATGAAGCCCTGGATTTGAATCCTCAGCACCACATAAGCAGAAAAAGTGGGAAATGGCACTGTGGCTCAACTGGTAGAGTGCTAGCCTTGAGCTGAAGAGTCTGAAGGACGGTGCCCAGGCCTACCTTAGCCTACCTACTATTCTCAAACATGCTCTGTGCCATGTCTTACTTACCTAACTCAGTTCCCTTGGTCTAGTTGCATTTAATATACTGTTTATTGGGGAGATGTTTGACAGTATCTAAAACCTCATCATCTCCTTCCTATGTTTAACCCCAGCAACTATCACTGATTGCTATTCTTCCTCTTGGCCTTAAAGTATCCATTTCCAACATCTTTTGTAGAAATATGATTTTATTTTTCATTGTTTTATATCACTTGATTTTCTACCTCTAAATGTGAACATTGAGCATTTTAAAAATTTATTTTCAAATGAGATTGTGTTTAATAGGCACTTTTAAATTACATAGTATCAGTAACATGACATAATAATACCTGGAACTAAATGTACATATGATAGTGAATATTGTGGCATGCTACCAAATATTGAGGATATCTTTAGTCCATGACTTAGAAAAAAGGGTCTGTTAAGTAGTATAAAAAGTAAGATATTATGACAAAGTGTCTCCATGGTGTCTCTAGTGTTTGAGAGTTATAGTTTTTTAGGAGAAAAAAATACCACAGGAATTTTCACAAAATTCCATATACTTGTATTTCTTTGTTTTTCTTCTGGTGGATTTACTTCTTGTTTGGATATTAAGTTCTGAAAGAAGCAATGCCCAAGTTTGGAGACCTGGGAAGTAAACATTGTCCAGCTGCTCATTCCCACTCCAGCATCTAATTCATCAGAAAAGACAATGTCTAATTTCCAACATTTCTTCTAAGGACTATGAATGAAATCTTCCATCCCCTATTCAGCCTTTCAATTGTACTACTTGTCCAGGGATGGGAGTACAAGGAGTACAACCCCACCAGTGACTCTGATATGTTAACAGCTATATTCCATTCCCTGCAATGGAAAACAAAACAAAAAAAATCATGTTGAAGTTGTTTTAAGAAGAGAGATGAAGAATTGATAGAAGGGGTGAGTTTGATTGGAATACATTGTATAATATGTGAAAATGTCACAATGAAAACCCCTTTTATATAAGTAATGCATGCTAATAGGAAAAGAAAATATAAATCATTCTGGCGACTCTATGCAATTCATAATTACTTATGAAAGGTTTATGATGTTTAAGTAAAAGTCTCTCTGTTTTTTTTTTTTTGTTTGTTTGTTTGTTTTTGGTCGGTCGTGGGACCTGAACTTGGCCTGGGCACTGTCCCTCAGCTCTTCAGGTCAAAGCTAGTACTCTACCACTTGAGCCACAGCGCCATTTCTGGCTTTTTCTGCTATTATATGTTGCTGAGGAATTGAACCCAGGGCCTCATGCATGCAAGGCAAGCACTCTACCACTGAGCCACCTTCCCAGCCCAATTCTTGCTTTTAAATAACAATTTTCTGATTTCTAGTACAAAGGAAATATACCAGGGCAGTCAAGTTTTTTGTTTTTGTTTTTGTTTTTTTTTTGCTTTGAAACATATTTTATTTACTGGCATTTATGTGATTATATGCTTATTCTTTTTTAACACATAGCAAAAAGAGGGAATGAGGAACTGAGACATGACTAGACATTCACAGAGTGAGCAAAGGAGGATACTCTTAGGAGAGGTTCATGAAGGCTCAATAGCTTTGTGTATATTATCATATAAAATGATGCTTATTGAATGCTGTTGAAATGAACTCCAGGAAATAGAAACAAGAGGTTTTTGGTTACTTTCTTTTTTGTTTTAGTTTTTTGGTTTTCTCCTTTGTTTCTGTTTTTGTTTTTACCTCTTGTCATATATATAAATTTATCTGTTTCAGGGAGCCTAAGAGAGGAGCACAGAAAAGGTGGGACAAAGTGTGAGCAAATGTAACAGTGATATTCACTAGACACTATGTTGAAAATGAACTATATAACTTGTGGGGGAATAGAAACACTGCAAGAAAGAAAAGGAAGGGGCGAGTGTCACTGTTCAAAAGAAATGTACTTACTATCTGACTTATGTAACTGTAACCCCTTTGTACAGACCTTTACAATAACAATAAATGAATAACTGGGCTGGGAAGGTGGCTCAGTGGTAGAGCCCTTGCCTTGCATGCATGAGGCCCTGGGTTTGATTCCTCAGCACCACATAAGCAAAAAGAAAAAAGCCGGAAGTGGCGCTGTGGCTCAAGTGGTAAAGCGCTAGCCTTGAGCTGAAGAGCTGCGGGACGGCGCTCAGACCCAGAGTTCAGGCCCCACGACAGGACCACCCCCCAAAAAACCCCCCAAAAACAATAAATGAATAAATAAAAGAATTGAAAAATAATATGCAAAGTGAGAAGAGCCAGATGTCAAAGGCTCTTCATTGTTATTATATTACTTGATATATTTAGATGAGGACAATCTGTATAGGACAGAGAAGACACTAGATTTTGTTGAGGTTAAGTGTAGAAATGAGACATGACCACAAATGTGCAAAAGTGACTAAAGACGGTGGATACTTCTGTAATTGAATCATATTGATGGTTGTACAGCTATACATTCACTAAAAATCATTGCTCATTTATATCAAATGAACTTAAGGTACATAGGTTACATATTAACACATTATTAGAATTCCCATAGTATTGTTTATGCATAACATTGAAATACCTGTAGCAATTTTATGTTACAGTAGGTGTTACCTCATAGAGATTTATTTTTTCAGAAACTATAGAGTACTAATTTAGATGCTTTTTGCTATTTACCTAGAGTTAAACTAGCAAGCTCCAGAAAGATATAAGAATTAAAGTGGTTGCATACCTCACATTGCCTTAATGTGGATACCATCTTGTAATCACCAGTTTGCATATAGCTTATCTTTTCTCCTGGGAATAGAATTGGATGGATTGCCTTTTAATTGGGGAGAAATTTCATTATAGATTCTATGTTCATATCACAGGGGTGACTTTTCTGTTTATATAAGCTTTTCACTGGAGTAAAATATGCCCAAGTACACAGAATGAAGATGAGCCAATAATGAATGAACTTGCTAACTTGGCCTGCTGTTTAATGAGAATTGTAATTTTCTGAGAGCCTATCCCATTTAAAACAATTAATGGTAAACAAAAAGATAAATGCAGAATAAAGAATGCAGTAATGCCTATGGGCTCTAAATTTTGGTTGCTTCTTTTTTTTGTTACTGTCAAGTAATATTAATCTTTGAATTGTGTTATCACAGTAGAATTATGAACATTTCAAATATTTGACTGTCACTTCTATCAGCTTATTTGAAACATGTGTAAAAGAGAATTGAAAATATTTTTCTACTTGGGGTGAAATCCTGACATTTCATATCTGTTAGACACTGAAAGGCAGATATAGTTGTGAGTCATGCCCTACATGTCTCTCACAACCTGAGCCAGCAGTGCATTGCCTCGCTAGGCATGATGCTCTTCCCCGAATTTTGTGCTTTCAATTCATGCATACATTGTGAACATTATCTCCCAAATGCACTTGGAAAAATGTGTGTACACTACATTAGTTTGCATAGCTAGCCTTTGCCAACCATTATTTTTGGCCATGTATTCCTTAGAAAAGTACCAGTTGTTTTCTTGGAAAGAACAGAGTTTGTAGATTGGAGAGAAGATAAATATTTTATTGGGTAAGAGGAAGTTCCCAGATAACAGCCTGGAGAAAAATATAGTTTACCAAGTCTGGTGGGATTCTTTATTGCAGACTTTGGGACTAAATAAAATGCTAAGTGACAACTCTTTTGTACAAATACATAAAGATAATAATAAACAATTTCTAAAAGGTAGATTAGAAAGTGGGAATAAAGTTTTTGAGCCTATGGCAGATATTAGCCATGTTATTACAACATTGTTGAAGTGAATGTGCAATACAAAACAAAGTTAAAAAGTAAAATAGGCTACAACCTATACCACTCACAAGAGAAATAAAGATTTCATACTATTTGTTTCTAATTTCCATATTAATAATTCATTAGTTTTTGAAGGGATTACAATTATGCTCAGGAAAAACTATCAGCTCTGTAGATTATTTGATTAAATTTCCATTTCTTAGTGATTTGGGACAGTTTAACCCAATTACCAATTTTTGATTATAATTTTAAAATATCTCTATTTTTGATTCTTATTTTTCCCATAACGTTGGTATAATTTGTGGAGGGGAAGGAGAAAAAGCAAATCGTTTATATAGGGATACAGGTGAACCCATTGCAACAATGAGATGTACAAGTCGTTATGTTGAAAACGAACTTTACGTCTTTGGTGCGGGGGTGGGGAGGGGAAGCAGGGAGGATTGGGTGGGGGGGGCAGAGGGAGGATGGGAAGGGATGGGATGGGATGGGAAGGGGAAACAAAGGAGGAGGCAACAATGCTTGATAAGAAATGTATTCATTATCTTGCCCATGTAATTGTAACCCCTCTGTACAGTATTTTCACAATAAAAAAATAAAACAACAAAAATAAAAAATATATTAAAAAAAGAATGGTTAAGTTAACCATTGTCACATTTGAGCACACTTTCTGTTTTTTCTTTTTTTTTTTTTTTGTCGGCCGTGGGGCTTGAACTCTGGGCCTGGGCGCTGTCCCTCAGCTCTTCAGCTCAAGGCGAGCGCTCTACCACTTGAGCTACAGCGCCACTCCATTGTCACATTTGAAATGATGGTTGTTGAACTACCTTTTCTGTTACCTACAACCTTACTTATGGCAGAAACTGTTTTCTTTGATTTGTGCATTTAGTTCAAGCATCAAATTCTGATAAATGATATATAATTGATGAGTGGGTTTGAAATTGAATTAAGCTGAGAGTATATAGCCTTCCTCTAAAACCTAACTTTACTATACTACTAGAAAGGGACTGTCCTTATCATCACTGACATTGAGTGCATTTTTTACTCTTTGTTTCCAATTCTGCAAATAAAATCATAACAGAAGAGAAAGCCTCCAGAGAATGGTCCAAGAGATAGCAACAAAGTTCAGGTGGAGTGGTGAAAATATTTATACTGTGAAAACATTAACCTCATACTAAAGTTCATGGAGAAAAAACATAGACTGTGCGTCTGAGTTTCTCCAAAAACAATTATGAGGCAAAAAGCTCAGGTTGCTATTAGAAAGATGTGTTCTAGTGAATTGTGAAATTTCTCCACTATTTCCCTCTCTTTATCCATGACCCTTTTCCTTGAGAGGACTTGCCTATCTTAAATAGGTACAACGTCTCTCTCCATTGCTTGAACCTGAACTAGACAGAGGCTTGCTTTGGCTAATAGAATATGGCAGAAAAGACAATATGTCAAAGCATAGCCCTCAGAGCCTCAGCACATTCTTTTTCTCTAAGCCCCTGTGACTCCTGTGTGGACAGGCTGAATCCTGCCTCTTTGAGAATGAAAGGCTATGTGGAGCAGAGCAGTTAGCTGGTTCAGCACAACAGGGACCCTTGACACTTGAGAATGTCCATCTCACATCAGCAAACTAATTTGCAGTTTCAGTAGCTGTTAAAAAACCATGAGCAAGGCCTTCCAGCTTGCAGATGCCCTAAAGACTTGCAAGCTAATTAAATGTTTGTTGTTTTATGCCTTGGAATTCTAGGATGATTTTAAACTCAAAGAAAGTTGATGAACCTATGTGATCATAAAATGAGCTAGTGCTTACAAATAAGCCATAGTAATCAAAACAGCTTGGTATTGGCATAAGAACAGACCTCAGGACCAATGGAATAGAATTGAAAACCCAGAAATGAACATACAGACCTATAGCCATCTAATCTTCGATAAGGAAGCTAAAACAATAGAATGGAAGAAAAACAACCTCTTCAGTAAATGGTGCTGGCAAAATTGGTTAACTACATGTAGAAAACTAAAGCTAGATCCTTATATATCACCCTGCACCAGAATCAACTCCAAATGGATCAAAGACCTTGAACTCAAAGCAGACACTCTGAAAACATTACAGGATGGAATAGGAGAAACCCTAGGTCTCCTTGGCTCAGGCTGAAATTTTCTGAATAGAGACCCGGAAACACAACAAATCAAAGAAAGGTTGGACAAATGGGATTGCATAAGGTTGCAGAGCTTCTGCAGGGCAAATGACATAGCTAGCAAGATCAATAGAAAGCCCACCGATTGGGAGAAGATCTTTACTAGCCATACAACGGACAAGGGTCTCATATCTAAAATATATTTGGAACTCAAAAAATTAAACCAACCAACAACAAATCCTCAAAGAAACAACTGCCCAATAAATAAGTGGGCGAAAGACTTAAAGAGAAGCTTCTCTGAAGAAGAAAGAAGGATGGCCAATAGACACATGAAGAAATGTTCAACATCCCTAGCCATAAAAGAAATGCAAATCAAAACAACATTGAGATATCACCTCACTCCAGTTAGAACAGCAAAAATCAAGAACTCTAACAACAACAGATGCTGGAGGGGATGTGGACAGAAAGGAACCTTACTTCATTGTTGGTGGGAATATAAACTTGTTCAACCACTTTGGAAAGCAGTATGGAGGTTCCTCAAAAGACTTCACATAGATCTCCCCTATGATCCAGCAATACCACTTTTGGGCATTTACCCAAATGTTTACAAACAAGACCACACTAAAGCTACCAGCACAACTATGTTTATTGCAGCATTATTTACCATAGCTAAGATATGGAACCAGCCCAGATGCCCCTCAGTAGATGAATGGATCAAGAAAATGTGGTATATATACACAATGGAATTCTATGCCTCCATCAGAAAGAATGACATTTCCCCATTTGTTAGGAAATGGAAAGGTTTGGAAAAAATTATATTAAGTGAAGTAAGCCAGGCCCAAAGAAACATAGGTCCCATGGTTTCCCTTATTTGCAATATCTAGTATAGGTATGAGTCAAGCGGAAAAGGTCAGATAATGTGATGTTAGGAAAATGAACCCTTAAATATGTATTTTAATGTTTTCGTTTCTTTCATGCATGTGTTTCTAACGCATTTATAAGATTATTTCTTTGTTGCTTTGTATGTCCCTCCCCCACAGTGTAATCCCCACTTTCACTATATTTGATGTCAGTATAACATGTGGAGGAGATGGGGACAAACAAGTCGTTTAAGGATTCAGGTGGACCTGTTGCAACAATGAGAAGTACAAAATGTCATGTCAAAACCAGCTTTACAATGTCGGTGTGGGGGGGAGGGGGGTATGATGGGGGGAGGGGGGAGGCTGGGAAGGGAGGTGAAGGGTAAACAAAGGAGGAGGCTGCAATGCTTGGTAAGAAATGTATGCATTATCCTGCCCATGTAATTGTAACCTCTCTGTACAGTATGTTCTCAAATAAAATAAAATTAAATTAAAAAAAACAAATAGGAGCTTATGTCTTTGAATCACTGGAAACCAATAAACAAATATCAAAAAGGCTCTAGGAAGAAAAACTATGTTGAGTCAAATACATGGAAAATACCATTACTTTTCTTACACTCTGAAGTTATCCAATTCCTTGAATCATTACCAGGGAATGGAGCTCTTTGCTAGGACAATATAGGAAAGCCTATCTCATTGTACTAATCTTTTTTTTTCCTTTTTTAAAAAATTGTGAAAATACCATACAGAGGGGTTACAATTGCATGGGCAAGGTAATAAGTATATTTTTTATCAAGCATTGTTACCTTCTCCTTTGTTTCCCCTTCCCATCCCTTCCCATCTCCCCCGCCCACCACCTCGCCAAACTTGTAAAGTTCGTTTTTTGACATAATGTGTTGTACATCCCATTGCTGCGATGGGTCCACCTTCCCCTCTACAAATTACACCTACATCAAATACAGTGAAAACAGGGGTTATACTGTGGGGAAGGGACATACAAAGCAACAAAGAAATCATCTTATAAATATGTTAGAAACAATAACAAGAAAGAAAAAATCATTTGAGTCCTTCTCTTGGGGGTTCATTTCGCCTACCATCAACTTATCTGACCATTTCTGCTTGTCTCAGACACATACTAGTTATTGCAAATAAGAGAAACCAATCTTTAAAACGAGTCACCTGTTAAGAAATAAGTTATTAGGCTATTTTTTTCAGTGCTAGTACTGGGGCTTGAACTCATAGCCTCAGGCTCTCACTTGGCTTTTATTGCTCAAGGCTGATATACTACTGAACCATGACTTCACTTCTGGCTTATTGCTGGAGATCTCATTGGAGATCAGAGTTTCACAGACTTTTCTGTCGTACCTGGTTTCAAACCATGATCCTTAAATCTACTTCTGAGGAGCTGGAGCATGAACCATCAGGTTTAGTCTACAGATATTTTAAAACTAAAATTTCTAAAACCTCTTCACATAAATACTATGTGAAAATTACAATGTTCTTAATTGGTTATATTGGTTTAAGCCTATAATTATACTTTCTAGTGAGATAGAGATAGCAATTCCACTCCAGCTAGGGCTAAATAGTTTATGAGACTCGAGCTTAACCAATATTGGTCAAAGTGATGCCCATCGTCCCCATGTTTTTTTTTATAATGTTAATTTTTATTCTTTTTTTGTACTTATATTTCTTTTTTTATTGTGAAAATACTGCCCATGTTATAAATATAAACTCAGGTTATCAATATAAACTCTCCAAGAACCACTGGAGTTACAACAACAGACACCAAAACAATGAATTGCCTCAGCAAGGCAAAATGTACTTCTGCACAAGGGTGCACCATTAGCCAAAAATCTGGCAAGCAAGAACACAGAGAAGGCAGGCTGTTTTCTATTTATCCTTAATGCAGCAAGCCCGCCCCTCTGCTCAGATTGGTTGAGCTCAGGTTCATAATCTGGAGATTGGCTGGTTTGAAAAATAATACAATGTATTTACATAAGGTATCTACTGGAAGATTAACCATATGTAGTATATAATATACAAGCAATCTCAAAACATACACAACCCACACCCTTTGCTACTTCTTGAGCTATCTAACCTGTGTCTTCTGCCTCATGTGTTGATTCCTTATGGGAGTTACCAGTTAAGACACAATCTCACATTTCAAAAAATCCGTTCTTATCCCAAAGCAGTTACTCTGTCCCTTCCCTTTAGTAGCTAATGTTATCTTAGAATAAACAAGAGCCTAGTAAACAAGGCAATGCAGGAACTTGTAAGCACCCCACTCTGATAGAAAAGATGGCTTTTCCCCATACCCAGCAATTCTGCGAAGTATTAGTAGGAGAATTGCAGCCTAGGACTGGGCATAAAACATAAAGGGAGAGACCCTACTTCAGAAAAAAAGTAAAGTTCCTGCCTAGCAAGCATGAGACCCTGAGTTCAATCCTCAGTATCACCATAAATTTTAAAAAGTAAAGAAATAATCTTCCTAGGTAGCATTAACAAGTAACTTCCAATAACGTTATTCAAAAAGCTTGACAGTGTTATGAAATGTTGTCATGTTAAACTGTTACAAATCACAATAGTAATGACAACCTATGAGTCACTGTATTGGTAGGATTTCCTCTGTCCTTTTCACTGAGGCTCTTCTAGGTAGCATTTTACCCAAATAGCAGAACAATTTATTGAAGAATGAAAATTTGTCACAGTAGTTTATTTAATTTTCACACTACTAATCATCAAGATGTTCCTAGTGTTCCAAATTAACTGGCTGTTATAAACAGAGATCTGTAATTTCTATTCTGCATGTCATTAAATGAACAATATTATAATCATTTACTTGATTTACTTTATGGATTTGCTTAACATTAATGACATTAACTTTCATGATGCTTTTAATGAGCCATGGAGTAGGCAATACTAAGTCAACTGAATTTCTCATTCTTGAGAAATGATGATTATTGGGAAATTTTAGCATTTAATGGATAATTAAAATGCCAAATTCATGAAATTTCCATCTAATTACTTGAAAGAGACATTCAAACAATACAATAGATTTTTTTTCTTCTTTTCTGAACAAGAACATATGTTCATGTAATTTCACAACAGAGAAGATAACTCAGAGTAAACTATTCACTGGAAGATGAAAAAGAAAAGCTGAGCAAACAGCTTAAAGCCATTTTTCCTTCCCATAAGTTGAGTTTTGGAACTACCAATTCTCAGAATATATCATGACTGCTAGAAGACATGTGGTAACCTCAGTGAATGGAACATAGGATAAAGTATTGTGTATAACTTTCCTGTAATAATTCTGTATTTAAAATGCTAGGAACAACGAAATTCTTCATATTAGAAAACATCTGACTACTTTTAGACTTTTCAGAAAAATATTCTTTTTCTAGACCAATATAATTCTTCTAGAAGAATATTCTCATTCTCTATATCTTAAGATATTCCTTTTGATACTACATATTGATCACACATATGGATGAGGTTTCCTTTTTTCTCTCTAAGAATACAGCTACCTTTGCTGAGAATCGGTTCCCAGGGGAGAAGGCAAATATTGTGCAAGACCCATGGGAAGCCATCAAGGTGGGTATGATGTATAAAGATACAGAAAGAAAAGGCCACAGCTTTCTTTTTATTCTACAGTTTGACTGTAGTTACAAGGAGTGATGATTTTGCAAGAAGTAGCCAAGGAAAACATACCATTCTCTGTGATATAGTTATAAAAAGGAAGTAGCTGAGATGACTCCATCCATCAAATTACCAAAGATGGAAAAGACATTTCAAAGGTGTTTTAGAACACTAGATAGATGAGCTATATTTGCATTTGCACAGAGCTGCATCCCTGCTATGTCCATTGCTCAAATTATGGTCAGCTAGAAAAACAAGCAAAAGCATCCTCACAGCAATCTTTAAAACACCTTAAACAAATGAGTCTACCAAATAGACACAATATGCATGCATAATTTTTTTATCTGCTGGATTTGTAGGCGTCCATTATTGGCAATGATCTACTTATAAACAGGCATCAATGACTAGTTAACACCAAAGCTGAACATGCTATGTTACTAGTGTCTTGAGTTTAATCCCAGGAAGTGCTTGCATAAATAGTCATTTACTAAATTGCCTCCATTTACAAAAAAATGCTATTTTCTAAGAAATGCATTACAATATAAATATAAAATGTTAGTTTTCCTAAAATTAGTGCTACCATTAAATAATTCATACTGATGTACAAAATATGTTTCTTAAAATTAAGAAGGACTTTTGTTACATTTGGTTCATTTTTCATATATTTATGTGTTTCCTTTAGAGGATTCTTTCAAAAATAATTTCATACAAATGAGATTAAACATTGTTTGGTATAAATATTTCTTCCATTTGTAAACAATTTTCTTTCAAAAGTGTTTTAATAAAGATTGATATTGTTCAGAAATATGTGCATTTTTCTTCCTTAGTAGGTGATTCTTTTGGGATTTGACTTAATATCACAAGGGACACTTTGTAAACCAAAAATCAATCTTCATTAAAATAATAAATTCACCGTTTAATGACTTTGTTTCTTAAATTTTTACTTCATAAACATTTGAGACATAGTCTAGGGAATAGCTTGGTGATGGCATCCCTAGCTGCAACTGAATGTCTGTTACACTAGCATTTATAATGTAGTTTATTCTTACTCTTGGCTTTATTATTTTATTAAGTTATATTTGCCAAGTAGACAAGACCCTATTAAGAGGGAATCAAAATCTTAAAGAGATTGGGATGATCTTTGTAGTAGAATTATCATTTGTATTTTACAAATCAGGTCCTTCCTATTACAACATAATCCTTTTCCTTTTAAGATAAAATCTGTGTGCCATCACATTAGAGAATAGTGAAGCTGGGTGGGTTTTCACCAGTTTAGAAAGAAACTCATGTTACCTGGAATGAAGTATGACTGTTGAAAGCAGGTACCTGTGAAGAGCAAGCGAGTGAGAGAGAGAAAGGGAGAAAGAGAGAGAGAGAGAGAAAGGGAGAGAGAGAAGGGGGGAGAAAGGGAGAGAGGGGGAGAGAGAGAGAGAGAGAGAGAGAGAGAGAGAGAGAGAGAGAGAGAGAGAGATCAAGGGAAGAGGGTGGGAAGCAGGCCAGTCAGGTGGAGGAAGGTGGAGGAAGGGTTGTTCAGCATGCCAGAGCTCAGCTGAAGTGCTCCAGATTCAGCACCAGGACCTTATTTATTTGAAGATATAGTTCTTAATTGTAGCACTGGAAAGACCAGATGGCAATGTATAGGAATTTCTCTCATCCTTATGACAAAATCTACAGTTCTGCATATAAATACTTTTTGTTTTGATTGGAGAATGTCTCCATGTGCATGTGACCCTGGTGGCCATTTCAAAGTCTCTTTGGGAAGTAGTGTGCTGCGTTATTAATGGTTTAGTGAATTAAAAAGTTAAAAAAAAAGAAATAAATTTCATATCTCATAAGAAAACACATATGAAAGACAATTCAGTGACTTTTTTTTCTGGTTCTGAGGCTTGAACTCAGGAATTGGGTGCTGTCCCTGAGCCTCTTTGTGCTCAGGGCTGGAGCTTTACCACTTGAGATACAGTGTTACTTCTGGATTTTTCTGAATTATCGGAGATAAGAGTCTCGGGGACTTTTCTGCCTGGTCTGGCTTTAAACCATAATCCTCACATCTCAGCCTCCTAAGTAGCTAGGATTATAGGCATGACCCACTGGTTCTTGGCTAATTCAGTTACATTTTTAAAGAGCTAAAGAAAATATCTCTGTAAACTCAGAAATTTATTTTTAGAAAATTGATGTTTCAAAAAGAAAAGATGAAATGACTTTCTCTGCAAACAAAAATGAATAGACTTCAGTATACTGTCAATAGACTGACTGCAAGTAATAGTGAAAATGCATAGAAAAGAAATCTGATACAACATGAAAGTTAACTGAAACTGAGGAGTATGGGAAGGGATGGGAAGGGGAAACAAAGAGGAGGCAACAATGCTTGATAAGAAATGTACTCGTTATCTTGCCCATGTAATTGTAACTCCTCTGTATGGTATTCTCACAATAAAAAAAATGAAAAAAAATTAAAAAGAAAAAGAAAAACAAAAAAAAACATTAAAGTTGGATATATGAATGAGGTAGCATGTGCTTTTTTGATAAATATACATTGTATGATGTTTAGATCAAGTTAAACATTTAAACTTACTTACATTTTTTTTTTGTGAAAACATTCTAGGTTAATTTTGATAACAGCTTTCTTAAGTAAAGTCCAGCCTGTCATCTATCACCATATACTACCTATACTATACAATACTATACTAATAGACAGCAGAATTTCTTGCTACTGCCTAAATATACCACAGTACCCATAATCAACAGCTCCCCATTATAGCCTCTGATAACTTTCAGCTTTCAGCTTCTATGAGATACATTGTTTTGCATTTTGTACATGAGATTGTATAAGACTTGCCTTTCTCTGACTAATTTCACTTAACATAATGATCTCTAGTTCCATCCATGTTACTGAAAATGACACAATTTCATTCTTTTAATAGATGAATAGTATTTCTTTATTTATATGCATTGCATGTTCTTTATTTACTCAGTTGTTAGTGGACATACATTGTTTCTATTTCTTGTCTGTTGTGAAAGGTGCTGTAATAAGTGTGAGGAGGACTGCTTGTGGCAGATCATATGATGATCCTATTATTTTTTTTTCTTGCTTGTATTAGGATGTGAATTCACTTAGGTTTTTTGTATTCTATCACTTGAGCAATGTATCCAGCCTGGAATTTTGTTGATTTTATTGAAGATGGAGTTCAGCAAATTTTTCTGCTCAGGATGGCTTTGAATTTCAATTCTCCAGGTCTCAGTCTCCTTTTAATAGGTAGGATTACAGGTCTGAAGTATCAGAACATGGCCTCCTAGTTTTATTTTTAATCTCAAATACTAGTTTTATTTTTAATCAAAATAATTGCATTTTCTTACAGTCTCACCAACAGTGTGGATAGATTCCTATTTCTCCACACCATTGCCAACAATTTTCTTTTTTCTTTATTTCTTTTGTTTTCAAGGTGATGTACAGAGGGGTTACAGTTTTATATGTAAAGTAGGGAGTATATTTCTTGTCGAACTTGTTACCCCCTCCCTCATTTTTCTCCCACTTTCCCTCCCTCCTCCCACCCCACCCCAAGTTGTACAGTTCATTTCCAACGTATTGTCTTGTGAGTATTGCTGTTGCATTGGTTCACCCTTTGTCCTTTGTCTTGTCATTTTGTTGTTCCCCTTCCCTAATTCAGAAAAATGTATATACAATTCTCAGGGTAGCAAAATCAAATACAATGACAACAGGGGATAGACCATAGAAAACTCACACAGAGAGAGAGAGAGAGAGAGAGAGAGAGAGAGAGAGAGAGAGAGAGAGAGAGAGAGAGAGAGAGAGAGAGAGAGAGAGAGAGAGAGAGAGAGAGAGAGAGAGAAAGAAATCACATAGTACATTAAAAATTGTCTTTTGGATTAAATCCATTCAAATTGGTAAGGGTAATATCCTTTGCTAGTTTGATTTGCCTTTCTCTTATGATTCAAACTTTTTTAATTGTAAAGATTGTACAGAGGGGTTACATGAGTAAGGTAATGAGTTGATTCAAACTGTTTTAAAAAATGTGCAATATTGGGCTGGGAATGTGGCTTAGTGGTAGAGTACTTGCCTAGCATGCATGAAGCCCTGGGTTTGATTCTTCAGTACCACATATACAGAAAAAGCTGGAAGTGGTGCTGTGGGTTAAATGGTGGAATACTAGCCTTGAGCAAAAAAAGAAGCTCAGAGACAGTGCCCAGGCCCAGAATTCAAGCCCCAGGACTGGCTAAAAAAACAGTGCAATATTTTTGGTCTTTTGTATGGATTCTACCTCCCTATTCTTTCTTTCTTCTTGCCTTTCTTCCTTTCTTTCATCCCTTCTTCCTTCCTTTCCTTCCCTCCCTCCCTTTCTTCCTTCCTTCCTTCCTTCCTTCATCCCTCTCTCCCTCCCTCCCTCTTTCTTTCTCTTTCTTTCTTTCTTTCTTTCTTTCTTTCTTTCTTTCTTTCTTTCTTTCTTTCTTTCTTTCTTTCTTTCTTTCTTTCTTTCTCTCTTTCCTTCTTTCTTTCTCTCTCCTTCTTCCTTCCTTCCTTCCTTTCTCTCTTTCCTTCTTTCTTTCTCTTTCCTTCTTCCTTCCTTCCTTCCTTTGTTGTTCCCTTCCTCCTTTCTTCCCTTTCTTCTTTCTAACTCTCTATTTCTTAGTAAGACAGTTTTGTTAAGGGATTTATTCTACTGTTGGCTTTGGTCTCATTATTTTATCTATTATAGATATTTTTGTGGTTATCATGAGACTTACAAAAATAACTTTCAATTTTAACAAGCTATTTTGAAATTGTAGTACTGTTACATGATTTAAAAGATAAGAAATTACATAAAAAGAGTGAAATATGAAAACTATGTACAATCTTCTTTCTTTCCCATATTTTCAAATATTGATGTTTCATCACGTAAACTCTTTCAATATTACCTATATTGACTTATTAATGTATCTGTTATTATTTTTATCCTTATTTTACTCTCCATACTAAAAGTATGAGTGGTTTCTGTAACCTGTCAAAAATGGTATAATTGAATGTGTCTCTATGATTACTCCTAACAATAAATTTCCCAAGCTTTCTTGTTAACCATTCACATGTTTTTCCATTTGCTTTGAAGAGTTAGCATTTTTAATAAGCTATGTGTGGTGCAGACTGGGATTCTAATCTGTTCTCTTGTGTGAGAATAGCTTTATCTCTCCTTCATTTCTGAGTGGTAGATATGTGGGATGCTGTATTTTTGGTTGGCATTTCTTTTCCTATAACATGGTGAAAAAATCACATCTTACTGTTTCTGGGTCATAAGGTTTTTACTTAGAACTCTGCTGTCAGGTGAATTGAGACACTACTCATGTGTCTTTTGTGTTTTGTTTTTTGTTTTTCACTTTCTCTTGCAGCCTTGAAAGTTTTCTCTTCATCTGTCACCTTTTGGGGCTTGAGGTAACATAGCTTGCGGATGACCTGTTTGAATTAAATATGGCTGGGACCTTTGGCTTGCTTGTACTCGGATATTTGGGAAATTTTCTTTTGTTATTTCTTTAAATAAACTTGCTTCCCATTTGGTACTCTCTTAAACCCCAATAGCCTGAATATTTGCTCTTTTAATGTCCTCCCAAATTCCCACAATTCCTTTTTCCTCTTCATTCTTTCCTCCATTGATTGTTTATTTTCAAAAACCTATCTTTATGCTTACTGATTCTTCCTTATGGTTTACCTTATTACTACTGATGGTTTCTGTTGCATTTAAATTTTTAAAAAATTTTCAAGTGTACTTTTTTGCTAAAGGGTTTCTGGGCACTCCTTTAAATAATTGTTTTTATTTCTATTAATTTTCTATATTAGAATATTAGATCATCCTCTGTGTTTTCTCCAAACTCACTGAGTTTCTTGAAATCACCACTTTTAAATCCTCTACCTGAGAATTCTTCCACAAAGGTAATATCTGATGGATTTCTTTTTCTTTTTCTTTTTCTTTTTTTTGGGTCCGGTAGTGGGGCCTGAACTCTGGGCCTGGGCACTGTCCTTCAGCTCTTCAGCTCAAGGCTAGCGCTCTACACTTGAGCCACAGCACCACTTCTGACTTTTTTCTTTTTGCTTATGTGGTGCTGAGGAATCTAACCCATGGCCTCATGCGTGCAAGGCAAGCACTCTACCACCGAGCCACCTACCCAGCCCTGGATTTCTTATTTTGATTATATTATGTCGGCTATTTTGGCTACTTTCTTATTATGATTATTTATACTATACTATGGTGAATTTTTTAAATCTTACTTTGACTCTTTCTTATTTTGTTCCTTATTTTGACTAATGGGCAAGGTCATGATTTTTCTGAAAAATCTTGATACTTGCTGATGTGCAGTGTTTTCTGGGCATTATGTGACTTGAATTTTAATTGTATTTGTCCAAGTTATCTTAATTTGGCTTTGTTTGTGAATATGTTTCCAGAAATTCTAATCAGAATGCCTATTATCCCATCAACTACTTCAGTGGTAGGAGCCAGGTTTGTTGTGAGTCTTTTATAGGCATATTGTCACGGTTTAGGTACTAAAAGATCATGGAAGTCTGAGTGGGCCCAAATGCACAGCTGGTGTTGCATCTAGATGAACAGAAATCTGTCCTTCCAGTTGAGTAGGCCAGATACCCCATGAATAATCACTGCCTTGTGGTCAGAGTCTTCAGAATTTGACAGGACCTGGAAGGAATCATCAGGGGGGAACGCCCCAGAATTTTGTGCCATACCAGTAATGACCAGTACCACCAAAATATGTCACACCTTAAATCTTCTAACCTTTATTGAGACCAGCCCAGATTGGGTAGAGTCAAGATCTGGAATTCTATTCTCTACTGAGATAATATCAAGGACCAAACTGCTGACCAGCCACAAATGATGCTGATCCTAGTGGAATTCCAATAGCATGATACATTGTTCTCCCTGGCAACTGCGCCTTTCTAGAAGCTCCATCCACAGACACAGTTAAGAGATGGGCCAATAAGTTCTAACCAGTGTTAGATCTTACTAGTCCAGAACTGAGTTCCAGGGGCAAAGTCCTGTGCTTATTACCCTGTCTTACTATTCATAGTGATGTCTTGCCCTAAACTCTCTTGTCTGAATGTGGGGTACTGTTGGTGAAGGAAGTCTCTTGATGAAGACATCCCTCAGTCATAGCACAAGGTCTTAAATACATAGCCAGCCCAGTCTGCAGCTGGTAATGATACAGAAAGAAATTTGAGACTGTCTCTGTTTAGTGCTTAAGGGGATCTATTTACAAATGTTAGGCAGGGAGTAGCTATGCTTCCTGCAGTTGGTGAGCACAGACCCTTGGCCACAAGGCTTCACTAAATGGAGTCTCACCTCAAGTGAGACTCGAAGGCTGGCAATGATGCAAGCCCAAACTCGTCTGTCCCAGTAGTATTCCTGTCTCCACGCTGTGGTAAGACAGGTCTAGAGGATTCCCTTGTGAGCTTTGTCCTGATTATGGGGTCTTTTATTTCTACTTAGTATTTCTTCTGACTGTGGGGGTCTGCACCAAACTCCAAGATGAAATATAGTGCTAACTTTCACATTCTGATCCCAACAGGAGGAAATCTTTTTCCAACTTCAGCCATGGAAGCTTCTTAGGTTGGTGATAGACACTGATAGAATTCCAGTTGGCTTACTCAGCTGGTCCTGACTAGGAGTTTAGGGTTTCACCTTAGTGAGCCAGAACTAATTTTCAAGACCAAGGCCTAGAATTAATTCTTTCTCTCATGCACAAGAGGAAGACTTCTATCTTTCTAGGCTTCACTGTTTACAGGTGGTGATTATTAATATGGGAAAAAACCTCCCAACCTGCCTTCTTCAATTTCTCTTCTTTGTACTCTGTGAAATCAAGGCACTTTTCTCCCTTACTTGGTTTTCTTAGATCTTAAAGAGGTGGTTTGGTGTATAATGAATAGCAATTCTGTAGGGCCTTAATCTCTGAGAGTCATACTTAGTCACCATCTTTTTATACCCTTTGATACTGATTAAAACATGAATTTTCACAAAGACATTAAAAGGCACCACCAAAAGAAGAGAGAGGGTAAAATAATTATTTGAAAATCAAGTTCTCTAAAAGATAACTATTTAAAAATGAGCAGTAACTTATCACTTGTTTGTGAAGGAAAAATGTATAAACAGCATGAAGACAGGTTAAAAATATCAAATAAATCATCATTTTTGTGTATAATGTGACTGAACATCAGCCAAGGTAACAATATGCTATCTGGTCTGGCACATGTTTGTGTATATCCTCAGGTAAAAATAGATTACCTGTCAAATTTTGTCAAAATTTCTTAGGTTTTTGATTATTCACATTGAACTTTAATTGGCATAAATGAAATTTAATGGCCTGGTACTCTCATGTCGAACATTTGAAGTTTAAAAAGCATGTTCAAGTAATTAGTTTTTACCACTTTTGTAATGAAAAGGTCTTTCAGTATGACATAGTCACTGGATATATTTTCTACTTTCATACTGAGATATTAGGAAGTAAAAATATCTGAGTCCATATGACATTACAAAAACCATAAATCTTAGTGTGTCTTTCCCCATGTGGTATGTTACATTTTGCTGTTTAAACATAATCTACTAGGTTTCTTCTAATTTAAAAGGTATATCCACATTTAGTCCTTGTGAATGTCAGAAGTATACTCTTCCAACTGGCTGAAGTTTCAGTACATGTAAATAAATGCTTTTGTAAAACTTGGAAAATAGAGGTAAAATTCATGATAGTCAGAACTGTAGTCATAAAGGATGAATTCAAGAAATCCCTGGTGAATGTTAATTACTGACAAAGGTAAGATGAAAATAAAGTATTAATTTTATGAGATTTTTATGCTTGAGTAAATGTAAAACTTTGTAATTATATTTACAGGGCTTGGCTGTGTTGAAAGATAAGGATAATTACATTCATGCCTGATGGGAAAAGGCTTGCACAAATTGTGCAGGCTTTGTCTGCTAACAAAACTGTAATATTAGAAAATTTAATCAAATGTTAATTAATTACAAGAAAAGGTGCTATCTAAGAATGTAGTACAGCAAGTGAATCTATATATTTTAGGAATTGAAAATATTTTCATTTTTTCCTCATTATAATTTCTTCTGTCATGCATAAAATAGAGCACAATTAGGGTTTTACATCAAGCATATAATTTTGATTTAAGTAATTTTTATGCATCATTTCTAGATGGATGAAATATAAAACTGTGCTACTCCTTACACTTTATCGGCTTCACTATTTACAGGTTCTGAGAAATAACATGGGGAAAAAGAGTCCATATGATCATTAAAACATAATTATGAACCAGATATTGTTTTCTTCATTGATTATTATAATGTCTATTCCTAGAGTCAAATTTATGTAAGTAATAAACTCTACATTTAGGTTGATCAACTTCTGACATTTGGTTCTTTTTAAAGACCTTAGTCATGTAGAATGGAATTAAATATCTATTTGAAGAAATAAATTATTGAGAGAGTCTCATTTAGTCTTGTAAACTGGAACCACAAAAGACTGCTTCTAATTATTTGTTTAGCTTATGTATGCTATTTATTGAAGATACTCAGCTCCTAGATCATACCAATAATATTACTGATTGTTTTTATTTTTTTAATGTAAAAGGACAACTCTTCTAAATATGTCTAGTCCTGTATTTATCAATCATGGAGATTGCACAAAGGCATTAACTCATTCAAGAAGCTTTCTTTTTTTTTTTTTTTGGGTTCGGTCGTGGGGCCTAAACTCTGGGCCTGGGTGCTGTCCCTCAGCTCTTCAGCTCAAGGCCAGCACTCTACCACTTGAGGCACAGTGCCACTTCCAGCTTTTTTCTTTTTGCTTATGTGGTGCTGAGGAATCGAATCCAGGGCCTCATGTATGCAAAGCAAGCACTCTACCACTGAGCCACCTTCTCAGCCCCTCAAGAAGCTTTTTAAATGCCAACCACTATGCAAAGGTTATTTGTAGGCTAGAAAGCCAAATAAAACATTGTCACCTTGAGCAACTTTGACTTGGAATACAAAAAAAATCAAAGCAAAATATGGCGGAGATAATGTTTTTAGAACAGTAATAATTATATGCAGTTTGAATGCTTGTTGAATGAACTTGCTTATATAGATCTGTACCTACTGTCTTTTCTTTTAAGGTTTACATATTTCTTTCTTTCTATTCTTATTAGGCTGAATAAAGCTACTTTATAAAGTCAAATTAGCTCATTGTTTTCATAGTCTACTTCTGGTTGAATAAGCAAAACAGTTGCTTAGTAAAGATGTAATGTCTGGATTTTTCATTTTCTGGTTCATAAAGTTATACTCTATATATGACTTTAATATTACTGGACATAAGTTAAAAGTTTATTTCAGGTTGTAAGCAATGCTGTGACAGTGTTTAGTTTCAGAAAAAATCCTAGCACACACACACACACACACACACACACACACACACACACACACACACACACACACACATGATTCTATTGTTTTATATAGAGATACTATTGGTTTTGATTCACTATTTGATCTAACAAAAACTGATAGTTGATTATTATTCACTAATGAAAACAGCTGTTGTCACAACGCTATTATACTTATGGCTTTATTCAGGAAGTGAGTTTTTTAAACCTATCTTCAATCTTACTTTTCTAAAAGAATATGGATGAGTTATAAATGTGATAGAGAAATTGCTTGAAAACATGCAATTGTTTAACTGACACTGATCAGCTTCCATAGTCAAGAGAATTCAAATGTGGGAGCCAGCCTATTCCACTCTTTTTTTTGTCCTGTTGTTTCTTGTTTTATAGCTCAGTCTGACTCAGCTGAGCATTCTTTCTCAGCAGTTCTCTCCTGTTCTACCATGTTTCATTGTTTCCTGCATTCCTAAATGTCATGTAAACTTTTCAAGTAAGGAAATTAGATAACTGAACTTTTTACCATTAGGTGAATAACATTGGTCTTTCAAAATACTTTAGAAGTCTTTTTTAAATTCAAAACTGCAACTGAGAGAAGCCAAGGGAAAGAATACTAACTGACAGGCTTTCCTGAAATTCAGTTACCCTCATATCACCTCAGTGACAGGGTTGGTAGTTTCACACTTCCTTGGGTGGATTTCTGCTTTCCTGTCAGTATACAGGGCATTGGATATCCAATCATCCTCTCTATTATATGATCTACAAAGTGAATATTCTTTTATTGATTTCCTTATAGCAGAAAAATATCAGTTAGAAGTGTACACTGAATTGAGCCAGTTCCCTTTCAGATACAGCGATTTAATAAGTTGTTTGTTAATTGTAATTGCAGTACAATATCAGTACAAAATTCTGGGGACAGGCAGCAGTTGTCAAGGATTCACAACATGTTTGATGCAACATTACAGAGATTTAATGGTCTGTAGTTTAGATTTAATCATGTGGCATTTCACACAAGTTTTGGTGATCCTGGAGCTGCATTCTTATTCAAGTTAATATGGCTTTCAAGGATTTTAAGAGTTTCTGAATGGATTCACTCTGCTAATTGGCCCTAAGAATATGTAAGATAGTAAAAATATTGTCCTGTAAAACTATAGACAATGGAGAAAATGAGAAAAAAAAACACTTCAAACTTTACTACCAAGAAGTAAATATTAACCCCAGTAATCACAATCCTATGAGTTTGTATGAATAACAGAGGCTAATGTGAATGTAGTTAAAGTATGTAAGTAATGATGGCATTATATATTTATCAAAATATAATTTCAAAATGGCCTTTTAACATTTACACTGATTATTAAGCAGATCCATGAATATTATAGATAATGTGTGTTTGTTTTTTTATTTGATTGAAAAATTATCCTTAGTGGTTGTACAAAAAGGTGCCATATAACCAAGCAGTTTATGAATACAATGCAATTTGATCAGTGTCTCCCCTTCAACATTCTCACCCCCTTTGGCCCACCCCTTCTCTTCCTTTTCTTAATTTTGTGTTATATACAATGAATGCTTGCCCACATGGTTTTCCACTTTCTCCCCTTTATTCTCCTCTTCATTTGTCTACCCCTTTCCTCTTGCCTACCATCCTACATGTACCCATATCCTGGTGCTGATTTTGTTGGGCTGTGACTTAGTTTTTCTGAAAGATTATACTAGATGAGCTCTCCATAAGAGCTAGCATACTTCAGTTAATTCATTTATAACGACTTGCTTACCACACATTTTTTATGTGTACGCATAGATTTATAGACATGTTCTAGCTACCACAAATGAAGGAAACCGTGAAACCTTTGTTTCTGTGGGTCCAGCTTACTTCACTTAATGTAATTTTTTCCCAAATCTTTCCATTTTCTTCTAAATGGTACAATAGTATTCTTTCTAACAGATGAGTAAAACCAGAGTGACATTTAAAAGAAGAAAAATAGTGAATTTGATGTATTAGATAATGAAAGAACTTATCAACACCTAAAACATCTCTCTAAAAGTAACAATATTTATGGAAAAGTTATGAGACGAAAGAAATTGAGTTCATATTTACCTCTACTTGTACTATGTCTAAGCCAATTATTTTGTATCATTCCCTTTTTCATCTTGCCACAGTTTATAGTATTTATATGTTGTTTGTAAGCAATACTCATGTATTTTCAAAGTTTTATTTCAAATTCTTTAAATATGTTATAATCTTTCATTGGTTACTGGTTTTACTCTCTCATCACCCACATTTTCACAGATACTTAACTAAGCATTGGCCCCATCTCAGAAAATAGATTATTATTTAAAGATGAATAATGGCTTAGCATTAAATTAATGTAATACCACAAATGAATGGGTCTCACTTCTACTCTGTCCCTGTTAATCTTCAACATGATCCATTCCTTGAATCTTCAGGTTCTAATGTATGATGTTGGGTTAACCTTTTATAAGCAAACTTCAGTGAATTTCTATAGACTGGAGTGATTTGTAATTTTGAAATTGTATATGCTAAATCACATTTCTCCACCAAACTAATTTCAAAGTATTTTGAGACCCTTTCAAATGGAGGCAGAAGGTAACAATAGCAAGAGAAATATAAGATTAAAAAAAGGTTTATGTTCAATTAATATAAATACATTGCTTGAAATGAATTTTTAGGCCAAAGAAGAAAATATTAAAGCCCCTAAATCTAATGACAAATCCTTTTTCCCAAAGAATGAATAATGTGTAATGGACACTGAATGAGGCTTCAAAATCATATAATAGCCACAAGAGATTATTATTCTTATTAAAACCCATACTTGTAGCAGAATCATGCTTTTTCACATTATATTTCTGTATCTTTGGTTACTAGGATGACTAGTTTTTCTTTTTTATACAAAACATCTAGCATCCTCAATGTAAAAATTAAATATTCAAATTCTTTGTCCATTATTCCTTTTGAGTTTCAATGTTTTCTTTATTGATTTAATGAGGCCTTTATGTACAGAACTATTTGCTTAACTGTCCTTTTGAATTGCTTTGAAAGAAGTTAGCTATTGAAAGAACTTGGCTGTTTTTCTAAGTGAACAGGCCCTGCCTAGGATGATATACAAGCTTCATACAGTGTTTTTTCTATGTGACTGAATGAATTTCTCTCCATTCTCTGAAACAAGAGAATTTATACAGCCTTTGAATGATTGGTACATTGCTATCAACAGGATATAGATACTTAGCCTGAATTTTTTTTACCTCTTTCTTCTCTTTAAAGTTTAATTTACTATAATTAGCTATTATGTAGAATATAATAGTATTTTTCTAATTCTATTCTTAGATTTATCAGCCATTCTATTAAAGTCAACCTTTTCATTTTCTAATCATTACCTGTTATAATAATGCAAATTAATTATCTTTAAACAACAAGTTTAAAAAAAACTTGGTTAAAATTAGACAATTTACCAAAGTTTTCTATAACAATTGATCAAACTTTTCTCATTTTAATTAAAAATATTATGTTACATTTTATATATCCAAGTTAACTATGTTTTCCTGTGTTATCTTTTGTTCTTTTTCTAAGCTTATAAAGTTAACATTCTGAATGTTTAATACATATAGAAGAGGAGGGAATAGGGAATGGATCACAGGTTCTTCCATTCTAGACTGCTTATCTGAGGCAATTTAAACTACGCATATATGCATACTTAACTTTATATACATGCACAGTAGCTTTTGAATCTTTTACATTTTGTAGCCATGGAAACCAATATGAGCTTAAACAAATAGATTTTTCCCTCCAGTTACAATAAGTGTTATGGTATGTGTCTGACATATTTGTAATACTTCATCGTTCTCTTTTTAGTGTCAAAATGGTAGCCACATTCCCAAGCATGAAATTTGCATTCTAGAAGGAATAAACAGAAAGGCTTAGCAAACCAATAGACTCCTACGTGAATCTCAATGGATAGAGGAAATTTGACTTAAAAGGCAAGTATTTGTTTTCTCAAAACACAAGTGGGAATAAGAGGAAAAGTAGGATCCCAAGGAGTGTTAAGAATACCTATGATTTACATTTGTATCTGAAGATATGTTAATAGGTCCCTCCCTCCTTTTTTAATATATATTTTTATTGTAAAGATACTGTACAGAGGGATTACAGTTACATGAGCAAGGTAAGAGTCCATTTCCTATTCAGCATTGTTACATCCTCCTTTATATTTCCATTACCATCCTTTTCCATCCCACCTCCCAAACTCCTCCCTCCTCTACCCTACGCCCCACAAAGTTGTAAAATTTGTTTTCAACATACTGTCTTGTATATCTCATTGTTACAATGGATCATCCTGTATCTTTATTTCACCCTTTTGTTATTTCCCTTCCCCTCCCTAAATTAGAAAAATATGTATACAAGATGCAGGGTACCTGAATTAAATACAGTGACAACAGGGCTTGTACCATGGGGGAAGAACATACAAAAGAAACAAAAAAATCACATAGTCCATTATAAATACATTGAGAAGAATAGTGACAAGGATTAAGCCTATTTTTTGTACTTTTTATTGTAAAAATGCTGTACAAAGGACAGGTATATGGGCAAGATATTGAGTACATTTCCTATTGAGCATTGTTGCCTTTTCCTTTGTTTTCCCCCTAGGATCCCTTCCCTCCCACCTCTACAACTACCTCCCCCCCAAGTTGTAAATTTTGTTTTCAACATGGTATTTTGTATACCTCATTGTTACAATGTGTCAACTTGTATCCTATTTAAGCATTTTGTTTATTCCCTTCCCCTCCCCAAATTAGAGAATTGTGTCTACAAGATGCAGGGCACCGACATTAAATATAGTGAAAACAGGGGTTATACTATGGGGGAGGAACATACAAAGAAACAAAAACATCATGGTACATTATATATACTTTAAAAACAATAGCAAGAAAGGAAAAAGTTATTTGTGTCCCTATCTTGGGGTTCATTTCACTTAACATCATCTTATATGGTCATATGTACATAGCTTTTAGCCTTTTCTGCTTGTCCTACACAATTACTAGTTATTGCAAATAAGGGAAATCATGGGACCTATATTTCTTTGGATCTGGTTTACTTCACTTAACATAATTTTTTCCAACTTTTTCCATTTCCTAACAAATGGGGTGGTATCATTCTTTCTGATGGAGGCATAGAATTCACATATATGTATATATATATATATATATATAATACATATATATACATATATAAATGTACACACACACACACACACACACACACACACACACACACACACACCATATTTTCTTGATCCATTCACCTACTGAGGGGCAGCTGGGTTGGTTCCATATCATAGCTATGGTGAATAATGCTGCGATAAACAGTTGTGCTGGTAGCTTTGGTGTGGCCTTGTTTGTGATGGTTTGGGTAAATGCCCAAAAGTGGGATTGCTGGGTCTTAGGGGTGCCTTATGTGTAGTCTTTGGAGGAACCTCCATACTTCTTTCCAAAGTGGTTGAACAATTTTACATTCCTACCAACAATGCAGTAGGGTTCCCTTTTGGCCACATTCCCTCCACCATCTGTTGTTACTAGATTTCTTGATTATAGCCATTCTTATTGGGGTAAGGTAGAATCTTCTGATTTGCATTTCTTTTATGGCTTAGAGAAGTGGAGCATTTCTTCATGTGTCTTTTGGCCATTATTATTTCCTCTTCAGAAAAGTTTCACTTTAAGTCTTTAGCCCACTTATTTATTGGGCAGTTGTTTCTTTGAGGATTTGTTGTTGGGGAATTTAATTTTTTGAGTTCTATGTATATTTTAGATATACATGTCTGTTTTATGGCTAGTGAAGATCTTCTCCCAATCTGTGGGCTTTTTATTGCTTGCTATGTCCTTTGCCATGCAGAAGCTCTGTAGTTTCATGCAATCCCATTTGTCCAACCTTTCTTTGATTTGTTGTTTCTGAGTCTTTATTAAGAAAATTTCGGCCTGTACCAAGACCTATGGTTTCTCCTATTCCATCCTGTAATATTTTCAGGGTGTCTGCTTTGCTTCCAGGTCTTTGATCCATTTGGAGTTGATTCTGGTGCAGGGTGATATAGAAGGATCTAGTTTTAGTATTTTACAGGTGTTTAGCCAATTTGCCAGCATCATTTACTGAAGAGGCTGTCTTTCTTCCATTCTATTTTTTAGCTCTCTTATGGAAGATTAGGTGTCTATAGGTCTGTGGGTTCATTTCTGGGTCCTCAGTTCTAGTCGACTGATCTTCAGTTATGTTCTTGTGCCAGTACCAGGGTGTTTTGATTACTATGGCTTTGTAGTAGAGTTTGAAGTTTGGTATTGCTATTCCTCCAGCACTTTTCTTTCTGCTAAGGATTGTTTTTGCTATTCGGGGTCTTTTATTGTTTCATATGAGTTTTTGGATTGCTTCTTCTATTTCCTTTAAGAATGAGGTTGGGATATTAATAGGTATTACATTGATTTTGTAGACAGCCTTTGGCACTATTGCCATTTTCACGATGTTAATCCTCCCAATCCAGAAGCATGGGAGGTTTTTCCACTTCCTTAGTTCTGCTTTATTTTCTTTTTTTTTTTTAAAGGTTTTAAAGTTTTCATTATAGAGGTCCTTCACTTGTTTAGTTAACTCCTAGGTATTTTATTTTTTGTGGGACTATTACAAAATGAGTTGCTTTCCTGATTTCAGCCACTAGCTTCTCATTATTGGCATACAGGAAAGCAATTGATTTTCCTCCCTCCCTTTTTTGTAGTGGGGATTAAAGCATAGTCTTTCCTTTTACTGCTCTGCTTCAGTTCTAATTGCCTATTTTCCATTTTAAGTCATTTAGATTTAACTGTGTTCCTTCTTTTTTCTTTAATTAAATATCTAGGACTAATATTTAAAATTTGTCTTTATTTTAGGATAAAAGTAACTACCTTATTGGCTTTTGTTATACCTGTACTTTTATATGAATAGTCTACTATTATAAAATTACTCTCACTTTTGATCTTTTCAATCTGAATTACAACTACAAATATTTCCCTAGATATTTCATTCACAATATGAGAATGTGGAGATGTCTACAGGTTCTAAACCAAGATCAATGGCACAAAACTCTGTAGAAAATTAGATTACTGGTTATATGTGGTTCTATTGCTTAGTAACAGATTACAGTGGCTTGAAATAGCACATATTTAATACATTGGTTTTTGTAGGCCATTATGCTGAGTATATGTCAGCATGCTGCTCTCCTCCAGGTAATTACCTGCTGAAATCAATATGTTAGCCCAGACTCTAATCTCCACTAAGGTTGCAAGTCTTCTTCTAGTCTTACTGGTTGTTGGCAGAACTGGGCTTCTTATGGTTTTAACAACTAGAGTTCTGGTGTTCTTTCTTCTTCTTGATCCTAACACAGCACTCAAAGACCATTCTTGCTCATCTCTGCTTTGGATTACTCTAATTCACAAAAATCTATCTACTGCTTTAATCTTAAAAGGGCTCAGTCAGTCCCTTTGTGCTAACATCTCTTTGCAATAAAGTCAGTTTGCAGGGGTCGTAACTACCTCTGAAGAAGTTCTTTACTCTTGCCAGTTAATAAAACCAATACTTGAGAGTGAAATTCTATTCCAAGGGTATCCTTCCTATTCACGGACCTCACTCCACTCAAGGGCAGTGGGTTACAACAGGACATGTCCATTGTAAAGCTCGTTTTTGACATGACAAAGGGTAAACAAAGGAGGAGGCTGCAATGCTTGGTAAGAAATGTATGCATTATCCTGTCCATGTAATTGTAATCCCTCTGCACAGTATGTTCACAAATAAAATAAAATTTAAAAAAAAAAGAAAAACAGGACATGTCCACTGGGGAACTGCAGTCCTAAACATGGGTACCCTCTTCTAATTCTGCCTCCACACTGACCATGCTATAGTGATGTTTTTTGATATTTTCAAGAACTAGTTGTGAAAACACAGGGTAAAAATGTATCAACTATATTTGTGAATTTAAAGCCTCTCAGCTAACTTGAAGATTTACTCGGACATAGAAAGGTTTTAGTGTATAGTAAGATAAACTATGAAAATCAAGTAGACTAACTCCAGTGTCAGTGTTGTTAGATATATACAGCATTCTTTCAACAGCTGTAACACTTCTTGCATAAACATTTCTGAGTAAATGTTAAAATTATTATTATTATTATCATCATTACTGTTTCTTTTATTGATAAGTTGGAATACATTTTATATTTGGCTCTACTACATGGCTTTGAATGTTGGATGGTGAGCATTTTATATAATACAGTGATTAAGTACAAGCCATATTATGTGGGTGAAAATGAGCTTTGCAGAGAACAGAAAAATGACTTGACTTCTTGTCCTTCAAAGTGTCAAGAGAAATTGAACTGATTGTGACTTGACTAAAGTTGGAAATATTTCACACTGAAAAATAACTTTATTCTGAGAATTCTTATGAATCATGGCTTTTGTATATTTTCAGAAGATTGTACTGTTGTAGAAGACATTTTTTTCCTTTAGGAGTATTCTCCAATCTTATGAAGTTTCATTATTTGATACTCATTGCATCAATAAAATAAGGTAGAAATGCAAAATTAGGAAGTAATTTGATAAAGAAAAATATCCAACTGGTGATCTGATGGTACCTGTGTTTCTCACAAGCATCTGAACAGAAAGTAAAGGAAATAGCTGGTTATTTGAAAGTAAAGGAAATAACTGGTTATTTATGGTGAAATAAACTTCATAATTTTGGTATTCATACTGACTCTGCCCCAAACTACCTCAGAAAATTTAGGCAAATATTGAGAAATGGTCATGTCAATTCTATTACATTACTCATTGTGATGACCCCCACAAAAATGTATAAAATGTGAAATTAGAAACAGAACAAGATTATTGATTATTAAGAATAGTGCCAAACTCAACATGCAGGATCTCCTTGTACAGAAAAAAACTCCAGGCTAGGCATTCCAGAGACAAAGCTTGAAGTAAGTTAGCAAATTAAACACTGGGTTACTGGAATTTGGTAAATAACAGTAAAACTCAAAGAGCCAGAAAACCTAGAAGGTGGTTTGATTTTGGATGTGGTAACTAAGAAATTTAGAAAGTGGTTTTTGCTTTGAGGACTTACTACTTTGTTTATTGAGACTGTAATTGCTATTTCACTAATTTCCTTCTTTGATGGGAAGATTTGGGCTAAAGATTTTGCTTTGTGATTTATTGTCTTGGTTATAACTTTGCCTTTTGACTTATTGCCTTGGCTTTTGGAATGACTGGAATTGTAATCGCCATTTTGTAATCACTAACTGCTAGCTCTGTTTCTGTAATTTGCTTCTTTGTCGATTGTGAAACCATCACTGACCAATTGCGAGTGCCCCTGTCCCCCACGTTTTACCTTTAAATACTCTGAGCTATTTGACTTTACTGCTGTTCTTCACTATCGTGGTATAGTGAGGGGCAGTCGCCTGGCTAATAAAGATTCTTAGCCTGATTGAGTGTTGGCATTTCCTTTCACTGATCATGTATTGGAGTCCCACTGGCCCTGGGAAGTTGGGATTTTCACTCATGTCTAAGTCATTCAATGAATGCCATGAATTAAATGATTTATTCTAAATTTGATTAAATATATGGAATGTGTGAATATTAAATAATTCTATTCTAATTCTTATATTGATTTTTAGATGTACAGTTTTAATCTTTTAGATGTAAAAATGTTATAAAATATATTTCATGACACTTGAACAAAATTAATTGTAATATCTTACATATGTCTTAAAATATAATGGGCAAAAGTACAGCACTGATAAGAACGAAACTTTGTTTCATTGCTTTTTGGTAAAATCTCACTTCAGTAGTCCATTTAAGTATCTATTGAGAAATTTGATAAACAGAAGGGATTAGTTCAGGTTGAGTATAGAATACATAATGCATTCAACTTTTATAGGAGTTATCTATTTTTTGGCTTTAGCAAAATTACTTAAATTATGATGTTAGCATTCCATAAACTTCTTTTGCTATCTGAAATTAAAATTACAAATATGCCTTTTGAAGTTTCATTTTAAACTTTGACAATTATATCTCTCCAAATTAAAAAAAAATGTTGCAAAGATTTTCTTGTAGAACACTGTGTAGAACAAATAGCTTTTATGTTTTCATTTTTGAGATAATACAAAGAAAAAACCTTCTTTATTTTCAACTGTATTTTATTTATAAATCTGGCATTTAGAAGAAATGAAATTTGTGGGTTTTTCCCCTCTTAAATTTTTATCATTTTGAATTACGGAACAACTTGGATGCATGTGGAGAGCACAGAGGTAGAAATATTCTGAATCATCTTTAAATTAAAACTTTCAGAGTTTTTTTCCTCTTTCCTCTCAGTGGTATACTTACTTTTCCAATTATGATTTCTTCTGACAATTCAGTGTTTCTTGCCAAAACCTTTGTCAGTCCACCGTTATATTTACAAGGTGATTGAGTTAGGAACCTTTTATTCAATTCCTGCTTCAGCCTGGGATTCCTTAAATGATCTTGAATCATTAATGTTACCCCTACTCTTTCTAATGCTAGCGAACTCAGTGGGATATTGCAAAGCTTGATTATAATTGCAATTCATAATAAAGCCCAGTGAGATATTTAATGAAAAGGAGTTACACACAGACAAAATATTATTATAAAACTCTCTAGAGTCTTCATTTGTATGTTATTATTTATAGACTTCAAAAGAATTATGTTTCAATAGTTTCTGTATGGTTTCTGCTGTTTTTCTACCAATTAAAACAATCCCCCCAACCCCATATTAAATATTTACTGGGCCATGACTCCATGAAGAAGAGAATGAAATAGCTTAAAATGTTACTAAGTAATGTACATGTAGTTGAAGCTACCTTCTCTTTCTCAAGTTGAAAGAAGTTTAAATATTTAGATGTCTAAAATATAGAGTGAGATTTCATAAGAATCTCCTTTAAATCAAACTTCAAAACCTCTTATTGTACATCTGTTTGATTGGCTCCATCTATATCTAACTCAATTCAGTTACATAAATGTGAAAAAGAAATCTAATTCATTAAAACTAGCTCTTTCTCTGTACAACTTCTGAGCATATCTGGATCTTTAAATTTAAGACCTTGCAGTTCAATCTTAAAAGTCTCTCTCGGCTCTCCTTGTACCTAGTTTCACTCTCACCTTTGAAGCTCAGAGTTTCCTGAGTTTCTAGCCTGAAAACCTGCAGTATGTATTTTGTAACTTTTTGCTCTTATTTTGACATTTCTTTGGTACAAATGCCCTGCATGTTCCTGGAATCATATTTTTATTTGGTCTGTGTTTTGGTTTTTGTGCCTTACAGTGCCTATTTCAAGCTTCATATATGGAGTCAATGAATATTAATTGAATGCTTGTTAAATTAATTTGAGACTTAATTTCTTTGTTATTCAGTCTCTTTTCATTATGTTCATGACAAAAATGTTTCTTTTTCCCCCCCAGACACAATTTCTTATTTTTCATTCATGTTGACACTATGAAGTTTAGATTGGATAAGTCTCACCTTCAGGTACACAAACAGTTTTGCAAAGACTAATTTTGCACTATCTCATTCTCAGTGATTAACTCAGGAATGATGTAGCTATGTCACACTGAGGCTGAGCAGGAGCAAATGCCTTTCCCCCATACAGTTTAGTGAAGAGATAAGCCTGTAAACCGAAGTCATTTTCTTCCAGAGTAAATCCAGGTCTTTTGTATGATTTAGGTCAGTAGTTCTCAAATCTAGTAGCATTCATCATAATGAACTGACTTATTTGTTAAAATAAGTTTCTGGACCCTGCCTCCAGAGTTTCTGGGGTCAAAATTTCCACTGCTAATCATTGTCAAGGTGCTATAATTGGTGGTTTGAAGACTACATGTGGAGAGCCACTGGTTTAGAGCCATGATACTCAGTGTGGTCTTTGAACCAGCAACCTTGATCTCATCTGGGAGCTTGTTACAAATGCAGAATCTGGAATAAGGAAGCAGAATGAATCATAATTTTCCAACTTAATAAGATCTTTAAATGATTTGTGTGCATATTATACTTAAGAAGAATTAGTTTACAGGAGATACTCATTTTCTCTTTATGTGAACATAAAAGAGATAGTTCTGATTGCTGATGGCCATGATCTTGTGACCGTAAGTGGAGTAAGACTTAAAATGCAACTCTTTTATAGAAGACAGACATGTGTTATCTGATAAATCATGAGTATCAACAATAAAACACTAAATATTAATGACTGATACTTTATTTACACATACATCTTCATATAAATTTTTAAAAATGTTAAAATACAGAAACCAACTTGAACTCTGAATTTAAAAACTGAAACAACTATCCTTTAATTGTCACATGCAAATCAGAAAAAACTTGGAAATTTTAAACCATACGGCTTCAATTACTGTGGACATTAAAGCAAAAGAAAATAATATTACCATTCTCCAGTTGGTATTTCAAAGAGGAAATGGAGACAACCTTTAGAAAGGACATTCATCACTCTGTAGATAATCTTTTATGGTGGTTATATTTTTTCAAAGAAAATCTTCCCTTATTGCATTTACAGTAACTTGACATTATTTGTCAATATGATTTTGTGTGATTATTATTTCATAACATCACTGATCTTGTGTATTTCCCTTTCAACAAGGAAACATAACTTTAGAGAAAAAAGAAAATTTGCATGCACCACACAAGAAATATTTCTTTTCTCTATAATTATTACAGTAGCATTTATGGTAATTTGATAACAAAACCAGAGCTATAGAAGTAGCGTCTGTTTCACGTGCCTATAAAGTTATATGAGTATGTAAGACATGGGGTTTTTCTTTTTATAAAATGTTATTTATAATGCAGGGTGTTGCTACTACATTAAATATAAAGACATTATATCATAATGTACATTATATATACATAATATACATTATATCATAACCTCTGATAAAAGTAGACTTTTTGAGCATTAAAAAGAAATGGTATGGCTAGGTAGAAGCTCTTAAGAAATTATTTCTAAGTGCTAAGAAATAAAATTGACTAAGGAGTAAAGTATTTGCACACAGAAAACTTCAAATTATTGAAGAAAATAAACACATACAAATAAATGAATATATATATATTTATATGTTTGTACAGTAGAACATGGGCTGAACTATTCATACTCCTCAAAGGAATCTAAAGATTCAATGTGCTCCCCATCTAAATTCCAAAGTAAAAACCAACTAAGATTTATATGGAACCACAAAAAGACCAAGAATAGACAGCATCTTGAAAAAGAAAGATCTCAAAAGATTACAAAGTTTTAGTGGGAAAAAAGGTGCAGTAATGAGAAGACAAGTGTATAAACACATAGAACATATGTGTCTCAAGATAAATCCAGAGATGTACTACTGTCAAGGAAAGAACAGTCCTTTTAACAAAAGATGTCAGACAAACTGGATGCTGAGATATACAATAATAAAATCAAGCTCAGTTATACATTACTATGTTTAGACATAAGACCTTAAATTGTAAAACTCTTAGAACAAAACAATAAGAAAATGTGTTTTTGACATTGGCTTTGGCAATGACCTCAAATATTCTAAACTAAATACCACACAAAGGAGAACTGTATCAAACTAAAAGTTTCTGCACGGCAAACAATCAAGACAATACAAAAGGCAACCACAGAATTCCAGAAAAACTTTGCAAACTCTATATGGCATAAGGGGCCAAAATATACACGAATCCCTGTAATTCAATAGGTAAATTAACCAGTTATAAGCTGGGCAGAGATCTTGAACCATCCCATAAGATTTTACAGAAATGGCAGAGAAGTAAGAAAAACAATTTTTAATATTATCGGGAAAATGTAAATAAAAATATAATGTGCTACTACCTCCCACCTGTTAAGATAGTTTTTACAAAAAAATCAGCAAAACTAAAGAGAAAAGCAAGGTCACAAATGTGAAAAAATTTGGGAACCTTATAAGCTGCTAGTGGAAATGCAAAATGGTGCCCTAACTTTGGCAATTCCCTCAAAAATGTATATATTGAACTCCCATATGATGCAATATTCCTACATCTACTTCCAAAGGTATTGAAAAATCATGATCACAAAATGATAGGCAGCTTTCTGTTCATGGCAGCGTTATTTATTCACAGAAGAAGGCATAGAACCACTGTAAATTTCCATCAGTGGATGAGTGATAGAAAAAATCTGGTATGAACACACAGGATATCATCTTTAAAGAATGAAAGAGACCTGCCATTTATTGCCACATTAATTAACCTGAAGGAATCAAGTTACAAGAAATAAGCAGACACAGAAGGGCAAATTGTGCATTATTTGAGTTATAAGAGATCTCTGAAATAGTCAAGTTTACAAAAGCAGAAATATTGTAGTGGGTTTCAGAGGCTTGTTTGTGGGAAAATACAGATTGTTCAATGGGTATAAAGCTTTATCTCTGGCAGTTTATTATAAGGAGCTGCTATAAAATAATTTGTATATTCAAGATGATAATGTACAGTTCAAATTGTTAAAAAGGTGGACCTCACACAAAGTGTTATTGATACAAAACAAAAACAGAAATAAAAATGATAATAGTACATTTTTATTGTATCACCTTGATTATATACAGTATGTGTAATCTTTTGTATATCAACTATACCTCAAGAAACTTTTTAAAAGAAATGTGTGACAGTATTTTCTGCTGATATTTTTGCTACTTTTGAAAGTTTTCCTACTACTTTTTAAAAAATGATTAAAAAGTCATACAAGAAAAGCAACAATAGGAGATCAGTATCATTGCACATGCTTATAATCCAAACTGTCTAGAGAGTGGAGAATGGAGAATTGTGAGCTTAAGGCCAACATAGAGTAAGGATATTCTCTTATAAACGACAGGAGAAAGTGCTGAAATATAACATAAATATATGAATTTTCACTTATTCAAATAATCTCCTATACTGAAACATTATTTCTCTTATTAAAGATGCAGTCCAGAATAATACATTTCAAAGAATTGGCATTTACTCAGATTTCGTCCTGGGAGACATTAGTTAAATCATTAAATTTTAATAAATATCAATATAACACTAAGGAATTCTATCTACTTTACACTTAAACCTGCAAAGACATTGTAAAAATTAAACGAAACTATGCAAAAAATAACTTGAAGAGTGCCAGCTATCTGGGCATTGTAGCACACATGTATAATACCAGCATTCAGAAGGTTGAGCCAGGAAGATTATGAGTTTGAGACAAACCTGGGCTTCATAGCTAAACCTATCAAAAACACAAAGCAAAACCAAAACCATTATACAAGCAAACAAATAAATAAGTAGACTATCAAATAAAAAAAACTGGTGCTCAAAAATTTCCGATTCCAAGAAAGTCAAATGGCTTGTAGTTAAAAGGTAGTTATAAAATTCAGTCCCTAACATAAATACAATAATAGCAAAATGACTGCCTACCTGCTTTTCTGTATATGTTGCAATTGGCCAATAGTAGAAAGGTTAAAGTCATTTTGAAAATAAAATACCTTACTTATATCAAGACAGTCTACTTCAGTGACTGTTATCACACTTTTTAGACAGTGATTTAATTCGATATCTCACAATGGGAAGCAATAAAGCTGAGTAGCTCCCAAGAACAGAGTCAGGTTTCAAGACAAACTTTCAATCCATGGACATTGTTGAAATATGGAAAGAGGATTATTCTTAGATAAGAAGTTGCTTGAGAATGTTCCAGTAGGCAAATCATTACCTCATATTTATATTTAACTCAAAAATTACCTTTGGAGAGGTGATGGATGTGAAAACAACAACAGATTGTATTTTATTTTTTATTTCATTTCTCCTTTGGAATTTGTTCCTCATCATGGAAAGTGTTGTTGTTTATATACATATACATATATATATATGCACATACATATATTATGCCTATCATCTGTATAACTTCTATCATGTAACTCTCATCATGTATCTACCTATCAAATCTCTCTCTCTCTCTACCTACCTATCTGTCTATCACCTATGTAAAAGCCCTTATTTCTTTTATTAATAAGTTTCTTGTTGTGAAAATACTGTACAGTGGGGTTTCCATTACATGAACAAGGTAATGAGTACATTTATCAAGCATTGTTGTCTCCTCCTTTTTTTTGTGAAAGTGGGAGGGAAGGGATGGTAAGGGAAAAACAATAGACTTATTTCTTTAGCTTTCTTTACTCATTCTCTCTAACCGCATTTTCTTTAAATAAATTTTGGAGTTCTAGTTATTCATTAACTCATAGTTTCTTTTTTTCTTTTCAATCTTTCTTTAAAATAACTTTTTATTGTGAAAATGCTGTACAGAGGGGTTACAGTTACATGAGCAAGGTAATGAGTACATTTCCTATCAGGCATTCTATGAGCCATGTTTCTAACTAGTTAAAACTACAATTTGACAGGAGATAGGAGCAACTTAACAGCCAGGAATGTAATTTCTGGAATGTTATCACTTGAAGGCCATTATACAAAATGTGTCTTCATGTTTCTTTTGAGGAAAAAAAAAAAGGATACGTTACAACAGTGCCAATGAGACTGGGAAGCATTTTCTGCTTTGCTTAGAACTGGGAAGTATGGAAACAGAAACAGAATTGCATTAAAAATTTAGCTTTCTGGCAAGATGTATTTCTAATCTGATAAAACTCTGGGCAAAGTGTTTTTCATGTTTCCAAACAACATACATTTCAATTATTCAACCCAATTAATTATTTTTATGCCTTAGGACAATTTCAAGTAGTATTCTGCCAAATCATCATAACACTTATAAAATTGTATGCAAGCTTTAATATCACTTTGACAAAAAGCATTTTTTGTGCCTGTATCAGCATTGTCTATACTTAGAGAACACAATGGTAATTTTCAGAAACCTGTATTCAATGCCTCTGTAGTTGTAGAGTCAACTTATTTTCTTTTATAAATAAGTAATTAATAACCTTGCTAATGAGTCCACATAATGTGGCAAGTGGGAAAAGAAGTCTCCTTGCTAATGTAGCCATCTTTATGATCAGTTTTTCTGGATTTATTAGTAGAGTGATCTGTTTATTAACATTACATTTTGTAAATGGAGCAACACATGACTGTGCAGTGGCCTCTTGTCCTTTAGATTTTGCTTCCTATGATTTCTGTTACCTGTAGCGTCAAGGCTTAAAAATAGTACATAGAAAGTTCCAGAATTAGAGGATCCAAAAGGGTTAAAGAGTTCTGAATAATGGGGATGTAATCTTACAATAGCTCACTTCGTCCTTCCAAGTATGTTAATCATTCTTCCTATGATATAAATACTTTATTGACCACTCACCTGTTAGTCAATTAGTACTTCTTAGCTATCAAATCCAATGTCATATTATCCAGTGCTGCATTTAAGTAACCCTTATTTTACAAATAATGGCCTAGAGTACACAAATAGAGATGTTGGCTATTTAGATTTACTAAATAGAAGCTATCAAGTATTTTTCTTTAAATGGTGTGATACAAGTTCTTGACTCAATGAGGAAAAAACTGAATGCATAGTTTGCTCAGATCTCTAGTGAGAATGAATCTTGTACCCATGAAATTGTGAAGAAAAGAAATTCATGCTGCTTTTGCTGTCACACCTCAAACTGAAGAAATTATGGCCGCAGTGTGTTAAGTGCTTAGTTAGGATGAAAAAGACATTCAATTTGTGGGTGGAAGACATGAACAGAAGTGTTTGATTGATGGTGACATGTTGTGCCAGAAAGCACTGCATTTATAAAAAGGTTTGAGAGACCTCCTGAAATAAATGACACCAGACCATTTACTAGCAAGTAAGGGATGGTTTCACAGATTCAGGAGTAGGGTCAGACTGGAAAATATACCAAAATGACTGAAGATAAATTACTACTGATAAAATGCTGCTGTCACAGCTCTGGTGAAATTGAAGAAGTTGATTAAGGAGAAAAGATTCAACCCAAAGAAAGTCTTTAGGTGCAATAAAATGAGGAACCTCCTGACAAAGATGCCCATAGAACCTGCATTTGTAAAAGGAGACACTGGGGTATAAAACATGGAACGATAAATTAACCATGGCACTATGTGGCAAACGAAAGTCAGCAGAGCATATAGAGCTAGAAACAAAAAGTAAAAATAAAGTCAAACAAGCTAAGTGCCAGTGAATGGATGATGCCTATAATCCTACTCAGGAGGCTAAGATCTGAGGACCAAATTTCAAGGCCATGAGATTCTTACCTCCAGTTAACCAGAAAAAGGCCAGAAGTGGAGGTGTGGCTCAGATGATGGAGCATTGGACCAAGCTATGAGAAAAAAAGCCAAATGTACTTAAGGTACTAAGTAAATTTTATAGTTGGTATATATATTTAGAAATATAGTATCTAGGGTCCAGCATTTTATCTCTATTTTCAGGCATATAATGGGGTCTTTGAATGTATTTCCCACAGAAAAAGAGGAACTATTTCATATTAAATAATTCGAAGGAGCTATATTATTATGCTAAGATGAAAATGATGTGCAGAAAAAGAATGGAAATGTGATTTTGTTAAAATATTCATAAATGGTCAAATTTTTAAAAATATCCATGTAAATATGAAAGTATCTTAAGGTTCTGAGTAAGTAAATGTAATAGAGTAAACAACATTAAGCTGGGGAATTCTAAAGTTGAAACTATTTTGTTTTTAGCTTAGTCAAAAGAATTTTTGTCATTCTGAACTAATAGACTAATAGGGTTTTGAAATTTTTCACTTAGTACCCATTAAAACAAAAGGTAGAAGAAAACCTAAAATGTTATCATATTGAATTTTTATTTAAGTTTTTTATTGTGAAAATGTTGTACAGAGGGCTTACAGTTACACGAGCAAGGTAACAAGTACACTTCTTATCCAGCATTGTTGCCTCCTCCTTTGTATTTCCCCTACCATCCCTTCCCTCCCACCTCCTCAGCTATACCCCCACCCCCACCTAAATTGTAAAGTTTTTGCAACAGAGAAATATTGAAATAGAGAAAGACAATTACAAAATAAAAGTATGCTTGAATATGTGAAACAATCTTTGCTAGGCATAATTATAGAGAAAGACAATTACAAAATAAAAGTATACTTGAATATGTGAAACAATCTTTGCTAGGCATAATTTCTTCTCCTTTCTTTCTTCCTCCCTCCCTCACTACTTCTCTTTCTCTTTCTTCTCTTCCTTCTTTCTCTTCCCTCTTTTTTCCTTCCTTCCTTCCTCAAATAAATTTAATATTTAAATAAAATTTAAATTTAAATACTTAAATAAGTAAAGAAATGACCTCAATTCTATACCTGCTTCTGGATACCCTTTTTACTTCTTTTTTTTAAGAAGCAAACTAATAGGTTTCTTCTATTTTATATTAATCTTATCTATTTTTATGCACTTTTTAATATAATCACGTTTCTTACCCCATCAAATAGGTCTTAACAAAGTTACCAATGACCCATTGATCACCAAGTCTGCGCATGACTTTTGGGAAATCATTTTATTTGATTGCCAATTTGGCAACCTCAGCCGCTTTCTTCCTCATCAAATGGCTTCTCAACTTACTAAACCACAGAGGGCCATTTCTAAAACATACTGGCTGAGTTTACTCAGACAGACTAATTATATGTTTTGTGTAATACATTGAAAAAATCATCATGTTTCCCTCTAGCCATTTCCTTTCTCATTTCTTATCTCACGGATGACCAAAATTATTCAGACACAGATATAAAATTGGATATGATGAGAGACTTCCTCTTTGGTCATAAAGTTCATGCATTTCCTTTTTTCTTTTTAAAAATTTAATTTCACTGTCAAGGTGATGTACAGAGGGGGTACAGTTACATTCCTAAGGTAGTGAGAACATTTTTTGTCAAACTTGTTAACTCCTCTCTCATTTTTCTCCCACTTTCCCTCTCCCCTTATCCACCTCAAGTTGTACAGTTCATTTCCAACATGTTGCCTTGTAAGTATTGCTGTTGCATTGGTTCACACTTTATCTGTCCATTACCTCACCATTTTGTTGTTCCTCTTCCCTTCCCTAATTCAGATAACATATATACAACCCGGGATACTGAATATTTTGTTCAGCTACTCTGGAAAGCAGTATGGAGGTTCCTCAAAAGACTCCACATAGAGCTTCCTTATCACCCAGAAATCCCACTTTTTGACATTTACCCAAAAGATCACAAACAAGGCCATACTAAAGCTACCAGCACAACCATGTTTATTGCAGCATTATTTACCATAGCTAAGATATGGAACCAACCCAGATGTCCCTCAGGAGTTGAATGGATCAAAACAAATGTGGTACATATACACAATAGAATTCTATGCTTCCATCAGAAAGAATGCCATCACCCATTCATAAGGAAATGGAAACACTTGGAAAAAAATCTTATTAGGTGATGTAAGCTAGGCCCAAATAAACATAGACTCCATTGTTTCCCTTATTTGTAATAATTAGTATATTTCTAAGATAGTACTAGCAGATGAGCAAAATAGTGCAATAACTATGAACATATGACCATATAAGATGGTGCTACTTGAAATGAACTCCCAAGACATGGAAACAAGAGACTTTTCTTTGTTGTTGTTGTTTTTAATGTACTCTGTGATTTCTTTTTTCTTTTGTGGTTTTTTCTTTTTTCTTTTCTAACAGTTTTTCTTTTCTAACAGTCAACTTTAAGTTCCAGCCATATATCTGGGTCATTTTATGTGAGCCCTACCCTAATGTAGTTTTCTACCAAAGACAGCTGGCCTTATTATTTCTCCACTTAAAATGCTACAAACTCTCCTGATTCTCTATGGCAGAAGATGAAACACAATCACTCTCCTTTTCTATATCCATCTAGTCACACCTTCCACTGGCCTCTCACTCCCTCTCCAAACCATTGTCACAATCTCTGACACTGAGTGTGTCAAGAAGACTACTTCAGATTTTGATTTTAGTGAAGATGGGCTGTGTGTTTATGTTTTTACATTCCATTTATCAGCTGGAAAACAACTATTCTACTTTCAGCTTTTAATCTTTATTTAAAATTTGCCTGCCTTGCACAAGGCAGATTAGCCTTATCTTCCTTTTGCTACCATTATAACTCATTAACATGTCTAGTTCATCCCCATTAACACTTTGTTAAGATTATTCCATGTAAGAGGATATAACAATCCTAACCATCTATACACCGAACATTGGAGCACCCACTTTCATCAAACAAACATTACTTAATCTAAAGAAAACCCACATAGACCCCAACACATTGATTGTTGGTGACTTTAACACAGCATGTAGTCCCTGAATAAATATACATAACAAAAACTCAAAAGAGAAACTACAGAGCTAGACAATTGCATAGACCAACTAGACTTAACAGATATCTACAGAAATTTCCACTCAACAACACCAGAATTTACATTCTTCTTGGAAGCTCATAGATTATTCTATAAAATAGACCATGTTTTAAGGCACAAAGGAAGTTTATGCAAATTCAGAAAGACTGGAATTATTTCATGCATTCTTTCAGACTATAATGGAATAAAATTAGAGCTCAATGCCAAAAGCCACAATAGAAAATCCTGCAATACATGGAGACTCAACAACACATTGTTGAATCACCAGTGGGTCATGTATGAGATCAGATTGGAAATTCAAACATTTATGATATTTAACAAAAAGGAGCACACAAAATACCAGCTCCTCTGGGACATACAAAGACAGTTCTCAGAGGAAACTTTATAGCTCTGAGTGCCTATATCAACAAATTGGAGGAAACTCAAACCAACAGTTTAATGATACACCTTAAGTTCCTTGAAAAAGAGCAACAAGCCAAACCCCAATCCAGCAGATGGAAAAAAATAATTAAAATTAAATCAGAGTTAGATGAATTAGAGACAAAAAAAAACATAGAAAGAATCAACAAGACAAAGATTTGGTTCTTTGAAAAAAATCAACAAAATTGACAGACCCTTACCAAACCTCACCAAAAAAAAAAAAAAAAAAAGAGAACACATCCAAATAAACAAAATTGGAGATTAGAATGAAAAACATCACCACAGAAACTAGCAAGATTCAGAATATGGTAAGAGAATACTTTGCAGACTTTTATGCTACTGCATTCAAGAATATGAAAGAAATGCATGAATTTCTAGCAAAAATTGATATTCTCAGACTAAATCAAGAAGATTTAAACCAAATAAATAGACCCATATGAAGTAACAGAATAGAAACAGCAATGAGACCTCCCTTCCAAGAAAAGCCAGGGACCAGATAGATTCACAGCTGAATTTTATAAGGCCTTCAAAGGAGAACTCACTCCTAGTCTCCTCAAACTCTTCAATGAAATTGGACATGAAAGCTCACTACTAAACCCATTCTATGAAGTCACCATAACCTTCATCCCCAAACCAGACAAAGACTCATCAAAGAAAGAGAATCATAGACCCATTTGTCTGTTGAACTTTGATGTGAAACTTCTCAATAAAATTCTGGCCAATCAAATTCAACAACTAATCCAAAAATTATACACTATGATCAAACAGGAGTCATTCCAGGGATACAAAGCTGATTCAATATATGCAAATCAATTACTGTAATCCAACACTTCAATAGAAGCAAGGACAAAAACCATATGATTTTCTCCACAGATGCAGAAAAAGCATTTGACAAGATCCAACACCCCTTTATGATGAAAGTAGGAATCCATGAAGTATTCCTTAATATAATCAAAGCTGTATATGACAAGCCTACAGCCATTATAATACTCAATGGTGAAAAGTTAAAGCCATTTCCTCTAAAATCAGGAATAAGACAAAGCTTTCCGAACTCTCTACTTCTCTTCAATATAGTATTATAATTTCTAGCTAGGACAGTAAGGCAAGAGGCAAACATAAAGGGGTCCAAATAGGAAAAGAAGTTAAGACTCTCCCTTCTTGCAGATGTCATGACCCTATATCTAGAGAATCCCATAGACTCCACTCCCAAGTTACTTGAGCTGATCCAAAACTTTGGCAAAGTAGCAGGGTATAAAATCAATCCACAAAAATCAGTATTTTTCCTCTACACCAACAATGAAAAGAAAAAGGCTGAAATTAGAAAAGCAACTCCATTTTCAATATCCTCAAAAAATACCCAGGAATCAACTTAACCAAAGAAGTGAAGGACCTCTATAATGAAAATTTCAAAACTCTGAAAAAGGAAGTTAAAGCAGACCTCAGGAAATAGAATAACCTTCAATATTCCTGGATTGGGAAGATGAACATTGTGAAAATGGCAATATTGCCAATGCTACATACAAATTCAAGGCAATACCCATCAATATCCCATTTTTTCTTCAATGAAATAGAAGAGGCAATCCAAAAATTCATATGGAACAATATAAGATCCCAAATAGCAAAAACAATCCTTAGCAGACAGAGTAATGCTGGAAATATTTCAAAAATGAACCTCAAATTCTATTACAAAGCCATAGTACTTAAAACAGCGTGGTACTGGAACAAGGACAGGCCTGAGGACCAATGGAATAGATCCAAAGACTCAGAAATGAACCTGCAGACCTATGGCCACCTAATCTTTGATGAGGGAGCCAAAAAAAAAAAAAGATAGAAGAAAGACAGCCTCTTCAATAAATGGTGCTGGCAGAATTGGCTAAACACATGCAGAAAACTAAAGTTAGATCCGTATACATCACCCTGCACTAGAATCATCTCCATATGGATTAAAGACCTTGAGATAAAAGAATATATCTTGAATATATTACAAGAAGGAATAAGAGAAACACTAGGGCTCCTTGGCACAGGTTGAAACTTTCTTAATAAAGATCCAGAAACATAACAAATGAAAGAAAAATTGGATAAATGGGATTGCATCAAACTGCAGAGCTTCTACATGACAAAGGACATAGCTAGCAAGATCAATAGAAAGCCCACAGACTGGGAGAAGATCTTCACTAGCCATATAACAGACAAGGGTCTCATATCTAAAATATACTAACAGCTCAAGAAATTGAATTCCCCTAAAACAAAACCCCAAAGAAATAGCCACCCCATTAAAAAGTGGGCTAAAGACCTTAAGAGAGACTTCTCTGAAGAGGAAATACAAATGGCCAAGAAACACATGAAGAATTGCTCAAGACCTCTGGCTATAAAAGAAATGCAAATCAAAACAACATTGAGTTTCCACCTTACATCAATTAGAATGCCATAATCAAGACATCTAACAACAACAGATGCTGGCAGGGATGTGATCAAAGGGGAGTACTACTACACTGTTGGTGGGATTGCAAACTTGTTTAACCATTTTGGAAAGCAGTATACAGGTTCCTTAAAAAACTACCCATAGAACTCCCCTATGATCAGCAATCCCACTTCTTGGAATCTACACAAATGTCCACAAACAAGTCCACACTAAACCCAGCAGTATGACGAAGTTCATTGCAGCAATAAAGTTGAATGAGAGTAAAATCAGTTTTCAAGCCCTGGTTCCCAACACACTTACAAAGGTATATAATCATGCTCTATATATCCTTCCTATATAATCAAAATAATACCAAAAATATTAGTTAGTATAACATACATCTTTTCCTTTAAAAGCATCTGTTAATTTATATATATACATATATATGTATATATAGACTAACTTCCAGTATCCATTCAATCACAATGTATCTCCAAAAAGATACACAAAATTATATATATATATATATATATATATATATATATATATATATATGTATCACAGAATCATGCATGATCCCAGAAACTTTCCTTAAGTTTTAAAATTACTCCCAATCCTTTTTCGTTGGCTTGAACATATCCTTTTGACAGTAGAAAATGGACATTTTTCTAAAGTGTTTAACTTTTCTTAAAGCATTTTAACAAGAATTATACCTTCCATTTTGTGTTCCTTCTTTGCCAGTTATATGATATATAAATAATCATAGTAAGTTCATATAAAAATAAATAAAACTGAATAAGCACAGTTTGATAGGCATAATAACACAATTTCCTCTTGATACAAGCTGCTAACAAAAGCAGCTTGTATCAGCTCACCACCTTAAATGTCTGTACCAACAGTTCTAGTTTGTGTAAACTCCTTTGGTTATACTGGAAGATGGTTAATTGGAGGTAGAATAACAGAGCTCATCTATAGTTGTGAAATGATTGAAAGCTATGAAGCCATATCATTTAAGAAAATGTCTTTTTCATGTAGACTAGCTCACATGGATATAGTAAAAATACAACACTTCACAATGTAAAAAAAGATTATTCTGTGTATATTTCATGTTGGCCTATTCCTTTTTCAAAACTGTATCTCCTTAATTGAGCTTTTTAAAAAATATCTGTTACCTAGCCTTTCACCTGCTTTTTAAAGTATAGTAAATGAAAAATAGCCTGTTTGCAATGGCCCTATATCACTGCATTAAACATGGTCATACTTCTCTATGTCAACTAGTTACAACATTATTGGAGGGCATCAATGGAGTTTCCTACAATTTCACTCAATTCTGACACTGTCCTGAGATGGTATCTGATCCTCCAGATAAAGCATTCAGTCCACGTGATTTTTTTTTGTTGCTTTATATGTCCCCCCCCCATGGTATAACCCCTGTTTTCACTGTATTTGATATTGGTATAATTTGGGGAGGGGAAGGGAAAAAACAAATTGTTTAAACAGGGATACAAGGCGCTATGTCAAAAAATGAACATTACAATTTAGGCAGGGTTGGGGGGAGTGTAGTTGTGGAGATGGGAGAGAAGGGATGGTAGGGGAAAAGCAAAGGGGGAGACAACAATGCTTGATAAGAAACGTACTTATTACCTTGCTCATGTAACTGTAACCCTTCCTCTGTACAACATTCTCACAATAAAAAAAAATATTAAAAAAAAAAGCACTCAGCCCCTTCAAGACTTTACTTCAGATGCCGATCACAAACCTACTTAATATCTGTGCTTCTGAATTGTCTCCTAGAAACCAAATCACCTCTTCAAGTTTGGGTATTTGCTGGCACACTTCACAGAACTCAGTAAAACAATTACCAACAATTACTGGCAAATGAGCATAAAGGATACTGATGAACAGCCATATGAGAAGATCCACATGGAAAAGTATGTAGGAAAGGACAAGGAGTTTCTGATGATGAACATCTCCATCCTGATAATGTATATCTCCATCACTTCTACCTACTCACCCACCTAGAAGCCCTCCAAAACCCATCCTGTTGTGTTTCTATAATCTTCATCATGCAGACATGACTGACTATGTAATTGGCCAATAGCTTTCAACTCAATCTTTAGTGTCTCTCTCTCACCTCCTGGCAGGGAGTACGTTCAAAAGGCTTAATCTGGACAATTCTCTTGAAAACCATTTCATCCAGTGGATTTTCCAAACTTTATTGAAATATAAAAAGTCAGGTTAGATATTCAAAGGACTTTAAGAGTTCTATGTCAGGAACAGATGTAGGTACAGGGGGAAAAATGGTATATTTTTTATATCACAAACATACACTGAAGAATCATACAAGAAACACATTACATTTCAAGATAGAGAACTTCTCTTATTTCATTTTTTATTGCACATAAAATACAACCTGAGAAGAAACAATATATAATTACCTTAATGGGAACCCCATACTGAAGAAACTAATGTGATTCAGAGAAGAGTAAATATTTGCATAAGAAACACACAAATATAACCAATGGCTAAATTAGACCCACTAGATTGAATAAGGAAGAATAAAGTGAGAATTGAAAACAAGCCAAACACTGGTTTTAATAGAAATGAATTAATAAATCGTACTGAATGACATGAGTACATAAACTCTTCATCCTATCATATTGTAATAACCTTAAAGAAGGAAATGTTTACCATTCTGTTCGCAGCATAAAATAATCTCTGGACCACATGCTAAGACTCCGTGTAGGTTGGGACAGGTGGCAACTGCTCTACCTGTCTGAAGTCTGAATGATTGTCAGTGCACAATTCACATGTAGCCCTTCTACATTTAACGTAACCTGAAACAATGGGACCTGTCATTTGTTGTAGACAAATCTTACTTAATCACGTATAAACTTAAAATACTAACTGATATATCATGAAAATTTTCTTTTGTGAACATCGGATGATGTACTAAATGTAGTTATGGTAAGTATAAATTTGGTGATGTTAAAAATATTTGGACATAATTTCAGGCATATTATTGTAATTTTATTACTTGAATGTATAAAGTAAATATTTAAAAAATCATAGACTCAGAGGTCAAAATTAAATTTCAGGGAAAATTTTATATTAGAGTAATATTTAAAACTAATTACTTTCATGTAATTAAGCTGGTAGCTAGTAAGGTATTTCTAGCAAATATCAGAATACCACTAATGAGGAGCTTAAAATATTTATAATCCTGGTATAATTTGTTCATACATAGAAAATAACTATATTGCAAGCATTTTAAAATTGTGGTTAAAGAATTTCTTATGAGTGTATCTTTAATGTGATTTCCTAAACATATCATTTCTTAAAGATAAAAATAAACTTTAGTCTATTTCTAGACTAATCATTTCTAATACTGGATCAAGTTAATTATTAATGAGTATAGGTACAATTCAGAGGCAAGAAGAATCACTGGGCTAGAGGGTCACATGTGATATCATATTGGTTTTTTAGTGACTTTTGTCCTAAGGCAATATTAGTCATATGAACTAATACTATGAAATGAGGACCAAATGCTCATTGATTGGTGTTAAATAAGCTTCTAAGATGTAACTCTGCTTTAACTCAAGAGTCCAAAAGGACATTCAAATTAGGTATTTATATACAAACTCCCATTTTTTAATGCTAATAATGACAACTCTAAGATTATCTTGAAGACAGAAAAAGGTTCTGTTGCCTAGGGCAAAAGGAGAATATTGTTTCATTTGGGAACAATGACTACCAGCCATGCTAATTCCTTTTCTATTAGTCTGCAGATGGCTTATCTAATAATACCATATACAATGGCATTTTTGTTAAGTGCCAACTGATCTTTCATTTTAGCAAGGAAAAAGAAAATGAAATTCTAAATTTCATTAATTCTCCTGTGATATTCTTTGGCAAACTTCAATAAATCATGTTCCTGTAGTTATGGAAATGGTTCTCCTTCCTTCTGTTCTTTCTTCCAGTGCGAAGGTTACTAAAAATACCTAGTACCAGATGAAGGAGAATTAAATCTGATAGCATATTCTGGGGGAATAGGAATGATTAAACCATACACAGTGCATGGGGTGTTGAGAGAGAGAAATATTCTGTTATTTATTTGTTCTATCTCAACCTCCACAGTTGACTTTTCAAGACTAATAGATAAATGAGGCCATGCCAAAAAAGTAGAATCATCTTTCTTTGCATATTATGTTTCAGTGGGATCCTGTTTGAAACTAGCTGCCTATCAAAATCCCCTGAGAGTTTTTAACCACTACTGAGAGCTGGGTTCTAGGTCCACACACTCTGACTTTGATGGGCTGGAGGGTGTCCTTAGCATCCTGATTCGAACTTAGAGCCAGGACTGAGAACCACTGAACTCCACAGAAAGCACATTAGCAAGAAACATGCATTTGGACAGTCAGATAGGGCCACATTCGATTGTAAGCCACAAAGTGATTTAGAAAGGTCAAGCAGGAGCATTCATCCATTATTTCTTTTCTGGTTTAATTTTAAAACATCAATTATCTCCTGTGTATCAGCAGTCCATGTTTACCTGAATTCTGTTCTTAGGTTAAAACTGTTGCTTAGATAGGCACCTTCAAAGAGAGATGAAAACAGAATACTTTGAAACTATCTCTCTGTCTTTCTGTCTCTGTCTCTCTCTCTCTCCCTCTTTAATACACATATATGAATAAACTGTTCTGAATAAACAGCTGTTTTTTTTCTGTTGTAATGCGGTGACATTGTGATTAACTCTAGAGTATGTTCATACACATGAAATTGATTGTTTTCAATCAATTTTAAATGTCTTAGCATTGCTTCAAAAATTAATTGTATATTTTTTGTACTCACAAATGTGTGCTTTGTAAGCTATCACTTTTATAACTATTTTGTAACTATTATTTTATAATATTAACATACTGCATTCCATATTATAAAAAGATAGCTGTATTTTACATGTGGACCTTGATTTATATATTACTACTGAATGATTGAAGTAAGTTGTTTTAATTTATGGATGGGCAAAGCTATTCAATAATTGAATTTAAAAGCAAGAATTGACTTTTAGACTGATTACATATTTGGTGTAAACTTTTCTTTTATCAGAAGTATACAAAATCCTGGTTAACTATATTGGAAACTGACATCCTTTAATAAAGGGAGAACAATAAGGAGTATAGTAAAAGAACTACAGAAGCAAAATAAAAATACCTCATTTTTTAAGCTTGAATAAAAGCCTAAAATGAAGATAAAGGTGTATCTATAGGGCTGAAAAATAACATAAAATGTTTATATATTTACTCCAATGTAAAGGAGAGTGAAAACTTCTTCAGCCGTTCACTTTAGGGGTACTCTCCTCATAGCCAGCATGTCGGAAGACTAGCTATATCTTTCCACAGTATTTCAATTCTGTGACTGGAAACCGTTTCTCTGAGTGTATGCTTAATCTTATATAAATATAAATGCCAAAAATATAGTTGGAAATCATTTAGAAATCTCATTTTCAGGAAGTTTAGGCAAGTTCCCATATATGTAAATGTAATTCTACCGTGAAATAGAACATTCTCTTATATTAGAAAAAAAAAATCTTAAACATTTCTTGTAAAATCAAATTTGAGAATTTGATTGTGGGTGAATCTGCCTGTCAAAATTTAACATAAATTATTTTGTCACATATTCTGTTTTCTATGACTATAGCTATTTTGTACCATGGCTTTGAGTCTATTATAATCAAATAATAGTTATATTATTATTTATAAACTCTTCACATAAGTTAAAGTTTCAGAGATTAAAAAACATGATAAATTTCTTATGTAGAATTGTAGCTAGAATACATGACCTGAAAATTTATTTTCAAATGACATTTTCTCAATGTACAGTTTTGATGAATAGCATTCTGTTTTAAAACTGATATTTTTATTAGTGACTGGTAAGAAAATATTTTCTACAAGAGAATTTTAGGAATTTTCAAAAATTATGAAATATTCTTATAGTTATTTACTATAAATAACTTTGGTGAAACATTGAACAAAATTTCAATATTACCCTAAAACAAGTAAGACTGCACTGTGTTTAACACATATTCTTCATTAAGAAACACTTTGGATAATAAGCCAGGTGACACAAAGGAAAATAGAGCATGGTTAATCAAGATGTAGCATGGTTTTAAAGCTCACTTAGCAAGCAATTACTTCTGATTCAATGAAAACTAGTAGGCTGTGTCTTAAGTCAATTTCAAGGTGAGGCAAGGAAATGTGACCAATGTCTCCTTATGTGTTTTAAAACATAGACTGTGTTAACCATCCACCGTCAATGGAATTGATGACCAAAGATACATGAGTTTTGAAAAATTAAATTACTTTTAAGTAACCTTGAGCTCAATTTAGTATCATCTCTTTAATAATCAAGGAATATGAACACATAAATGTGTACTTTCACCTCCACAGGATGATTAAGGTTTGTCAGTTATTCAGCTGAGAATTGTGTGTATCTTCATGATATACAATAGCCTACTGTAAAAACTCCTTCATGTGTTAAGACTCCACGTAAAAATGAATTGATAAGCCATATTGTATTTCTTCAACTCCTGAATCTGTTATTATTACAAAGCACAAATGAACTATTGAAAATGTATATATCTAAAATATCACCAGAAAGAATATATTACAAGTAAGCAATTTATTTTTCAGCTGCAATTATATAAATTAACCCATAGCTCAATAGCTGAAACTTTTTAGTCTTTAACTTCAAATGATATTTTATTCTTCAGTTTTATTGCCTAATAAAAAATAATCAATCTCCTTCTGGATTAAGGCTGTCTTTCTTCACCCTTTAAGTAAGGTTTCATAATGATTTTATGACAAAAACAGGAGCACAGAGAAAATTACAGTCACTTTTCCAGAAGGAATTGAGAAGGTTTGTAAATGGAGTGACAGTTGAAATAGATCCTACCTTTGACATAAAAAGTGTCACTGGAGAGTTGAGAGAGCAGGAAGAGAATACACAAAGATCACTAAAGTCATTCATGGAATCCATTAACAAAGAGCTGAAGGAAGTCAGGGAGACCACAAAGGGAATGCTGAATGGAACCCAACAGAAGGAATGGGTGTCCAAGGAAACCATAACCAATCAACTAAGTGATTTGAGAATAAACAATGAACACCAAATTAAGGAGGTAAAGAAGTTCAAACAAGATCTAAAACAAAGCTTCAACAAAGCATTTGAAGCCATCAAAGCTGACCAATTAGAAGGAAAAGAGATAAAAAACAAAGTAGAAAGTCTTGACAGCAGGTTAGACCATGCAGAAGATCGAATCTCAGGGATTGAAGACAGCCTAGATATTATAGAGAAAGAACATACAACCATCCAAGACAAATCCAAGAAATAGGATAGATCTATCCAACCCTTGGAAGACACCATCAGAAGGCCTAATCTAAGGATAATAGGTGTAGAGGAGCACCTAGAAACAGAAGTTAATGGTCTAGGAAATTTGTTTAACAGGATCCTAGCAGAGAACTTCCCAAACATGCAAAAAGATAGGCCTATTCATATACAAGAAGCTTTTAGAACTCCAAATAGACCAGACCAGAATAAGACATCCCACCATCACATTATAATCCACACAGGATCAACTCAGACCAAGGAAAAGATCCTTAATGCTGTCAAGGAGAAAAGATTAATCACCTATAAAGGGAAACCAATTACAATCATCTCAGATTTCTCAGCAGAGACAATCAAAGCAAGAAGAGCCTGGAATGATGTATGCCATGCCCTAAAAACAAACAACTATCAACAAGAATACTGCATCCAGCTAAACTCTCCTTCATAACTGAAGGCCAAATAAAAACCTTCCATAGCAAAGAAAAATTGAAACAAAACATCTCCGCCAAACCAGCCCTACAAAAGATTCTTAAAGATGTCCTACACATAGAAAACCAACAAGACCATAAAGGCCAAGAAATTGCATCCAAACTGAGAATCCAAGAACCATAGGAAGAACCCAGTTTTCGCAGCCCCCAAGAAGGTGGATAACATGGCAGGAACTCGCAAATATCTCTCAGTCCTATCTCTTAACTTTAACGGACTTAATTCTCCAATTAAGCAACATAGACTGTCTACTTGGATTAAAAAACAAGACCCTTCTAGCTGCTGCCTTCAGGAGTCACATCTTGCCTGTAAAAACAAACACATTTTCATTGTTAAAGTCTGGAACAAAATCTACCAAGCAAACGGCCCCCATAAACAGGCGGGAGTTGCAATCCTAATATCAGATAAAATAGACTTCAAATTAAAATTCGTGCGAAGACATAAAGAAGATCGCTACATACTAATTAAGGGATCTCTCCTTCAGGAGGATATTACAATTCTAAATATCTATTCGCCAAACAATGGAGCACCCAAATTTATCCAAGAAACACTACCTTCCTTCAAATCCCACATAGATCCAAAGACATTAATTGTTGGGGATTTTCACACACCACTCTCCCCACTAGATAGATCAACTTGACAAAAACTCAACAGAGAAACTGCAGAGCTAAACAGCTGCATAGATTTAACAGACATCTAGATTTAACTAGATTTAACAGACAGCTACGGAACATTTCACCCAGCAGCATCAGAATACACATTTTTCTCAGCAGCACATGGAACATTTTCTAAAATAGACCACATTTTAGGCCACAATGCAAACTTGTCTAAATTCAGAAACATTGAAGTTATACCTTGCATTCTCTCTGACCACAAGGGAATAAAATTAGAACTCAACACCAAAAGCCACCAAAGAAAGTCCGGTATCACACGGAGGCTGAACAAAACACTACTGAATCACGAGTGGGTCATGGAAGAGATTAGAAAGGAAATTCAAATGTTCATGCTATTCAACAAAAATGAACACACAAATTACCAGCTCCTCTGGAACACAGCAAAGGCAGTACTCAGAGGCAAGTTTATAACTCTGAGCTCCTACATCAATGAATTGGAGAGATCTGAAACCAACAATTTAATGACACATCTAAACCTCCTTGAAAAAGAGCAACAAGATAAATCCCAATACAGTAGATGGAAAGAAATAATTAAAATTAAATCAGAATTAAATGAATTAGAATCCAAAAAAACTATAGAAAGAATCAACAAAACAAAGAGTTTGTTCTTCAAAAAAATTAACAAAATTGACAGACCCTTACAAGTTTTATCAGAAAAAGAAGAGAACACACCCAAATAAATAAACTCAGAGATGAGAATGGAAACATCACCACGGAAACAAACAAGATTCAGAATATTATAAGGGAACACTTCTCAAAACTTTATGCTAATAAGTTTGAGAACTTGACAGAAATGGACCTTTTCCTAGCAAATATAAACCAAACCTAAACCAAGATGAGTTAAACCATCTTAACAGGCCCATATCAAGCATTGAAATAGAAACAGCAATAAGAGACGTCACAGCTAAGAAAAGTCCAGGACCAAATGGTTTTACAGCGGTATTCTACAAGACCTTCAAAGCAGAGCTCACACCAATACTCCTCCAACTCTTCAATGAAATTGAAAGAGAAAGTTCACTACCAAACACATTCTATGAAGCCATCATAACCCTCATCCCAAAACCAGGCAGGGACTCATCAAAGAAAGAGAACTATAGATCCATATCTTTGATGAACATTGATGCAAAACTTCTTAACAAAATTTTGGCCAATCGACTTCAACAATTCATCCAAAAAATCATACACCACGATCAAACAGGATTCATTTCAGGGATGCAAAGCTGGTTCAATATACACAAATCAATTAATATTATTCAACACATCAACAAGAGCAAGAATAAGAACCACATGGTTATCTCAATAGATGCAGTAAAAGCATTCAACAAGATCCAACACTCCTTTATGATGAAAGTTTTGGAAAAATTAGGAATCCATGGAACATTCCCCAATACAATAAAGGCTGTATATGACAAACCTACAGCCAGCATTATACTCAATGGTGAAAAACTAAAGCCATTTCCTCTTAACTCAGGAACAGGAAAAGGATGTCTACTCTCTCCACTTCTATTTAATCTAGTATTAGAATGCCTATCCACAGCAATAAGACAAGATGCAGACATAAAGGGGATCCAAATAGGGAAAGAAGAAGTAAAACTCTCCCTCTTTGCAGATGACATGATCTTGTATTTAAAGAATTCCATAGACTCCACTCCCAAATTACTCAAGCTGATTCAAAACTTTGGCAAAGTAGCAGGGTATAAAATTAACCCCCCAAAATCAATGGCTTTTCTGTATGCCAACAATGAGAAAAGTGTGGCTGAAATTAGGAAAGCAACTCCATTTGTAATAGCCCCACAAAAAATGAAATACCTAGGAATTAACTTAACCAAAGAAGTGAAGGACCTCTATGATGAAAACTTTAAAATCTTGAAAAAGGAAATCAAAACAGAACTTAGAAAATGGCAAAACCTCCCGTGCTCCTGGGTTGGAAAGATGAACATCGTGAAAATGGCAATACTTCCCAAGGCTATCTACAGATTATACGCGATACCTATCAAAATTCCAACCTCATTCTTCAAGGAAATAGAAGAGGCAATCCAAAAATTCATATGGAACAATAAAAGACACCGAATAGCAAAAACGCTCCTCAAACGAAAGAACACTGCTGGAAGAATATCAATACCAAATTTCAAACTCTACTATAAAGCCATAGTAATCAAAACAGCTTGGTATTGGCATAAGAACAGACCTCAGGATCAATGGAATAGAATTGAAAACCCAGAAATGAACTTACAGACCTATAGCCATCTAATCTTCGATAAAGGAGCTAAAACAGTAGAATGGAAAAAAGACAGCCTCTTCAGTAAATGGTGCTGGCAAAATTGGTTAACTACATGTAGAAAACTAAAGCTAGATCCTTATATATCACCCTGCACCAGAATCAACTGCAAATGGATCAAAGACCTCGAAGTCACAGTTGACACTCTGAAAACATTACAGGATGGAATAGGAGAAACCCTAGGTCTCCTTGGCTCAGGCTGAAATTTTCTGAATAGAGACCCGGAAACACAACAAATCAAAGAAAGGTTGGACAAATGGGATTGCATGAAATTGCAGAGCTTCTGCATGGCAAAGGACATAGCTAGCAAGATCAATAGAAAGTCCACGGTTTGGGAAAAGATCTTCACTAGCCAATCAACAGACAAGGGTCTCATATTTAAAATATACTTGGAATTCAAAAAATTAAATCCCCCAACAACAAATCCTCAAAGAAACAACTGCCCAATAAATAAGTGGGCGAAAGACTTAAAGAGAAACTTCTCTGAAGAAGAAAGAAGGATGGCCAATAGACACATGAAGAAATGGTCAACATCCCTAGCCATAAAAGAAATGCAAATCAAAACAACATTGAGATATTACCTCACTCCAGTTAGAATGGCAAACATCAAGAACTCTAACAACAACAGATGCTGGAGGGGATGTGGACAGAAGGGAACTTTACTTCATTGTTGGTGGGAATGTAAACTTGTTTAACCACTTTGGAAAGCAGTATGGAGGTTCCTCAAAAGACTTCACATAGATCTCCCCTATGACCCAGCAATCCCACTTTTGGACATTTACCCAAATGTTTACAAACAAGACCACACTAGAGCTACCAGCACAACTATGTTTATTGCAGCATTATTTAACATAGCTAAGATATGGAACCAGCCCAGATGCCCCTCAGTAGATGAATGGATCAAGAAAATGTGGTATATATACACAATGGAATTCTATGCCTCCATCAGAAAGAATGACATTGCCCCATTTGTTAGGAAATGGAAAAACTTGGAAAAAATTATATTAAGTGAAGTAAACGAAGGGCCAAAGAAACATAGGTCCCATGGTTTCTCTTATTTGCAATATTGCAATATCTAGTATATGTATGAGTCAAGTGGAAAAGGTCAGATAATGTGATGTTAGGAAAATGAACCCTTAGATATGTATTTTAATGTTTTTTTCTTTCATTCATTTGTTTCTAATGCATTTATAAGATTATCTCTTTGTTGCTTTGTATATCCCTCCCCCACAGTATAACCCCTGCTTTTACTATATTTGATGTCAGTATAACTTGTGGAGGAGATGGGGAAAATCAAGTCATTTAAAGATACTGGTGGACCTGTTGCAACAATGAGAAGTACAAGTTGTCATGTTCAAAATGAGCTTTACAATGTTGGTTGGGGGGGGAGGACTGGGTAGGGGGGTGGGAGGTTAGGCTTGGAAGGGATGTGAAGGGTAAACAAAGGAGGAGGCTGTAATGCTTGATAAGAAATGTACGCATTATCCTGCCCATGCAATTGTAACCCCTCTGTACAATATGTTCACAATAAAATAAAATAAAATAAAATTTAAAAAAAAGTGTCACTGGATAGAAAATACAAAATATTTTCATCATAAGCTCTGGAATTCTGTTAATTATTTTAGTAGAAGTTAAAATGGCCTAATTCATGAATATTTTGAAATTTTAGAAATAACAGGTTTTAATTTAATAGCAATTAGACACATGGACTTCAACCACAGATCATGACTGAGTTATAAATATAATTTGAGTCTACATTATAAATCCTGAATTTTGAAAAATCATCAGAAATATATTTTTTAACTTTCGTCTTGGTAGAGCATGCCTTGAATAATTTGTATTTCTTTTGTAAGAAAAATCTTGAACTTGGATTTCTTCCAGAAATCCCTATCCATTATTTTTTTTAAGACTAAGAAGAGTATCTTGTGAATAACTCTGTAGCTCCTCAATGCCTTTTCCACATTAAATTTTAAGAGTCTACCTTGAGTATCTGAGTCTGGTGACTCAGCATAAAAGTAGTAGTAAATATCCTTCTTATACAAGAATCTACCTGATTTGAGGCAGTCCATAAATAAAGGGCCGAAGAGAAAGTATAGCACATAATCCTTTGTTTAATTATTAATGTAAGAAACCTTGGAAGAAGTTTAAAAATTATTGCTCATTGCTGGTGACTGATACCTGTAATCTAGCTACCCTACATGCTGAGATCTGAAAATCACATTTAAAAGAAGCCCAGACAGGAAAGTCTATGAGACTCTGATCTCCAATTGACCATCAATGTGGCTCCAGTCGCAACGTGCCAGTTTGAGCATTGCAATTAAGGGACAGTGCCCAGGCCCTGTATTCAAGCCCCATTTCTGGCATACAGACAAACAAATGATATGCTTGACATATTTCAGTTCACAATTAGCACAAACCATTTCAGGTATTGTACACATAAAAAGAAAAGGAACAAACATAAAAATTAGCTGAGTACAAGCCACTTTAAAAAGTTCTGCTCGGAAGTGAGATGAAATAATGAAATAACATTTCCAGGCTGCTCTGAGCAGAGAGCCACAGAGCTAAATGTGCTGGAACAAGCAGACAATTGCTGCACAGATGGCCTGCCAGAGGACTTGCCAAATCCATCCAGTCTACAGTAGCTCTGGAAAGTCTCCTCTGCCAAAAGGAAAATATAGTGCCTCTCACATTAGGATTGCCAACACCAAGCTCAGGGGATATCTTATTGTGGCACTGCTTATTATAAAGTTAAGATAAAGAGTACGTGTGATCCAATCACGAGGCTAAAAATAAAATCCTATCCTGTTAGGCCCCTTGCAATCATTCTTCAGGGTTACAGCCACAGTGTCTGTTGGAAATGTGAATCTTATCATGTGTGTTGGCCATGCAGAAAACTGTGCAAGGGGCTTCTTTTTGCTCTTTTGCTAATGCCTTAAATGTTTCATAGTTGTAGGTCTTGTATTGTAGGTCCTGTGTGATATGACCTTGCCTCTTGAATCTGGTCAGGAAACACTGGCCTGTAGCTAGCTTGCTACCTTAAGTTTCTACCCATGGACATTGGTTCTTGCCTATTCATGGCCATCTTTGCCAGAACATTCACCAACTCACCTTGGCTCTTGACAAATTTACCCGAGGGCATATCTGACCAATGTTTCCTATCCCCAATAGATTAAATTACTCTGTTTATGGAATGACACATGTGTTATGGGTTTTCCCCCACTTAAATAATTCATTAAATAAACATAATATGTCTTCACATATGTAGAAGAGTGAATGGATTAAATATTGTAAAGCAGATAAAAACAATAAAGAAAAGTGTATTTATAAATGTTTTAGTATGAATTTCAATCTCCAGGAGAGGGGGAAATTAGAGATTGTTTTTACAAGTTTTTCATACAAGATTTTAAAAGAAAGGAGCCTTTTTTTAAAAAGGTGATTATACCCTATGAAAAATTTGTAAGTTGTACCAATTTTGTTTTACTAACAACTTTTTTCTTTTTTTATTAATAAGGTTTTTTTTTTTATTGTGAAAAAAAGGAAAGGCAAAGACATCCTAGGGAGTAAGGGTTGACAAGAAAAGTGAGTGTCAGCTTGTTCGTACTGATTTCTTCATTGTACACACACATTAAATTTCTTCTAAAATCTTGTTCATTTGTCCTCAATTTAATTAAAAAGGAGGAAAACATAAAAAATAAAAGATAAATAAATAAAAGAAAGGAGCTTGGTTTGTCTGGCTCATCTCTGAAATCCTAGCTACTGAAGAGGATGAGAGCTGGAAGATCAAATTTTTGATCCAGCCCAGGCAGAAAAGTTCAGTAGATACTGTGTCAAAATAACCAGCAAAATGCAGGGCCAGAGGCATGGCTCAAGAGATAGAATGCTAGAGTAGCAGGCCCAAGTCCCTGAGTTCCAACCACAGTACTGCCAGAGAGAAAGAGAGAGAGTAATATCATTCACTAGCTTATGTTTTTACTGATTTGTTGCTAAAGATGTAATAGCCTCTGGTAATCATTTCACATAGCTCTGACTGGATCGAAAAACTCCTGCAAAGTGTACTGTGTCATACACTGTGTATATTACAAACATGTGAGTATGAATATATTATTACCAGTAATGATTATTAATATACATTTAGTTATATGCTAATATAATTTTATAATCAATATTAATATGAGCAAGTTATATTAATATTATACTGTATATACTGTGAAGGATGTCTCAATAAAGTCAATATTAAAACACAATTTTCACATGTAGGAATTGGAGTACACAGAAAAAGACTGTAAGTAGCATTAGTTTGTTCTCTATGAAATGGAAAAAAAAACCCTTTTAGGTAAGAAGATGTGCTATTCATTGTAGTAGAGAAACCACTGCTATAGGAGGAGAAAACTATTGTAAAGAGAAGGCAAAGCATACTCAACTTTTACAATGTTCCAGCAGAAAAGTTTTTCTTGCATTGGGAAGAATAAAGAAGGCTGGAAATAACTGGGTGTTGGAGTGTAGTTACGTGGCTTGATTGGACAGGCAAGTAGGATTATCTTTCTTTGTAGTAGCTGATTCCCAGGATAGGTCTTTATGAGAAGACTGTTAAGCATTTTCGTGTTTAATGAGTCTAAAGGTAAGAATCTAGGGGTAACCTTGAACTTTGACTAATGTTCAGTCAATGTGAGTTAGCAAGTATTTTGTGCAGTTTGGTCAGTAAGGTAAAGCAGTTTTTTCCATTAGTCAGGGAAGGAGGAAGTTTGCATTTGTGTTTTTCCATGTAAACAAGGGGAAAACTTGGATCTCTCCTAAGTCACAGAAGGAAGGGTGATTCCTTTGTGCTCAACTATTTCTTGGAACTCATGGTGGGAGATAGATTTCTTATTTGTGGCTATGTTCCAGTAGGATGAAGTTCATCCTAACATGCATTTCTTATTTTATTAATATTTTCTCATAGGAAGTATTCCTGCAGAAGAAGTTTTAGGTTACATACAGAAATACAATTGCCAGGACAGACTTTTAGATGAAGAGATCCCAGGGCTTTGAATTCCAAGCCCAGGCAAAAATGAGGAGCTGTGAGTGTCTAAGCCAGTGTGGAGGCTGAGGAGGGCTTCAGCCTTTGTAGCCTAAAGAGCTTTCTGTGTTTGAAATACTGTCACTGTAATGTAAAAGATCAAAGTTCTCAAGTTTATTATTGCTTTGGGAAGCCTTTTGGTGGGTAACCTGAGAAAGGGGGTTAGAACAGAGTTTGGGCAGTAATTGTAGGCAGTCTTAAATATTTTATGAGAAATACATTAGTGTAAATCACCATTTAAAAAAAGTGAAACATGAATCACTACCCAAAGAATTGGACTTCAGTGCAAGAGCGCCTGATTTATCTTCACTGTTGATACTGTGTATGTAAATGCCATTTCTCAGACACATAAAACTCTGAGTAGAATATATTGGTTAGTGTTAGCAGTATAATATACTTTTCAGGCTGGACTAGTTTCATTAATCATATATTTTAAGAATTTTAAGCTTATTTTACATGAAGCATCACATTGCATGTGGCATTGATATGCATGTGTAATTTATCTTTTGGCAAGTGAATTATCCAAGACTATTTTATGGGCTTGATGTATAGATTTTCAGTTGTGATAGATCATTTTAAGATTGTACATCTTTACTCCTGGAGATTTATCCACAGAATCATGCAGATTGTGGGGAAGGCTGATGTAGTCCTCTGAACAATTTCTATCAGATATAGATAGAGTTGTTAACTGGAACTCTTACCCCAAGTAGGGAAAACATATTTAACAAATTGGAAGAAATAACTCTTCCAAATGTAATTAGTTGTTGAATGGATTCCCATAAAAAGTAGTTCCGTATGCTATGTCTTTTTATTTCATTTAGTAATCTTCTAACCCATTTTTATGTTCAGGCAATGAGATGTGCTGTCAAAGAAAAAGAAAGATGTCAGTTTGCTTAAAAGGTCTGCTTCTCACACTCTGAAAACATTACAGGATGGAATAGGAGAAACCCTAGGTCTCCTTGGCTCAAGCCGAAATTTTCTGAATAGAGACCCGGAAACACAACAAATCAAAGAAAGGTTGGACAAATGGGATTGCATAAAGTTGCAGAGCTTCTGCAGGACAAATGACATAGCTAGCAAGATCAATAGAAAGCCCACCGATTGGGAGAAGATCTTTACTAGCCATACAACGGACAAGGGTCTCATATCTAAAATATATTTGGAACTCAAAAAATTAACCCCCCCCAACAACAAATCCGCAAAGAAACAACTGCCCAATAAATAAGTGGGCGAAAGACTTAAAGAGAAACTTCTCTGAAGAAGAAAGAAGGATGGCCAATAGACACATGAAGAAATGTTCAACATCCCTAGCCATAAAAGAAATGCACATCAAAACAACACTGAGATATCACCTCACTCCAGTTAGAACAGCAAAAATCAAGAACTCTAACAACAACAGATGCTGGAGGGGATGTGGACAGAAAGAAACCTTACTTCATTGTTGGCGGGAATATAAACTTGTTTAACCACTTTGGAAAGCAGTATGGAGGTTCCTCAAAAGACTTCACATAGAATTCCCCTATGACCCAGCAATCCCACTTTTGGGCATTTACCCAAATGTTTACAAACAAGACCACACTAAAGCTACCAGCACAACTATGTTTATTGCAGCATTATTTACCATAGCTAAGATATGGAACCAACCCAGATGCCCCTCAGTAGATGAATGGATCAAGAAAATGTGGTATATATACACAAAGGAATTCTATGCCTCCATCAGAAAGAATGACATTGCCCCATTTGTTAGGAAATGGAAAAACTTGGAAAAAATTATATTAAGTGAAGTAAGCCAGGCCCAAAGAAACATAGGTCCCATGGTTTCCCTTATTTGTAATATCTAGTATATGTATGAGTCAAGAGGAAAAGGTCAGATAATGTGATGTCAGGAAAATGAACCCTTAGATGTGTATTTTAATGTTTTTTTCTTTCATTCATTTGTTTCTAATGCATTTATAAGATTATCTCTTTGTTGCTTTGTATATCCCTCCCCCACAGTATAACCCCTGCTTTTACTATATTTGATGTCAGTATAACTTGTGGAGGAGATGGGGTAAAACCAGTTGTTTAAGGATACAGGTGGACCTGTTGCAACAATGAGAAGTACAAGTTGTCATGTCCAAAACTAGCTTTACAATGTCGTTGTGGGGGGGGAGGGGGGGAAGGGGGGGAAGGAGAAGGATTGGGATTGGGGGGAGGGGGGAGGCTAGGAAGGGATGTGAAGGGTAAACAAAGGAGGAGGATGCAATGCTTGGTAAGAAATGTACGCATTATCCTGCCCATGTAATTGTAACTCCTCTGTACAGTATGTTCACAAATAAAATAAAATTAAATTTAAAAAATAAAAGGTCTGCTTCTCTGACTACTGATTGTCTTTTCTCTATAGCAACTCAAATACATATGCATTAACTCAAATTGTTAGAAGCATTTTACTTCTGTGGAAAATTTCCTTTGAACAGTTTTACAAAGAGAAAAAGTATGTACTGCTCAGATCTCCAATATTTGCTGGCCGCTTGGTAAAGAGAGTATGTAGAGGAATCAAATAAGTAAAGTATTTTTATTGTTCAGCTAGCATTTTTAGCATTATTAACGTTTCTAATACTGTCCTCCCCAATGAAAAAAAGTAAACCCTTTCCCCCCACTGATCCCAATGTATTTAAATCACCAGAATATCTGAGAGAATATCAGTGTTTCTTGGAGGCTTACCCATGCATTCCTTAGTTCACATTACTAAATAAATTAAGAGATGAACACCTGGGTACATGAAACTAGAATTGAAATTGTATGTTAACTATAATGTAATGCTCACCAATTGTGCCTCAGGTTACACAAATCTTTATTGCTTCCTAAATATTTGCCTTTAGAAAAGTCCTTTTTCTTTCTTTTTCTTTTCTTTTTTCCTTTTATTAAAAATTATTTTGTGCCAATACTGGGGCTTTATCTCAGGACTGGACCTGGGTGCTATCTCTTAGCTTTTTCACTCAGGGTTGGTATTCTACTATTTGAGCCACACCCCCACTTCCAGCTTTTTGCTTGTTAATTGGAGATAAGTGTCTCTGGGATTTGTGTGGCCAAGATGGTTTTGGACCCAGATTCTCAGATTTCAGCATCCTGAGTAGCTAGGATTACAAGTGTGAGCCTTACTTTTTAAGCATTAATCTCATTTGAAATGTTAGATTAACATGATAACCTTATCTTCATGAATTTTTGAGAGGATTAGATGGCCTGATTTGTGTAAACTTTCTCATTCTTACTTTACTGCTGTTTGTGTTTATTATTTAACACTCTTCCTCCTTTCCTATCCATGTATTTATTACCTTTTTCATAAATATCCTTGCTGACTTGAAAATATGAACTGTAAGTATGGATATGATTCTTTAAATGAAAAAGCTTCTACCTAAAGTAAATAAGGTTTCAGTTTTAATGCGTAGCTTTGAAATAATTTTCAGTACAAATATGCAACCATTATTTCATGATACAAGAAATACAGTGATTCTGTGGTGTGTATTTAGAATGAAAATATGTTAAACATTCAAACAAAAAACCGTATTTGAAAAAAAAAGCACTGCATTTTCAACTGTCTTATCACAAAAATTGCAGGAGAAGAGTATGACCCTCATGTTTGTAATTGCAGTAATGATTTAAATAAAAAGAAGTAAAAGGACTTTCAGATAAGTGTTCCACATTTACCCAAGCAAAAAAGTGTTGAATCATGATTGGGACACAGTTGCTGTTACAAAACCTGCCACTAGATGTCATGCAGTTCTTATTCTGGTCCCTCACAGCAGGGATTTAGATGCCCTTAAATACTATGTTCCTCATCATTTAAGTTCCAGGCTATTCCAGAATTATTATTGTTTTGGGGCTCTGATAATTAAAAACTCTCACTAAAACAATATAGAACTAAGCAACCATTTTGATCAAGTTAACTTGATTTAGACAAATAGATTTAACTATTCTGATATTTTGGCTTTATGGATTTGACAAATGTCTACCAGGCTTTTATCTAATTTTCCTGGTAAATATAGATTCAAAAGACAGTTCAGTTCTTTTTTATGTATTTATTCAGCTTACATTCTAAGGAGTACTTTTGCTTTAGAGTCATAGAAAGTCAATGAATATTGGGTGTGGGCTGTGCCGTTAGCTCAAACTATTTTCAAACTTCAACTTTACAAACAGAATTTCATTTTGAAATAAGGACTCAAAATAGAGTGAAAAAAAGTTTTTTGGTTAGTCATGGGGCTTGAACTTAGGGCCAGGGCACTTTCCCTGAGCTCTTTTGCTCAACATTAGTTTGCTACCACTTTAAGCCACAGCATCACTTGCAAGTTTTTGAGTGGTTAATTTTAGAAAAGAGTCTTACAGGGACTTGTTTGCCAGGGCTGGCTTTGAACCATGATCCTAAGATGTCAGCCTCTTGAGTAGCTAAGATTACAGGCATGAATCTAAACTTTATTTTTCAAATGGTATGTATTTTTTTGCCATTGAGGTTTGGAGAAATGCTGCGCATCTTTGGAATGAAAGTTAGGAAATTTTTGTTTAGTTTTCCTTACACTTTCCTAATGGTTCCCAAATTGCATAGCCATTTCACTCTCTCAATTATTATTTCCTAATGTGCAATTAGTCTATGTGAGAACCACATGTGATAGAACATATTGAAAAGCTTTATAATTTTTTATTATTACAGAATTAGAAAGAGCTGGCCATTCCTATAATTAGTATGTCAGCTAAGCAGGAGGTGATCTCCTTCATCCCTACAGGTATTAGGGGTAGGCCGAGTGTGAGGGAGTAGAAGTAAGGAATGGATGGATATTTCTCTCAACCACCTTTTCATCCACGCCTGCTCTTTTGGAACAAACTCTGCTTTTGGAACTTTATCTTGTGCTAAAAAAAGAAAACACATTCAACACAATTTTTTTTTCAAATACTGCAATCACCAGCCTGGCTTTTCTTAAAGTAAGTTTTAAGTTGAAGCACCACACACTTAAACAAGAATTTAGAAAAGAAACAAAACTAGTCGACTGAGTACCACACCAATGGCAGTGTCTCCCAAGCCATATTTCTTGCACTCCATCTTTGATTGTCTACTCCCATCCAGATCTCCAATCTACCCTTTTTCTTCTTTTATTGGCACTATCCATTCCTTGTTAACCTCTAATATAGAGGTTAACTATGTTTCACGTTCCACACCAAATTCTTGAAATACACAGTTCTTCCTTAAACTGTACTATCTGGATACAACATAAAGATTGGATAGTTAGTTTTAATTCTAAGTCCAACTATTGATGCAAGCTGTAAAACAGTATTTCATTCTCTTTGAAATGTGCAACGAGTATGGCACTTATTACACTAAACCCATAAAATCTGTAGACCTGGTGATAAAGGTCTTATAGTATGAGAAATAAATCCCTCACATTTTCACATTGTAGTGTTTAGTGTTCTAACTCACATTTGCCAGATCATTCTGATCCATTTCATAGAGTGCTGTCACACAGGTCAGAGCAAGTCCCCATGTTTGTTCTCTTTTACTATTCATCTTTAATGTTTAGAATAAATATATTCAATGTTTAGTTTGTTTATGATTCATCCTAATTTGTTTCCTACCCCTCCTTGTATATATTTCGTACTGCTATGAATTTAATAAAATGTCTATTAAACTTTATTTATATTTATTTATGTGTATAATTAAGCATAATTCTGTGTGCATATATATTCCAAATTTGTGTTTAAAGGAAGTATAAGTTATTTATCTTATAATTACATTCTCTGCTGTTTTCAAGTAATATTTTGACATGTATTGTGATTGCTGTATTGTAGTTGTAGCTTTAAACTGTGTATAATTTTATAGCATCATTTTTTCTTTGTCAGTATGAAATCATGGTAAAGTGGGGCCTATTTGTTATAAGAAAAATATTTGTGTTTAATTCATGCATACTATTTTTGTGAAAAATGCTTAATGAATAGGAAAATACAAATACATCCAGCCTATCTAACATTTGTTATGAGATGTGCAAACAGCATATCACATTCAGTGATAAAATATAAGGAGACAGACAATTTTCTAAAAATTGCCACAAGCTCTAAGTTAAAGGTTCCAGATTTGGATATACAGCAGACATATAAGTGGACATAGCGAAAGTAGTATTTCATCAGCCCTCTGACCTAGGCCAGAGTCATTGAAGATTTGCTCACACAGCTACACACACAGGCATAAATATATGCATAGACACATACACATAGGTAAGTACACAAATGCACACAAATAAATACATACACATAGGTATGTATATACACAGATCAGTGCTTATGCATACAGACAAATACAAATACTCAGAAAAAGTACACACACAGATAAATACCCAAACACACACAAATATAAATAATCCTGAGATAATTTTTTATAGTTCTGAATTACTACTATTTAAAAATATTGTTCCTGAAATGGAGAACTAAATTTCCCATAACTGATCTATTATAGAAAAGGGTTAAGTTTAGTGATGGTAATGTTGCTGCGTATTATTTTGAGACTAAAATACTTGTTGGTTAAGCACTTAGGAGTTTCATCACTAATCTTAGCTAAACTTAGGAAACTTTAACAGTATCTTAACATTTTTCTTGCTCTAATGACTTAGGGTCTATGATTTTATTCTTGTTCACATCAACATATTGATCGAACATTTTGGATCAATAAGTTTGTGGTCATTCATTTCTGATCTCTTACATGAATGTCTGAGATTTCTACTTCTTTAGATATTTATTGAAAAAGCAAGTATATGTATGTAGATCCCTATTGGTAAACAAAATAAAAAAGCTAAAAGGATGTGCATAAAGTTTCCAATATGGTAAAAAAAAATGGCTAACTACATGCTAGGTGAATTTTTTTTTGGGGTCTGGTCATGGGGCCTAAACTATGGGCCTGGGCACTGTCCCTCAGCTCTTCAGCTCAAGGCTAGCGCTCTACCACTTGAGCCATAGCGCCACTTCTGGCTTTTTTCTTTCTGCTTATGTAGTGCTGAGGAATCGAACCCAGGGCCTCATGCATGCAAGGCAAGCAGCTAGCTGAATATTTTTTAAACAAACACTCAAAATTCCTCTCAATACTTAGACTTTCACAGGATGAAAACTGGTCCAAAGCAAATTTATGATGTATGCTTGTAGAAGGAAATGTCTGGCAAGTTGAAAATCATTTGTGGTTAAACATGAGGTCTTCTGCTATTTGAGAGGGAATTTAGTGCTAGGCATTTTACTTACCACAACAATTGTACCCCAATTATTTTCAGACAATATTTGATGATGTCCTGTAAATATATCTGCTCTATCTGGTCAGAACTGATTATTCTGGATTTATACTTGACTTTCTTTTTTAAGCAGTAGCTACTCAGTTGCTAAAATCAGCAGCAGAAAAAAATGTTCTCTAAACACAAGTTTTTCCGGTATCATATGCATTTGCTTTTGGTGGTGCTAGAATTTGAACCCAAGTGCTGTTTTTTTTTTTTACCTATACATTTTATATTTATATAAATCATATATATTTAAATATATACATAAAATATGAGTGTGTATGTAAAGTCAGATAAATATATAATATTTAATATATATTAAACATACTAGAAATATTACATAGTTAAATATTATATAGCATATAGTAAATATAAATAGTTATATATTAAATTGTTATATATAAATGTACTATATTTGTACTACATACAAATATATATATTTATTTATACTATACATATATAGTATAGAGGCAGTATAACAGAATCATAGGATAATTCTATTTCTAGGCTTTTGAGGAAACTCTATACTGATTTTCATAGGGGCTACACATAGAGGCTTCCTCCTTCCTCCTTTATAAGCACAGTCTATTGGTAGCCCTGAACAGAATGGGGAAGAAGCAAGAGGAAGGGGGAGAGTGCCAAAATACCAATGATGTAGCTTAAAAAAAATCAAAACAAGGCTAAACAACAACCTTCCTTTGAATATCTGCTCCTGGAAGCAGAATGGCTGGGTTATCGATCAGATGCAGTGTCCACCTTACTAGAGAAAGCCAGCACATATAAAAAGAAAAAAAATGTTGGCTTAAATTAATTCCTTCTTTCTTTGAAGTAAGCCAGGCCCAAAGAAACATAGGTCCCATGGTTTCCCTTATTTGCAATAACTAGTACATGTGTAGGACAAGCAGAAAAGGCCCAAAAGCTATGTACATATGACCATATACTATGATGTTAAGAGAAATGAACCCCAAGATAGGGACACAAATATCTTTTTTCTTTCTTGCTATTGTTTCTAATGTATTTATAATGTACCATGTGTTTTTTGTTGTTGTTGTTGTTGATGTTGCTTTGTACGTTGCTCCCCACGGTATAACCCCTATTTTCACTATATTTGATGTCGATGCCCTACATCTTATATATACACTTCTCTAATTCGGGAAGAGGAATGGAAAAAACAAAATGCTTAAATAAGGATACAGGTTGACCCATAGTAACAATGAAATGTACAAAACACTATGTTGAAAACGAACTATACAATTTTGGTGTGTGTGGGGATGTACTTGTGGGGGTGGGAGGTAAGGGATGGTAGGTGGAAAACAAAGGAGGAGGCAACAATGCTAGATAAGAAATGTACTCATTACCTTACTTATGTAAATGTAACCCTTCTTTTTGTTTTTGTTTTTTGGTCCTGTCGTGGGGCCTGAACTCTGGGCTTGGGCGCTGTCCCTCAGCTCTTCAGCTCAAGGCTAGTGCTCTAGGCTTAAGCCACAGCGCCACTTCTGGCTTTTTTCTTTTTGCTTATGTGGTACTGAGGAATCAAACCCAGGGCCTCAGGCATGCAAGGCAAGCGCTCTACCACTGAGCCACCTTCCCAGCCCCGACTGTAACCCTTCTGTACAGCATTTTTACAGTAAAAAAATACAAAAATTAATTCCTTCTTTCTTTTTAAGATGTTAGCACTATTCAATTTAATTCAGTGCTACTATTAGGGTTAATGGTAGGTTGATGACAAATTATTAATAGCTGTAAAATAACAGACTTCATGGTTTTTTTTTTTTTTGCTTTTGGTTTTTTTCAGTTGTGGGGCTTGAACTCTGGGCCTGAGCGCGTCCCTCAGCTCTTCAGCTCAAGCCTAGGGCTCTACCACTTGAGCTACAACACCACTTCCAGTTTTTGGTTGCTTATTGGAGATAAGAGTTTCACAGACTTTCCTGCCGGAGCTTGCTTTGAAACAGGATCCTCAGATCTCAGCCTCCTGAATAGCTAGGATTACAGGCATGAGTAACTAGTGGCTGGCCAGACTTTGTTTTTGAAATGATGCTATTGACTGCTTATGAGAATATTAGAATCATATTCAGTAATTTCCTGCTTCTACTGATACATTATTGGTACATAAAAATATTGATAACTTTTTCTGAAACATCTATACTGCTAAGACTATAATAATTTTAAAACATTAATGATTTGTCTAGAATATGATTAAAACATAAGCCAGGCACTAATGGCTTATGCTTGCAATCTTAACTACTCAGGAGACTTAGATCTAAGGATTGTCATGTGAAATCATCCTATGCAGAAAAGTCTGTGATAATCTTGTCCCTAATTAACCAGTAAAAAGCTGGAAGTGAAGGTATGGCTCAAGCGGTAGAGTGGTAAGCCTTGAGGGAGAAAGCCAAGTGAGTACAAGCTAGGTACTGACACACAAAAAATGTGGAAGATGTTTTCATTTTGACAGTACATACCAAGCATGCAGAATTTAGCTATCTTTAGAATATCTTTTCATATTTCATGGGATTTCAATGTTGCATTCACACTAAATAACTGGTAGGGAGAGCAATTAATATTTCCAACTGTCTGAAATTATACTTGTGAAGATTCACATCCTACCTAAGGGAGACCTCACATATCTAAAAAAAACCATACCTACTTCTACAAGGGGAATATATTTTGACCCCCAGTTCTTTTATGTTCAGAAGTTAGTTAGAAATTTCCTTTAGTAACAAAAGGGACTTGGGGCCTGTGCCATGATTTCACATCCAAGATTTTAGGAAAAAGGTACAAATCATAGCAGAAAAGTAAGTTTCTAATATGATGATACTGAGATTTTTCACTAATATTTACATAAAGAGGAAACTAAAGAGTTAAAATTTTGATGAGATCTGTTACATGTCTTCTGGGATTTAGAGGTTATCAGTATAAAATCTTTGTGATAACTCTCCCCAATGATGTATTTCTGCTTGTAGGATTTCAGAGCATACATTATTTGTCTCCAAAGAATGTTTTCCTAAAAGGTTTTATTTTCACATCTAACAGTGAGAACGCTCTAATACAGTGAGGCACATGATGTTATCTCTAATTCTGCTAACTATTGGTTATCATCTACTCTGAATTATGTATATATACTGTCAATTATATTAAAAACCTTTCAATAAATTATGCTTAGGGCCATAGATATAATGTATCTATTCTGAATGAATGTGTAGCTGTCTTTATTAGTTCTTATTGGTTTAAGGGAAAAAATGCCTTTATTTTTGCTAAAAGTGTATATGGCATGTAAAATAAGGGACTACTTCCTTGATGATAGCCATTCTGTCTACCTAAGGTTTTGTATGGAAACTAGACCAGAAACTTGAGGATTATTATAAGATATTAACTACATTATACAACTGTTCTTGTAGGTGATCTAGGAAAAAAGTTTACACCGGAGCATTTCTTTGACCTTTTATTAACAAAATTATCACATAATCTTCTCATTCTGATATTTGGGATTAGTGGTTATTACTTGGTGATCGACAAAATGAAAGAAAACATTGTTAAGGAAAAACATTTGTGTGACACTGGTTGTAGTTTTTCTTTTCCATTGGAAATAATTTCAGATTTATAAAAGAATATGGCAATTTGTTTCTCCAGAAACTCTGAAAGTATATTGTCAACCTCATCATCTGCAAATAGTTGAGTTAGTATTTCCTACCCCCAAAGAGGGGAGAGTTGTAAGTTGGGCACTTGTGCACCTATAATCCTAGCATTTCAAGAGGCTAAAATCTGAGGATCACATTTCTAGCCACCACAGGCAGGAAGAAGAGGCTCTGTGAGATTCCTATCTTTAGTCAACCACCCAAAAGCTTAAAGTGTGACTGTGGCTCAAGTGGTAGAGGTCCAGCCTTGAGCAAAAAAGCTAAGGGACAATGCTGAAACCCTGAGTATTGGCACAAAGTGGAGTGAAGGTAGGGCAGATTCCTAAACTACACAAGGCAATGATCCAAGCCACAAAACCAAAATTTTCCAGTTGTCCAAATAATGTCCTGCAGCCTCCTGTCCTCTGAAACAGGTTTAGAGTCTTTCCCTGACTTTCATGACTTGGGTTCCTTTAAAGAGTATAGTTACAGTTTAATCACTCTGTGCAATGTCTTTCTGCCTGTGGTGGCTAGAAATGTGATCCTCAGATTTTAGCCTCTTGAAATGCTAGGATTATAGGTGCACAAGTGTCCAACTTACAACTCTTCCCTCTTTGAATTTGCCTGATAGTTTCCTATGATTTCATTCTGGTTCTGCATCTTTGTAACAGGTGGCACCAAAGGGATACTACGTTCTGCTCATTACCACATAGCATGTGGCTTTGAATTGTGCCATGACTTAATCTGTTGGGACAATTACCTTTTCCTGTACCACTCCTATTGTATTCTGTAGAGAATGAGGATGTTAATATTGTATTTCGTCTCCAATTTCACTACTATTTTAGCATACATTGACTATTTGTGGCTAAATTCCTTTTCACTATTATAATTGCAAATGGTGATTTTCTAATTCTGCTGATCCTTTTTATGTGAAGTAGCATTCTCTTTTAAGAAAAATAACTTTTTTACCTTTTATTCACTAGTTCGTGGGTTTTTACTGTACTCAGTGAGTTATACTTATTATCACTTATCAACAATTTTGTTACTCACATATCTAAGTACCTGTTTGAACCCTTTGAGCTTGGCTTCTGCTAAATTTGCATTACTTTTAATAATTTTTCTTTGTAGTGCTGAGAATTGAACCTAATACGTTGTACATGCTTTTAAAGCACTCTACTGCTAAGCTACAGCCCTCAACCTTTTATACTTTTGTTGTACTATGAATTTTCATTCCTTATGTTTTTCATCATTTTCTGGCAAATCAATTGTTACAGTCTGTCTATCTATCTATCTGTCTGTCTGTCTGTCTATCTACCTATCTATCTACCTACCTACTACCTATATCTACACTTGTATATATATATATATATATATATATATATATGTATTTGTTTTTCTTTTTGACTATAAACTTCTTTTATTTATTTTATTGTAAAGATGCTGTACAGGGGTTACAGTTACATGAATAAGGTAATGAGTATTTATCGATCATTGTTACCCCTTCCCTTCCTTGTTGTTGTCCTACTACCCTTCCCTCTCCCCCCTCCCTCACTCCTCCTTACCCCCCATTTCCCTGTCCCCCTCCCCTCACCCACTCAAAGTTGTAAAGTTTATACTGTCCTGTGGGTATCCTTGTTGCAATGGGTCATTCTGTGCTTGTGTTTCAGCATTTTGATATTCCCCTTCCCCTCCCCAGATTAGACATATGTATACACAAGATGTAAGGTGCCAAAATCAAGTACAGTGACAACAGGAGGGATATACTATAGGGGAAAGAACAAACAAAAGAAACAATAACAAAAAATAAAATAAAATCACATAGTACATTTAAAACAATCACAATAAAGACAGACTTCTTGTGTCCATATCTTGGGGTTCATTTCACTTAGCATCATCTTATATGTTCATGTGTGCATGGCTTTTGAGCTTTTCAGCTCATCTGATAAGATTATCCTATATGTATACTAATTATTGCAAATAAGGGAAACCATGGTACCTAAATTCCTTTGGGACTGGGCCACTTCACTTAATATGATTTTTTCCAAGTCTGTCTTTCTTTTTTCTTTTTTTGTCGGTCATGGGGCTTGAGCTCTGGACCTGGGCACTGTCCCTTAGCTCTTTAGCTCAAAGTGAGCACTTTACCACTTGAGCCACAGCACCACTTCCTTCCAAGTCTTTCTTAAAGATCCATGTCTGCTATTTCTCAGGAGTCCTGATTCCTTTCAGTGAATAATTCCACATAATTTCAAACCAAATCTGTGATCTGTGGTTATTATCACTTCTTTCTTCAGGATATAGCAGCCAGCTGGTGAAACTAAGAAACACAGACAAACACAGATACAGACAGACAGACAGACAGACACACACACACACACACACACACACACACACACACACACACACACACACACAGATGCATCCTAGTAGTCTCTTACACATACAAGTATCTCAAATTCCATTTCTTATCCACATCACAAAGTGCATTTCAGTTTTTTAAATTTTATTTTATTGTAAAGATGTTACAAGGAGGTTACAGTTGCATGAGTAAGGTAATGAGTATATTTCTTGTCCAACATTGTTACCCCCCCCCCTTTGTTATTCACCTACTATCCCTTCCTTTCCCAACCTCCCCCAGTTCCCCACTACAAAGTTGTAAAGTTCATTTCCAACATAGTGTCTTGTGAGTATCATTATTGCAATGGGTCTTTCTGTGTCCTTGTTTCAGCATTTTGTTATTCTCCTTACCCTCCCCTAATTAGATAATTGAATATACAAGATGCCGGGTACCAAAATCAATTATCTATATTTGTAATTCATTTTTAGTTGCTAGTGGATTGGTGCCCTCTATATGCACCAATCTTCCATTCTATGGCTGTCATTGCCTCTTCTCAGGTAGCTTCTTACCAGACTTGTTCTCTGACCACCCACCAGGATGTCCTGTAATCACATCCACCCTCCTCCTCTGAGATGCCACACAGGAACATGTTTCTCATGTGACGGGCTCTGGTAACAATTCATGGATGTTCTAATACACATCCTCCTTGGTGCCTGCACTCCATTTAGGTCTCAGCCTTCAGTAATTTGCCATTGTTCCCTTCCCCCATACATATCTAACTCGCTCAAGCCTAATAAAAGTTTTTATTCTTTTTCAAAAATTTTATTATAAAGGTGATGTATAGAAGGGCTACAGTTACAGAAGTCAGGTAATGAGTACATTTCCTTTTGGACAGTGTCATCCTTTCCGTCATTTTCTCCCAGTTTTTTTCTCTACCAACCTCTCTCCCCACCAAGTTGCATAGGTGTCTAGTAGTTATTACTGCTGAATTGGTTCAGCCTTTGTCCCACCATTCCTGTGCTTCCTCTTCCCATCGCCAAATCAGATACACTTATACACAAGACAAATGGTACACAAATCAAAATCGGCAATAAAAGGGAAACTAAATGTTAACAAAGAAGGAAGAAAAAAGAAAAAATGGGAAGGAGAAAGAAAAAAATAACAAAATATGGAAAAGTAGCTGGTAGGAAGAAAACCACAAAAAGTTTTAATTTAGAGAATGCCCATCTTGTTGCAGGTGTGTGAGCATTTCCTGGTAGACATTCTTTCCCTTCATCAACCACAACATTTAACTGAAGAACAATAGCTATGTTCAGGTATATGGAGCAGAAAGAATTAAATTTCAATGATCTCCATTATAAATCTACAGACTTCTTGGAGAGGAAATACTTGTTTATAGGAGTAGGAAGAAAATTTCTAGAGCATTTTGCATTGTAAAATCATACATAGTTTGTTTCCAAATAAAAACAGTAGAGACACATAAAGATGACTGAAAAGAACAGGATTATATTTTTTATTATGTTTGGGCTTATTAGGTTGATTACTGTCATTTGACTGCTCTCTCTAGTGACTAAACTGTGAAACAGTGGAAAGATAGGGAAAATCGAAATGGACTTGCAAAGTTGTCTAGTCATACTCACCAAAAGCCTCTTCATCTCGGACTGAATAAAATTTTGCATATTTTCCATTTCAAATTCTCATGTACTTGGATCACAATCCTCATATTTTAGGCAAATATGATCAATGTTCTCACACGGTAAATATTTATGATGCTAAGCCTGTGTCAAAATGACTCTAAACAATCATATTTGGCAAGATATTACATGTAACAAGCTCAAAATTAAGTACAAATATAATTACCATGCTGAGAATTGGAAAGTTTCCAAGAATTGTTAGTTTATGCTTTTCAGAAATTACACATATACAGACACTCATGAACCACAATGACAGGCAGTAATTGAACACTTATATTTGCAAAGTATTCATGGTACAAAAAGCTGTTTTTGGGGACCACTTTTATGTACATCTAGAGAGAGGGTTATTTCCACATGCAAGTGACTGCCAGAAAATTCCTTGCCTCTAGTAGCTAAGGAAAGATGGAGTAATCAATTTCTGTGTTACAATGAAGATGCCCTACTATAGGATGATAAAGAAATAACCTTCCACGTCTATCACCAAGGTAAGGTATTACATGGTCTGCTTTGCAGTCTAGAGAGTAGGTGGTGAAGAAAAAAACACATACAGGAGACAGGGAACTAAATCATCATACATATAACAGGGTTTAGATTGTCATTTGTTTTTATGAATCTATACTTTCTTTCACATTGATAAAATCTCCACTTAATTTATTTAAATTTAATTTGTTTTCAGAGAAATTTGATACTTTATGAAACTCTTAAATTCTTTTCTTTTTCCAAAGGTGGACATTAGCACACAGTAGAAGAGAAGCTAAAGGCCTGCTTGGTATTTTGGTTTAGACTATCTATAAGTCAAAGGCTTTTTCTCCTGGTTCAAGTGTTAGATGCTTAGTGTTTATCATTGAAATGCCATGATGTTGCTACATTTCATGTTGTTGTCTGTTAAGATTTTCAGTTTACATATGGTTGGGGATGTAGTTTAGTGGTAGTGTACTTGCCTAGTATGCCCAAGGTTCCTGGGTTAAATTCTCAACAGAGTTAATGTATTTCTTTCTGGGTTTTTTTTTCTGGCTACCTGGATATAAAACTTTGAATTTATATATTATCTTTCTATCATTTCAAATTATTATCTTTTAGTAGTAATTATCTTTTACTTATTATTAAATATTAGTATCTTAATATTCTTAAAATCATATTCATTTTTATTTTCCTTTAAAACAGATGTCAACAATATCAATCTAACTAATCTAGTTTGTTTATTCTTTTCTTCCTTCATCCAAGTCATTTTGATTTGTTAATCAATTCATCAGTGATTTTGGTACCTTGATAGATATTTTAATACTTTTCTAGTAGGTCCATTTTATGGAGCTATTGTTTACTTTTTCCTTTATTTTCCCTTGTAACTCTCTCAACTGTCTTCCTCGTGTTTTTGACTTGGCTCTGTCCATTGTTGAACCTATTCAATACTACTCTGACAATTTTCAAGTTAGTTCCTTTACCCTGGGATTTACTGTTTCTCCATTCTGTTCTCTGTTGATATTATTGTGTACTCCATGCATAAGTTTCTATCCTTATTAAATATTTGCATAATTACTGAATCCCATGGCATTGATATAATTTTTGTCCAGCCCTAATATTTTATTGCCAGCAAACTTTGTATGGATTTCTCTTGACTTCTCTGTTTCCCAAAGTATATTTTGAATCCACTGTTAGAGTGTGTGTCAAAATAAGTTGATACAGCTGAGCAAATGCCCCCCTCCATTTTATTTTTAAAATGAAAGCCCTTCAGATTTTGTTCTGTAGTACAATGAAGTGAGCCGAGACATTTGCATAAAAGCTGAAGAGAAACACTGGAAATTGACAGATTTAATTAAGTTGGTTACAGATATTTTCCTCTCTGTAGCCTCACTTCGTTTGTAATTCATTTTAATGGATACATTAAAATGTAAAAAAATTACATATTAACAGGCAACATCCAGTGTTGCGATATATGTATATATTGGGCAATGTTCAATTCAGGTTAAATGTATTTATCTTTTCAATCATTTGTTGTTTCTTTGTGGTCAAAATTAGTAAGTATTCACTGACTTTCTTTTCTTTACCAGTCCCCTCCATAATCACAGACATATTCTAACTAGCATTCTTTTTATAATACTATCTTAGAATGCACATAGGAGTGAGATTACTTCATATGTGGCAAAGTATATGTGTCTACAAATTTTTCCAATTGTTCTTGGTTATCAAATTTGTTAGCACATAGTTTTTCACAATAATTTCTGTCTGAATTCTGAGCTCTCTTTCTCTCAGGATATCATTCCTTTATCTAGCCATTCCACTACTCAAGAATTTCTTATTAATACTTTAAAGTGCCAGGCACTTGATATACATTGGCATAGAATAACAAATGCTACCTTTTTAGTCTAGCTCACAGCACAAATGGACAAGAAAAATATGTGATTGTGTATATAACTATATACATTTAGACAATTTAAAAGTCTTAAGGAATTTTTAAATCTTATGGAAGAAAATGGAACTGGATAAGGAAAATGGGATACACAGATATACATATGAAAAAATTTAAGCGGGGTGCCAGTGGCTCATGCCTGTAATCCTAGCTACTCAGGAGGCTGAGATCTGAGGATCATGGTTCAAAGCCAGCCCAGGCAGGAAAGTCCGTAAAACTCTTATCTCCAATAAAAACCACCAGATAACCGGAAGTGGTGCTGTAGCTCAAGTGGTAGAGTGCTGCTCGCCTTGAGCTGAAGAGCTGAAGGACAGTGCTTAGGCCCAGAGTTCAAACCCCATGACCAACAAAAAAGAAAAAGAAAAAAAGAAAGAAAAAATATTAAGATTTAAATACCGATTAAAAATAAAATGAAATGACAGCTGAACAAATATTTGAGGGAAGTGATGGAGCAAACTGGAGATAACTGAAAAAAGTTTTTTAGGCACAAAGGTCAATCAATCAGAGCAAAGAATCTAAGGTTAATGTGAGATTGTTTCACAAACAGGAAAAGAACTATAACAGGAATAGTCAGATGATGAATTGGGGTAGAGTGTGTATGATATGTATGCAACTGAGGTAAAACAAAAGCTATGAACTACATTATGTTAGAACTTGTAGGGCTTTAAATCATAGCATTTAGTCAAAGAAGAAAGGAAATATTCCTAAGGCCATAAAAGGATATAAGCAATCTGTTAAACTAGTCCCTGAATGATCTTTGCCTCCTGGAATTGAAGTTGTATGAATTATTTTTACTCTTCTTCAACCTGCTGAATCTCTTGTGACAAATTCAATGCTTCTAATGTATTACATATGATGAGATGCCACATCTGAGATTAGTTAGAGAAAAGATCACTTTCATCAGGTATCACCTCTGATTTCTCTGCTGTGCTCTCTCTGATGCAGCAAGCAGCCATGCCTGAATTGCCCTATGGAAATATCCAACATAGGAGGAACTACAAGTAGCCTCTAGCCAAAAGCCAGTTGAAGAATTAAAAATTCTGACAATTAATTGAATATAAGAGTAGATTCTCTGCATCCTGACATGATTGGAGTCCTGAATTAAACTTTAATTGCAGCTCTGGGGGAATAGTAAAATAAAGAACACATCTAAGCTTCACCTAGATTTCTGAGGTACAAAAGCTATATATGTATGTCACTGATTACGGGGAAGATAATTTGTCTTAACATATGTTGTTCCACAAGAAAAGTGGTCCTCTAAGCTTAGCACACTTTGTTTTTATTAGTAGGTGAAGAAAAGTTAAGACCAGAGATAATTTCCAACTGTAGAAAAATATAGCTTTTATATAAGTTGAAGAGGATTTTCACTTGCTAATACCACACAGTGTACAGAAATGTAGAGAGATGGATCAGGAGATTTAGTGGCTGGACCAGAAAAGTTGACAAACAGCTTCTCCGGTCTTCAGAGAAGCCTTCTCTTAGTTTACTGTGTCTTTGCTTTTTTTTCTATTCTCTTGAGTTCTTGAAAACTTTGTAACTCATTCTAATTTTAAGGCATTGAAGTAGGTCCTATCTTTGTCAGAATGTTCATATCCATTAGCTTTTAAATTTGGCTTTTCTTTTCTTAAGGAATGAAATATTTTCTTAAGTATTTTTGTATTTTATGCAAGAAAACATATCTAATAAATATGAAATAAACATCTGTAAATCAGCCATTAAACTTATATTTGCCTTAGATGAACATTTCTAGTATTTTTTAAGCCAGTGAGCTTCCTACATCACTGATGATACAGATAGATCCCTGGCAAAGAGGACCTCATCCATAACCCACAAAATTCTCTTACAAAAATGTTCTCAGTTTTCAAATGTTTAAGGCCAGCATATCACCTCCCAAAACAAGTAAGTTTTTAAAATTTTCCCTTCACTAGTAGTGTTGACTAAGTAGGTAAGAAGCGTCAGAAACTAAGACCAACAATCTACAGAATGAGGAAATTAGAAATAACGTAAGAGAACATGTCTGTGACTCTTTGCTCATGACTTTCACAGGTCTACAACAAAGAAGAGAGATATTAATTGTGAATGAAGTGGAGAAATGTGATTTTCACATTAGATTAAGAATTTTAAATTCTCATAGAGAACTAACTTTATTGAAGATAAAGTGATTAGTGAAATTGTAATTATGTAAAATGAAAAGATGTCTTTATTTTCATTGAGAAACAAAGGATCCTTAAAATGTAAAATGCTTTATGATTGTACTCTGAGCCCTGCTCTTTAAGTACGCTTGATTTATGCATAGCTACTGAGGTAAATTATCAATAGGCACATGCAAGCAAAATCTGCATTATCATAAGATAAAATATTAAACAAGATTGCAATGTTTTACTTACTTTCTGGCAGGCCAAGAAAGTATAATTGGAAATTGCTAGATTACAGAAAAAAACATATGTACATTTAAAAGGAAAAAATAAGTATTTTTCTGTCAATAAATGGATCTTCAAAGGAAAGTAAATGCCTACTCTTGCTGAAAATATGCAACATTGCTACTTTTAAAACATCTTTCCTTTTTTTTCACCTTATCTCTGCTGGAAATTGATGGTATTTTGAGTCTTGAACTCGCCATCTCTTATGACATAAGGTCTTCCGTAAAGCTATTTGAACATGTTATTTTCCTCTTAAAGATAGAGTGTGCATTTCTACTCTTGTGGATCTAATTGGACTTCATTATATCTTTCACTGACAGAACATGGTTCCAAAACAATGCCAGTTAATCCTTTAAATCTAATGGAAACTTCTGCTTCTTGCCCTTTGGAGATGTTACTCTTAGGGCATTTTCTCTAGATACAAAAACACCCTAGATTTGTATATACTCATGTACCACCCACCTTACTTACTTATATGTTTAAACTACTTTCAGCTTCTACCTATGAGACGAAACATGCAGCCATTGTCTCTCTGGGCCTTACTTACTTCACGTAGCATAACTTTTCCACTGTATGAGATGCAATACCATTTCTTTCTAATTCTAATACCTATACGACATTTTCTTGATCCAGTCATCTACTAAGGGGCCTCAGTAGATTCAGAGGAGAATAAAAAGCAGTATATTTCCTTAGAAAGGCAAAATTAGAGTTCAACAATAAACACCAGAAAATGGTTACTTAAATGGGGTCGGGTCAGATCACAGGAAGAGGGTTAAAAAAAAGAAGTGGGGAAAATGGGAGAATGCAGTAAAAAAAATGCAAAATTAAGAAAAGTGGGGTGGGAAGGTGGCTCAGCGATAGAGTGTTTGCCTTGCATTCATCAGGCTCTGGGTTCCATTCCTCAACACCACACAAGCAGAAAAAGCTGAAAGTGGCACTGTGGCTCAAGTGGTAGAGCACTAGCCTTGAGCTAAAGAGCTGTAGGACAGGGCTCAGGCCTAGAGGTCAGGCCCCAAGACCAGCAGATAAAGTAAAATAAAATAAAATAAAAATTAAGAAATGTTAGGGAAGGGGTAGGTTGGGAGGTATGAGTGAAAATTTTGAAAAAGGTGACATTGATCAAGATGCATTATACTCATTAACTGCTTTGTTGAATGATAACTCCCTTTGTACACCTTCTTAAAGATAATAAACAAAAAACAAACAAAGAAACCCAAATCACTATACAAGCCAAATGCTTTGGAGGTTATGGGAAAATGCTTTGACTGATAACACAGGTTCAGCCTCCCATCTAGCAGCCAGTAATCAGAAACTCCATCATGCGAATGAACAATGTGTGTGTGTGTGTGTGTGTGTGTGTGTGTGTGTGTGTGTGTGTGTGTGTGTGTGTGTGTCCTAGTCTCACCTTCACCTCACTTTAGCCCTACCTGAAATCTGATTATTAAATCTAATTGCTTACTATAAGGGAGACCCCAAGTAAAAATCACCAAGTTGAACTTAATTAGATCTATGTATTTATAATAGCCAGGATATGAAATCAACCAAAACATTTATCAATGGGTATATGTATAAACAAAATATGGTGTATATAACCAATTAACTATTGTGTAGACATAAAATTACATTGAATTTTATCATTTGGGACAAAGAGTTTTTACCTAGGAGAGATTATTTTAATTGAAACAATAAAGTAAAGCACCACTTAATTTTACTTCATTTTACTCATAGCTGTGTTGAAGGTTGTGATTCAGGATTCTTCAGCAGATGGTCAGAAGGAACAGGAACATAGTCAAAGAATGGAGGGAAAAAAATATAATTTGGGCAGATTTTGATCAGTGAGCAATAATAATTGGTAAAGATCCATGGGATTAATTTCCCTCTCTTGTTCTCCACAGAGAATTATCTGATACACACAGGCTCCATATGGCCCAACCAGAGATATTTTCATGACTGAGAACCAGCTCATGAACCTCAGCTACTTTGGTAATAGGTATTTATTATCTTTTCTGTTGTGACTCAAATATTGCTTTTCCTTTGCTTCTCCATGTTTACAGTCATCAATAAAGCATTGCCACACAGGTTTTGTTTTGTTGAGAACAATCCTTTACATTTTTAGAATGCCTTTAAAAAATTTCCAGAGAAATACATAACTAGAAACATCTAAAATTTTAAAGCTGATAGAGTATTCACTTTATTCTTGCTTATAATTCGATATAATTTTATTGAAGTTTCAACTAAAGAAATCTTATTTTATTCTAATATGTCTTAGTCTTGGTTCTCAACAAAACAAAACCTGTGTGGCAATGCTTTATTGATGACTGTAAACATGGAGAAGCAAAGGAAAAGCAATATTTGAGTCACAACAGAAAAGATAATAAATACCTATTACCAAAGTAGCTGAGGTTCATGAGCTGGTTCTCAGTCATGAAAATATCTCTGGTTGGGCCATATGGAGCCTGTGTGTATCAGATAATTCTCTGTGGAGAACAAGAGAGGGAAATTAATCCCATGGATCTTTACCAATTATTATTGCTCACTGATCAAAATCTGCCCAAATTATATTTTTTTCCCTCCATTCTTTGACTATGTTCCTGTTCCTTCTGACCATCTGCTGAAGAATCCTGAATCACAACCTTCAACACAGCTATGAGTAAAATGAAGTAAAATTAAGTGGTGCTTTACTTTATTGTTTCAATTAAAATAATCTCTCCTAGGTAAAAACTCTTTGTCCCAAATGATAAAATTCAATGTAATTTTATGTCTACACAATAGTTAATTGGTTATATACACCATATTTTGTTTATACATATACCCATTGATAAATGTTTTGGTTGATTTCATATCCTGGCTATTATAAATACACTATTCATGTATTTACAGCACATGATTTTGACCAAGAACATTCAAAAATAACAAAAATATCAAAAGAAACCCTCAAAAACTCAACAACCCAATTAATAAATGGGCTAAAATCAAAGAAAAGCTTCTCAGAGGAAAAAGTAAGAATGTCCAATAGACACATGAAGAGATATTCAACATCTCTGGCCATAAAAGAAATGCAAATCAAAACTATATTTAGATTCTACCTCATCCCAGTTAGAATGGCCATTATCCAGAAAACTAACAGTAACAAATACTGGCAGGGATGTGGCCAAAAGGAAACTCTATTACAGTGTTAGTGGGAATGCAAACTTGTTCAACCACTCTGGAAAGCAGTGTGGAGGTTCCTTAAAAGACTAACCATAGAGCTACCTACCCTATGACCCAGCAATCTCAGTCTGGGCATTATATCCATCAGAACACAAACAACACCATACTAAAGTTACCAGCATAACCATGTTCATTGCAGCATTATTTACCATAGCTAAGATATGGAACCAACCCAGATGCCCCTCAGTACATGAATGGATCAAGAAAATGTGCTACACATATAAACAATGGAATTCTACTCATCTGTCAGAAAGAATGATATTGTGCCATTCATGAGGAAATGGCAAGACTTGGAAAAAATTATATTAAGCAAAGTAAGCCAGATCCAAAGAAACATAGGTTGTGTGGTTTCCCTCATTTGTGGTAACTAGGATGTGCCTATAAATCTACAAGTAAATTCACTGAATGTTTAATACACACATACACACACACACAGGGATATGGTAAATTATATAGGACTCTAGATGTTCACACACTGAGGCCAAAGGAGACTATATGCATAGCAGTATTTGACAAAGGCTCAATAACTATGTGCACATGATCATATAAAATAATATGAAATGAACTCCAAGAAAAGGAATCAAGAGATATTTTTTAGTTGCTGTTATTGCTGTTTTATTTTCCTTTTGTCTTGTTTGTTTGTATTTAGGATGGTGAGGAAATGATGGAACAAAGGGTGAACAAATACAGCAGTGATACTCACTAGACACTATGTGGAAAATAAACTACATCTTGTGGGTTGGTATGGGAGGGAAAACTGGGAGAGAGCAAGGGAAGGGGACATATGATTCAAGGATTGTATTCCTTACTTGATTCATGTAACCGTATCCCCTCTGTATATCAACTCTACAATTACAATAAAAATAAAAATAAAGAATATAACTTTGCCTTAAAATATTAGAAAAGTTTTAGTATTTTATAGAATATTCATTTGTCTATTAAAAATTATAGTTAAACCTCTAATTTCCTTTTTAATTCTTAAAAAACTAGGTAACTGAAAAAGGACAAAAGCTATCAGAAAAGTTTTCAGTATTTAAATATCCATAATGATAAGCAGATTATTAAAGACTTGAAAAGTATAATTAAGCCAAATGTCAAGTTTTATTTTATGTCAGAATAATATGACTTTTGTAATAAGAGTTCATCATGAGCTTCTTTGCTTCCAAAGATTTGGATTAATTCCTTCTGAGTAGTTTATTTGGGGATTGCGAGAATATGTGGGTTGAGTGGATCTGTATATTTGTATGTGTGTGTGTATGTGCATGATATGCCTAGTCATAAACTAAAAGTGGAATGTTAACTACATAATTTTGTGGAAAGGTCAGTAATTAAGTCATTATTTAAATAAATATAACCAATTTTTCTAAAAAAGAAATTTCACAAATGTTAGGTTTTTAAAAAGAAGTAGCCGAGTTAGAACAGCACCAGCACGCACGTGGTATTCAGATAAGGGGTAGGTTTATTCAGTAGACCTGCTGGGACCAGGCAAGGGTGGCACTCCACGTGGCTGGGAAAGAGAGAGAGCAAGAGAGCAAGAAAAGAGCAGCAAGAGCTAGAAACGAACTGAGAGAGAAAAGGGAGAGTCTGGGCCTGGGCTAGCCCTTATGTAGGGTATGGGTGGGGAAAGGTGTGGCCACATCAAATTCAGATGTGACCTCAGTGGATGCAGATGTGACCTCTTCCAGGTGTCCCAGTTGCCTAGGTAACGCAGGTACTGGGTGGAGACTTTGCTGCGAGGAGGGTGGAGTCTGCTCACCATCCAGGAGCGGACCTTACAACAAACTAAAAATTTAAATTCTCATTTATTAATTATACATCTCATACGGGTAGTGTTTCTGCGACCTTAATTTTGTGAGAATTTCCCACCCCCAAAAGCATATGGTGCTCAAAAAGAAAAGTAAGCTATGGGAAGTGGCACTGTAGCTCAAGTGGTAGAGCGCTCGCCTTAAGCTGAAGAGCTGAGGGACAGTGCCCAAGCCCAGAGTTCAAGCCCCATGACCAAAAAAAAAGAAAAAAAAAAGAAAAGTAAGCTATGGTGGTCCTACCAAATCAAAGAGGAAACATAAGTGGAAGTGATAAAGTGAATCATTTTACGTTTGTTGAAAGGCAGAGTTTTCTTTATTAGAAGTTGGGTGATGGTTGGGAAAAGTGAATTAAGCATCAATAGTATTCAGAAGAAAGACCACACATGCACGTCATTTTTTTGTGACCAGTGCTAAATTATACAATACCAATGAATACATTTTAACAATTATAATAATCATACAAATAAGTTGTCTGTAAATATATAAGCATATTCTAAGCTCTCTCTAATCTATTGGTTTGTATTTCTGCCTTTTTATTTTTGTCAAACGTTGATACTTAAATACTATGGCTTTGTAGTGTATATTACAGTAAGGTAAACTAATGCATTAATCTCTGTCCTTGTTCTCAACATTACTTTTTTTGGTGGCTAATCAGAGACAAGAGTCTCAAGGACTTTCCTGCCTGGGCTGACTTCATACCACCATCCTCAGATTTCAGCCTCATGAGTCGCATGATTACAGGTACTTGGCACCTGGTACATAGTTTTAATATCATCCCTTTTCTGTCCTACAGTTTTAAAAACTTTCCTTTTTTGATTTCTCACCCTTTGCCCCTAAGCTCAAGTGTTTATTGCTTGTTGAATATGAGGCTTGACAAAATGGAAATGCCTGATTTCAACCAACAACATAGCATAAGTATGCATAAATATATCCAAAACTTAATTGATCCTGTAGTATAAACTATAAACCACTCCAGAGAACAGAAGTTAGTGAGACTGACTAGGTCAATGCTTATCTTTCACTTATCTTTCACTGTTGTTCCACAGTGTACTCAGATGTAGTTTCACTTGACAACATCTCAGACATTTATTTTCTTATCATTAAAATTTGAAAAGAAACTGTTTCACACTTCTATTTTAAAAATCTTATATTAGTTACTTGGGAGGTTGAAATCTGAAGATCAAGTCTATGAGACTTCTATGTCCAGTTGACCAGAAAAAAGCTGGAAGTGGGACTGTGGCGCATTTTAAAATGCAATCACATTACATATATTTCTAAAATTTAAGGTTAATTATGTCAGGTCTTGAGCTGTTTTTCCCCCTGATATTGAATATGGAAACAAATTGCCTAATTTTTCTTCCTTTGCCTTTTCTTAGGCAATTTAACCATGTTAACTCTTCTATTGTCAACAGATAACAGATTGTTTCTTAAAGTGTTTCTAATAATTGTGTATAGTTTTCTAGCAGTGATTTTCACCTTGCTGGGCAGAGTCAGATGCCTCAGTTTTACATAAACTTGCCATAATGCAATCTAGGTAATGCTAGATAATTTACAGTCTGGTGAATATTCTGTAATTCTGACTTTTATGGTAGTAATTTTACTCTCTATTTTACCTGTTTGTAAAGGTATCATATAATACTTTTAATAAACTTTTTGTTCAATCAAATGTGTATTTAACAGATTGTTACTCAACTAAAAGTGATAACATAAAAATTAGAATATCTTCTTATTTATCACGCACGCTCTCTTTTGCTCCCTTTCCCCAAATTATGTTTCATAGCACAATAGATGTCAGAAATATTCTATGAAACAATACACTTCACGGTGTAAAATAATTGGGAACTAGTGGAGAAAATTCCTTTTAAGAAGACACAATGCACATTATTATATTAGAGGCTCTGAATGTTCTCACAGTAAAATAACTGCTAAATTTTCCCTAGCCAAGCATTTTAGACTAGGAGCTGTTCATTAAACTAGGAAAAATGGATTGCAACTGTGAAACTTACTTGAGGCTAACAATGTATAATATGATGTGCCGTGAACACTATAGGTGAAATGAATGCAGCTGTAGCATTTAATAACATTAACTAAACACCAGGCTGTCCTAAAAGAGCTACATCATTGAAATCATTCATAGACATCGAGGGTGGAAGTTTATTTCATTATTTGTAGCTAGTTAAGAATTAAGACTGAATTTTATTTAGTTTATTTAAGACTACAAACTCAGTGTCTCAGAAACTCTGTTATAACAAGGGAATTTATTAAAAGTTACCACTATTCATGAAGAATAAAAATGGTTTGTACCTATATACCTAAAGTAATTTTGTTGATGCAACACACTTAAGTGTGCCAGCCCTGTATGTGATACTGTACAGGGTGTGATGGAAAGAAGATGCTCATTAAATAATGATAGCCCTGCATTTGCTTGAATCCAAACAAATGCACTGTAATGTGGAAACCTGCTTAGCATTAGCCAACAAGAAAAAAGGGGGGGGTTTACTTCCATTTATCCATCCTGTTTAGTGTCATCTTGTGGATTTTCCAATAGAAGGGTTTTTGAATGGCCTACTTCTTCAATTCACTCACAGAGTAGTTTTCTTACTAAGCTTTTATGCCTATATTGAAATATCTGTCACAAGCTACTGATGAAAAGGAAGTTTCACAGTTTTGAAAGTATGTAGTCCAAATAACACAGTACAGGCTCTTTAGGGAGCTCCACTCTATGGCATTTGGGATGAAGAAGGTAACATGTCTAGCCTGGACACAGAATGGGAGGGGTAGGTTTGCTTGTTTTACATAGGCACTCCCCAGAGACTCACTCCTCAGGAGAACTATCTTCTGCTAACATTGGGCCAATGACCTAAGACTCTTCACTAGGCCCCTCCCCTCCCAGTAGGGACCAAGCGAGATACAAGGAACTTTGGAGGGATATTAAATCACATTCAAACCAATTTCAATGGTAATATTGCAATTTACTGTTGTAAAATGGACATGCAAATGTAAAATTTCATATTAATGGTACTGATATTTAATATAATATTAATACTGCTCTAATGTCTTTGTCTCTGTCTGTCTGTCTCTCTCTTTCCCTCTCTCTCCCTCTCTCATGTGTGTGCTGGTATCAGGGCTTACATACAGGTCCCCATCACCCCTGCTACCCTACACTATTTACGTGATTAAGGCTGGAATTCTACCAGTTGAGCCATACCTTCAGTTCAACATTTTACTATTTAATTGGAGATGGAGTCTCATGAATCTTTCTGCCTAAGAGTATTTTTTAAGTTACACTTTTAGAAAGTACACAGCATGGTCATTTGCCCTGGTATGTCATTCATGACCAGTGATTCAACAGAGAAACATGGGAATATTAGAACTTAACTTTAATTTAGTATTTTTTCTTTTTGGAAAAAATTAATTAGTTTTAAGACATCATGTATCTATTTTATATGCCATTGAAGATACTTTTAAGATCTATAGAAATTAAAATAAAATTTAATACTTCATATAAAGTAGTGAGAAAAATCAATTTTATGCATAATATATAAATACTTTAGAAGGAAAGAGAATACTGTTTTAAGAAAGAGAAGAAAAAAATCACTTAAAGAATAGAATAAAAATCAAAATAGCACATTAAATTCTAAGTTATTGTCATGACTGAAAGAAAGAAATCACACAGACTAGGCAATTGTTTTGTTTTTCTTTCATTGCCTGAGTGAGCATTATACTAAAGAAAATGACATTTCTAATTTCCTTTATAATGGCTTACAAGTTTTCACTCGAATGTAGCAAGGATACAAAATAAAAATCAATGAATAAAGTATTCCTGAAAAACTTCATTTCTCAATTTGGAAGTTGGCATAAATTGAGGAGAAATTCATTTCAACTACCTCCTTTACCTAAAACTTAACAGTTTTTATTAATATTATATACTGCTTGATAAGACAAAGTAATGAAAACTTAGATAGCATGTCCTTTTAATTTAATAGTGTACCTAAATGAATTTTAAAATATATCACTCATCTGAATATTAATACAAAATGTTTATTTCCCAGGTTTTAGAAACTTTGTTTAAATTTATTCATATTAATACATGCTAAAGTAACTTTTCTAGACTAGATGTAAGATTTCCTTTTGAGATTGGCCCTCAAACTCAAAATTCTCCTGCTTCTGCCTCCCAATAGACATTATGTGTGTCATTCTGAATATCTCAGAAAGGATTTTTTTACCTGTTGAGTAAAATTGTGACAGAATCAGCCAGGCTCACTTCTGTTATCCTAGCTATTCTGGAGGTTGAGATCTCAGGATCGTGTTTCAAAGACAGCATGAGCAGCAAAGTCGGTGAGACTCATCTCCAATTAACCAGCAAGAAACTGGAAGTGGTGCTTGTAGTTCAAGTGGTAGAGCACTAGCCTTGAGCTGAATTGCTCAGGGACAGCGCCCTGGCCCAGAGTTCAAGTGACAGAATCTTTTGCTGTGTGTTTTACACAACAAATAATTATTGTGTTTATTACAACTTCTGAACCTACTGGGCCAAGTCTGGAAATATGTAAAATTATTCAGAGTTTATTGTGGAGAAACATTTTATATTAGAATTTCTTGTAACTCCAAATAGAACCTACTTCAAGCAGTATTGATATCATCTTAGAACTTGAAACAAGTTTACACATACTGAAAATTAGGAAGCACCTACCTACACCCTAACTCATTATCAATCTCATCACACATTCCTCTTTAGGAGTTACTGAAAACAGTCACTCAGTTTTTCATGATAATTAACTTTACAGTCCATTCAGATATGGCTGTCATTATTGCCCTGTTCTCTTCTTTTACATTTTTTTAGATATTTTTGCTACTTTTATAGTTGCCACAGTTATATTGGCATATGAATGGAAATTCTAAATGAAGCTATTACATAAACAGAAGCATACTCTGAATTACAGATAAATAAGGAAAAGGCACAAAATTATTCTATAGTTTCTACTATTAGCTGTACCACTGCTAACTGTCTCACTAGTAGATAAATCATGCAATTTTGGAATTGGAAATAAATGTCTTTTTTAGGGACCATTTGTACAACCCAGGGCTATTTTTCCAGAAGACATGGTGCTACATTGGCAATTGACGCCTTTCTGCTCTTTGCTGTCCTCTCAGAATCTGATCAACAAAGGACTCTGTGGGTCATAATTCTCTTCAACTGTTGTACTACAAGGCAGATCTTGAGAAAGATAGTAAATGGTTTTTGTCATCACTATTTTGCACTCAGGTGTGAATCTTGATGCTTTTGGAGGCTTTCCACATCGGTCCATCAGCAAGTGATTGAAATTTTTGATGGACTCAGCCCCAAGGATTCAAACACATTTCTAGGAGAAGAAATTCTTATTCATGTGGGCCAATAAATGCTCAAGAGAGGGATTTCTCACCAGATCTGACAAAATGTGGAAAAAAATCTCAGCTCTGACAGACAGGTATTTTTCTGAACAAGGTAAGAGTCAATTACAATATGCCTTTCTTATTATCCTTTATAATCTGACTGAATAGATTACAAAAAATATTTACAGTTTCTAGACCCATGACTTTTCCTCTCTTTGTTTTGATTTTTGCTGTTTTTGTTTTTTTCCCCAGTAATGTTTTGGATTTTTTTTGTTTGAGACAAGAATATGTAGATCAGGGCTGGGAAGGTGGCTCAGTGGTAGGGTGCTTGCCTTGCATGCATGAAGCCCTGGGTTCGAATCCTCAACACCATATAAGCAGAAAAAAAAGTGTGAAGAATATGTAGATCAGTCTGACTCCAGACTCATCCTCCTCCTGCCTTGGCCCCTGAGTGCTGGGATTATAAGTTTGTACCACTACACCTAGTCCCTTCTTAGTCTTCAGTGTGCAAATGTGGACATGATTTACCCTAAGGAAGAATATAAAGATAAACAGAAACATAAATATGTAAACAAATATGTTGAAGCAAAGTTAATATATTAATACATTGAAAAATGTTTGTTTCCAAGAAGAATTGAGATATAATTCTATTCAGTATATTTGATCCAGCCTTTTTCAAAATAATTTTCATTTAAAATGGAAAACTACCTTACATCTAGCCTTATAATCTAAGATGCTTATAATTTATTGCCAATTTCCCCAGAGCCTTTTTAATTTCTCCAAACAGCTTTTAATTTCCAGGGAAGATTCCTAGATGTAAAATGCCACTTTATGAATAATTTCTGTATTCCCCTTTTGGGCAAGTTGCTGCTTATCTGGCAAGCTTTAAAAGCTATTTTCAAAAGACTTCAAAGGGACCGGTAATTAGCTTCTTTTAACTTTCAAAAACATTCTGTTTGGATTTTGTTCCACACTGAGAATATTTTATAAGGTATTTCATAGGAAGTTTTCTGTTCCTCTTTAAAAAATGGACTTGAGGCACGATGATACAATATCTAAGAATGAAAATAATTAAATCCTTTGCACACAGAGATTATATCTTTAAGAAAACAAGATAATCACAACACATGGCATGAATTTAATAATAATGCTGTTAATTATAATATGCTAGGATATTAATCACAGATGTGCAATATTAGGTATTTCTAGATAATGAGATACTTTTAAAAGAGACTATATTCTTTCTTTATACTAAAATATCTTTATTGATTTACACATCTTTAACATTTTATTTGCTTTACTGATACTGTGAAATGGCCAGTATAATATTTAGGTTTCAATTAAAATTATGTCACTCATATGACTGTTTTCCTATCACAAATCCCTAACTTCACCTGGAAGGACAATACAAAACATTACAACATTACATTCTCCCAATTCTCACAGAACAACAATGCAGAGGAAAATATTCAAGTTTATGCTACATTTGAGTAGATCAGTCAGTATGTGTCAAATACAGAAGCTTCACTGATATGGATGGGCATTTACTAATTCTATTAATTCATTAAGTAAATAAATGATTATTCATCTGAATTAATCCTGATGGAAAATACAGATAGCAATATTTATTAACATTTAAAACTTAATACTGGAATTTTTAAAGATGTTAAGATTCTTACATAAATTGGCCATTGGTGCCCATATAATTCCACAAATTTGGAAGGAACCAAAGTGATTTAAGATTATTAGGTATTCTTTAAGCCCCATGAGGACAGGACTGAACTTGGTTACATAGGCATTTAAATCACACCTATGTTATCATGACATCACCATGAATAGAACCAAAGTAGACAGTCATGTAGTTGGGAGGGTTGATAAGATGATATGACTGTCATCTTTGTGTTCATCATTCCTATAAATACTTCCTTAAAATTTTAAATAAGAGTTTTTAAATTGTGCCTTATTTCTATTTGCATATGCTTGATTGAAACAATATATGTTAAATGTTAAATAGTACTTTTAGAGCCACTAAAATTCTCCTGTGTAACACCTGGGCTGCATTAAATTCACATGTACATGATTTTGGACTGGAATCTAAGATATTGGTTCTTTCTTTTTTCTCTTTTTGGTGTCAGTCTTACAGCTCAAATTCAGGACCTGGGTGCTCTCCCTGAGCGATTTTGTTCAGGAGTAGCACTCTACCATTTGAGCCACAGCCCCACATCTGGCATTTTGGGTGGTTAATTGGAGAGGAGTGTGTCATGGAGTTCACTGTACGGACTGCCTTCAAACCATGATCCTCAGATCTCAGCCACTTGAGTAACTAGCAGGTGTCAGCCAGCAGTGCCCCCTGGCTCTTCATTTTTTTTGGGGGGGGGGGGTCCGGTCGTGGGCCTGAACTCTGGGCCTGCGCACTGTCCCCCAGCTCTTCAGCTCAAGGCTAGCACTCTACCACTTGAGCCACAGCGCCACTTCCGGCTTTTTTTTCCTGCTTATGTGGTGCTGAGGAATCAAACCCAGGGCCTCATGCATGCAAGGCAAGCACTCTACTACTGAGCTACCTTCCCAGCACCTGGCTTTTCATTTTTTTAGGACTTCAAATCATAAAATCAGCTTCCCTTGTTCTTTAGCTTGAGGCTGGAAGTCCATGATAGGATGCTGATATGCCCTCTTAGTTCTGTTTCTTTGGAGAATCCTAACTGATACACATTTTTGTATCAGGAATTGTTCTGGAGGAATAGAATTTTTAATGGTAAAATTTCCAAGCTGGTTTGGAAGATTCTAGAATTGACTCTCAAATCTGAGTATATTTATAAGCACTGAATACTAATGAATATTCCTTGTAGTAAAGAAAGAAGTGATAAAGAAGATGTGATAGCCCATGGCATGATCTGACAAGAGAGCTACTGTGTAAAATGTCTGAATTAAATACTTCTAATCTACGACTTATAAGAAACCAGACCTTTGCGATTGTGTACATTTAGCTTTCAAATACATCTTGGGACATGAATAGATACAATAAGGTTTTCTGTTTGCTCCTAAGTGAACATGAACTTAAGACTTTTCTGTGTGGCCTAGGGAAAATTCTAACTTCTGTGGCCTGAAAATGGTGAAAATGAAATGTAGAATCTCATCCTGAGACTGGTTGAGTTTCAGGACAAGATGAACCCACGAACTCAGAGTTGTTAGCTACCTCAGGACATTATAGGACAATAGGATCCTATAAATTGGAGGTGGCATTTTGTGAGAAGTCTCAAACAAAACTGGAGAAGCTGGGAGCTGGTGGCTCACACCTGTAATCCTAGCTACTCAGGAGGCTGAGATCTGAGGAGCATGGTTCAAAGTCACCCTGTGCAGGAAAGTCAGTGAGACTCTTACCTGCAAGAAACACAAGAAAACCGGAAGTGGTGTTGTAGCTCAAGTGGTAGAGTGCTAGCCTAGAAATCAAGCTAGAAATCAAGCCCCATGACCAAGTGGTAGAGTGCTAGCCTAGAAATCAAGCTAGAAATCAAGCCCCATGACCAACCAAAACAAAAACAGAAAAACAAAATACCTGGAGATAGTGAGCTCCCAAATTTGCCTCTTTTGACAATGGGAGAGATTTTTTCACTTACAAAAGTGGTCTTCCCATCCAACTCAAAATATCATCCTCATTGTCAACAGAAACAGCTTCCTTATGCAGTGACAGCAATATCCTTATCACAGCGGCACAAATCTCTGCAACTCTACTAGCATTCCAACTGCAACAATGTGATTAACCCTGTATCAGCTAAGGTAACTGTAATAGCATCCTTAGGGCTCCTGCCTGCAGAACTATGCTGTTCTGCTCAAGATTTTGTTTGCAGGGAGACTTACACCCTAGAGATTAAGCATGTTTTAAGAAGATATTTGTTGGTGCCAATTTGATAAGGGATTAATTGTATGTAGTAATTTTACTGGATTGGGAGCACCACCTAATATGTGGGTAAATATGATTTCTCAGTGTGTCTGAGGGTGTTTCTGAATAAAGATGAATAGTTCGAGAGGTGAACTCAATAACGCAGATCCCTCTCATCTATGTGGGAGATCATCATCAATCTACTGAAGGCCTGAATATAAAAAACAGTAGAGAAAGGAAGAACTCACTTCTTTCTATGCTTAACAGCTTGAATAAGGACACTCATCTTCATATCTCCTGATGTTCTTTGATGTCAAGATCATCTGGCCCTGACTGAGATTAACACCACTAAATCTTCACCCCTCACAGTGTCAATTTACTCATGAGGCTCAAGCTTGTCAATTGTAGATTATAGAACTCTAGAGCTTCCAGAATCACACAAGCCAATTACTTTTTAATACATCTTATTATTTATGTCTCAGTATACAAGATTAATTTCTAAGACACCACCTATACATGTAGATTAATGCATAGATGTTTACTGACTAGACATCCAGCTACTTTATTTTTCATTTGGTGATTCTCCGTTGGTCATTTCTCTGGGGATCCCTGCCTAACACAAGATACATGAAGCTTCAGTACTCTAGTACACTACATACATTTCTAATAAGAACAATGTACTTTATGTTTGATGTCTGGTTGGTAGATTTTCATTGTTCCTAAGATTCCTAAGTCTAGTGATATAGCTTAGTGGTAGAGTTGTTGCCTAGCATTAGTGAAGCCTTGGATTTTATCCCCAGCACCATAATCAATCAAGCAACCAGTTAAAATATCGTTTAGATAGATAAAAGAAAATAGTTACTTTCCTATGTTGCCCAAGTTTATCAAACACTAGAAACAATAGCTGCATAATAATTAGACTGTAGCCTGGTATACAAATACCTTCCACAAAATAGCTTACTGGTTGGCAATATGTCTTGGATTTTAGTTCATACTAAGACTCTCTTTCCAACTAGAAGCTACCTATATTGCATGTTCTTCTGTTTCTGATTTTATCCATTGCTTCTTTTTTTATGTACTCTTTTTTTTAGTAATTATGTATCTTTTTTATTATTATTGTGAAAATACCATATAGAGGGGTTACTAGTACATGGGCAAGATAGTGAGTACATTTCTTTTTTTTATTGTAAAGATACTATACAGAGGGTTGTAGTTACATGAGTGAGGTAATGAGTACACTTCCTCTTGAACATTGTTACCCCCTCCATTGTTTTCCCCCATCATCCCTCCCTCCCTACCTTCCCCGAGGTTCTTTTTTTTTTTATTGTGATTAAGTGATTACATAATTTCACAGTATTGTGGAATAATGATGCTCATTTAAAGTCACAAGTTCATTCTAACTTTCCTGGAGCAAATTGTCTATCACAGTCTATAACATATAACGGTGCTCACATGTTATACACCATACATGTGATAAGCAGCATTATCCATTGCTTCTTATGTGACTGATTCCAGTGAAAAATAAAATTATAATTGCTTTTCCATTGCAAGTGAAGTAAATATTCAGGTACAAGGGGAGAAAAGACAACCAAACTCTAACTTGAGGATATTACCTGTTTTCAAATTTCATTTTGCCTCTCTATCTCTTTTCAATTAGAACAATTCTATTGTCTGTTGTAAGTGCAATGATGGAAATTTAAATATGGCATAATTAAATCTTCTTACTGAAATTTTTCCCTCACAGGTACCTCACTGAATTTCTTTTTAAAGTGGCTGAGTCTAGGTTGAAAACAACATTAAAAATAATATGTGCATGATTATGTCAAAATTCACAAACACATTTCTCCAGGTTCCTCCAAATACTTAGTGTGAACTTTCATTATTGTATTGATATTTGTTTACCAAAGCTAACTTTTCCATATGAATATGACTGTTTAAGTATAAATATGTTTATGTCATCTTCCTAATGTACATGTTAGCATTATGCACACATACACCAGCACAGACACACACGTGAATGCGTGAATTAATCTTTATAAATATCCAACTGGAGACTTTTGACAACCTTGAAACCTAGGACACACCTCAGCCTTATGAGATATTGAGCACATTCTACTATTAGAATTTTGCTGTTCACCTCAGTTCATTGGTTCACCCAGCCAATGTCAAGGGTTGAAATTAACCTTTGGAAAAACATTAGCATCCACTGAACCTATTTTTAGATTTTTGGGCTCTTTTTGACTGGTTATAATTATTTGGAGGAATTGATAGTTTAGGAAATGTATCCCTTTTAAAGATATTTGAAGCCAGGTGCTGGTGGCTCATGCCTATAATCCTAGCTACTCAGGTTGCTGAGATCTAAGGATTGTAGTTCAAAGCCAGCCAGGCAGGAAAGTCCGTGAGACTCTTATCTGCAATAAACCACTCAGAAAACCAGAAGTGGTGCTGTGGCTCAAGTAGTAGAGCACTAGCCTGAAGAGCTGATGGACAGAGCCCAGACCCAGAATAAAAAAACAAAAACAAAAACAAAATCAAAAGATTTTTGAGCCCCAAGAAAGAATACTTTTAATGGATACAACTCACTTCACCTTGACATTATCACAGAGATTTTCTCACAGTAGAAGTTGTTTCATCATTACTCATGTATTATTTCTCCTTATGCTAAAATAATATGAGATAATAAAAATAGAAGTAGTATTGGCTTTTTCTGGAAAGATGATACTGAAATAAACAACACCAACAAAAATTCCAAAACCTTCCATTGAATTATCTTTTAGTTTTCTGATTGCATCATTCAAAATATTGTATCTTCTCTCCAAAGCTATGACAGAAGATTGTAAACACCATCTTTGTAATGTTCTCTTAGCTTACTTGAATACCACTGGGGATTTTCTCCAGAGCTTTGAATACCGAGAAGAAAGCTGACAGAAGAGCTTCCACAAATACTAGATGAATCAGAAGATGATTCAGAGGATGAGACAGATTGCAGCACTCTAGATTCTAGACTAATGGGGAAATAGATCATATACACAGTCTTCAAGACGTGATATGCTAGATGAGTTCTCTTAAAAAATCAAGAACAGAAACATATTTGTAAGGTTGAAAGGAATCATCTGATATTTTTGTCTAGTTTAGAATTAACTGGAATAATAGTATCAAAAATAGTTCAACAGCAATTGAGATTTTTTGACTTTCTTAAAATTTTTATTGTCCTTTTGTTTTTTGTTTTTATTATGTTGGTTCTTCAATGTTTTCTTGATATGACTTATACACGGTTGAATGCTGGTAATATGTATTGAAAAAGACATTGTAAACTCTTAAGTAAACCTCTGACTGATATTTCTGCCTTTACGAAGTAGATACTGGAATCCTCACCCACTATTTTGATCATGAATCTATCAACCAGGAAGCAAATACTGTTTACAGAAATAATAACTATGAACGCAATTAAAGATATGTTCTTATTGTAAAAGTAATAATTTATTACATAAAATTAAGTTTGACATGATATCTAAACAGTGATAAGAAAGCCCAAAATTACTGAACTAACTTCATTACTAGAAATGTTAGTATTTTACAAATATGGGGATAGTGAATCAACTATTTAAATATCTCAGTACAGAATATTAAAATGGTCACTTTTAATTTTTAAAATCTTTGAATAATACTTAGAAAACTACTTAATGGAGTATTGCAATGATTCATTCTTTTTTTTATTTTAAGTATTTTTAGAAACAGTAGCATTGGAGATAAGTGGGTAGACAAGGAATGAATTCTTGAGATATATCCAAGTATTTCTTGATGACTATTTCTTTTTGTGTGTGAATGCTTAATGACACAGGAAATAAGGATTGCTCCTAAAGATTTGTCGTGAAGGGTGAGAACCTCTGCAGACACCTCCACTGATATTTTTGTGGGAGTAGTGCTGGTGATGAAATAAAATTTAATACTGGACAATATAAACATGCAATGTCCATTAAACATTAAGTGGATAATATCAATTAGTATGTGTGTATAAGAGAAAGAAAAATCGATGGAAATAAATGTGAGGCAATTGACCAAAACAGCCTTAAAGTTCACCCAGTTTAATTTTAGACAGGTTTCTTACTTTAGACCTCTGACCTCCTTTCCTTAGAGCATTTACTTCAGAAAACATGCAATTGTAAATTGCTATTAAGATGTAAGTCTTTTTTTTAAAGCCTTTCCAGCTTTTTAACCCAGGGGTGATTTTCTCAACAATCTGGAAGCTAACCTTTGGAAATGTAATCATTCTATAAGCTAAAGACCTATATCTAAGCCCTGGAAGAGAGTGGGAATCTAATCTTAATTGATGCCAATTAGCAAACACAGAAGGCCTAATTACAGCAAATGATATATACAGACAGAAAAAATTAACTTAGTGCTCAAGATTTTCCACTGATCAACCTTCCCCATTGCTTCAATTAAATATAAGAGACTATAGTATCTTGGCCTTTCCTACAAGTACAAAAAAACTGGGAAACTGGTCATTCTGGGAACTTGTTCAAAACACAAAACTCTCAGCCCTCACTTCAGGCCTGTTAAGTCCAGAAGCTTTACTTTTTAACAAGTTCACCAAAGGGGTTGGGTGGGAAATGAAGAATGAAAAAAATGGAATGAACGTGTAACGTTGAAATGCTACTGAAATGTGAGCTGTGAAATAAATTAGATGAAAGGATGGGGTGGCACAATGACAGAGCTCTGAATATGACGTAAAACCAAGGTGTGTTGGCAAGGAGCTGTCCACAGGAATGCCTGTTACAATGCAGATGACATGAGTAAGAGGTTTTGAGAGGTCTTGAAGAGTCATAGGTGCCTTGTAGAGCCCTGGAAGAATAATAACTGTCTAGAGGATTACCTGGTACAATGGCAACGAGCTGAAAATGTTATTTGTTTTATAAAAAGTTGAAGGAGTGAGGTGTAGAAATGCTTTCAATACACTTCATTTCCTCTGGTTATGAGGCACCAAGGGAAAAGTGTTCAGGGAGGCTATGGCGCTGAGAAAGAACCAGGATTCAGGCTTGGAAAGAGTTGGCAAACATTTTCTAAAGACCAGGGGACAAATAGATTATATTAGGTGGACTGTATAAGTGTCTTGATCATGCCTACTCAACTCTGCTCTTGTAGTGGAAAAGCAGCCATCAGCATCATATAAATTAACTAATGTTTTAACAAAATATTATTTGCCAATAAGCAACAATTTACACTGACTCGTGAGTTGTAGTTTGTTGTTGTTTAATATCGGAATTAAAATATCAAAGGAAAGACAGAATGATGGTGGTGTTAAAAATTAGACCCAGGTTAACTTAACTGTGGATTTCAGAGAAGTTAGTGGAAGTCATCGAGAGCCATGGAAGATCTGTGTGAAGTTAAATGTAAAAATTGGTGTAGAACCTGAGAGTGGGATTTCTGCTGGGAGCAAGTAATGAACTGTGTGAGATATGTGTCCAACTTGAAAAGTTAGGGTTTTTAATTCAGGTTCTTGAGCTTATTAGGTAGGTGTTCTACCTTTTGAGCCACAGCCCAGCCCATTTTACTTTCATTATTTTTTAATTTTCTTGCCATTCGTTAAAAATAGGGCTGGTTTTTTTTGCCTCCAAAAGCCTGGACTGAAATGTGTGCTCAGGCTGGCCTCAAACTTCATCTTTCTAATGTCAGCCTCTAAGCCAACTAGGATTATAGGTATGAGGAACTATGTTCTGCTGAATGGCTTCTTCTTTTACTTTGTTGGTAGCATTCTTGTCAAGTAGCACTCCATTTTCATCTAAAAAAAGTTTCCCTTACCCATTGTGGGGCTGCCATATTGGAACAATTGGAAAGGGTCCTAAGAGACAACATAGACCATCTCCCCTTGTCCTCTCTGTCCTTTCCACAGATCCAAAGGACATTCCATAAAACTTCCCAGGAGCTAACTTCAGTCCTATTATATGATTCATGAGAAAGCCAACTGATAGCATGCATTAATTATTTCAAAATCTATATCTGAATGGTACAGTGTTACTATAATAGATACATGTTGGATATGTCAGTTTGTAAAAGTTAAAGCAGAAAAACCCCTTATGGGGAAGATAGAAATATTCAGCCTGGCATTCACAGTTCTCAATGCTGAATGCTTGATATAGCCCTTTTCCTTGGGAATGATTAAAAATGAATAGAGCAATACTGAGGGTGGAAACTTCACCCCTGAATACAGGGAGCTTGTTGAGAGTCTCAGTTCCCACCCCAGTCTGCCATGTTTTTACCATACCCTTGATAAATCCTAACTACTGACTTAGATCCATGGCTCTCAATCCAAATAAATTCCTTTAGAATATCTGAAATATGTGTCTGGCAACAGGTATGTTGTAGGTTTTCAGAGTCTTTGCCAGTGAGCATTCAGCATGAAGAAGAAGTAACAACAGGCTCTCAGGGCTCTTCTGTTCACTCAGTGCCTTAGGTCAATCACAAATGTCAATAAAATCTCCCTGGATTCCCATCAGTAAGTCTCCATTCTTCTCTTAGATTGATCATCTTAGCTGATCATCTCAGAAAATGGAAATATGGAACTGCACTCTGATTCATTTGCTTATTGTCGGGGTGCAGCCCCTAGCAATTAAAACCTTCTATCTCATCTTCTCAAGAGGCTATGGATGAAGTGAAACTAATAAATGGTCATACAGAGCAGCTCCCAGGTACAAAATCAATGTTCATATTCACTCTCTTTCAAGAGCTGTTTCTATTTGGTTAGAATGATTTTCAATTTCAATGTATTCTAGGGGTCAGTCAATAAGGTCTAGCCTTAAGGCAAATCATTCAGTCCTTTGTTCTCTCCTTTTGCTCTGAGGAAGAGGACCACATTAAGAAATGGAAGAATATAAATAGCTTCATTGGTATCCAGTTCCCAGACCATTGAATCTTGCACAGGCAAACAGAAGGCAAAAAGAGTAAAAGAGCTGTTGCATGTTCTTACAAAAAATAAGACAGGAACATAGGCCTGGGCAAAATAAGGTACTATTTAATAATAATGTGCACATCTATTACATAAAAATGTTGAGTTATGCCCAGAGCATGATTCTCTTTCTGCATACAATAGAAATCTTCTTTTGATTAAAACAAATTAGCGAAGTAAGGAAATGGGATATGATACTTTAATATTTATTTAATGATAGTGGTTGGAGCCATAAATATGTCTAAAACGAAGCTTATCTACATATAAATTCCATATTTTTTAGAGTTCAGCAGAACACAAAATACATATTAAAATTGCATATTATAGGTAGCAATTCTGTTACTTTAAAGCCAAATGTGTGAAAACGAAATTTTGCTCACGTAAAATGGAGCAAACAGTCAACATTTGCAATTGGGTAGTTTATACGGTTATTTGTACTGTTATTCTTTATGTAGAAATGCACTGAGCCTAGAATCCAGGAAGAACATCATAAAGAAAAGGAATGTGTATAAGGTCATTGAAGAGTGTTCACAAATAATACCTCTGAGGTAATGACTGTAGGAAACTGTGTATCTGTACTCAGTCTTCCTGTGTGTGTTACTATTGGCTGCATGCATGGGCATGAATGAAAAACTATGAAGGAATGGCCGTTTCTTTTCCATGTGTAATACTAGTTTTCTTAGCTTTCAACATGATATATTCTGAAGTTTATGATAGAATATGGAGATTATTTTCAACTTTCAAAGTTGTAGTTGATTGCATACATTTTTTGACTTTTAATTGGCTAAAAAATAGTGACTCAATTACTGGTTTTTAAATGCATTTCCCTTCTTTCATCTTCTCATTCCACATTGTTTCCAATGGCTTTGGCTATCTAAAATATCTCAGTGCGGTTCATTTATATACAGGCATTCTATAGGTAACCATTTCCTTACTGTGTTTCATCATATTCTCTCCTATTTTATAATTTCCTTGATTTGAAGAAGCAGGAAACTTTGAAATTAATTTGAAAAGACTTCAGAAATGTTTGGAAAATAATTTGGAACTGAAATATTTTATTTTCTGTTTTATTATTTTGCTATCAATGGGCCTGCCATTTTGCAAAGTATAAATCCTCCAAACAGAGACAAATTCAGTTCTGATTTAAATTTCACTGGGTTTCTAGCAATATATCTACTATCTCTAAGTTAGCTGTTACAATTATAGCATATGAACTGTTTTAATAGCTAATAGAAGCTGAAATTTAATTTGTAAGAGTATGTGAAAGTTCACTGTGTTATAAAAAATATTTTTAGTGTTCAAAAACTTGCCAATGGAATTTTTTTATCTTGAGTGTTAAAAAAAAGCTTAACTCTTTTTAGAGAAAATAGTAACATTTACTTTAGTTGTAAGACAATGAAGAAACATAAGTAATTTTGTTTGAAAGTGAGAAATACAATTTTGGCTAATTTGTGTTTAAAAAACAAACGAACTGGGCACGGGTGGCTTATGCCTACCTACTCAGGAGGCTAAGATCTAAGGATCGTAGTTCAAAGGCAGCCAGGGCAGGAAAGTCTGTAAGACTCTTATCTCCAATAAAAAACACCAGAAAACCGGAAGTGGTGCTGTTTCTCAAGTGATATAGTGCTAGCCTTTAGCAGAAGAGCTGAGGGACAGCGCTCAGGCCCAGAGTTCAAGTCCCACAACAGAAAAAAAATTACTATAAAATTCTATAAAAAATGTTCCCAACTGAAAATAAAGGCAAGTATCTGAATTATGAATTGGATTAATAAGAAGGAAAGTCTGGTATCCAGTGAAATTTCAAGTATAATAAGTACATGATTGGGTTTTAAAGCCTTTTAAGGAAAGTGTCAAAGCTTCAAGTATTTCTGTCTATGATGTCTTTCCCCCAAATGGGAAGTTAATTATTCAGAAGATTTGACTACAGGTATTTTTGCTCACAGATGTTAAATGGTATTGTTTGTATATTTTCAAGGCAAATGTTTGGAATCACAGAAGCACAGGATCAGTGGTGGAGTTCAGTTGGCCATGTTGCAAGGACAGCTTTTATGACAAGATTTTAGTACAAATATGTCACTACAGAGGCTTTCCCAATTAAAATATAAAAGTATTTAACTCCTTTCCTCCTCAGCTCTTGATCTCTCATCTGCTGAGTTTTCATCCGTGGTACCATTGGACACCTGATAGTTTTAGAACCTAGTATGCTGGCCTTCTGAAGCTCATCAAACTCCTTTAATTTGCAAACCTATTCAGCTGTCAGCCACCCTGTGACTGTCACAGTCTATGCTATGAATCACCACAAACACAAAAAAAAATAAATCAGAAGCGATCCTAGAGACAAGTGCTCAAAGATGTTTTCTGCTTTACACATAATTAGCGCTGATGATAAGTCTTCCATGCATAAACAAATGAACCTTTTTACCAGAACATACTGTCAAGTACCGAGGAAAACATTTTGGTACAATAAGCTTTAGCGATAATTATTTGCTATTTGTTAATGCATTTTAAATGGAAAACAGCAGAATTCATCCCTTCCAAGTATGCTGAAAAGGACATAATTCCTAGAGTGGAATTAAAATCAGAATTATTTCTATGATTGTTTTCATAATTAGGAGTTATGTCTTGGATGAAATCCAAATATACTGGTAGGTTTGAAAATCTCTAAATCTGTTTTTGCTTCCATAAACCATAGTTTTAATCATGGATTAAAATTAATTATGATATGTAGTATTGGCAGATATTGTATTACTTCAGACATCAGAAATTACAAGTTGACAGAAACTTCTTTTAGAACCACCCTGCTATGCAGGAACACTCTTAGATAATAATTGCAATACAATATTGTGAATGGTTCCTTACTTTATGTTCCTTGACACATAGTACAAAACTCCAAAAATATGACTAAAATGAGTAGAACAGAGGGAAACAGTGATAGCAAACATACTGGTGGTTAAGAAACTTCATATGCAAGTGGAGAAGGTGTATTTTACTGAGTAAACTTTGAGTGGAGGGTTGTTTTTCACCATAAATTTAAGAATAACATGTTGTATAAGTTTTTGACAAGGTTTTGTAACATATTGCACATAAATATCCAAAGAACTTTATATTTTTTCACATAAATATCCACCAGGCTTTGTATTTTTTCCAATGCTTCTTAAGTTGGGAATGACATAAAAAAGGAGTTTTTGCAAACACAGAGGTATTTAGAATACTTAAGACCACGTAAAGTATTTGATTTGTACTTCTGCAAATATAATTTCTTGGTGCTTTTAAATAATAACAAATTTAAGATAAATACCAAGGATATACACAAGTTAGGTAGTCAATTTTGAAACTGTTGTCTGATTTTACATACAAAGATTACCTTACCAAATTTCACATGTCATCACACATGCACACATCTGTCCGGAACAATATTTTGAAAGCAAAAAATATTGAGAGTACAGTTAGTAACAAAACATGGGAAAGAACAAAATACTTCTTTAGGAGAGAAAAAAAACATTAAGGATATCTACATCTTGTTAGAGATATTGAGTTTTCACGATTTTATGGACGACTTTTAAATTGGGTGTCTATTCTATTAAGATGTAGGCAAGTTTACACTTCCACCAACAATGCATTCGGGTTCCCTTTTGATCACATCCCCTCCAGCATCTGTTGTTGTTAGAGTTCTTGATTATAGCCATTCTAACTGGGGTGGGAGGGAATCTCAATGTTGTTTTGAATTGCATTTCTTTTATGGCTAGAGAAGTTGATCATTTCTTCATGTGTTTATTGGCCATTCTTATTTCCTCTCTTTAAGTCTTTAACCCACTTATTAATAGAGCAGTTGTTTCATTGAGGATTTGTTGTTGGAGGAGTTAATCTTTTGAGTTCTAAGTATATTTTAGATATGAGACCCTTGTCCGTTGTATGGCTAGTGAAGATCTTCCCAATCCATGGGCTTTCTATTGATCTTGCTAGCTATGTCCTTTGCCATGCAGAAGCTCTGCAGTTTCATGCAATCCCGTTTGTCCAAGCTTTCTTTGATTTGTTGTGTTTCCAGGTCTCTATTCAGAAAATTTCGGCCTGAGCCAAGGAGACCTACGGTTTCTCCTATTCCATCCTGTAATGTTTTCAGAGTGTCTGCTTTGACTTCAAGGTCTTTGATCCATTTGAATCTGATTGTGGTGCAGGATTATATATAAGAATATAGCTTTAGTTTTCCACAGGGGTTTAACCAATTTAGCCAGCACTATTGACTGAAGAGGCTGTGTTACTTCCATTCTATTTTTCTGACCCCCTTACTGAAGATTAGGTGGCTATAGTTCTGTGAATCATTTCTGGGTCTTCAGTTCTATTCCATTGATCCTCAGGTCTGTTCTTGTGCCAGTAGCAAGCTTTTTTGATTACTATGGCTTTGTAGTAGAGTTTGAAATTTAGTATTGCTATTCCTCCAGCACTGTTGTTTCTGCTAAGGATTGTTTTTTGCTATTCGGGGTATTTTATTGTTCAATATGAATTTTTGGGTTGCTTCTGCTATTTCATTGAAGAATGAGGTTGGGATATTGATAGGTATCACATTGAATTTGTATAGCATTGGGAAGTATTGCCATTTTCATGATGTTAATCCTCACAATCCAGGAGCATGGGAGGTTTTTCCACTTCCTTTGTTCTGCTTTAATTTCCTTTTTTGAAGTTTTTATCATAGAGGTCCTTCACTTCTGTAGTTAGTTAACTCCTAGGTATTTTATTTTTTGTGGGGCTATTACAAAAGGATTTGCTTTCCTGATTTCAGCTGCACTCTTTCATTATTGGCATAAAAGGAAGCCACTTATTTTTGAGGGCTAATTTTATACCCTGCTACTTTGCCAAAGTTTCGAATCAGCTCCAGTAATTTGGGAGGGGAGTCCATGGATCCTTTAAATATAAGATCATGTCATCTGCAAAGAGAGAGAGTTTTACTTTAGCTTTCCCTATTTGGATTCTCTTTATGTTTGCATTTTGTCTTATTTCTGTAAGTAGGTATTCTAATACTAAATTGAAGGAAAATGGAGAGAGTGGGCATTCTTGTCTCATTCCTGAATTTAGAGGCAATAGCTGTAGGTTTTCACCATTAAGTATGATGCTGGCTGTAGGTTTGTCAAACACAGCCTTTATTATATTGAGAATGTTCCATGGATTCCTCGTTATTTCAGAACCTTCATCATAAAGGGGTGTTGGATCTAGTCAAATGCTTTTTCTGCATCTATCGAGATAATCATGTGGTTCTTATCCTTGCTCTTGTTGATGTGATGAATTATATTAATTGATTTGCACATATTGAACCAGCTTTGCATCCCTGAAATGAATCCTGCTTGATCATAGTGTATGATTTGTTTTTTGATACATTGTTGAAGTTGATTGGCCAAAATTTTATTGAGAAGTTTTGCATCGATGTTCATCAAAGAAATGCCTGGTTTGGGGATGTGGGTTATAATGGCTTCATAGAAAGAGTTTGGTAGTAAAGTTTCACTTTCAATTTCATTGAAGAGTTGGAAGAATATTGGTGTGAGTTCTGCTTTGAAGGCCTTGTAGAATTCAGTTGTAAATCCATCCAGTCATGGGCTTTTCTTGGATGGGAGGGCTCTTATTGCTGCTTCTATTTCGATGTTAGTTAACTTGGTTTAAAAAATCTTGGCTTAGTTTGGGCATGCAAATACTTGCTAGAAATTCATCCATTTCTTCCAGATTTTAAAACTTATTAGCATGAAGGTTTGAGAAGTATTTCCTTACAATATTCTGAATCTTGGTTGTTTCTGTGGTGATGTTTCCCTTCTCATCTCTGAGTTTGTTTATTTGGGTGTGTTCTCTTCTTTTTCTGATAAGATTTGGTAAGGTCTTTCAATTTTGATAATTTTTTCGAAGAACCAACTCTTTGTTTTGTTGATTCTTTCTATGATTTTTTTGGACTCTAATTCATTTAATTCTATTTTAATTTTAATTATTTGTTACTGTCTACTTTCAGAGAGAGGAAAAGGAGGGAAGGAAAGGAGAAGAGAGATAAAGACAAAAGAAGCATGAAAAATAAAAAAATTTAAAAATGAAAGTTAAAAAATTATATAAGTATAAAGAAATAATTCCACAATTAAGGGAGTTAAGGGTGAAGTTTGTGAATTGAGTAATCGATATTTGAATTAAGTATGCACACACTGAAGGATAAGGTCTAATAATCAAAGAATGGTGCCTGAACATGCTCATATTTCAGAACCCAACCAAGGGTTGGGTAGCCAACCAAAGGCACAGGCGCCTCAGGAAAGCAATGTGCCCTAAGAACCATCTGAATCTGGGCACAGAGCAGTGAACAGAGTGTTGGCAGGAATTCTCTGCCTGGTGCTGGACAGAACCATACCTGGCAGTTGCACCGGGTTAACTTCCCAAGTTACTCTTAAGATCATTAGAGCACACTAGTCCTCAGAAACAATCAGAGGCTTCATGAAGCTTACATGAGCTCTCTATACATTGTTTATCTCCTCTGACTGAGTACCCAGCCTGTCCACAACTTTGGGGTCTAATCAATGTATTGCTCCCATGCAAGTCTTTCTGCAGGCAACAGGTCATGATGCCCAAGGGGCTAGCATGAGTGATTGTGCAAGACCTTGGTAATGTAATGTTTAGGGGCCTACACACATGCATGCTCATTGAGGGATAAAACATCTCTATGGGAGAAGGCCTTTGCCCTGATTGCTTAGCCAAGCATTTTTTTCTGCTCTCAGTGTTATCTAATTTTCAACTTCATACGTCAAAACTATCTTTCACAGTGGTTTTTCTTAAAATTTTTGACAAAAAAATTCTTAATTTTAGTAGCATCCATTTTTTCAGATACTTTGTGGGATTTCTGCTTTTAAAATTTTTGTACATTTTTAAATTTTTCCACAGAGGCTACCTTCTAAATCTTCTTACAAAGTTGCACAGTTCTACTTTTATGCTTTTACCTTTCATGCTTAGGTATATAATCCATCTGATTTTTTTTTCTTTTTTCTTTTGTCTGTCATGGGGCTTGAACTCTGGCCTTGAGCACTATCCCTCATCGCTTCAGCTTAAGGCGAGTGCTCTACCACTTGAGCTACAGCGCCACTTCCGAATCCATCTGATTTTGATATACATTTTTATCAGTGAAAAACAATAAAAATGTTGTTATATTTCAATTTTATGTGTATTATTTTATTTCCAATCTCTGTCTTCTTCCATTGATCAAAGTTATATCATTATAATTACAGCAGTATTTTAAAATTACATATATTAATTTGCATACATTATATAAGTTTGTAATAGTTATTGATACATAGATCAATCTTGTTTTTATTTCTTAGCAGTTATTTCTGACAATTTGGTTTTCATTTATTGAAGACTAGAGTAGTCTTTGAGAATCTGTTTTCTTTTATAGAGATTTTTTTGATTTATAAACAGGTCTCCAAATTTTAACAAGTGTCATAACTATCATGCTTTAATTTATTTATGTCATTTGAAACATTTACTTCTAAGGACTTTACATTTTTATTACACTTAGGGAGCTGAGACAACATTCTGAAACTGAAGAATTGACATGATATGAACAAAATTTCAAGGAAATACCCATGACTTAAAATTATAATCCATAAAAGTAAAGTAGATGTGAAACTATATTACTTTTATTGCTCTGTGAATAGGTTAGATAGGTGTTGGGCAAAGATGGAGTCAGGATAGCTATTTTTTGAACCTATTACTATAATACAGTAAAAAGATTATAGTGACTTGGCCAGGATTATAAGATGCATAGTGGTGAGAACTATGGTATTTTAGAAATATTTTAAAGGTAGTTCACAGTGGGGTATGATGATGGACTATGAATGCTCTGACTCTTGAGAGTTTCAGTTTGAGAAATGGGAAATGTGAGATTGCCATTTAAGCAAGTGGAGCAGACTTCAAAGAGTAATAAGGTTCAGAGGTCAGAACACAAGAAACTCAACTTTGAAAATGTAAATCTGATATCTCTCTTAGATGTCCAAATTGACATTTTGGATGTGAGCATAGAATTCATGGGAGTATAGGTTGAAATTGGAAGATAGTCCACTGGATTTTCCACATCCAGAAACTGGAGAAGATTACAATGTATGTTGTTGCTTAGAAGCAGCTGTGAGGAATGTCATTAAAGGAGACTTATTGCCAAGAACTATATTTAATAAAATTAGTTGAGTATGATGGTCTAAGAGCAAGATGCATGTTTTTAGCATATCTTGCTAGAGGAGATAAGAATAAATGAAACAGAGATAAGCCCTACCTTATTCAGAAGCTGAGCATGAATACATGAGAAAGCCAAGGGATATTGAGGAGTAAAGAAGATCTAAGGAAACACACACACACACTCTCTCTCACACACACACACTTATACACATACACACATACAAATGTAGCATAAAGAAACCTACCAAACACATACACACACACACACACACACACACACACACACACACACACACATACACACACACACTTATACACATAGACACATACAAAAGAATCCTACCAAATACTGTTTGAAAGAGTAGGAAGGAAAATAGGAATGGGGATAATATGAGTGGTACATTTGTTCAAGTTACATGGTATGCATGTATGGCCTTGTAATACTGAAATTCTCCTTCTATTACAAATGTATGTTAACTCAAAAAGCAAATAAATAAGGAAGTAGGGAGGAAAGGAGATTGGGTAGGACAGAGGAAAAGAAGGAAGGGAGAAAAAATAAATAAAAGAGAAACTAAAAAAAAAAAAAAAGAAACAAAGGAGGAAAAAAGCCAAACAAGATAAATAAACCTGTTAGTTTGAAGCCCAAATGGTCAAACTGAAAAGGAAGGTACTGATAGATGTACTCTATAAAAATGAGGATTGGTACATTTACTGCACAATTAATGAATATTCAATTTTAGAACCCTCACGTGTATAGGAAATCAGAACACTAAGTCAAGCAAAGTATCTAAGATGGAAAAAAAGGCCTAGGACTCATGGTAAGCCATTCATCATTCACCAACCTTCTTTTTTTTTTATTGCTGTAATTCTTAAATTTTATTGTCAAAGTGATGTACGGGGGGGTTACAGTTATGTAAGTAATGAGTACGTTTCTTGTCGAACTTGTTACTCCCTCCCTAATTTTTCTCCCACTTTCCCTTCCCCCATTCCCCCCCCCCCAGTTATACAGATCATTAGTTGTACCGATCATTTCCAAAATATTTCCTTGTGAGCATCACTGTTGCATTGGTTCCCCCTTCGTTATTGTTATTCACCTTTCCTTCCCTCATTCAGATAAATGTATATATAATACCCATGGTACCATAATCAAATACAGATTCACCAACCTTCTAATGAAAGTTGTCTTAAGAGAAGAGAGTCTAAAAATAAAAATTAAAAAAAAAAGAGAAGAGAGTCTAGTCTGTGTATGCTAAACATTATATCAAAGCTAAGACACACTCCAGTTTGGGTTTTATACCATAGGTGTAAAATGGATTACTGTCAACAGCATTTAAGAGCGTCTCTGTATAGACAAAAAGAAGGTCCAGGGCTGAGCTGTTAAAAACAATTTCTCATAGTCTCAGGATCATGCGTTCTTGTGTATTCTATGTTTATTCTAGGAATTCAACACAAGAGGACTACCAGTTTGGTCAGCCAAAGTCATCTGGGTACACACACTGTTGCATTAAACTCACACAAGTGGACAAGTGGCTGGCTTCAGGCAGTTTGGAGATCCAGCTAAGAAGTTGTTTCATGGATATGATATTTGTGTTTAGAAAGACATATTTATGAGGCTCACATAACTTCCTTGTGTAATTTTTGCCAGCTATCACAGAGTGAAAGTGGCTTCCAGTAATCTCCAAACATTATGCAAATTTTCTTTGCTTTAGTGCCATCAATGTTCAGAGCCAGAGGTTTATCATAATAAGAGTGCATCCATCACAGAATCCAGTCAGGAAAAAAAGAATTTGAAAATCACAGAGTCCAAAATAAACTGGTAGAAAAATTAACCAATCATTGTGTGTAGATTTTAAGCAGAACACTTAGGTTTTAACCAGGGACATGTTGGATAATAAAAAAAAATGATTATAAATGCATCACATTTATATCTATTCTCAAAAAATTGTGCAAAAATAGAACCTATCTGTATTTCTGAGTTTTGACAGCATGCATTTTTACTACTTCTAGCAATATCACCAATATGTATGGATAGAAAGTATGGATTGTATGTTAGCCTTCATCCTGGCAATGAAAATTGTCCCCTGTTCAAATAACCTGAAGAAGCCAGGCCCAGGTGACAATAATGTTACACTATGCATGTAGAAGACAAAGTATGTGCATAATACCTCATTTTAGAGCTCATTGCAAGTTAGCAGCAATTTGTAACTGTGTTTAAGTTTATGGAAAAGAAAATAAAAAATAATAAGGCAAATATTATCTTTCATAGAAACAACAAAGTTGTAAAAGGTTTGTAATTAATTTTGGTATACTACTTTGTTTCACTGTGAACACTACTACAACATAAGCACTACACCCTAGTTCAGTTAAATAGGATAATTTTACGTCCAAACGAAACTAAGATAGCAATCACGTGAACTTATCTAATTGTATTATGAGGATACATTATGATGTGGATGAGGTGTAAGAGAAGTAAATGTTCATTTTCAAAGTAATCTAATCACCTAAAAGTGGAATTTAAAGAAATAGCAGTGCAAGGATGTTAACTATCCAAAGGAAGAAGTACTTCTGGGTGGGAGGATTAAAATCTTGGGAAGAGGAAGTGGCGCTGTGGCTCAAGTGGTAGAGCACTCTCCTTGAGCTGAAGAGCTCAGGGATAGTGCCCAAGCCCAGAGTTCAAGCCCCACAACCGACAAAAAAAAAAAAAAAAAGAAGAAGGTCTCCATAAAATCTTGCGAAGAAAGTAGTAGGAAATAGCTACATTTTAATACAAAATTGGGAAGTTACTGCCTTTTAAAAAGATGCTTATGAGCAAGGTGCTTGTGGATCACACCTTATAATCTTAGCTACTCAGAAAGCTAAGATCTGAGGATCATAGTTTGATGCCAGCCTGGGCAGGAAGGTCCAAGAGACTCTTACCTACAATAAACTACTCAGAGAAAGCCAGAAGTGGTGTTGTGGCTCAAATGGTAGAGTGTTAGCCTTGAGCACAATGAGGCTCAGGCATAGTGCCTAGGCCCTGAGTTCAAATCTCAGGGCTGGCAGAAAAAAAATGAAAAATAATGCTTATGTATTTTTGATAAAAATAAAAATTAAGGTTCCGGGAAGATGGCAGAGGAGAAGCTGGAATCTGAACAAGCTCTCGCATAGAAAGCAGTTTTAGAGTTCCAGTGGACAGTCCTAAGACAGAGAATCACACCAAGTGTGCCATCACAGGACAGTGAGTTAGACAAGAGAGGGGAAGCCAAGGAAACACATCAGCTGCCGCTGCGGCGGCAGGATCGCAAGCGGCGACCACCGCCGCGGGGTCATACCTGAGACACAGAGAGTCCGGGACAAAGGAGCCAGACTCAGCGGACAAGCGGATTCTACTCAACACCAACAAGAACCGACAAGGAGCGAACATCTTCATCCTGCTGTTTGCAGACCAGAGACGACCCAGGATCCAAGACTCGGCATGAGTACAAGCCCGACGTCCTCACTCCTTCTCAGGGAGCAGAGGAGGGAAGGCCACCCTTCCCCCCCACCAGCACCGGTGATCTCCATCTTGGATACCGACAAAGCTCGGAGGAGCTGCTAGCTCCAGCTCAGGCCTTGGAATAAAATGAGTCATTTAGCAGGTCACAAGAACTTAACGGCGAAGTGACCTGCCAGACTCAGCTCCATCCAGGGAAAAGTCACCCAGCTCAGGCACCAGCCATTGGAGTGCCTTGCCTCACTGGGTAACCAGAGCCAGAGGCTGCCCCTCCCTCTAGCAGCCACCACAATCAATTGAAAAACAGAAACCCTGAGAATGGCTCCAGGCTGGGCACTGTGAGCTTTATCACAAAATAGCCCCAGGGAAAAGCTACTGTTTGTTGAAAGGCCTCAACTCTACCCAGAACCTAGCCTCATCACCACATCCCCCTCTTTTGTGATTCTCAAAGCAGATCACCCTCCCAGAAAATTAACCTGGGAGGGGGATCTCAAAATCTTGGGTAAAGCAGAGCATTTTTCTGCCTCTTCCAACCAACCGACTTAAGAAACCAATCAAGCCACAGGACCTCAAGCTGACCAGAGACTCCAACAAGAGACTGGTTACAGACAAAAGGGAGATACAGGATTCTTCCCACTCCTCCCCCCCCAAAAAAAAAAATCAAAAGACTTTTTTTCTTTTTTTTTTCTTTTTTTTCCTCTTCTTCTTTTCTTTATTTTGCTTGTTTTTTGTTTTTTGTTACCGTATATATATATATATATATATATATATATATATAAATTTTTTCCCTTCTAAAACTTTTATTAATCTTTAATTTTTGCCTCTTCTGAAAAAATAATTGTTTTCCAGTAACTTTTTTTTTTCTCATCTTATAATTTTTATTTTAGGAATATGTGAATGAGCGTTTTCCTTTCTTTTCTTGTCTTCTTTCTCTTTTTCTTTCTTTCTTAATTATCTTTTTGTTTTTTGTCTAGCTCTACTGAACTTCTGATCTTTTCTTCTCCCTTTCCCATCCTTAATGTTTTTCACATCTCCTCTATGTCCCTACCCTTCTCTGAACATATTCACATTCCTCTCTAAATAGACGGTCTTTTAACATCTATAATAACATTAATTTTTACATTTCTATTTTTTTTCTGGTCTCTCTTCATTCCCCTTTCCGTCTCTTCTTATTCTCTCTCTCTCTACATGCATCCTACCCAACGCATTTCCTGCATTGTGATTAGGACATAGTTAACTCTCCCTGTGCCTCCCCACACCAATCTATTCCTATTTTTTACCCACATCTCTCCCTAATCCTAATAATTTCTGGTTTTCCAAATTCTTTTCTGCAGTTCGAAGTCCTTTAACATATAGCTGCTTGATGTTGAATAGATGTAAATGTTGAACTAGATTGTATCTGTAGACTATTGACTGTACAAACGCAAACTTTGGTTGATGGTTGCCTTAAGATAGTGTTCTAGCACAAAACTGGTGCAATCTTCATCTCAAATGGGCCAAGTAAGCTGGAAAAACACAAGAAAAATGGCAAATTCGGGTATCTCAATTCCCAATCTTGATAATCAGGGATTAGGACAGATAAAGAATAATCCAGAGGAGAGTTCCCAAATAACTCTACAAACACTACTAGCAAACATGATAAATGAGAAGTTTGACAATGTACAAAGGACTCTATATGAGCGTGATAGGGAGAGAGAGGAGACATCCCAGAAGTTTATACAGGAATATCATAAGCGTGAGGAAGCTACTCAAAAACTGATACAGGATTTGCGTGAACAACTTGAGAATACTCAAAGAGAAAGGGAGGAATGGCGTGAGCAGGCAGAGAACATTCAAAGAGAACTGCAGGAATCCCACGAACGGGAAGAAAGAGAACTGCAGGAATCCCACAGACGGGAGGAAGCTAATCAAAGAGTAATTCAGGAATTGAGAGACCAGGTAGAGAATACACAAAGATCACTAAAGGCATTCATGGAATCCATTAACAAAGAGCTGAAGGAAGTCAGGGAGACCACAAAGGGAATGCTGAATGGAACCCAACAGAAGGAATGGGTGTCCAAAGAAACCATAGCCAATCAACTAAGTGATTTGAGAACAAACACTGAAAACCAAATTAAGGAAGTAAAGAAATTCATACAAGACCTAAAACAGAGCTTCAACAAAGAACTTGAAGCCATCAAAGCTGACCAATTAGAAGGAAAAGAGATAAAAAACAAAGTAGAGAGTCTTGACAGCAGGTTAGACCATGCAGAAGATCGAATCTCAGGGATTGAAGACAGCCTAGATATTATAGAGAAAGAACATACAACCATCCAAGACAAGTTCAAGAAATATGATGGGTCTATCCAACACCTGGAAGACACCATCAGAAGGCCTAATCTAAGGATAATGGGTGTAGAGGAGCACCTAGAAACAGAAGTTAATGGTCTAGGAAATTTGTTTAACAGGATCCTAGCAGAGAACTTCCCAAACATACAAAAAGATAGGCCTATTCAGATACAAGAAGCTTTTAGAACCCCAAATAGACCAGACCAGAATAGGACATCCCACCCTCACATTATAATCCACACAGGATCAACCCAGACCAAGGAAAAGATCCTTAAAGCTGTCAAGGAGAAAAGGGTAATCACCTATAAAGGGAAACCAATTAGAATCACCTCAGATTTCTCAGCAGAGACAATCAAAGCAAGAAGAGCCTGGAATGATGTATGTCATGCCCTAAAAACAAACAACTATCAACCAAGAATACTGTACCCAGCTAAACTCTCCTTCATAACTGAAGGCCAAATAAAAACCTTCCATAGCAAAGAAAAATTGAAACAATACATCTCCACCAAACCAGCCCTACAAAAGATTCTTAAAGATGTCCTACACATAGAAAACCAACAAGACCGCAACAAAGGTCAAGAAACTGCACCCAAACTGAGAATTCAAGAACCTTAGGAAGAACCCAGTTTTCGCAGCCCCCAAGAAGGTGGATAACATGGCAGGAACTCCCAAATACCTCTCAGTCCTATCTCTTAAAATTAAAGCACTGAACTCTTCAATTAAGTGACATAGACTGTCTAGTTGGATTAAAAAACAAGACCCTTCTATCTGCTGCCTGCAGGAGTCACATCTTGCCCGTAAAAAAAAAACACATTTTCAATGTAAAAGGCTGGAACAAAATCTACCAAGCAAACAGCCCCCATAAACAGGCGGGAGTTGCAATCCTAATATCAGATAAAATAGACTTCAAACTAAAATTCGTGAGAAGAGATAAAGAAGGTCGCTACATACTAATTAAAGGATCTCTCCTTCAGGAGGATATTACAATTCTAAATATCTATTCACCAAACAATGGAGCACCCAAATTTATCAAAGAAACACTACTTTCCCTCAAATCCCATATAGATCCAAAAACATTAATTGTTGGGGATTTTAACACACCACTCTCCCCACTAGATAGATCAACTCGGCAAAAACTCAACAGAGAAACCGCAGATCTAAACAGCTGCATAGATCAACTAGACTTAACAGACATTTACCGAACATTTCACCCAGCAGCATCAGAATACACGTTCTTCTCAGCAGCACATGGAACGTTTTCTAAAATAGACCACATTTTAGGCCACAAAGCAAACTTGTCTAAATTCAGAAACATTGAAGTTATACCTTGCATTCTCTCTGACCACAAGGGAATAAAATTAGAACTCAACACCAAAAGCCACCAAAGAAAGTCCGGTATCACATGGAGGCTGAACAACACACTGCTGAATCATGAGTGGGTCATGGAAGAGATTAGAAAGGAAATTCAAATGTTCATGCTATTCAACAAAAATGAACACACAAATTACCAGCTCCTCTGGAACACAGCAAAGGCAGTACTCAGAGGCAAGTTTATAGCTCTGAGTTCCTACATCAACAAATTGGAGAGATCTGAAACTAACAATTTAATGACACATCTAAACCTCCTTGAAAAAGAGCAGCAAAATAAACCCCAATCCAGTAGATGGAAAGAAATAATAAAAATTAAATCAGAATTAAATGAATTAGAATCCAAAAAACTATAGAAAGAATCAACAAAACAAAGAGTTGGTTCTTCGAAAAACTTAACAAAATTGACAGACCCTTAGAAAACCTTATCAGAAAAAGGAGAGAACACACCCAAATTAATAAACTCATAGATGAGAATGGAAACATCACCACGGAAACAAGAAGATTCAGAACATTATAAGGGAATACTTCTCAAAACTTTATGCTAATAAGTTTGAGAACTTGACAGAAATGGACCTTTTCCTAGCAAATATTGACATGCCAAAACTAAACCAAGATGAGTTAAACCAGCTTAACAGGCCCATATCAAGCATTGAAATAGAAACAGCAATAAGAGACCTCCCAGCTAAGAAAAGTCCAGGACCAGATGGTTTTACAGCGGAATTTTACAAGGCCTTCAAAGCAGAGCTCACACCAATACTCCTCCAACTCTTCAATGAAATTGAAAGAGAAAGCTCACTACCCAACACATTCTATGAAGTCATCATAACCCTCATCCCAAAACCAGGCAGGGACTCATCAAAGAAAGAGAACTATAGACCCATTTCTTTGATGAACATTGATGCAAAACTTCTCAACAAAATTTTGGCCAATCGACTTCAACAATTCATCCAAAAAATCATACACCATGATCAAACAGGATTCATTTCAGGGATGCAAAGCTGGTTCAATATACGCAAATCAATTAATATTATTCATCACATCAACAGGAGCAAGAATAAGAACCACATGGTTATCTCAATAGATGCAGAAAACGCATTTGACAAGATCCAACACCCCTTTATGATGAAGGTTTTGCAAAAATTAGGAATCCATGGATCATTCCTCAATACAATAAAGGCTGTATATGACAAACCTACAGCCAGCATTATACTCAATGGTGAAAAACTAAAGCCATTTCCTCTTAACTCAGGAACAAGACAAGGATGCCTACTCTCTCCACTTCTCTTCAATCTAGTATTAGAATGCCTAGCTACAGCAATAAGACAAGATGCAGACATAAAGGGGATCCAAATAGGGAAAGAAGAAATAAAACTCTCCCTCTTTGCAGATGACATGATCTTGTATTTAAAGAATACCATAGATAGACTCCACTCCCAAATTACTCAAGCTGATTCAAAACTTTGGCAAAGTAGCAGGTTATAAAATTAACCCCCCAAAATCAATGGCTTTTCTCTATGCCAACAATGAGAAAAGTGTGGCTGAAATTAGGAAAGCAACTCCATTTGTAATAGCCCCACAAAAAATAAAATACCTAGGAATTAACTTAACCAAAGAAGTGAAGGACCTCTATGATGAAAACTTTAAAATCTTGAAAAAGGAAATCAACACAGAACTTAAAAAATGGCAAAACCTCCCATGCTCCTGGATTGGCAAGATTAACATCGTGAAAATGGCAATACTTCCCACGCTATCTACAAATTCAACGCGATACCTATCAAAATTCCACCCTCATTCTTCAAGGAAATTGAAGAGGCAATCCAAAAATTTATATGGAACAATAAAAGACCCCGAATAGCAAAAACGCTCCTCAACCGAAAGAACACTGCTGGAGGAATATCAATACCAAATTTCAAACTCTACTATAAAGCCATAGTAATCAAAACAGCTTGGTATTGGCATAAGAACAGACCTCAGGACCAATGGAATAGAATTGAAAACCCAGAAATGAACCTACAGACCTATAGCCATCTAATCTTCGATAAGGAAGCTAAAACAATAGAATGGAAGAAAGACAGCCTCTTCAGTAAATGGTGCTGGCAAAATTGGTTAACTACACGTAGAAAACTAAAGCTAGATCCTATATATCACCCTGCACCAGAATCAACTCCAAATGGATCAAAGACCTTGAACTCAAAGCAGACACTCTGAAAACATTACAGGATGGAATAGGAGAAACCCTAGGTCTCCTTGGCTCAGGCTGAAATTTTCTGAATAGAGACCCGGAAACACAACAAATCAAAGAAAGGTTGGACAAATGGGATTGCATAAGGTTGCAGAGCTTCTGCAGGGCAAATGACATAGCTAGCAAGATCAATAGAAAGCCCATGGATTGGGAGAAGATCTTTACTAGCCATACAACGGACAAGGGTCTCATATCTAAAATATACTTGGAACTCAAAAAATTAAACCACCCAACAACAAATCCTCAAAGAACAACTGCCCAATAAATAAGTGGGCGAAAGACTTAAAGAGAAGCTTCTCTGAAGAAGGAAGAAGGATGGCCAATAGACACATGAAGAAATGTTCAACATCCCTAGCCATAAAAGAAATGCAAATCAAAACAACATTGAGTATCACCTCATTCCAGTTAGAACAGCAAACATCAAGAACTCTAACAACAACAGATGCTGGAGGGGATGTGGACAGAAAGGAACCTTACTTCATTGTTGGTGGGAATGTAAACTTGTTCAACCACTTTGGAAAGCAGTATGGAGGTTCCTCAAAAGACTTCACATAGAACTCCCCTATGATCCAGCAATCCCACTTTGGGGCATTTACCCAAATGTTTACAAACAAGACCACACTAAAGCTACCAGCACAACTATGTTTCTTGCAGCATTATTTACCATAGCTAAGATATGGAACCAACCCAGATGCCCCTCAGTAGATGAATGGATCAAGAAAATGTGGTATATATACACAATGGAATTCTATGCCTTCATCAGAAAGAATGACATTTCCCCATTTGTTAGGAAATGGAAAGGTTTGGAAAAAATTATATTAAGTGAAATAAGCCAGGCCCAAAGAAGCATAGGTCCCATGGTTTCCCTTATTTGCAATATCTAGTATAGGTATGAGTCAAGCGGAAAAGGTCAGATAATGTGATGTTAGGAAAATGAACCCTTAAATATGTATTTTAATGTTTTCGTTTCTTTCATGCATGTGTTTCTAACGCATTTATAAGGTTATTTCTTTGTTGCTTTGTATGTCCCTCCCCCACATTGTAACCCCCGCTTTCACTATATTTGATGTCAGTATAACATGTGGAGGAGACGGGGACAAACAAGTCGTTTAAGGATTCAGGTGGACCTGTTGCAATAATCATGCTTTTCCAGAGCATTACTAGAAGTGATTCCATTTTGATTTTACAATGTATAGTATTACTAGTAGTATACTGTTGAGATAGAAACATCATTAATTGGAATTAATTGTTTCTCTAGGAAATAAAAACCCTAAATCATGGCAAACAAAATGAAAATTGAGATAGAAAAAGCTGTTTAAATATCATTGCGTAAAGCCAATCATTAAAGTAGGATTTAAATATTTATGAGATCGAAGGATTTTTTTACTGTCTTGAAAACAAAATTGTTTATTCTTTGTAGGATTTTTCAACCTGGTAGGAAACATTATAAACTAATTGAGAAAAATAACTTCCAACATCAAGTAAAACAGAATATTGTACCAGCTTAAGTTTTACTTTATTAGGTAAAGTAAAATAAAAGATTAAAAATTCATACACTGAGCTTTCTGAGCGTAGACACCATGCGCTATCCAGATTTTGTTATGGAAAAAAATATTGATTATATTCTTGCATCTACATTTCTCAAAGAAAGTGTCAGAGGAAAAGAGGCTGCCTCACAGGCAAGGTTGGAAGCTCGGTTTCATTTTATTTCTTATCTTAATAGCAGGGAACTGCTACATGCTGAAAATATATGCTTTAGGAAGATTGAACTTGCTAGCTTTTGCAGAGCTGTTCATCTTTTTGTAAAGGACAGTTATCAACTAAGCAAAAATGAGGGAAAAATATTTGGCTGGGCTTATGCTATTATAAATCTACAACTACCTAGCTGGAAATATCCAAACATGCAAACATAGAGCTTAAGAATTAAGTGCAAAGTGCTAGAGTTCTGGTATTAGGATTATCCTTTCTAAGACTATGCCAAGTTTTTTGTGACTTTCTGCTTTTGGTATAAAGACCCTTGTGGAATCAACCATTCTTAAGTGTGGGTTGGACTTAGTCACTTGTCCTATATAATATTACATGGCAAAATTGATTGTGAAGACTTTGGCTTCTGTCTTGGCACTTTTCCTTAGTTTTTCTTGGAGTGTTCACATTGAGAATAGCTGGCTGCCATGTTTTGAGGCAAGTCTGGGGAGACTCCCATTTCCGTGAGCTTGGAAGAAAGCATTCTAACTCCTGCCAGAGCCTCATGTGTGAGTTTGTGAAGAGTCCCTTCTGCACTCAGTCAGTTATTGCAATCCAAGCCAAACCATTACCAGACACCCAGCCAAACCATTACCAGAGTCCTAACTCATTAAAAATATAAGATAATGATCATCATGTTTTCAACTAACAAGTTTTGGGAGAAATTGTTACAGAATAATAAGTGACTAGAGTATACTCTGTAATTTGAACTCTGGCTTTGCTCAATACCTGCCTTTCCACAGCCTTCAGATACTTTTCTAGGCCTCAGATTCAGACCTCTGAACACTTGCTAACCAAAACAGACCATACTTATATTGGCCTTGTCTGTCTCCAATGAGTTGACATTAGAATTGATATTGGAGTCCAAGTCCCAGGTCAAGAGTAAGTTTTGGTAGTAAGAAGACAGGATTTAAGTCCCAGAGATGTTCCTGCCTCTTGTTTCCCTTTTTCCTTGGTTGGAACTTCCTTAATTTCAAAACAAATGACAGCCCAGACCACGTGACATTCATGTAAGTCTGACCTCGGACCAGCTCTGCTCTCTGTATTATTCCTGTATTACTCCTGACTTTTTTGCTTTCTTGACTGCTACTGATCTCTCGGTGGACTCAGTATGTGCACTATTTGTAAAACACAGTTTTAATAACCCTGTGTTGTGGTAACATTTTATGATTTTTTCAGTTATCAGTTCGTCAGAAAAACATTTCCAGGTCTACCAATATTTCTTTCCTTTTTCCTCCACATTTTTCATTTATCAGCAATTCCCTTGCTACATTTTAGTCCAATCTTTATCACAATAAGATAGACCATGCATATTTTACAAAGGCAATAATTTATTAAAGTTTTCATATGTGAGACATTGTGCAGAGAAAACAAAATGTCTAGCAATTAGGATAAAGTATACTTTCCCAATAAAAGTGAATTCACATCTCCAAGAATTTATTTCATAAAAGCACCTTTTATTTCACCCCATATACAAACTGTACTTAGCACAACCAGCCCTGACAGCACCAACTAAAATTTGTGCTCTAAAGAAAGAGTATTTTTAAAAAATGAATATTTTTATCTATATATATTGGATGTGAAATTGATATAAACTGTTATCTTTATAAAGAACACCAGGACCTTTTGAAAACAAAATATTTTCTTCTCAATTTAACTAATAATGAAAGGCTGATTTTATAATCCTTGAAGAATAATAGACTCAACACTGTGAACACAATAGATTGAATGACAAGGCAGTGGGATAGATTGGCAATATAATGTAATATATCAGGATGATTTTGTGATAAAATATCATGCATAGTTAGATTCATACTTGTCAAGCTTCCTTTTTGGCAGTACTAGGGTTTGAACTCATGGCTTTCATATCTGCTTGAGCCATACTAGTCAAACTTCTAAGGAAGTCACTCATTCATAAACGGACTTACACAGTAAAAGGTTTATTTGTTTAGAGAAATATCTTTACTCAAGAGATTATCTCATTTTGGGGATGTTGTATCTAAGTATGATAAAATCATAACCTGTATTGATAAATTCTCTTCTAGAGACACAGGTAAAGCATGGAGAAATACTTCACAAGTATGGAACAAGATTGCTATACATGTACAGTGTAAAGAATCAATGATTTGTGCAATGTTACTTAAGTATCTATAGACTCTACTATATGTGCCTCTTACCAATAGTATCAGTTACAGAAAAACAACAAATTCTTGTGCAAAATTTCTAAACCCAAGGACTCTCTCTCTCTCTCTCTCTCTCTCTCTCTCTCTCTCTCTCTCTCTCTCTCTGTATATATATATATATATATTATATATATATATATATATATAAATTTGGGGGGGCGTCCGGTGATGGGGCTTGAACTCTGGGTCTGGTGCTGTCCCTCAGCTCTTCAGCTCAAGGCTAGCACTCTAAAACCTGAGCCACAGCGCCACTTCCGGTTTTTTTCTGCTTATGTGGTGCTGAGAAATTGAACCCAGGGCCTTATACATGCAAGGCAAGTGCTCTACCACTGAGCCACCTTCCCAGCCTGACAAAAAAATATGTTATGGTAAAACAATCCCTATGAAAGTACCAGTGACATTCTAGAAAAATAGTTCTAAAATTTTATGGAACTACAAAAGAAAGAATTCACCAAAGACATCCTGCTGAATTAAAAAAAAGCAAGGGGTATTTCATTACCTTACTTAGATATAAACAAATCTGTAGTAATCATACAGTAATATGGCAATAGAAGAAAACAGACACATACACCAATCCAATAGCATAAAGAGACTAGAAATACACCTAGACTTCTACAGTCAGTGGACTTTGATAAAGGTATTAAGATTGTGCCTCAGAGAAATGATACTATTCCCAAAACTTGGGCTGAGGTAAATGGATAGCCACATTCAGGAGAATGAAGTGAAAGTCCTCTCACCAGTTACATAATTCAACACAGAATGGACAGAAAATTTAAATATAAGATATAAACTATAAAACTTGGAGCGGAGAACAAAAGGGAAGCATTCAAAGACATTTAAATAGCAAAGATTTTTTTGGACAAGATTTCCAAAAATATGGAAAGTATATTAAGCAAAATTAAACAAATAGGATTACATAAAACTAAAAACCAAAAACAAATCATTTAAATAGGAATACAGGTGGATTCATTGCAACAATGAGATGTACAAGTCTTTATGTGGAAAAATGAACTTTACAATTTTGGTGGGGGGGGGCGGGGGGGAGGGTGTGGGGAGAAGGAAAGTGAGGAGGACTGAGTGGGAGAGGGGAGGATGGGAAGGGATGGGAAGGGGAAACAAAGGAGGAGGCTACAATGCTTGATAAGAAATGTACTCATTGTCTTGCCCATTTAATTGTAACCCCTCTGTACAGTATTTTCACACACAAAAAAACTAAAAACCTCCTGCACCTAGTTTCATCTTGGAGCAAAATATTTTCAAATTATACAACTGATAAGAGGTTACTATTTAGAAAACTTCATAGCAAAAAATTCAATAATGGACAATCTACCTACATAGACATTTCTCAAAAGAAGACATGAAAATGGCAAATGGGTCCATAACAAAAATGTTCAACATTACAAATCCTCAGGGGAATGCAAGTCAAATTCACAGTATGATCTCATCTCATCCAAATAAGAATGCCTAATACCAAAAGAGCTAGAGACAATAAGGGTTGGTGAAGATACAGATAAAAACAAAGTGGAGTGTACTATGTAAATTATTTCAGCCATGATGGAAGACAGTATGGAGTATCCTCAGAATATTAAATATAGGCATAGCAATGCCACTCCTGTGTAGCCATCCAAGGGAAAGGAATTCAGTTTATCAATATGACCTCTAATGTCCTAGGTTCATATCAGTACTACTCACAAAAGCTAAACAATGAAGCAATTAGTGTCCATGAACTATTGAATAGATAGAAAAATCCTGGTACATATACAGTATAAAATATTATTTGTCCTTAGAAATGCTATAATTTTCAGCATCATAGATGGAACCAAAGATCATAATATTCAGTGAAATATAAGTTCAGTTACCCTAAGATAAATAAATAAGATAAATGTATGAAGATATAAAGCAGTAGAGAGGGATGGAGCAATCTTGAGCAATGGATCCTGACTTACAGTTAACTAGTAACACGTAGCTCAGGCATACTGTGTACAATATGAGGACAGTAGAAAATAATATAGTGTTTGTGGTAAAAATCTAGGAGTTTGAAAGTTATCATATAATAAAATAGCAAATATTTGAAAAGAAAACCTGTCACTTAATATATATATTATGCAATTCATACAAGTGTCAAATATTACATAGGACTCCACTAATGTATACAACTTTCATGCTTTTATGTGTCAATTGAAACAAGCAGTTACAAAGTAAAAACAATCAAAATAAACCATGAGTAAGGACAGAATGATTAGTTAAGTAAGAGAACTCTGACTTCAAGACATACAATCTAGCACAGGATATCTGGTTACCTGACCAAGTAAAGGTGGGGGATGGTGTAAACAGTACATACTATGTCAATTCTATAGCATAGAGAAGTTAGTAAATGCAGTGGGTATTGATTCTGGGAAAAGTCTAATAATTGGGCAAGCTGATTATTGAGCTTAAAATATCCAAACCTTTCAATCTAACACATTTTTATTGGATCTTTACCAGAAGAATCTAAAGTCCTTGAAAGAACCTGGCTCTAATTAAATACATCCAAATACAGCTGCAGATCTTTCCACTGGGCCTTGATGTTGAAAGGGAATATTCAATTGAAGGTAACTTTCAGTTCACCTTCTGAAATCAGAACACAAAGAAAATGAGCTTTTCTCTAATGTTTAGTGAGTTCTCTGTCTGCCTCATGGACACTAAAGGTTGTAGAAAAGTATCAGTCATACATGATTTATTGTTAATGAATCTGAGTAATCTCAAAAATTTAGGATAATTTTATGGATGTCATAGAGGAAGTACATATGTAAATCCGCAAAATCATTTTACTGCATTTTCCTCAATACATCAAGAAGATGTGAGTAGGCTTATCTTCATTATGTCCTGAATGGAACCCTAGTCAGCCATGCTCAGGGATCCAGAGCTATTAGTGTGAGGTTGGTTGTGCAGCTACAGTTTTCTCGAGTAAGAGAGGGGGAGGTGAAAGAGGACAGATACATCTACTAAGTTTTTATTACTGTTCCTTTATATTGCTGTTTCCTTTATCTCTGTATCAAGTCCTTTTTCTACTTGTCTGTTGTTTTCACATGTCTAAATGGAGGTTGTGTATTGCTGAAAATGTCACAGGCTATTAAAATTAATGATGTTAAATTTAGTCACTTAGTTAACATATGTACCAAATTTATCCATTGTAAAGTTACTAAGTAAAAGAATATAGTTATTTGTTGTTTTTTTTCTGGAACCTAAGCTTGACCTCAGGGCTAGGCTATTTTCTCTGCTTTCTTGCTTGCTTAATCCTGATGATTTAGCACTTGAGCCAGGGCTCCAACTCAGTTTTTTGTTGGTTAATTGGAGATAGGGTCTCTAGATCTTTTCTGACTGGGCTGACTTTGAACTTTGATTCTATAATCCCAGTCCCCTGAGTAGTAAGGATTGCAGACATGTGATATTGTCACTTTGGAGGAAGTTACTCTGATACCATACAAATACCTTATAAGGTATCTTTACCCAAAAGATTGTCCAGTAACACAACTAATTATTTCTGTGTTATTCCAATGGAAATTTCCTGTTTTATATATTTCTTTTTATCTATTAACTGAATTTATTGTGTAAAAAAGAGCTGTCTTTTCTCTTACATTCTTATTAATTCAATAATTCATATATATATTAGTTGAACACAGATATTTATATCAATCTGTACATGTGTAATCTGGTACATATTTATTACATTTTTTATTTCATTGCTGAAGTTGTTCTAGATTGGTCCTGGGTACTCATTCAGTCTCCCAAGACTGCTTAAATGCCACTTTTTCTTTGGGAACATTTTCTCAGTTTTTGAAAACAAAATCAGCTTCTGATTTTCCCATTCCTTAACCTGGAAATATTTAGAGCATGTTATCTTAACATTATGATCAATGTGTTCATTATTGGCTATTGTCATTTTTTAAAATTTTTTAAAAAATTTATTGTGAAAATACTGTACAGAGGGGTTACAATTACATGGGCAAGATAACGAGTACATTTCTTATCAAGCATTGTAGCCTTCTCCTTTGTTTCCCCTTCCCATCCCTTTCCATCCTTCCCCCCTGGACCCCCCACCCAATCCTCCCCGCCCCCCACCACCAAAGTTGTAAAGTTCGTTTTCGACATAACGACTTGTATTTCTCATTGTTGCAATGGGTCCACCTGTATCCCTATTTAAACGACTTGTTTTTCCCCTTCCCCTCCACAAATTATACCAACATCAAATACAGTGAAAGCAGGGGTTATACTGTGGGGGAGGGACATACAAAGCAACAAAGAAATAATCTTATAAATGCATTAGAAACAATCGCATGAAAGAAAAAAAAACATTTGAATACATATCTTAGGGTTCATTTTCCTAACATCACCTTATCTGACCTTTTCTGCTTGACTCAGACATATACTAGACATTGCAAATAAGGGAAACCATGGGACCTATGTTTCTTTGGGCCTGGCTTACTTCATTTAATGGCTATCGTCATTTTAAGGACTTCTAAATAAACCAAGCTTCCATTACACATAAGTACGACATATTTATGCATCTTTCTCTAAATATTGCTTTATGTGGCAAATTTTATGAATCCTTGACACTTTATTTACAATCCAACAAGCACAGATTTCACTTTAGCCTTTTCATTTAAGTATTATATATTTTTCTAATATTGTAAAAAGCTCTTATATGTGCTATGAATCTATTTGTTCAACCTAATAATGTACATTGATTTTAATTTTTCCTAATGCACATGCATTTGAAAAACAACTTTGAAACTATAGTGTAGTATTTGTTAATTGCTCCATCATAGTCCATATATACTGCTGAAACTTAGTTCTGACGAATGCTAACTTATAAAAGATTAGACACTTACTTTCTCATGGTTCTGGAGGATAGGAAATCTAGGCTCAAAGATGGCACTGGCCTCTTCTGAGGGCATTCTTGTTGCATCCTACTGAGGGTAAGAACTACATATTTTACATGGTAGAAATCAGAAAGGTGAAGCAGCCATGAGGGTCTGAATGTATGACATCATTACAATATTATCAATCATCTTCCAGAACTCATATCTCCTAAGACTGCAACCAGATTTCAGCATGATTTCCACAGGACACATAGCAGTTCTATTTGGTATTTAGTTTTAAAGTAGTCTTTCTAAATACCATTTTTCAAGACAACTGAAGCTAATGTTATTTTTCTTGAAATATGCTATCTTTCTTGAAGCATGTTTATGCTATTAATCTTTTGGGAACATTTAGTCTATATGTTATAGCTGGTAATAGGTTTGGGATTTCCCCTCACATGCTCAGTATTGGTTTATTTACCTTATATACAGTAAAGTTAACCCTCTGCTGTTTATACTATTATGGATTTAAACAGATGTAGACATAAATCAGTCCACATAGAGATAATATAAAATGCATCCATAACATCCAAGCTCCCTTATCATTACTCATCTGTCTTGGTACTGACATCTACTGACCATTTTCATATTCCTGTGGTTTTTATATTGTCCCCAATATTATATAAATAGAGACATATAATGCATATTCAAATGATTCCCAATAAGGGACAATTTTATTCTCAGGGGACATTTGCAATGTTGGAGCCCTTTGTTAATTGCTAAGACTGGAAAAGAGATGCTCTTGGCTCTCCAATGGTAAATGTTACAGGTACTAAAATTTTTATAGTGCACAGAATAACTATTATCAACAAAGAATTTATGTTCCAATATGTCACCCTTGTCCAGGTTGAGAAACCTTCATGGAAACTTATGGATTAGCTTCTTTCACTTCTGAGAATGCGATAAAGGTTTATCTAAGCTTTGAGTTAATAACTTTACAATCAATAGTTTGTGCCTTCTTATTTGATTAGATTGTAACATGAACCATGTTTCACATAAGTCATTTATTCTTTTACATAGGAAGAATATCTTTACTCTTGTCAGATTTGGGCTATCAAGAAATCGGTTACAGGGCTGGGAAGGTGGCTCAGTGGTAGAGCACTTGCCTTGCATGCTTGAAGCTCTGGGTTCGTTTCCTAAGCACCACATAAAGCAGAAGAAAAAAAAAAGCCAGAAGTGGTGCTGTTGCTCAAGTGGTAGAGTGCTAGCCTTGAGCTGAAGAGCTAAGGGACAGCGCCCAGGCCCAGAGTTTAGGCCCCACGACCGGACCCCCACCCCAACAAAAAAAAAGAAATGTTATAGCCATTTGAATGTAGGTTTTTCTTTGAATGCCATCTCCACTTATTTTTGTATGAAATATGATTTTTCTCATCTTTCGTTTTTGTCTTATGCTTATATTCTCATGATGCTGCCTTTAGTGTAAAAATGTATTATTTTGGTTAAAAAATATGGATAATGATTTTGTTGCTGTACCTAAATACTATTGGCCAAACAAACCAAACTTACACAGATTTTCTCATGTTTTCTCTGATTTATTTTCTTGTTTTTTTTTATATTTACATTTGGTTTGTAATACATTTTTAGTCAACTTTATAAAATCTGAGATATGGGTCAAAGTTTATTTTTATGCATATGGACATCCAGTTGTTTAGCCTCAATTATGGAAAAGTCAAGCTTCTTTATTGTTCAATAAAACCAATTTAGGACACAGTGGCCATCACTGTAATCACTCATGAAGTATATGTAGGAAGATTCTGGATTGAGGCCACCAAGACACCTTGTCTGAAAAACAAAATAAATTTAAAAAGTTACAAAAGGTATGACTTAAGTGGTACTATATTTACCTACTGAGGGAGAAGCCCTGAGCTTAACCCTAAGTATTGCCAAACAAAGAAATAATTGTGTTTGTACATCTTTATTTTTGGATTTTGTTCTTTGCTATCAATCTGTGTCTGTCCTTTAGCATATTATCCAATTAATACACATGTTTCTAATATTTAAACCAAGTAACAAACGAATAAAGTTTAAATTATAAAAATTTACATAGGACATATGCTCAAAATGCTACCATCATCTAACAAATTAATCATACCATATAACACTAACTCACAGGGTTATGCACCGTTCTTTTCTCCAAATATTTTTTCTGATACACCTTTTCTGAAAAAGAACATGGTGAGTTTATACTTAAGATGAGTGGTATATACCTCTGAGAAGTTGACATCCAAACATTCAATCTAACAAAAAAGTGTTATAGGAAGGAGTATTAACCAATTAAAATCTTAGTATGCAACATATCTAGAGTTTGTAAAGGAGACAAAGAACGTGATTGGCTTATAGAGTACGGGAGAGAAAGTTAGAGATGGAAAATGTTCTGATAATGTGGGGTCTTGCAATCCAAGAGAATATTTTGGTTTTCATTGAAATAGAAAACTATAAAAGTTTTTGAAATGCAGTGATAACTTATAGATTCAAAGGGTCACCCTGAGAAAGGGCTCATACATCCTGGGTTTGCCCAATCTGTTTTGCCTCTATTTTTCTAGTTTAACTATTAATCATGTCTCTTTTTCACTCTAAAGTTGTCTGAGTTTAGATGATAAATTAGGTGGCCACTCTAACTCTTCCTATTGTGTTGTGAATTGATTTTAAGAAGAAAGGATTTAATTCAGATCTCCAGCACTTAAGCAGAAGGTAAAGGAATGAACTCAAAATTACAAGATAGAAACTTCTCTTTGTATGCCAACTTAGTTTTAAAACAGAAAATACCACGTGTCAGAAACCTCATTATTCCCAGAGAGCATGAGATAAATAATTATCTTAAATTTTATGCCAAAAAGTTATAAATGAAGCAAAGTTTAGATATGAAATCAGAAAATATGTTTATACATAAATATTTTTAGATATCTTATGCATAAACTACTCTCAATTCTAGTTATAATCATGAAAGTTTCCATCCAATTAAGAGAACACTTGCTTAACAAATTTGGCAGTTAAACTATAATGATCAGCTAGGCAATGAGCTCTGAAAGTTAAGGTTGAATCTTTTGTGTCTTCACATTCATATTATTACTAGCAGTTTTTGACAGAAAGCAATTTTAGACTTAGAGTAAGCAGAGATGTGTTAGCAATATAATGGATGGTAAGGCCAATACCTATATGGCTGATTTTTCCCTTCCTCTCTCACCCCCCCTCCCTTCGCAAATGATATTTGAGATATATACAGGCTAATATTCAGTATACTTACTTATTTCACATTTTACAAGAGAATAGATTGGAAGAAATATTTTTGTTTAAGATACATTTTTAGAAAAGACTTTAAAGCTCTTCTAAGGGATTTTAGCTTTGTCACACAATCCTTCTCTAAAAATGTCTTGTGCTAATATATATCTAAGAGATTTAGTCTTCTCTGATTTTGATTTAATCCTTTAAAAACTATTTGCAGTAGAATTATGTCAACTCTAGAAAAGATGTTGGTAAAGGTGAGCTCAGTTCTTTAATAAAATATAAATTTTACTTAGTCCTATAAAATTTTCAACCATTATATTTTCATATTTCATATACTTTTTAACCATTCTTTATTTTACAAAACTATGCATTGATTTAAATTATTAGTAGTTAAGTCAAAATTGGGACTTCATTGAGAATATCAGTATTTGTTAACACTAAATAGTAAGAAATACATAGTTTAATTCCTAAAATTTTCTTAATTGATATCTACAATGGGATATAGATTAAGCACTGATGCTAGGCTGTAGTCTCAGAAATTTTATTCTAGTATTAGGAAAGTGTACAATCCTTAGACTTTTATTTTCTTGCCTATTTAATATCAAATTATTTCACAAGCTTTACATTTAAAGTAAGTTGTCTAAGATAAAGAATAATGTATTTCAGAGAATATTCTCCATTGTAATTTGGGTTATCTACATTTCTCTGAGGAGATTACAAAAACTCTTCTCCTTCATACCTGTCACAAATAATGTCACTAATAATAGGCAAACTTAAAAGTCCAGTAAGAGAGTTGTTTGTCTGAAAACCTTCCCCCTTTTCAAGTATCTTATCCAGAAAATAGGTTTAAATTTATTAAGCAATGCATACTTTTGTCATTCAGAAACTTATATGGACTCTTAGGTATTTCTTTGCTCTGAGGTATCATTTTTATTAATAATATAGGTAGACAGTTATAACTTTCTACTCAGTTGAAATATTTCACAAGCTTCCCATAACATTCATTAAATGTATTTGCTTTTTTGCAAGCTTTAAATCTGTTAGGTAACCTTAAATTGTATATCCTGAGTGAATTCAGTTTCTTAAAATATGTCATGTGTCCTTCATACCTACCAAAAGGAAAAAGAAAAACAAACAAAATGTCTAAAGTAATAAAAATACTTGTAATTACTACCCACACAAATTAACAGAAGCTAACACCCCATATTCAAGAGATATTTCTTCTTCAAAGGGAAATATTTCCTTTAATCATGCAAAAGAATTGTTTTGGCAGTTGGTTACCCATTTGTCATGCTGGAGGGGAAAACAAATAAGGTGAATACAGAACTGAGAAAAAAAAGCAGAAAAGAAATTTTACACACAAATGAACTTCGAGGTGACCTTTAGGTGAAGTTGGCATATCAAACTCTAATTTATAAAGCAGAAAGAGAACAAGCATAGTTAAGAATCTTTATTTGATAACAGTGGCTCTTTCAAAGACATTTTCTTTTTCTTTAACTAGATTTCTAAGTGGATGCGATCAATTCACTTACACCATCAATATACTCGTTGTTTCAGTAAATCGTTGCACTGTGTTATTTCAGACTCAATGTTCATTTTTTAAAAAAATTAGCTTGCTCTTGCATGTTGCTCTTTTCCTTCCACACAGCCATGGTCAGGTGTGAGGCAACACTTTGGAAATTTCCTGTAGCAGCTAACAAAAAGCATCCTTTTTTCAGCAATTTAACAAATACCTGGCACGTAGATTTTGCAGTTGAACTAACACATAAAACCTATTTTTTATTGACAAAGTTTTTTTTTTAGGCAGGTCTATAATGCAGTATGGGAGTGGTAGTATAGTCCCATACTGAAAGACAATTATCATTCTAGATAAATCCTCTTGGTAGAAATATACCAAAAATGATTTTTTTTTGGTAAACCCTTTAAGGAATTATAGAGTCAAATCTCTTGTTCCCAGCGTATTGAAGATTCTTGAAGCTCAAAATAGGGCTCAAAATCATACTTTTAATTTGTTTTTAACATTCTGGGCAAATTAAACTTTACATTTAAGAGTCTCTCCTTTGAGAAACAAAAAAAAAACAAAGATAGCTTTACCCTCTTAATTTTGTTCAGATGACTATCTTAAAAATGTGCAAGTCATTTAACATGGTATCTGACACACACAAAAACATTAAATATTATAACTACTTTTCCTACCATTCTCATTATTATCTTACATTCATATTAACCTAGGATACAACTGTCTGGAATCTTAGAGGTTAACCACTTTCTCCAAGAGTGAGTTCTTCTCTTCAGAACTTTTCCTATCAAAGACAAGTCTTATACAAGGTGTGATATTTAAGCAATTTATTCTGACTAATGTTATTGCAAGATGGATAGCAGTAGCAGGCCCAAGGCATGTAACAGGTCAAGTCAGAATGAAGATGATCTGGTGAGTAGCTCTCTGAGGAGCATGCTGAGATTGGGGGATTCATTCTGCTTTCTTAAACCGAAATTCAGTCTGGGTTAGTCACCAGGTAGTTTTTTCCCCCAACAGTGAGTTTAAGACATTTTTTTAAAGAGTACACTTTTTTTTAAGAGTACACTTGAAGGTTCATGAAAGGTCTATCTATATTGAGATACGCTTGTTGCCTGAAAATTCCTGGGGTAGAGTTGTAAATTCCCAGATCACATTTCATCACATTATCAAGTGATATACACTGTGGCGTCCTGTAAGATGCTTAGTTGGACTCTAAGTCTAGCATTATTTTTAGAGCATCTCCCTCTCTCTTTCCCTTCCCCCCTCTCTCTCATATATATATATATATATATATAATATGTGTATATATATATATATGTGTATGTATATGTATATTTGTTCAAGGGTTTGAACTCAGGGTCTCCTGCTTGCTCGGTTGGTTTGCGCTGCTGGTGCCCTAACTGGTGCCTTGCCTCTAACTAACTTTTTTTTTTTGTGGATCTATTTTTTTAATTGTGAAAAAACTGTACAGAGGGGTTACAATTACATGGGCAAGATAATGAGTACATTTCTTATCAAGCATTGTAGCCTCCTTTGTTTTCCCTTCCCATCCCTTCCAAGCTTCCCCCACAAGCCAATCCTTCCCCCACCCACCCACCAAAGTTGTAAAGTTCGTTTTCGACATGACAACTTGTACTTCTCATTGTTGCAATGGGTCAACTTTTTTGCACGAAAACCAAAGTATGCTAGCTTTACTCAAGGCCATTAACAGTTAACTTCCGTATGACCTAGAAATTACAATTATCTCACATAATTTTGTACCTTAATGAATATTATCAATAATAAAGGAATATACATTCATAAGTGGAAAGAATTATAGGCATCTGTGATAAAATAGCAAGAAAGTGAACATTTGTAAAATGTTCTTTTCATGTCCTTTCATGACAGAATAGGTCATTAAAATGTTTGAAGCTGTAATACCCACATTTTCTCAAATTTGATGAAGAAGGGGAGAAAGCAAAAGAAGAGAAATACAACTAGCACTTAGCTAAATGAAAAGATGTTCAGCATTAGTCACTATAAAATAAAAATGATATTGTAATAGAGACATTAGAATGACTTTTAACGTTTTTGTGCTAGTATTGGGGATTGAACTTAGAGCCTGGGCAAAAATCTGAGCCCATCTGTAATAACCATGGGGTGAACCACCTCAGACAGCATACAAACCAGGAAACATTTTGGTAGCCACTTAAGAGACTCTGGCCCATCTAAGATGCTGCTAATTTTATTTTTCTTGCTTGCTTTTTTTGTTTTGTCAGTCATAGGGCTTGAACTCTGGGCCTGGGCACTGTCCCTGAGCTCTTGAGCTCAAGCACTCTACCGCCTGAGCCACGGCGCAACTTCCATTTTTTCTGAGTGGTTTATTGGAGATAAGAGTCTCACAGACTTTCCTGTCTGGGCTGGCTTTGAACCCTGAACCTCAGATCTCAGCCTTCTTAGTAGCTAGGATTACAGGTATGAGCTACTGGTGTCCAGCTACTAATTTCTTTAACCACAGAAAAATATGAGCTAATTTGTTGTGTAAAGACTAAAGAGCTAGTACAGATTTTGGTAGCAAAATTAGTTATCACACAAAAACTTACAGCATGTAAATTGCTTTGGGATAGAGCAGTGGACTTGAAGATCATGCAGGCAAACAAAATCTTGAATTTTTTCATCAAACAAAACCATTGCCTCACTGAAAAGAACATTTTAAGTGTTGTAATGATGTAATAGAAAATCTGTTGAAGGCTTCACAATGTTTAAATATTAAATACATATCCATAGACAATGTACCAAAATCCAGTTGACTGGAAAGCTAATTTAATATTCATGCTACAGAACGAATAATCAAGGGCAAATTAAAGGCCTTGAGTTTGTCATTGGTACTATCTGGGTATATGAAAAAATAGTATAGCATTATTACACCTAATAAAACTGAGTTGAATGTTAGAAAAGAAGAAAAAAAAGATGTTCATCCTAGTAGAGTTTATTTCAAATAAAAGAAGTTAATTGCAAAATAAATATTTCATGTTGAAATTTTTACATTAATGCAGATAAATGTATTAATTAAAAACCAAATTCACATAATTTAACATTGTCACATTTATTTGGGAGCTCAATGTCACCATTGCTTTTAGCCTTATTTAGAACAAGAAATGTTACAGAATCCATTTCTTGAACTATGATTTGAGGAAAAATTAATCCTCTTGAATAAATTTTAATTATTACATAAAATTTAAGTGAAATGATATTCATGTGAACTTATGCCATTTTTAGTTCTAATGATGCAGGAATGAGAGGTCACTGAGGTTGACTTGCAAATAATAACAGAACCATACCACACAGGGAATAATTGTGGAAAGGCAAGGGTCAAGTCTCTATAAATTAAAGTACACTTACAATTTTTATCAACTAAACTAGAATTAGAGTCAAGACCATTCACAAAGCCTATTAATGTGGAAGAAAAATAGCCTTGTTCTTGGCCTTTATTGATGGTATCATATTCATAATCACCTAGAAGATGAATATTCTACATACTGAAATTCAGTATCAAAGTCAATTTGGAGACGATTTCAGAGAGATTATTTAGCAATCTTAAAGAATAAAAATGCATAGGGCCAGTACCTTTTCCTTTTATTAAAATTATCTTTAAGTAGTTGGAAAAAGGAGATGTCATTTAACAACAATACACAATACACCTTGATCAATGTGATCCTCTTCGATATTGTCACTCATTTGTCCCTTATCCACACCTTCTCTCACTCTTCTTAATTTTGTAGCATAGATTTTGAATTATTTACTTCATTCTCCTCCTTTTCTCATCTTCATTTGTCTATCTTTTTACCCTTGACCCCAACCCACTTGCATTCTTTTTAAAAAATAATTTATTATTATAAAGGTGATGTACAGACAGCTACCATTTCATAAGTCTGGTAATTCGCACATTTCTTTTTGGGCAGTATCACCCCTTCCTTCCCTCTCTTCTAAGTGTTCCCTTCCATATCGTCCATTTTCAACATAGAGTCTAGTGAGTAACACTGCTGCATTTCTTCACTCTTTGTCCCTCTATTTCTTTTTTTTTTAATTTTAATTTTTTTTATTTTTTATCTTCTTTTTTTTTAAATTTTATTTTATTTTATTTGAGAACATACTGTACAGAGGGGCTACAATTACATGGGCAGGATAATGCATACATTTCTTACCAAGCATTGCAGCCTCCTCCTTTGTTTACCCTTCACCTCCCTTCCCAGCCTCCCCCCTCCCCCCCACCCAATCATACCCCCGTCCCCCCCACACACCGACATTGTAAAGCTGGTTTTGACATGACATTTTGTACTTCTCATTGTGTCCCTCCATTTCTATACCACAGATTGGTCTCTGAAAGGCAGATAGGCAAACAAAACAGAAAGAAATTGGGATTAGTTTTTAATTTTTAATTTTTTAAAATTTAATTTGTTAAAGTGATGTACAGAGATTTTACAGTTACGTACATACGGTAGTGAGTACATTTCTTGTCTTGGAATTTATTTTGATTAATATTATTTATATGATCAGAAGCACAGAGGCATTTTTGTTCTTCCTCTGAGTATGCTTTTTTTAGTTTTTGGTCTCACTGTGTGTTAATGCCTACAGTCCTCTGTAATTTATCATATCTTGACACATGTTAGATTTATCTTCCACATATGAGAGAAATCATGTGCTGTTTATCTTTCTGAGCTTGGCTTACCTCACTTATCATGATTTGTTCTAGGTCTATCCATTCCCTGCAAATGACAATATTATTCTTTCTAATGGCTATCTAAAATTTCTATTGTGTATAAGTACTATACTCTTTGGATCTCACTCATCTATTGTAGGGCATCTGGGCTGTTTCCAATACTTAGCTCTAGTAAACAGTGCAGCAATGGTCAAGCATATCCTGGCTTGTGATGTTCTGGGTAGATGCTCAGGAGTGGTGTGGTTAAGGGGAGAAATATGTTTGTTTGTTTTTGAGGAACATCCAGGTTGCTGTCCAGAGTGGTTGTACTAGTTTATATTCCTACCAACAGTGCAAAAGGGTTTCTTTTCCCACTCTCCGCCAGCATTTGTTGTTTGAATTATAATGTCAGACAATATAACTGGGGTTAGATGGAATTTAAAGGTTGTTCTGATTTACATTTCCTTTATGGCCAGGGATGATGAGCATTTCCTAGTGTGTTTCTTTGCCATTCTTACCTCTTCTTCTGAGAAGTCTCTCCTTCTTAGCTCCTTTGCCCCTTTAGTGATTGGTTTAATTAGGTTTGGCAGGAGTGAATTTCTTGAGGTTCTTGATATTTTGGACATTAGGCCTTTGATGGATAAATTGCTGATAAAGATGGTCTTTCAGTCTGTTGGTTGTCTTTCTAGCTTAGTAACTATGTCTATTGCTGTTCCAAAACTTATTTTGATGTAATCCCATTTGTCAAGTCCCTCTATTATCTACTCTGCCCCTGAGAATCTTTTCAAAAAAAGTGTCTTGCTATCCCAGTTGTATTATTAATGAGAAACTGTCTTGTGCATTGTAGACCAAAGAGCAGTATCTCACCTTCCTCCAAGTTGTAAAAATCCAAATGTCTCTAGATGTTGTGTGATGTAGCCTGAAGTGAAGTTATCTGCCCTTTTCTCTTAAAAAAACATTGTTGAGACTTTTAAAAAGGGAGACATTGGAAAGCATGTGTGTGTGTCTGCTTTTGCAAAGATAAAGCACAAGGTCACTGACCCTTTCATAACTGAATGCTGTAGAGTTCATTAGGGCTGAATTTGATATTTTCCTCTTGTACTCTTTTTGCTGTGAGGATTGGCAGCTTCATGCCAAGAATTTTCTGAGTCTGAATATCTGGAATATTTCAGTGAATAAACTTTGAGAAACTGGATTTAATTGAGTCATGATTTGGACCAAAAATATGGGGAAAATGTATGATTAGAAAAAATATAAAGTGCTACTGTTATTTTTTTCCTCATAGTCTGATTTACTCCTTATATCCTTGGAAGTGATTAGAATTATTCCCAAGGTAAGCCAAAACACATCATGCTTTTCCAATTGACTGTACTTGACAGGAAAAGTTTTTATGGAAGAAAATCGGTTTTGTCTTGTGACTAGCAAGCAATACTCTCATCATGTGATCAGGACTGCCAGCACTCCTTTTCCTTGCTGCTCTTCTGTCAGTGTCAGATTCCAGTCAATAATGACACATTCTCATTGATCCTCTCTGAGCCTCAGAATCCTCATCAGAGCTTCCTAGGAAATGAGTGCACAGTCTACCTACACAAAGAAAATCTTTGTATTTTATGTCCAAAAGATAAATATACAACTAAAATGTGTACTGTTCTATAAAACTAGAAACTTAAACCTTTATGAGTCTCAAAACATCCTTATGATACAGAAACAGATTATATATTAGTTATAACTGAATTTAAGAGAGATTTCTGACATTCTTGTGACTAGCAAAGTGCCAAGATAGATCAAATAATTTTACTCTGTACATTTACTTCCCCAATCCCCACCAGAATAAGATACAATGGAAAACAAAATTAGTGATATATTTTGTATATTTCCTTTATAGTATTAAACAGAATACTTTTTATCTGAAACCATCCCATGGGGAAGGACTCTTTGTTAATTGAGTATAAATTTTGTCATATTACAAGCATTTAAATAATTTCCATGATTCAAAAATACAGATTCTTTCTGTTTTAACTAAAGAAGCAAGTTGAATATTCATTTTGATTTTGATTTAAAACCACATAGCTCTTACCTCAAGATTCATATGTGTGTGTGTGTGTGTGTGTGTGTGTGCGCGCGCGTGCCCACACGCCTAAAGAACTTGAGTTGGGTAGGATTATTGGGGTCTATGTAAATGTGGTTCAATGGAAGTAAACAATGAACATACACATTTGGGTTACACTAATGTCTCAAGGACAAAGAATAGACAGGATTCTGAGTATAACATGTTGTCTTCTACACATTACTGTATCATGTGGCACAGCTCTGTTAGATTTATGCCTTCAGCCCACAGTGACTATTAACAAAAACTAAAAGATATAACATTTTTTAAATTTTTTGTACCTTTTGTACTGTAAAAATAATGTACAGAGGGGTTACAGTTCCATGAGCAAGGTAATGAGTACATTTCCTATCGAGCATTGTTGCCTCCTCCTTTGTTTTTCCCCTACCATCCCTTCTCACCCACCAACACAACTAAACTCCCTCCCCCCGACCCTCCCGCCCAAAGTTGTAAAGTTCTTTTTCAACATAGTGTCTTATACATCTAATTGTTACAATGGGTCAACCTGTATCCCTATTTAATCATTTTGTTTTTTCCTTTCCCTCCCCAAATTAGAGAAGTGTATATACAAGGTCACAGACATCAAATACAGTGAAAACAGGGATTATACCATAGGGGAGGAGCATACAAAAAAACAAAAAAATCACATGGTACATTATAAAAATGGTAGAAACAATAGCAAGAAAGAAAAAAAAATATTTGTGTCCCTTTCTTTGGTATTTCACTTAACATCATCTTATATGGTCATATGTACATAGCTTTGTGACATTTTCTGCTTGTCTTACACATGTACTAGTTATTGCAAATAAGGCAAACCTTATTTGGGCCTGGTTTACTTCACTTAATATAATTTTTTCCAAGTCTTTCCATTTCATAGAGTTCCCCTATGACCCAGCAATCCCACTTTTGTGCATTTACCCAAACAATCACAAACAAGGCCATACTAGGACTACCAGCACAGCTTTGTTTATCACAGCATTATTTAACATAGCTAAGATATGGAAGCAACCCAGATAACCCTCAGTAGATAGATAAATGGATCAAGAAAATGTGATACACACACAAACACACACACACACACACACACACACACACACACACACACACACACACACATAATGGAATTCTATGCCTCCATCAGAAGGAATGACAGAGATAAGAAATTTTAAAATTAACATTACCATGACATTAAAATCAATTCAATTCAAGAAAGCTCTACCTTGGACCCCAAGGATGGGGTAAAAGTACTCTCCTAATCAAAGAAAAGACTTGGTGCTTTGGCCCTGTTGGATACCAGGGGACATGGTAGTATTGCATTAGACCTGTGCAATTGTTAAGTGGATCTCTGCATGCAGTACTAGCCTTTAGCACTTAATAACTTCAGTGACAGGAGATATCACTCTCTGTCCATGCAGAAAGGGTTGGGTTGTGGAGATACTTTGAGAACAGAATCCAGGATCTGGAATAACAAATAGAAATGCCAAAGCTGTGTTCGTGTGTAAGTCCAGAAGGAAAAGTACAGAAGAAAAAAGCTACATTTTGTTGATGTAGATTTGGAAAACTAGGATGGAATGAGCTGAACTCATTTTTCTTTTTATGTTAACATGAGATACCTAAGAAAACACATGTATCAAATTTTATGACACTAGGGAATTTGCCAAAGACAATTAAAAGAAATCATGTATAAATAAATGAAACAAAAAAGGGTGTTCATACCTGTAGTCTTAGCTTCACAGGAGGATGAGACCTGGATAATCATAGCTTGAAACCAGCCCTGGAAGAAAAGTCTGCAAGACAAACAATCAGCAAAATGAAGAGATGGTTTTAATGAAAAAGCACTGGCTATGAACAAGAAAGCCAAGAGAGTGAGTGTGAAACCCTACATTCAAGCCACAGTCCTGTCAAAAAAGTAAGTAAAGTTCTTAGTTTCATTTTAACTCATGGATTCCAAAATGGCCCCTCTGGGGATACATACTTTCTAAACTATCAGGCTCAATGTATATATTTTTGATAGATTTCCTTTTCTTAACTCACATGATCAATTGTCCTCTGATGGGAAGATGAAATGTCAGGGACAAAGGCTGAGAAGAGAAAAAGTATGGCATGTTCTAGGAAGAAAAGAGAGGTTATCTTGGCTCAGAGTCACAAAAAGGTAACAGCTGAGATGGAAAAGTCAGGGAAAGGTCATAGTAGAATTTTAAGTCTGTAAGAAGTATATAGTTTTGAATGTGGTGGGGAAGCATCAAACAGAAGCATGTGTGACTGTATTTACTCTTTTGGGTGGCTATTGGATTGAGGATGTTTTGTGTAATGTTTCAGTAAAAATTTAAAAAAGTCGGTAGAATCTAACACTGATGACAGTATAATACACAGTCATTTTTTTTTCTTATGGACACAGTTGCATTTTCTCACGTTAAAGATTTAATAACAATATTATTACTAACTTGGTAGTATCTCAATACTACCAAAATCAATTAATTATAGTCATAATTTCTTACTCCATTACCAGTCTCATGTATAACTGGATAATAATGCAATAAAATTCAATCATGAGAGAGCCTTCATAATAACTATGAATGTAATTATTGTGTCAATTAAGGACATTTTGCTCAGTTTTGAGTTTTGAATTAAAGATATGTATAAAATTAGCCATTCATTGTTTTATTGTCTATTATTGACAGGAGTAAACCAATTTGTCTCTAAGAAATGTGTTTGCAATTAACTCACCTAAAAGCATTTAAATTTTCAGTCTGTACTGCTTTCTAGATTATGAAGCTTCCTGTATGCTAGATATTAAACAATTTGGTCTGTCAATTACTACATATTTTATTTTTTCTTAATTTTTAATCATTATTATAAAAGTGATGTACTGAGGGATTACAGTTATATAAGTCAGATAATGAGTATATTTATTTTGGAACAGTGTCACTATAGTTGTTTATTTAGGTTGAAGTAATCAGATCAACAGTGACTAGGTTTAGAAAATATAGGCCTTTTTTTGGTTGGTCATGGGGCTTGAACTCTGGGCTTGGGCACTATCCCTGCACTCTTCAGCTCAAGGCGAGTGCTCTACCGCTTGAGCCACAGCACCACTTCCTGGGTTTAGAAAATAGTAATTTTAATATTTGTTGTTACCAATGTAGTTATTTTTAATACCAGTGCTCATTCAGAGCGTATTTCATCTCTATTATCTATCTGAATGGAACCAAGCATTTTTCCTTGTTCACAGTTAATAATTTAGTAGATGATCATGGTCATGATTCTATGTAAAATTGTAAGATTTTAATTTTCTCTTCCATAGATAACTGAAACATAAATCTTGATTTGTTAGGTGACAGCACAATTTCAGGAGTCTCATTTTCATAAAAGTCAAATTCTAGAATTAAATATTTATTAAAAGCATAATCTTGCCTCATATTGTCTTTCAAATGTAGTTAAAATATGAATTTTCCCAATTTTTAGAATCGCTGTCATATCTGTATCATTTTAGTCTTAGGTATTTAAAAGTTACATAAAAGTGCTATGAAATTAAGATGAGTCATACATTTTATATCTAACACTTTACAATATATTTTAAAGTGATCCATTAAAATATGCTTCCTGCCTTTCAGCTACTTTTAAAGTTGAACTTGAACATAGTCATGCACACCTTTAATCACGGAACTTGAGAGGTTGAAGCCAGCATGTGATGTACAGTGAGTTCTAGGTCAGCCTGTGCTACATGGCAATTTCCTGTCTAAATAATAATAATAATGAAAACTTGGCAATTTTTCATATCAAAGTACCAGAAGGTGAACTAAAAGTCACAAATAGAAATACCTGTACTTTCCTTGCAAGATGAATGTATGTGTTGTGATTTCAAGTATCTAAAACAATACAGAGAAACAGATATAATTACATCCCCTTTTAAATGAAGAAAATAAAAACTCCAAAGAACTAGAACTTGGGAAGTTCAAGTTGATTTAGTCCTAAATTTTTAGGGCATTTCCACATTCCACCCTTTTGCAAACTGGATACTTCTCTTTTAAAATAAAGTTCTTTTACATTAAAATGAGATTAATATTTTGCCTTATATTTACAATGTTTAATTTTACATGTTATGCAGTGAAACTGGACATCACATATGTTAGATACATAAGAAATGTACTGATTAGTTAGTGCAGTCTTTCAGTAAAACTTCTGCCTATAAAATTCAATTTGTATGAAACTGATGCATAGATATGATTTATGTTCATGTAGGAATAGTTGAAGCCTAATTTTAATAAGAACTATTAATGAAATTGTATTGAGCTTTGAAAAAATCATCCAATCCATTCAGACTTAGCACACATTAATGTTATAATCCACTTAATTAGATTTTTCAACAAGTCCTCCAGAAAGATAGAAATAAATACATGTAAGTCCATACCAGGGGAATAGTGGGGATTCTGACTTCAATTAGTCAAATTCACATTTAGAACCTTTCAAAGCATACTCAACATAATTTCCTATGTAAATCCTATAGTACAATGAAATGCTTTGATCATTCTCTCCTCTCTTTCTCTCTCTGTCTTTCTGTGTCTTTCTCTCTCTTACACACACATATACCTCTTTCTCTCTCTCTCTGTTTTTCTCTATCTCTCTTACTTACACACACACACACACACACACACACACACACACACACACACACACACACACACACACACACACACACGCACACACATCCTTTCTGTTTGGTGGTAATTAAAATTGAAACCTGAGGCTCCTTCATACCCTGACACTTGAACCATATCCTGATCCTCCAGTTTATATTATGATTTTGACACAGGGTCTCCCAACACTTCCACTATCATCTCTGTAGCTGGGATAACAGGACCACATCTGGCTTCTGTTCTCTTCTTAGTCTGCCTCAATATGTCTTTCCTTGAATTCTGATTCTCCTTTGCCTACTCAATCCTGCCTACCCTTTGGGAAAAATTAACTATCACGGTTCTAACAATGATGCATCTTGTCACAAATTCTTTCCACTCTGTAATCAAACAGCATTCAAAACCAGAGAGTACCTAGATTGTGTTTTAAATATGCAGTGTATTTTAATATTACAAAATTAAAACATTTAAGTATAATTTTGTTGATGCATAAATATAACCTTTATTTCCTATATCTTTTTATGTTTCTACTAAACCAACAGCCATTAAATAGTTCCCTAAATAATTTACATAAAATATGTCTAAATAAATTGACATTAGAAAATCAGCTCTGCTAACTTTACATTTTTTTCAGCAGAAACCCTAGATGATAGTCTTGATGATATTCCTCCTGCAAATATGTGATGTAATAATTCACAATATTGCCCAAAATAACCAACAATACTACACAAATGAGAAAAAATGATGAAATTATAAAATACCAAATTTAAAGTTCTCTTGCTGACTTCAGAATCATAGCAAAGCAAATAAAGTCAAAGAGAAAATGCCTTAACAATTCATTTTTGTATAAAATAAGGAACATGAAAATTGATGAGGAATAAGAATTTTTAAAAAACTAAATTTAATATTGTAAACCAGTGGCTCACATTTGTAATCCTAGCTATTCAGGAGGCTGGGATCTGAGTATTGTACAATGAAGTCAGCCTGGGCAGAAAATTCTGAGACTCTGACCTACAATTAGCCACCAAAAAAGCCAGAAGTGACTGTATTTTTTTCAAATTGTTTATATACAATGAAATATAATATAGACAATGAAATGTAATATATAACATATTATGCATTATATTTTTGTATTATATGATTATCATTATATTTTATTATGTCAAATGGTGTTATTTATTGAATGCTAAAAAATAGGTTCTACATGTCAACCTAAAAGCTTAAAGAAAAATAAAAAGAAAGGTGGGAAAGAAAAAAATGAAATTGCTTTTCACACAGGATAAAACTGTGCAGAGGAATCTGAGGACAGTCCCTTTCATGAACGACATTGTATTATTCAAATATATTAGTGTTGAAGTAGCATCAAAATGGCAGCATGTCACAAATAATAACGTCACATTTGTGCCAACATTTGTAAAATATAGAAATGCTTTCTTCCTATAACCTTAGTTAAACATGGGCATGTTTGCCATAGAATTATTAGGTATGTTTAAATGGAATGGAAATTCATACATGTGCACCTAAATTATTTCTAGAAAAGCAGAATCTACCACAGTCATTAGGCTTTAAAATTCATGTGTACATTTTTCTTACTAATAATTATGTCCATTTAAAACAACCATTATACCCATAATTTGAATTTAATGAGTAAAATAATGGGAGTATTACATATTTTCTTTCTGATTAATTAACAAACTCTTTTGTTGACATCTAATATACATATCATTAATAAGGAAAAACCAACTAAAATCAACTTAATAAAGACCAAACAAAAATATTACTGGAACACATACATGGCATATTGTCATTGGAATAGTAGAAAATAACATATAGGTTTCTGTACTGAAATACTAAGTCATAAATAATGTGATTGATAGTACATACTACAGGGCTTGTATACAGTTTTTGCTTCATTTCCGATAAAGTAAACTAAATATTAAAACTAGTGTTAGTCAATATGTTTAATATTTTGGAAATGTGGGAATATTATCAGAAAAGTAAATATAACAATAGTATAAGCTGGGCATCGGTGGCTCATGCCTGTAATCCTAGCTACTAAGGAGGCTGAGATCTGAGGATCATGGTTCAAAGCTAGATTGGGTAGGAAAGTCCATGAGACTCTTATCTCTAATCAACCACCAGAAATCTGGAAGTGGTGCTGTGGCCCAGGTGGTAGAGTGCTCACCTTGAGCTAAAGACCTCAGGGACTGTGCCCAGGTCCAGAGTTCAAGCCCAACGATTGACAAAAAAAAAAAAAGTACAAATAAATCTTATGTTAACCTACTTTATCCATGTTATACAAGCATTAATTTTAATTAATTTGCTTTCTTCTTAACCTCCTCCTTCCTTTTCTCACACACAATATTTCCTTTTATTTATTTATTTATTATATGATATTATATTATATTAAAGTAGTTGTACAAAGGAATTTCCATTTAACAAAGTAGTGTATGGATAAAATGCATCTTAATCAATATTACCCTTTTCAACCTTCTCACCCATCCCTCCCCTACCTACTTTTTCCCACACTGTTCATATTTCTGAAGAGTTTAAGTCACAGAAATCATTCCTTTTCCCTGAAAGATGTTTGGTGGAGTCTTTTTAAAGGATATTCTTACATATTATCGGAATATAAAGATCAAAATCGAACTATTAACAATGGTGCCATGTCATTTTCCAAAATACACACCTTTTTCACTTTTGACAGCAGTACATTTTTTGTGTGGTTGGTTTTTTTGTTGTTAGTTTTGCTGGTCCTCAGACTTGAACTAAGGTCCTGGGCACTGTCCCTGTTCAAGGCTAGTGCTCTACTCCTTGAGCCACAGCACCACTTCTAGCTTTTTCTGAGTAGTTTGTTAGAGATAAGAATCTTACGGACTTTCTTGCCTAAGCTGGCTTCGAACCTGAATCTTCCTGAGTAGCTAAGATTACATTCATAAGCCACAGGTGACCAGCTCCATAGCAGTGTTTTTAGGTTAGTAGTACATATAATTTTATATATTAAGGTATTTCTGGAACTTTTAAGTCTTTAAAGAATCATGACCCTTTAAAATTTGTCTTTCTTTTATTTTTTTATTTTATTTTTTTGCTTTTGTAAGAAGTTCTTGGAGTATTGTCCTTTAGAGTAATCGTAATTTCTTTGCACTGATTCAGTGGCTTGGTCTTCATTATTCATAATCTTGATTCATATATAAGTAATTCTTTTGCTTTTTTCTCCCTAATCCAGGGAACTTCGAATTGCAAAGACAGTTCCTGTGAACACACACATGCTGACACCTAAAGCAAACAAGAATAAATAATGCAAACATGCCAAGCATGTTTAATTTACAAAGATAGACCTTCGTTTGTAAGGTTGTGTGCCTGCTGACATTCTCTTTACTAATTTTTAATGAGATGGTGTGAAGCCAGGAATCTATATCAGATTCCTTATAGCAGGAGAGCAAAAATAAGATGGAAGGTGTTCAATTTAGAACATTATGTATTCTCAGAAGGCTTGCCCTGGAGTACTCAAGGGATGGAAGACAGGATACATGTATAAGAAGAAAAATGCATACCAAACATGTTTCATAAGATTGAATTTCAGAAACTGTGTGGAAAACAGACAGGTCCTTACATTATATTAGTATCTTTGTAACATATATTGCAGAGACTTGCAGTAAATAAAGTTTAGTGTCTTAAAATACACATAAATATAAATTTTGAGCAAAAAATCAACTTATTTTTTTCTTTAATAGTCTTCTGGGAGTTTTCTTTAAAAGCATCAATTTAAGATCTAGTTAAAGTAGATATTTAAAAACAGGCAGCAAGAAATATTTTTAAAAGTATATTGCATTTTGGAAAATCACCAGTTATTATCATTCAAGGAACATATATTTGTAAAGATATATTTTCATTAATGTGTATTGGAGGAGCATATTTATCTGATTAAAATACATAAAGTAAATACTGAATTATGCATAGACTCTATTTTGATATTAAAACATTGAAATTACACAAATAAGTTATAAAATATATTTATTTTCGCTATTTGTTAAGCATTTTTTATTTATTGAATCAGTTTATTAGGGGAAAAACCATTTTTAAGAAATTAAAAATCCATATTATGAATTTTTTATACTTTCTTATTTTTAAATAAAATAGAAATAAACTTTTTAGGTCAACATTTGTTTATTACCTCTTTTAGTTTGAGTTTGAAATGCTCTCCCAGCCTTTTGTGTTGAATGCTTGATTCTTATCTGGTGGGCCTAGGTGAGAAATGACAAAGTTTAAGAGTTGGAGCTGTAGCTGGAGGAAGTGAGTCACTAGCAGTGTCTTTTAAGGTTTAACCCAGTTCCTAAACCTTTCCTTTCTACCATTAAGTGAATAACCCCCTCCCCTGCTTCACCACAGACCCAGAATCAATACAGCCAAAGATTATGGGCTGACAGTCATTAGCCAAAATAAATATTTTGTTTAAGTTGTTGCTGTAGTTTTCCTAAAATATTTGTCACAGGGGTGAAAAAGTAACACAGAACATCAATATCAAGTCTAAATCAACCATATGGTACATAACCTTTTAGAATTTGGAAGAGTTTGGGAATGTGGGATAGAGGAGTCCAAGAATTCTGTAGGCTCAGCTTAATGGGGTGGGTTATTCTGCTGGAAAGCCAGAATGCCATTAGAAATACAGCAAACGATTCTATGAGGTTTCATATGGGAGCAAACTGGAGGAGAAGCCATTCTTGTTATGTTATGGAAAATAAGTACAACTGTTTTTTTGTCCAGGTATTTTGTGGCTGCCGCTAGTGGAATGTAATGGTGATCGATTGATTAATTTGGTGGAGACTTCAAGACAGATAACTATTTAGGCTTTTGAGTAGGGATTTCTGGCATCTATTATTCAAGTTGATAGTGAGAATGTGAGCCCAAAGCAGGGCAAAAAGGTTTGAAATGACTGCAGTTTGATCAGTAAATAGGTTATGTGAAATCGTGGCCAAGAAATGAGTAGCTGATGAAGAGCTTAGTGCCATTTTGGGAAAGAAACCTCATTATGTTAGGACAATAGGAAGTATGTACTTAAATGAAAAGAATTTGGGATTGTAAATTCATATATAGAATACATAGTCAAAAGGCAAAACTGATTATGAGTTTTATATAGTAATGAAGAATAATAGTGAGACCTTTATTTACTTAATAAGAAACCACTCTGGGATAAAGCAGATTAATTTTTACCACATTGTATATAACTATAAAACACATATTTTAAGGCTTTAATAATTACTTTCCTTCGCAGAGACTATTGTCAGGATCTATTTATGTGTGAACTCTTAGTTGAGTTTGATTGACTTTTTAGTCTCTTTGTTGCTCCTGGCTCAGTTAGCATAAGACCATATTAACATTTACTTTTTTTCCCACAATAATTGAATAATTATTCAATTGAAAAGTTTCTTGAGGTTATTGTTTTGCCTAAAGATGCTCATTATCGCATAAAGTATTTAAGAAGTAGTTAAATTAAAATAATATTTTAATTAATTTCCTACTCAGGCATCATTCAAAAGTCCAGATAATTTGGACCATACTATTAAATTTTGTACTGGATGATTAGTTACTTTATTTGATTTGTTACTTTAATTTCTATATGTATGTTTTATATTTTTTAGCAGATGTTTCTTCATTAGAACAAGCTATAACACTTTTGAAAACATTATTTTATGGATAGCTACATCTGAACTTTATAACAAGTAACCTTTTAGGATATCTAGGTGTAACAAGCTGAATCATGGATGTTTTAAATGAAAGAATGGCTGAAGAAAATGCATTATCACTTGATTTTTCATATACAATATATATAATAAGTACATAAATTACTTGATTTTATATATAAATATATGATACATACTATATATAATAAACATATAAATGACTTGTTTTTCATATATGAGAAAAACTCTCTCTATATACATTTTATTGGGATGTACATTAATAAGAAAGAATTGGAGCTCCTTACTGGCCAGCTATATATCTTTGTTTATTTGTTTGTTTGTTTGGTGTGTGTGTGTGTGTGTGTGTGTGTGTGTGTGTGTGTGTGTGTTTGTGTTTCTAAAGGAAGAAAGCAAGAAAGGAAGGCGGTAAAGAAGAAAGAAGGGTAAAAAAGGGAGGAAAAGGAGGAAGATGTGAGGGACAGGGAGATGAAGAAAGATGGAGTGGGAAGAGAGAGAGATGATGCGGATGTGAGTGTAGAAATAAAACCGAAGTATTCAGAAATGAAAGGAAAATATCAATTTAAAATCAATCTTTAAAAGTTCAAGCATACCCATGTTAACAGGGTTGTTTTTTAATAGATCAAACTTCTAGTAATCTATGTAAGTCTAATATGTTTTCCTTTTAGGACTAAATTTGGGGGTTGAGTTTATAAATAGTCAAATGTCTTACAAATTAAATGCTTGCAATTTTGAATTTCACATCCTGGATTATATGCATGCCCAAAGTGCTAGAAACAATATCTCAAAAGATGCCTTGTATAGTAAAGTGTTTTTCACCTTTTTATTATATTTATGTAGTTATACATAGGTTTCAATTCAGCATTTTATATATGAGTATAATGCATTTTGTTCAATGTAACTTATTCCATGGTCTATCCCATTTATCCTTTCAAGTGACCTAGTTCTGTTTTAATATATGTACAGTGAATATATTACAATTTGCTCAAAAGGAAAGGCGATAATTTTATAAGGGAAATTTGAAAATAACTAAAAATCAGTTGCGTCTGAAACTGTCGTTTAGAATGTTTAATACAGTTGGCCTTTCAATTATTTTCGGTTCTTTCTCTGACACACAGAAACACATACATATACTGTCAGACTCTCTCTTCATTGTGTTTCTCTTTCCTATATATAAATATGCATATATTAGAGTCTACTGACAGATCCAATATTACATGTTCTTTACCCTTCTGCATAATAAGACTGATACTTTTTTTTTTTTACCACTAACTTGTTTTGGTTGTGTGTGTGTGTGTGTGTGTGTGTGTGTGTGTGTGTGTGTGTGTGTGTGTGTGTGTGTGTGTGTGTGTGTATATATTTGTTATATACCAACTTTTATGGGAGATTGTGATTGCCTCTGTAAGGATCCTCTTAGTTATATTTTTGTAGTTACCTTAGGTCGAATGATGTCTCCATTCATACTAACTTTTCTCTAGTACAAAGATTCCTATGCTTTATATTACCCTGAGATGAACTATGCAATATTTAGACTACTATTACCCTGCAAGAGTTAAAATATCAGATCTAGTTAACTTTTGAAATGATTTCAGTTATGACATTAATATGAATTGTCAAAATTGTTTTTTTTTTTTTTTGTCAGTCATGGAGCTTGAACTCTGGGCCTGCACGCTGTCCCTCAGCTCTTCAGCTCAAGGCGTGTGCTCTATCTACCACTTGAGCCACACTGCCACTTCTAGTTTTCTGAGTGGTTTATTGGAGATAAGAGTTTCACAAAAGTTTCTGCTTAGGCTGGCTTTGAACCAATATCCTCAGATCTCAACCTCCTGAGTAGCTAGGATTACAGATGTGAGCCACCAATGCCCAGCTCAAAATTTGATTTCTTTGCATCTTTTCAACTCTCAGAAAAATTACTAATCTTGAATACAGATAAATTCTGTTTAATAAATCAAATTAAATAAAGTCATATTTTATAATTTCAGAAAAAGTGTAAGCTGATAAAAGTATTTGATTTTGTATTATTTCATTATATGTATGTTACTTGAAAACATCTGTCTTATGTATTCAGCCTAGTCCAGTGAACAATATATACTGTAGGTGATTCAGAACTTCATATAATCTAAGTGGTCTCATTCATAAATTACTCAAGCTGAAGTACTTTACAGGAGGAAAAATGAACTCCTATACAATCTATAAGACAAAGTTGAAATCTAGCCATGTATCAATGTTTCAGACATTGTTTTTAAAAAACAAATTATTGTCAAGCTTTAAATTCTTCAGCATTTCTGTGAAGTATTAATTTAATCTTAAAATGACTTCTTCCATCATTCATTTTGTAGACTTTTTTAGGTTGCATAATTGTTTTTTTTTAATTTAATTTTATTTTATTTGTGAACATACTGTACAAAGGAGTTACAATTACGTGGGCAGGATAATGCATACATTTCTTACCAAGCATTGCAGCCTCTTCCTTTGTTTACCCTTCACATCCCTTCCCAGCCTCCCCCCTGCCCCCAATCCCAATCCTTCTCCTTCCTCCCCCTTCCCCCCCCCCCCACACCGACGTTGTAAAGCTAGTTTTGGACATGACAACTTGTACTTCTCATTGTTGCAACAGGTCCACCTGTATCCTTAAACAACTGATTTTTCCCCATCTCCTCCACAAGTTATACTGACATCAAATACAGTGAAAGCAGTGGTTATACTGTGGGGGAGGGATATACAAAGCGTTTGTTTTTTAAGTCCTGCCTATATTAGCCCCTCATGAAAGTCTAGTGTTCCTGATATTTATTGTCTTCCTTGCAGAAAATGCTGTATGTTTGATTCTATTTCATCATCTCTGATCTACACCCTGAAAAATAGTGTCTATTATCTCTAATACTTAGAAAAGTAGCTATATTTGTTTCTATAAGAGATTGCCATGATTCAAAGTAAATCAGAAGATTCAAAATAAATCAGCAACTTATTTTGATCGATGATCATTAATAGAAAAGCATAATTACAAACCCATCTTGGTTTGATAAGATGTCTGAAGGAAATTCATGGAGAATAGTTTGCTAAACAGCTAACCAGGGTTAAGTCAACACATTTTTAAAGCACATAACTAAGATTATAGGAGATTTATTTCATAATCTTAAAATTCATTAACTTTTTCCGGACATTTCAGTCTTCATATATGAGTGAAGTCAACATCAGAATCAGTCACCAAGGGCTTCAACGTTGGAGAATATTAATATTTTTTTCTGGAGGCACTTTCTGTTAGGATCTTTCAAAAACTTCATGTACCAATTCATAATTGCACAGAAGTTTTAGCATTCTAAACCTCTCATCTTCAAACTATTGAATGTTATATTTAATGGATTTTTTAGTTATAAATTTCAATGTTAATTGTCAAAGTAAGATCTGACTCTGATAATTTAGGAACTCTGTTGTGGTTCTTGGAAATGAAAGAAAATTGAATTTTCTCCCATAATAGGGCAAGTTCCTCTTATTATGTTTATACTAGAATGAGACTTTATGTACACAGCTTTGAAAATTCATTTATCAATTTCTTAACTGATGGTATTTTAATTCCAATTTCAAAGTACTTAATATATTTCTCAGTGGAATGATTTAAATAAATAATATATCTATAAGGAATTAAAAATAATCCTGTCCTAGCCCAAATTGGTCATTTTTTTCATTTTCTAACTATCTTATATACTTCAAATGGTTTCAAATTTAAGAAAAATGAATAGCATTTACTAAGATGACTATGTAGTCTTCTAGATAATTCATTCTGTTCCCTTTTGTATCTGTTCCCTTTTGCATCTGTTCCTAATCTGACTCTTGATTCAACTGCCAGATAGTTACTGAAAATCCAAACATTACAAAAAGGTTTCTTTTGGCAAATACTAACTCCCAACTTACTTTGTTTTGAATACACCAACTAGCCTCACAAATTTTCCCCTTACATCAATGAATAGTAAGGTTGTGAAGGGAACAGCTGCCTCTCCATTACTTTTTTTCACCTATGTCTTACAGACTGTCATGGACTCTCATAAATTTTGATTGAACTGAACAGGCTGAAAAAGTTCAGTCAAGGGTCAAGCTCCTTGAAATAATGTGAAATTGTGCATTGCTTGGAATAGAGGGTTTAATCTTTGTGACAAGGGTCATAAAACAGGATCATCTGGTCTTCCAACCATTTCTCCTTTGCTGCAGCTAGTACTTGGATCATTTGAACCTTTCACTGATTGAACGTGGAACCATCAGTTGGTTAAGAGGATAGCGGGAATGCTATAATTTACTTATGGACTTGGACTTGATTTGCTGAAGTTATGCTTTGATGATGTACTCAATAAATTGCAATTCGTTCTTGAAGACTTAATATCTACAAGTCCATGGTTACTGAAGTGTGATTTGAAAGATTCAGTCATGCAAACCAGGGCGATATATTGATGCACAAGAGGTACATGCTTTAGTGACATTATTTCTGTTTGATTTGATGTTTGTATTGCACAGCAATATTTTAGGAATTAAAAAAGTCTTGCTTTGTAATACACAACAGCCAAAATCTTCAAAATATGAGGTAGTAAAACAACAAAATTTATTCTACTTGGAGATAACTACAATGTTAGAAAATTAAATTATTCTACCAAATCTTTATAAAGACTTCTACATATTTAGCAATTGGATAGCTATTCTTTAAACAATCATTTCTGAGGCAGTGGTTTGTTATAGTTTTCTGTATTCAAAGGAAATCTCACCTAGTTGATTTTATTTTTTCACAAGGCTAGAAGAGTTAAGGTATATTAAAAACGAAGTTAAAACATAAAATTTCTAGATTTTGATAATTCTTTGTAATATTTTGTGCTATTGGAAATGGTCTGAATTCTTCCTTAAGAGCTAAAAAATTGAGATAGTAATATTGAATATTGTTAGAAAAATACAAGTGGGCTAAAGAGTTAAAGAAAGACATCTCTGAAGAGGAAATAAGAATGGCTAATAGACAAATTCAAATTCTCTGGCCATAAAAGAAGTGCAAATCAAACAACCTTGAGATTCCACGTCTCTCCAGTTAGGGATCAAGAAATCTAATAACAACAGATGCTGGAGGGGATGTGGCCAAAAGGGAACCCTACTGCATTCATTGTTGGTGAGAGTGTCAACTTGTTCAACCACTCTGAAAACCAGTATGGAGGTTCCTCAAAAGACTACACATGGAACTATGACCCTGCAATACCATTTTTGGGCATTTACCCAAATGAAAACAAACAAAGCCATACTAAATTATGTTTATCATAGCATTATTTACCATAGCTAAGATGTGGAACAAACCCAGATGCCCCTCAGTAGATGAGCAGATGAAGAAAATGTGATATATATATATATATATACACACACACACACACACACACACACACGCACACATATATATATATACATATATATACATATATATATGTGTATATATAATGGAATTCTATACTTCTGTCAGAAAGAACGACACTGCCCCATTTATTAGGAAATGGGAAGACTTGGAAAAATTATATTAAGTGAAGTAAGCCAGGCCCAAAGAAACATAGGTCCCATGGTTTCCCTTATTTGCAATAACTAGTATATGTATAGGATAATCTTATCAGATGAGCTGAAAAGCTCAAAAGCTTTGTACATATGACCATGTAAAATGATGCTAAGTGAAATTATTTCCAAGATATGGAAGAGGTCTGTCTTTGTTGTTGTTGTTTTAAGTGTACTATGTGATTATTTTTGTTTCCCTTGTATGTTCTTCCCCCTGTGGTATCTATCCCCTGTTGCCACTGTACTTGATTTTGCTACCCTGCATCTTGTATATACATACGTCTAATCTGGGGAGAGGAAGGGGAATAACAAAATGGTGGAACAATGACACAGGATGACCCATTGCAACAATGACACCCACAGGATAATATACTGGAAATGAACTTTACAACTTCGGGCCGGGGAGGGGGGAAAGGAGGGTGGGAGGGGAAGGAGGGATGGGATAGTGCAACAACAAGGGAGGGTTAACAATGATCGACGAGTAATGCACTCATTGCCTTACTCATGTAACTGTAACCCCTCCGAACAGCATCTTCACAATAAAATAAAATAAAAAGATTTTATATTAAAAAAAGAAAAATAATTATTTTGGAACAATTATGGAGAATTATAATATTTTTCTGAATGCCCACAAACTATAATCCATGAGAGACATTATAAATTCATTAGGTGAAAAAATAAAGATAAATAGTCTATACCTTAGAAAATTGCCTAGCATATTATTTAAAGGAATATAAATTAAATTCATGAGAGACAATTGCACTCTCATATTTACTATAGCATTATTCACATCCAAGATATAGATGCAGTCTAGATGCCTTTCAATGGATGGAGTAAGAAAATGTGGTATACATGCACAATGGAGAATTATTCAGCCATAACAAGAAAAATGTATCATTTGCAGATAAGTGAGGTAAGCTATGAATTCAGAAGGACAAAAGCCATATTTTCCTTCATATGTGGAATCTACACATACTCACACTATCTATCTATCTATCTAATCTATCTATCTATCTATCTATCTATCTATCTATCTATCTATCTATCTATCTATCCATCTATCTCTATCTACTGTCCTACAATTACAATCATAAGGTGATTGTAATTGTATGACTATTTGGTTGGTTGAAGCAAAGGGGGAAGAGAAAGAGAATGATAAATAGTGAACAATATCAGAATATATTGTGTCTATATATAAAGGAAACTCACTGAAGGAGACATGGAAAGAGAGATGAATAAAATCAATATGATACAATCAATCTAATTAAAGTATATGCATGTGAAAAATACTACAGTAAAATTCCTTTGTACAATCAATATGCACTGAAAATAAATGACAGGTTATATATACAGTATGTTAATTTGTATATATACTTGTATATATACAGTACTGTATATATACTTGTACTTGTATACTGTATATATACAGTATAATATATTATATATTATCTATACAGTATTATATATACTATATATATTATATATTATATACAGTATTTTATATATATAAAGTATTATATATAATGTCAAGTTTCACTGTAGTGAAACTTGACATTATTTTAAAGAGTGGGAAGCTGATTGTGGAGAGTTATGGTGGTGAATGAGATCTGGGCACATCACATGCATACATAAAAATGTCAAAATGAACCTTATTTTACAACTGACATATAATATTAAAAACAAATATGAAGATAAAATGTAATTGAGAATACAAAGTACATTATTTATATGTATGGAAATATCATATTGAAATACCTTACCTTCAACAGCTAATATACCTATATAAAAATAGTCATGAAATCAAATGACTACATTTTAAAATGAGAGCTATTTCTTTCTTATACTCTTTGGTATAAAAACAAAGATACATGAAAGCCCTTGCCTATATTCATGGAAAAACCTATGACAAAATTGTTATCTGTATGAATCTATTGATTTGATTAAGTAGATATGTACGAACAGTTTTCACTGGCTTCATGGGGGGATTGTCATATTTATATTTTCTGATTATTTTCTTTCTTGTGTTCTTTGTCTTTCTAGTATATCATTCAGGGAATAATAATTTAGAATACATTCTTTCTGATGGAACCTTAGAATTTCATATTGTGCATTTTCTTGATCTATTCATCTACTGAGGAGCATCTGTGTTGCTTCCATGTCTTAGCTATGGTAAATAATATTCAAATAAACATGGTTGTACTGGTAGCTTTACTATGGTCTTGTTTATGGTCATTTGGGTAAAGGCCCAGAAGTGGGATTGTTGGGTCATAGAGGAGTTCTATGTGTGATTTTTTTGAGGAACCTCCCTATTGCTTTCCAGAGTGGTTGAACAAGTTTACACTCCCACCAACAGTGTAGTAATGTTCCCTTTTGGCCACATCCCTGCCAGCATCTGTTGTTATTAGATGTCTTGATAATGGCCATTCTAATTGGGGTGAGGTGGATTCTCAATGTTGTTTTGATTTGCATTTCTTTTCTGGCCAGAAATGTTCAATGTTTCTTCATGTGTCAATTGGCCATTCTTATTTCCTCTGTAGAGAAATCTCTCTAAGTCCTTAGCCCATTGATTAATGGAATGGTTAGCCTTTGCCACATAATCTGACACAATTATTAATTTTGTTCTGTTTTCTAACTCATCAAATGTCAGTTTTAACAGAATTATGATTTGTCTTTATTTTATTAGCCAAAAATTAAAAGTACTAATGGAATTAGAGGTACTGATATCTTAAATATGTGAAAGATTAACCTCAGCTTTAAGCTGTCTTCAAGCATTTCTTTACATTTTTTTAACTCCATGGCACAGACATTTACCAACATTAACAGTTTAACAGGGATATATTTTTTTTAATTTTGAAAAAAACATGTCCTTCACCAAGTCATAAAATTGCAAGTAAATGGTTTTAAGTCATTTCAATTAGATTATCCTATTTTTCTTCTTGCTATAAATCAAAAGTCCATATATTAAAAGAAGAGTTCCTGAGTGGAAATACAGGAAGTAAAAAAATATGTATTTACATTTTTATGTTTATCTCCAACCCTTAGAATTCCAATCACTTTGCTATCCCCTGATTTATAAGTGTACTCATTTTTATCTTATTCACTGTTTATTTCTTTAATATTTATGAAGAATGTTTCTAAACAGGCCACTGAACTCTAAACATAATTGTATTTATAAAAGAAATGGACAAAGAATTATAAAACAACCTACTATGTCCCGTCGTAATATATCTAATTGCATCATGCATTTTAAGGGATGTTTTTTGAAGCTGAAAATTTATCTGAAATGTTTGTTTCAGTAAATATATCTAGAAAGGTTTATGTTACTGAAGGATGATACTTCTTTACTCTATCACACATGTACATGTGAGCATATTTCATAGGATGATCCAAACATAACATATGTAAAAAGCAAAATAATGTTAGTTTTCCTGGACTCAAGTACATAAAATTGAAATAATAGAATGAGGGTATCAGGATGGGAAATGTGTTCTAAAGTTATAGAATATACAAGTGTGACATTTTCTAATTGCTGGTTCTTTTAGTATCTCGTTAAAGTTTTTAGAGATATCTAGAAGTATGAAAATCCAGTACCCTAGAGAACAGGTTATTAAGAATATATTTAAGATTATGTAGTTGAATAAATCAAATCTGTTATGACCATCCATCCTGTGCTGATACGGGGAAATAAAAATTCATTTGACCCATGAAAGTTTTTTTTACCATTATCAAAGTAGATAAGGACACCTTTTATAAAACATTAACTATTTCTAATATTATGATGGCATGATTCTTCTAAAGTGACAGTAAATGAATCAGAATTTTATGTTTTTCCTTACTTGAATGATTTCATATAATCGCACAGTGCTATGACTTTCAAGAACATGTTAGTCTACTAGGATTATGAAAAGGAAATTTAAAATTTTGGTAAAGGGATCTCCTGTGACAATTGAAGTCCTAAGCAGAGATTTTTTTCTCTAGTTTTCCTAGAATTGTGGAAATTTCATCTTTATAACAGAATAACTGATTTCGTTTCAAGATAAACAAAATAATCTACTATAAAGTTGCTTGCTTTGTGTGCTCCAAAAATGTATACAAATGTTTATCTAATTTCTGCTTTTATAATTTAAAATTTTTAGCATTTAAAATCTTTGGAACTAATATATAAACACCTTTAAATTAAATAAGCTGAAGAGTTTTCTAATTACATGCAAAAGTTGCAAATTCATTTCCATAAATCCCGTGCAAGTTATATAAGTATGTCTTAACTGTTCTGAGACACTTCAAATGGAGTGACAATGTCTATTTTGGTGTAATTTTAAGTTTCTTCGTGTCTCTAGTTCTATATAAACTCCTTGAGATTCTCTCACTAACTCTCCATAGATATTTGTATGAACCTTTGTAGGTTTTCCAACAGGGTGCTTCATTTCTCTTTTTAGTACTGAATTATTATTTATTTTATGATCTGCAAAAAGACAGGCACAGGGAATATGTGTTGCCCATAGCTAGATCTCCTTACTTTCTTGAGTAAAAATGATAATCAACAAATATGTTATATTTACATTTCTTTTTGGTTACAAAGATAACAATCATTACATTGAATTATAAAAATCATCTAATCACTGTTAGGATATTAGTTTAATGTGAATAAGAACTCATAAAAATGTTTTAATGTTTCTTAAGATTTACCTAATTATATATAGTGAACTTAACAAGCTTTTAAGGTTTGCATACTACAAAAAACATAATATCCTAAAAGATGTTTTGAAAAAATATTATGTATGAACAGTACTATTCAGTCTTGGGTGGGATTTTTTGCACATTTATATTCAATAATAATAAATGTGATGTGCTACAATGAGTCCTAAAATAATAAATATTTACCTAATGTGCAAAGCCAAAGATGGAATACCATGTGGAAACGTATTCATAAAGCTCATAATGCTTACTTTGTAAGCCTATATGAAATAGGTCTATTTATTCAACCAATTGTGCTCTGTGAACAGAAGGTAGGCATTTCACATTTTAATGCTTGCGTGGTAAGTGATTACACTGACTGGCTTAAGACAGACAAAGGTGGAGAAAAGGGCTTAGAAGATAATTCTATATATGAAAGTCTCATGAAACAAATCGTGATATAACAGTCATTAATAAATGGACTCTACCATAAAATACTACTATCATACTCATTATTAATATGTAGTGAAGCAATGAGAATCTTGCTTTTATTACATTTAAAATGTATTATTGACATATGTGAAATCATCTTTTGGTAATGTAGTTTCCAAGCTATATTTTTTTAGCATTTCTTAGAAACTCTCACTTCACTTGTTTCTTTCTAATATGAAGCCAACTCCCAGGATTTATAACCAGACAAACACTTAGTATATGAGGCAAAACTTTCTACACTCAATTTCCTTTCCTATAAGCTAATGTCATAACCAAGAGTATCAATACCATATGCTATTAATGGGTATTAAATGGATTTCTCTAAGGGATAATCTTGGGGAAATGCTTTGAAGGTAGGAAATTCAATGCACTATTCATTAGTATTTTCCCCACTGATAGCACTTTAGTTTCACCTTGTAGACCCTGTCAGGCCTGTTTCTGATGATCATTACTTTGGGACATGCATAACTAAAGTTCAGAGGTTGCAGCTTTGTATATCTAACTTCTCTTTCCTAAGAGTTTCTACTTATAAGGATTTTTTGGTAATATGTTAATATACTGATTTCTTTTTTAGAGACACAGCAGGTTTTATATTAACAAAATTTGCAAATTCATTTGGTTGTTATTTTTTAACATGATCTGATCTCCAGTTTTGGGGTACAAATCAAATTATTTAGAGTGCCTTACATGTAGTTTCTAAATGCTCTATGCTTTCAATAAAAGGGATTTTGTCACAAGCTTGAACCAATAAATGATTACATTACCATAATCGACAAGCTTCCTGTTTTATTGAAACAAACAGTAAATGAACTCTTCCAAACAATTATATAATAAAGTCACCACTGGCCATTCCAGAAAGACATTAGTTTTTCTATACTACACTCTGGGGGAACAAAAGCTTGATCTTCTATAATGATGTAGCAATGACAAGAAGAGAACAGCTCTGACTGAAAGGAGTCACCCAACTTAAGGTGACAGAACCTTGACTAAAGAAGTATCTTTTTGTTCAGAGATGAGAATTTTTTGATTCCCTAACTTTTGCTTTCAGGAAATCACAAAGGAAAAAGTAATCCAAGAGGTCTGGAAGGTAAGAAATGTGTCAAACTAAATCCTGCAGCTAATTTTATAGCATCCAGCCCAATGAAGATCATACCATAAATAGATAATCGGAATAACATTCTCTACTATTAGTCACTTTGAGATTAAAAAAAACCCAACAATACATTTACTTTATCCACTGGGTCTTATATCTTTTGAAAAATTTCAAAACAAGGATATCTGCATCCTCTTATTTAATCTATCAGTTTTTTTTTAAATTTTGTGCATAATTTGTCTGTCTGCTTGTCTGTCTATCTACCTGCCTCCATGTTCTTCTAAATTATTTGAGACTTAGTGGAGATTTTTCCCTAAAAAGTCAGTATTTCTAAAAGTAGATCATTTTGTACCACCATAATACAATTATCCAGTCCTGTAGTTCTATCACTGATCAAATACTATACATGTTTGTATTTCCCTATTGGTCCTATTTTTATGACTATAGTTACTTCTCCTAGATTTAATCAAGAAGGATTCTGAACATGTGAATTTAATATTCACATTTTCCTTATGTCATCCAGACAGTATCTTCAAACATTCAAATACATTTTATGATCTACTTAAGCTTCTATTTTAAATGGCCCTCAAAGTGAAATATAAACCTCCTCTTTGCTCCTTAATTGAAAAATTATGTATTGTCTACTTTCATATTACTTTGAATTAAGTTTTTTTCCAGAAATCAGCTTAGCTTCTTATAGCTTTGGTTTTGTGCATCATCAGAATGTTCTTTAGCCTTAATTCTCTCTTTATCTGCCTAACTCCTTGTACTATGGGTCTCAACTAATGCATCAATGCCAAAGAACAGCCTTCCTTGCTGACATCAGGTGATAAATTTTGTTGGCTGATACTATATATAGGACACAACATCACTACTTTGCATTTACCTGCCTACCAGAATCCCTATGTTGTTTGTTAAGTTTCTATATATGAGGATTAAATATGTGGTTCCTTCAGTTTGTTGAGTGTTTTTCCATACAGTTGGTTCAGTGAATATATGATAATAGGACTTGTTGTTATTTTCCTTCCTGGGGCTGTCTGGATAATATTATGACTGAGTGACCCATATGTGTCTTAGGGTATTTCCAAGTTAGAAGCAGGCAGAAAAGTTGTTTTTATTGTCTTGGATCTGGCATTGTTTTCACACTTACATCGATAACCTCTTAAAAAGATTACTTGTGTTGCATTTACTGTAATGCTGAACTACAAGGAGGGGTTTAAGGAGAGGTTGCTCAGGAGAAAATGTTATAACTGAATATGAGGAACATGAACATGTGTTATTTTTGATAGTAAGGTGATGATAGTAAAAATGATGTATATTTCAAAGGCGATAGAAGAGAGACTTTCTGAATAATTTTTTATCACATAAGAATGATAGATTTTGGCAACAATGGATGTATGAACTATGATCACTATACACTGAGTGCATGTTTTAACACATCACACTATACACCATAAACACCGTTATTATGTGTTGATTAAAATTACAATGAGATGTAAAAATAAACTTTAAAATTTAGAATTTTAAGGCTTCAGATTGAGTGATATGGATGAAAACCTGTTACCTAAAGTAAATGACTTCTAAGAAAATGTTATCTTTAATAAAAATGGCAATACTGGAATTTGGGAAGAAAAGCCTCATAATTTCTCATTTTTAGTTTGTAATATTTTTTTCTACTAAGATAATTTTCTTATAAACATTTTTGAGGTGTTAACAATGCCTACAGAAAACATGGATCTATACTCAAAACATGAAAGTTCTAGAGCTTATATCTTTCCATTTTAAAGTATAAAACATTCACAGGTCATAATCTCTGAAGAAAACTCTTAAAATACAACCTAATTAACCTTTCATCTCCAATAAAGTCTATTTATACATCATTCCAGAACATTTTTACTTATACTTGTTTATACTTTTTACTATGTTATAAAAATAAATTTATAAAGAAATATATATATATAATATATAATATGAAGAAATATAATATATAAAATATATAAATATATATAAGCTTCATATGAAGAAATTGTTACTAGCTTATAAAGAAAGAAAAAGTTAAGATAAAATAAGTAAGTGTATCTTACATTGTAAAATTGCAAAGAAAGGGGAGTTACAGTATAAACAAGCCTGTGTGCAATATGTTAAGTGTCATTTTAGATGCATTTGTGTGCAGGGCCACCATTAAGAAAGAATATCTATGTCTTAGAGTTCATTTTGCTTAGAAGAGGTTTTTCTTTGTTGTAGTTGTTTTTAATGTACTATGTTATTTTTTGTTTCTTTTGTATGTTCTTCCCCTGATGATATATCCCCTGTTGTCACTGTATTTGATTTTGGTGTCCTGGGTATTCTACATACATTTACTTGAATTAGGGAAGGGAAAGGGGACAATGGAATGGTGAGACAAAGGACAAGGTGGGAACCAATGCAACAGCGATACTCACAAGACAATATGTTAGAAATGAGCTGTACAACTTGGGGGTGAGGGAAGGAATGTAGGCGAAAGATGAGGAAAGAGTTAACAAGTTTATTACCTTACTTATGTAAATGTAACCCCTCTGTACATCACCTTGACAATAAAAAATACCTTCTAGAGTGTAAAATTCAAATTGTGGGATCTCTGCAATTTTGGAAACTACTTCCTTGGGCAAATTGCTAGATAAAAAATTCCTATTTCTTTATTGTGTAGATACAATAAAGGTCTGAGGTGTCACTCCAAACAGGACAATTTTAAGTTGAACTGTAGTTGATACCTAGTGTACCTTCAAAGGATGCATTCATAGCTGATTAAGAGTAGCCAAATTTTTCTTTCTTTTGATCCTAGCTCATCACAAAGAAATTAGTTTTTCAGTTCACTCACCTCAGCTTTGCAGATATTTAAAGCAAAATTTAGCTGTAAAGAATGCAGTAATTCATGGTGTTCTTATGCTGAACTTTTACATAATATATAAGCAAAACAAAAATGTTTGAATCATCTTACTATTGCTGTTAAAGAAGAAAGGGATGAATTTCTGTTCAAATGTGATTCTGTTTACTCACACTACTGGAAAATCAAACCAAGGGTTTTACAAACTAAAGACAAGCACTCTACCACTGAGTTACATCACAGCCCTCCAAGGTATGATTCACATGTTCACCAAGGCAAATAAGAGTTTCTGGCTCACAGGAAGTCATATCCACATAAAACATTACAAGCAAAGCTGGGTGACAGTGGCTCAGACCTGTTAGTCTATGTACTCAGAAGTCTGAGATAAAGAGGACCAATGTTAAAAGCCAGCCTCAGCAGAAAATGATGTGGGACTTGATATCCAAGATAATCAGCAGAAAGCAGGGCAGGAGACATGGCTCAAGTGGTCAGCCCTACTTTTACTATGACTTTCTTCTCTCGAGGTCATTGTGATTTGAAACTACTCAGCTCTGACTTGTAGGTATAGGAGTTCTCCTCCTAGTATGATCCCTTTAGTACCGAAGAAACCTAAGCCAGTCTCCCATCCCTGATCTCTTAAGCCATTTCCAGCCCAGCCTTGCCTTGCTTCTTACAGGAACCTTTCTTTTATTGTCACAGTGATGTTCAGAGGGGTTACAGTTGCATAAGGAAGATAATAAGTACATTTCTTGTCAAACTTGTTACTCCTTCCCTCATTTTTCTCCTACTCCCTCCCCCAATGTTGGGCAGATCATTTCCAACATACTGTCTTGTGAATAACACTGTTGCAATAGGAAGATTTGTGTGTTAATAATAAACCTTTGTATAACTACTTGGCCTGTGTAGTATCATCACTTTCAATATTTAAGCCAAAATTTGTATTGATATCTATAACATTTTGACCAAGTGTTTTTGTGGTTGTTGTTTGTTTTTAATAATTTTCCTCTCATCTAGAGTATTTTCATGATCTGTGCTTCTGACTCAGAACAGGTGAGGGGAGTGGGAACTCTGAGCCAATCTATCTCCCTCAAATTTCCTTTTCAGTGTCACTTGTCACTTTTAGGAAGTGTCAGATTTGATTTCAGGGGGTTAAATATTCATGTAAACCACAAAGACCTTTGCTGTTGCACAATGACTACTGACTTACAAAGTTTAGAAGGAAGTTTATCACAGCCAAAATTCCTGTTTGAAAGATTTTAAAGATTTATCATGAATCCTATATATCATATATGATATTATGTCTTGTGGGAAATTTATTTCTTGAATAAGTTATGCTAAAGAACTGGTGCGTTTCCATGATTTCAGTTTTTATACAATGGCAAGACTCAGGCTTCACAACCATGGCTTATTTCTAAGTCATGCTTTAATGAAAATAATTCTCCTTATTGAATCAAATCACATGTAACAAATTGTCACAAGCAACTTCTGTAACAATAACCCTATTGTTATTTTCAATATTACATAATTTGTGCTGATTGCTTTTAAGTATCTTGAATCTTCAAATGTCTTCTCTATTAAAACTGATCGCAATACTTAATTTATAAGATGTATGTCTTGTTTTTGTATCAGTTAATCACCCAAGAGTGTATAGCAGAGATGTTTTCAAGAATATCTGTGCACTGATTTATTTTATTATTAATATGTAGTTAATATATTAGTAATCTCTCATTATCTGTCATCTATTTTCATTAACATATCTTATAAATCAATGCAAATAGGAAATTGAACACTATTCACTTTATAAAATAATCCAAATGATATAAGAGATCAAAATATGAACTTATAAATGTATATCTTACATCAATTCAACTTTTAGGACTGCTTCTAGATAATTTCATGAATAATGGCCAGTACTATCTCTTATCTTTCCAGAATTATTGACCCTATATGAAATATGAGACAAATTATCTTAATACAAAAAATGTGTTAATCTGCTAAATTATGCAGATTAATAAAAAAGCTTGATTCAGAAATTTGTATTATATGATTTTTATTACATATAAACAGGTTTTCTAATAAGCATGTCAAGGAATTCCCCTAGATTTCAATTTTTATTATTTCTATAGGGGCTGGAAGTTTGAGGAAGGCATTCATAAATCCCCTCTAGACTCTGTCTCAATTGAACATCCATCCACTGTATTTATTAACATTGTTTAATCTCACTGGAATCGAGGATATCATCTTTACATTTTAATTACCAGTGATGCAATCCCCATCTAATGTATAATGCTGCTCAAAGTCTCATTCTTTTTGATGCTTGCATCCATTTTCAAAGGACATAAAAAGATGTCCAAAATACCATAGAAAATAAACAATATTTAAAATGGCAGCAAGTAACCTTGAAAGTTCATAAACCATGATGTTAGAATAAATATATTATTGGCTAGGCATTTTATGGTTATATAAATGAAAATGGACACTTATACTTTAAAACTGTCATTATATTTCCACAGTTTTTTTTTTAAATAAAGGGTCTTAAACCTTGTTTTCCAGTTGAGCATCCACATTACCAGAAGCAGGCTATATCCTCAAACATAATACCAAGTCCATCTGAATCCCAACCCTGAAGATATTCAAATACACTGTGTTATCCATCTTCCACTCCAAATCCTTAAATCAGTACCACTTAATTCCTATAATATCAGGAATAATGCTTCCACAATATAAAAAAATCTTGGAAAGTTAATTTATAAGCTTTTTTTGTTATGAACATAGGCAAGTTAGTGAAATGAATTTTAAAATTCTTTAGCTTAGAAATGTATAGGTAAATAGATTGGATGGTATACAAGTGTATACAAATTTCAGTATTAACTAAAATATGGTAGATTCCAGTGAGAACTCAGTGTAATTTCTTACACATGAGAAGTCCAAGTTCAACAAAAGAAATACCTGGAAGTAAGAACTTGAAAGGTGTTGGGGTGAATCAAGGGGAAAGGGCTAGACAAAGAGGAGGGGGAGGAATGCAGTCAAGAATTCAATATATATCCTACAAAACTAAGATGACTGAGGAAAGGGGCCCAAAGGGGAGGAATGAGTAGGAATATTGAAAGGGGTGACATTGATCAAGACACATTGCATTCATGAGCTGTTTTGTGAAATGGCAACTTCTTTGTACAACTATTTAAAGATAATTTTAAAAGGCAAAAAGGAAATCAAGTTATCCCAACTTCAGTGACTAGTGAGAATTGTGAGAAATCCTAAATAAAATTTTAATGTTTTATAAAAAGATAAGTGAAACACTGGTGCAATACAGTTTCTTTTTTTATATCCTACACTTTTTCAAGAAAAGTATGTCCAAGTGGTTAACATAGTATAATTGGTATGGAAGTAATAATACTATTACAACAGCATTGCAGGCTTACCTTTGCTGTGCTTTGTCCTAATTTTTAATTAGCTTCATGAGTACTAAGAAGGATAGAAAGGATAGCCCAAATTATGGAATTTATTTTTATTTACTATTTTTTAAAATGAAATCACCTAGGTAGATGAGAAAAAGAGAAAAAAACAAATATTGAAAGGGGCAAAATTTCATCTGCATTCATTTTTACTGAAATCCATTCTTTTTAGGAATTTTTTAAGAATGTAAAAAGGTTGTGTAGTTTGCAGTACCTGTGGCACATATGGGAAAAGTTGTAAAGTGAACAAATTCATGAGGTCCTAAGTTTTCTGATTTTAAATCTGTATAAATATGCAACAAGAGAGTTACTAAAGGAGATTTTCCTAATAGATCTTTTATGAAAGATCATTTTTGAGGAAATGAACAATGTTCCAAAAATTACCATAATTGCTTCAGATAAAGTTGCAGCAAAGTGTCAAACAAATGAGCAGATTTTTTCCTAAAATATTCCTACTGGTGTAGTTATTTATGAAGTAATGTATTAGGTAGTAACTCCACAAACACTGAGTATGTCTATCACATTCTAAGAAAATATAAAGAAAATACTGACCAGTACAAGAATAATAGCAGCATATTTTTGAAGTAATTTCTAGAAACCTGAAATGCAAATTTCTGTCATAGTTCTCTTGAAGAGGTCCACAAAACAGAACTGCACTGCGTAAGAACTTGAAGGCACATAAGTTGTCAACATCCCATAGTTGGGTATAGGCTGGAGTTTTTCTAGTCCAGATATTTTCTGAGAGCAATAAAAAGGATAATGAAATGAAAAGGAAAAAACTTGAAATATTTAAGAAAGCCTAACCTAATTATAAAAAAAGAAAATATTTCTATTTAATTTTGAATTGGAGAAAAGAAAATAAGTTGAATGCCATTATAAAACAAGATAAAAAAATGGACTACAGTCTATGGCCTGTTTTTTCTGTAGCATATCCTCTAATCTGCTTTAGTCTCTTTTAAAAAAAATCGGTAAATCAGAGAAAATGATTTAAGGAACTATTTCAATCAAGGCTGTGATTAAGCATTCAACAGCCACAAAAATAGAAGGACTGACATTGAACTGGTGAACCAATGGAGATCTCTGTACTTTGATCACTAGTCATAATTGGAGGGTCTAGGATGGAAAAGCTGTTTGGAGCACAATACTACTTTGCTATATTGATAAGGAAATGTGTTACTAATTATTATCAGCTATAATCTCTCCATTATATCAACCAAATAACATTGGAATATTTGTTGAAAATTTAAATTTGAATAGTTGTTAAAATGTTTGCCTAAAGGAACAGATGGCGGAACCAGAAAATTTAAAGGAACATTTTAGAGTATGAAAAGTTATAAACTCCAAAAGCATATGCTAGCATAGTAAAGTTAAATGGCATTTATAAATTTTAAGCTAAGTTTTTAAGGAGGGAGGATTTTACATTTTAGTAGAAAAGCTCTTGGTGTAAAAAATGTAGATTAAGTTATTTCTAAATAGAAAATCCCATAAAATGTTTTTGAATAGCAGTCATTATGATATCCCCTAATATTTAAATGAATTGGCGGGGAGTACAAATGAATTATTTCTTAGGTCAGTTATTAGTGTCTTTTTGAACATGTGCACTTTCACATATGTATAAAGTGAATAAACAAAAACAAAAGCCTACACACACACACACACACACACACACACACACACACACAAACAAGGCAATGTAATGAGAGGCATTACAGTCACGAGTTGTTAAGTTGGAACCAAAGTGTGTGGGGGTTTTTTGTGGGTTTTGTTTGTTTGTTTTTATTGTGAAAATACCGTCAGAGGGGTTACAATTACATGGGCAAGATAATGAGTACATTTCTTATCAAGCATTGTTGCCTCCTCCTTCGTTTCCCCTTCCCATCCCTCCCCATCTACTCCCCCCCCCACTCCAGGTGCCTATCCCCTCCCCCCGCAACCCTCCCTCTCCCGCCAAAGTTGTAAAGTTCGTTTTTTGACATAACGATTTGTGCATCTCATTGTTGCATTGGGTCCACTTGTATCCTATTTAAACAATTTGTTTTTTTCCCTTCCCCTCCACAAATTATAACAACATGAAATACAGTGAAAACATGGGTTATGCCGTTGGGGAGAGACATACAAAGCAACAAAGAAATCATCTTATAAATAGGAAAGTGTGTGGTTTTTAAAGCTGATGTCAGATATCAGGAAAATGAGACTAAAAAAATTCATTGACACTGACTGGGAATGTGGCTTAGTGGTAGAGTGCTTGCCTAGAATGTATGAAGCACTGGGTTTGATGCCTCAGTACCACATAAACAGAAAAAGCCACTAGTGGCACTGTGGTTCAAATGGTAGAATGCTAGCCTTGAGCAAAAGAAGCGCAGTGTCAGTGCCCAGACTCGGAATTCAAGCCACAAGACTGGCAGAAAGCAAGCAAGCAAGCAAGCAAGCAAGGAAAGAAAGAAGGAAGGAAGGAAGAAAGGAAGGAAGGAAGGAAGAAAGGAAGGAAGGAAGGGAGGGAGGGAGGGAGGGAGGGAGGGAGGGAGGGAGGGAGGGAGAGAGGGAGGAAGGAAAGAAGGATATGAGTTCATATGAATTCTGTGAAAACTTTCAGAGTTGCCTCTCTTTGTGTTTGAACTAATTTCATTGGAGGAGGGAGATTTCTAGTAGAAAGAATTAATAACTGACCAGTGATTGAGAAGATTGCTTTTTAACCAAAGTTGCTTTATTTCATTGTGAAGGGGATCATAGGCATGAATCCTACTTTGTTGCTACTTTGTTGTTAAATTGCCAGGTTTTGATGAGAATATATTTTTGCTCTCCAGATATTATCTAATGGGGACCAAGGAAGATAGCCTTCATATCTCCCCAATAACTAAAGACGTTGAGCATTTTTGTATACACCCATCAGCAATTTGCACTTCTTTTGAGAGGTGTCTGTTTTGGCAATTTGCTCATTTTTATTGAATTACCATTTCATTGTTGAATAATTTGAGTTCTTTATAAATTTGACCATTAATCTCCTGGCAAACAGCAAGAGCAGAGATATTTACCCATCTTGTAGGTTATTTATGCATGCTATGCATGGTCTCCTTTGCTCTGCAGAAGCTTTTTAATTTTATGTGATCATGATGACCAATTCTTTTATTTCCTCTGCTACTGGAGTCATCTTGAGAAATCTTTGTCTAAGCTAATATCTCACAGTTTCTTCAATGTTTTCCCTTATATATGGGGACTTATGTGAAGATCTTTGGCCCATCTTAAGTAGATTTTTACAGAGAAGTTGAGAAAAAGGATATAGTTTTAGTCTCCTCCATGAAGATGTCCAGGTTTTCCAATATTTTGTTACATAGTTTGCCTTTTCACCAGTGTGTGGTTTTTGGCGCCTTTTCTTCTAGAATCTGGTGCCTGAAGATGTTATTCTTAAAAGATTACTAACATTTTGTTTCAATTTAACATTTAAGTGTAAAATAACAATAGTGTGAAGTAAGTGAGGTCAAAATGGATTGTGAATGTTAAAGTGAATGCTGTTTGAAATCTCATGACAATTCTTAATATTAGGTTACAAAACTAACTCTAAATTTTTGTGTGTGTCAAAGTTTGAAGACTGACAAAAATGTCCCATTGAACAAGTAAGCTAAATTGATCAATCTTTGCAGAAAGTGACAAGGCCATCTTGATAGATCCCTACTAGAGTCTCTCAAAGACAGCATTGGAGACAATGAATGAAGAAATGGAAATGAAGATTGTGTGTGTGTGTGTGTGTGTGTGTGTGTGTGTGTGTGTGTGTGTGTGTGTGTGTGTGTGTGTTAGTTCTGGAGTTTGAATTCAAGGCCAGGCCACTGTCCCTGCTGAGGAATCAAACCCAGGGCCTCATGCATGCAGGCAAGCACTCTACCACTGAGCCACCTTTCAACTGCAAAGGAAGAATATTTTTTAAATGAATGTTACATATAGGCAAGACTGACTTACATTTGTTGTAGTGTTCTGCTAATGTTTAGTCTTGAAAATCTTGGTTTTATTCTTGAACTTGTACACACACACACACACACACACACACACACACACACACACACACACACACACACACTCAAAGAATACAGGGTCAACATGCCTCTAAGCACAGAATCCCCATGAATCCACAGTGCATGAAAGTTGACCAAGAGCAAGAATAAAAGTAATCGCTAGTAGGTAAACATGTGATCCCTTCAGCCAGTGACAACCTTTAACAACTTGAAAGAGTCACAGTTTTGTTCAGCCAGACATTTTTGAAATTTTGAATAAAGTTGTGTTAAAAAATATATTACACCCCTGAGATACCACCTTATGCCCGTCAGAATGGCCCATATCTCAAATTCAGCCAACAACAAATGCTGGCGGGGATGTAGAGAGAAACCCTATCGAACTGCTGGTGGGAATGTAAACTAATACCACCACTTTGGAAAGCAGTCTGGAGGTACCTCAGAAAGCTAAATACAGACCTTCCTTATGACCCACCCGTACCACTCCTAGGCATCTACCCTGAGCAACAGGAGCCAGGATACAAAAACCTCCATGTTCACTGCTGCACTGTTCACAATAGTCAAGATATGGAAACCATCCAGATGCTCCATTACAGATGAATGGATCCAAAAATTGTGGTACCTATATGTAATGGAATATTATGTAGCCATTAGAAAGGACAAAATAATGGCATTTGCAGGGAAATGGATGGAACTAAAACAAATAATGTTCAGCGAGGTAAGCCAAGATCAGAGAGACAAATGGCACATGGATTCCCTGATATTCAGATGTTAAATTCAAAATGCAGGGAGATATGACAAAGTAAACAGGACTCAAGAACCAAAAGGCCTCTACTTAATCTGTCATATCATTCCTAGATGATTCCACGTTCTTGACCTCATGTATGGTATATACACGTGCATATCTGAGGGAAGCTAGGAGCAGGGCACAGAATTAGAGGGAAAAAAGGGGAAAATATAACAGAGGGGCCCATCAGCTGCACAGGACAGTTGATGAAAATGAACTAAGCAACTCAAGGGCAGTGATGGGAGGCAAGGAATGAGAGAGGAAGAGTGATGTACACATCACCCAATTTGGAAGAAATAGTTGTAGTGTCAAAGTTTGTAGAGTCCATAAGCTTTAGAGACCATGATAATAAAAATGCGCCTCGTGAAGGTTAAAATGTGCTTGTGATTTTAACTAAGTATCACTATCCCATAATACTGTGAAATTTGTGAAATTTACATAATCATTTAATTATTTTAATTATTAAAAACATATGTATATATAAACCATAATGAATCAAAACATTCCATATGTTGGTCTGTCTATTCACATACATTATCCTATGTCAGTATATCTAAGTACACCCATATCTTCCTATTCATCAATACGAAAATCAGATCATTGCTTCATTTGTGCTTACAGTATTATCCACAAGCTCACTGTACCTTTACTCTGTAATTTTCTTCTGCCATAAGCAACATAGAGTGTTAATACCACATTTGCTAATTAGAAATTGAAATAAAAATAGCATTTTGGAGTCTTTCTACTATTCTACTATGAAAAAAGTACCATTCATGAAGGAATTACACAATTCCAATTGTGTATTTTGGTGATTTCTAATCAATTAAGTACATCAAAAACTGTTACTTCACATTGCAAAGATGAGTGGAGAAAATCTTGCTAATAATGTGACTTTTAATTTAAATTTTATATAAATTTAATTTAATATAAAACATTATTATATGGTTAAAAAAAGAAAATAATCAGCATGTCAAGAAGGAACCATAGGAGAAAATACATGGTACTTAGTGTCTTTAATATTACCTCATCCTCAATTTTTGAACAGAGAATCCCAATTCTTATTTAGGGTATATTCTGTACATTATTTATTAGAAAGCTGTTTCAGAGTCATAAACTAGGAAGAATTAGCCAGTGTTTATGATATGTAAACTTTGAATTGGTGAGGATATTGTGGTGAGTCTTGATGAGAAGTGTGCTTATCACAACCATTAGGGAAAGTAAAATATTAGGGTTAATAAATAAACCAAGTATTTTAGTTGGTAACTCAGTTTTCCTGGCATGTGTTTTCAAAAGCAACCTGAAAACCTGTTACTTAATAGTCTTATTACTGAATAACTGAGGGTTAGAAATTATATTGGTTTCAATTCCTTGTAATAATTGAGAAGGAAATGAATATTTACAAGGTATTTTTGTGGTGATAATTTCATGTGTATTTTTTACCAGCTAAAGTAATTCAAATATCCATTTTTCTTACATTTTTTTCTCTGACATGAAAATACATTCAATTGTTAGGCCATCTGAAATTTGGTGGATGTTTATTTTTCAGCACGGTACTGAAAGACTCAACCTTTAGTAAGGTAAGCCAGGCAGGAAAGCAACTCCTAGCAGACATGGGCTTTTCTGAGACTAATGATAAAACAAGATTGAAGTTATACACAAAAGGGAAAAATTATGAACCCCAAATAATCATTTAAAGAGACCATTTCAGAGATCTTAGATTCTATGATTAAATTTACTATGACAAAGGACTAATATAAAAAGTTACAATTTAATTTTTACATTTAGGCACTATTTTTAGCTTGATAATAGATGCTGTATGTTTGTCTTCCTGTTGGAACTACATTAATAATTTATCTTTTTTTGTATCAGTGTGTACTTTTTCTTTTATTATTACTAGATTCAGAAACTTTTCAAGCCTTGATAGTCCAGAGATTTATACTGTTTGTGATTTTTTATTAGTGCTCTCCACTAGACTACTATAACATTAAAGAAAATACTGTACTAGAGAAAAATACTGGAAGTTATTTTTGGTAAAAAGTGTGCAATGTTAATTATTATGTGAATGAAGTATTAACCTCATATTATTATTATTTTCTCTAACTAGTTAGTCCTATTAATGGTTGGGCATTTTATAAAGTTAAATTTGAGTAGAGAAAATCAGTCTGATTGAGAAGAAGTTGGACTAACATGCAAATTAGTGACTAGGAGATGAACTATGACATTTATGCTTACATAAAATTATGCACTAACAATATATTGTCAAGAAACTGCTATAATATAAATTATAAGTAAAATTAAATTATATTACAATTAAAGTATACATTAATTAAATTATAATTGTAATTGTAATTATAATTATAATTGTAATATTATGATTATAAATTAATTCAATTAGAATTATATTATCATAATTATTATAATTAATAAATAGGAGTTTGTTTTACTAACTTGAAGAATTTTCTTAAAATGTAGTTTTGTTTATAAAAATTAAAAAAAACTTGCTTTCCCTGTGTTTTTTCAAATACTAGTGATAAAGATGACAGACAAGTAGCATGTGGCCCATTATTCCCTCTATAAATAATAAGTATAATATATTACATATCTTGTGCTTTAAAATAAAATATTGGCTCTATATAAACAAAACAATTATGAGTACTTTAGATATAAAGAGATAAAATGGAACCAAATTTTTAAATCCTTCTATACAAGGAGAAATGATCTTAAGGTTGAGTCTGAAGTTCTGGTGTTCTTGTTATGCATAAGAAGAAAAGATTAAGTTTATACCTTTATAAAAACAAACAAAAAAAAGAACAAATTATACCAACATCAAATACAGTGAAAACAGGGGTTATACATACATGATGGAAGAAGGGGAAAAAATTGTTTTAATAGGGATACAGGTTGACCCATTGCAAAAATAAGATGTACAAGACGCTATGTCTCAGAAACGGTCAGATAAGTTGATTAAAGGCGAAATGAATCCCAAGATAAGGACTCAAATGGTTTTTCTTTCTTGCAATTGTTTCTAACATATTTATAAGATGATTTCTTTGTTGCTTTGTATGTCCCTTCCCCACGGTATAACCCCTATTTTCACTGTATTTGATATTGGTATAATTTGTGGAGGGGAAGGGAAAAACAAATTGTTTAAATAGGGATACAGGTGGACTCATTGCAACAATGAGATGTACAAGTCTTTATGTCAAAAAACGAACTTTACAACTTTGACAGGGGGGCGGGGAGGGCTGGGGGTGGCAGGAGATGGGAAGGGATGGGAAGGGGAAACAAAGGAGGAGGTAACAATGCTTGATAACAAATGTACTCATTACCTTGCTTATGTAATTGTAACCCTCTGTACGATATTTGCTCAATTAAAAAAAAACACCATGTCAAAAAACGAATTTTACAATTTAGGCGGGGGTCGGGGGGGGGGGGAATGTAGTTGTGGAGATGGGAGGGAAGTGATGGTAGGGGAAAAACAAAGGAGGAGGAGGCAACAATGCTTGATAAGAAACGTACTCATTACCTTGTTAATGAAATTGTAACTTCTCTGTACAGTATTCTCACAATAAAGAAATTTATTTAACAAAAAAGAACAGATGTGATGAAAGCACAGACAGAAATTTTGAAGCCATGAAATGCAGAGAAAAGGGAGATTGCAATAATTTGGCTAATGAGTTGTAGAAAAAAGCAATGAGGACAGGAACAATGCAAGATAAATAGAGAATAAAGAGAGGTTAATGGTTAAAAAGTTATTTTGGCAGGATGTCATGAACACTGCATTAATTATATTGTACTCCTACATGTTTTGTCATTATGACTGGTAATGATTTATGTCATCATTTAAAATAAATATTAAATGTAAAAATCTCACTGAACAAAGAAAATCTTGTGTACACTGTTTTGACATGATACTACATGCAAATGTGAATGCATAAAAGAGAATGCATAGGAAGGAAGAGACGAAATAAGATACGTACTTTCTTTACTGCTGGAGAAGAATATCAGAAATATTGCTTTCTTGACTGAAATAAAAACAAGAGAAAAAAATACTCATGTCCCCACACTTCACAATGTGGTTTTTAATTCTTTAAATTTTATCTGAAACATAAGTTCCCCAAGAGAAATGCTATTACATTTCCTCTATTTTGAAACTTTGTCCTCCTTCAGTTGTCTATATTACTTTGGTTGATATCACTGCATGAAGTGAAAGATGTAATTTGCCCATACAAGGTTTCTAGTACATAATACAAAGCAGAACACCTAACCCATTGCATTTGAAGCAACCCTCATAGACATTAACCCTAAGGAGTTATTTTTCCTTCTTCTGTTGATGTGCTACTAAATTTTTCTAATATTCTGCTTCCATATTTTTTTTAAAAAGCAACAAAATAGAAAAAACAGGTTGCAAAATTCTGAATGCAAAAACATTGTCTATTACTCTATACACATCAGAGAAGTTGGAGTTGACCCACCAGGAGATGCTGTAAATGATTTATATATGAGAGTAGGCAAGCCCTCCCACCAGAAAATAGACAGAGTAGCTCAATATTAAAGTATGAGGCTCAAAAAATACCACAGAGTTAACATGCCATGTTAAAAAGAATACAGACTATTCACCTACCTTGAATAAATGAGATTTATAAAGACGTCCATTCATTCTTTAAAATTCCCTGTTATATCACTTTATCTTAAGGAATCCACAACTTTAAACAGACGACTCATTTAACTAAATAAGGAGAAATACATGACATGCTAAATGTGCACTTCTTATGAATTATAGCATCTGTCAGCTAAAAATGCATTTGAAGAATAAAATCAGAGGTCATTTGTGGTAAGTTACTTCTATTTATCTAATAATTAGTGAAATTGTTAAAGTAAAAATGGCATATCCACCTTGAAATGCCAGGAAGGAAGATGGTTAATATGGCATTAAAATAGTTTGGGAAATACATGTCCTTGCTACTAGTGGACTTAACAAGAAAACTTGGTGATGTGGAATTAAAACTCTTTTGGACTTAATGGTCTGTGCATGATTAGTACATGACTTAATCTGTTCTGAGTCCCTATGAGTAGTTGAAAATTTGACTTCTCAAGTTTGTAAACTTTTACAATTTAAAATATACTTTGAACTTTTATACTTAAAAATAAAGAGCTAAGGAGCTAACATCAAGACAGAGAGATAATTGGCATGTTTAAACTTTTTTCCTCATTTGCCATAGAGAGACATAGATGCCAGAACAAAGAGACCTCAGGCAAACTGTTTGATGGCAAAATTGAAAGAGATCTGTCACTACCATGTAGACTGAAGGACTGCTATTTCAGAATTTCCTATAGATCTCTGTACTTGTGAAAGGCTTAGTAAAGAACTACAGGCCAAAGAGTCAGGAACAGCAAGATACTGGGAGTAGAAAACATTCAGATCAGCAGGTAATTTATTTAATGAAGTTCAAGAAAGATTCAGACTTCCACTTGATATTAAGATCCAATATGTTTTAAAATGATGTGCCTGATTTTAAAAATCTACCCAGTTGTACAAACAAACATAAATATTGTTTCTTTTTCCTCTCTCCTGAATTATCAGTAATAAAAGGATGAAAGAAGAGCTAATATGAGATGAAACTTCCATATTGGAGCTCCTAATACCCTTAAGCTTTATCTGGAGGAAAATATTTGTGATTATAAACTATTATACAATGTGTCAAATGAGTAGTTTTTAAATAAGTACAAAGCAGCTACGGTATAGTTACAAGATGATAATGTTGTCAATGAAGGCTAGGAAAATAATAGTACAGCAGATTTCAAAACAAGAACCAGTAATTCATATTTATAATCCTAGCTACATTGTAGGTTGAGATGGGAGAAACATTGTTTGAGGCCAGGCTGGGCTGAAAAATTCAGGAGACTTTCTTCTCAACCCATAAGTTGGACACAGTGGCACACACATTGGAACCTGAAATCAGGAGGACTGTAATTCCAGTAGAGCCCATGGCAGAAAAGTCTTCAGAATTCCATGTCAGTAGAAGAAGCTGTATATGCAAGCCTGAAATAGGTGGATCAAGTTCCAGACAAACCTGAGAAGGAATCAAGACTCTACTTCAAAATCAAACAGTACAAATCATGGCTGGGGCCATGGATTGTTGCTAGAACACCTGCTGAGTATAAGGGCCTGAGTTCAAACTTTAGTACTAACCAAAGAAGAAAAGATTTTAGAATTCTTGCACCCTGTCATTTAAGATTTATAATCTTGATATTTTGTTGCCCTTTGTACCTTATGGAATATTGTTTTATTATTAATAATTTTTGTGAAGATACCATACAGAGGGGTTACAATTTCATAAGCAAGGTAATAAGTACATTTCTTATCAAGCATTGTTGCCTCCTCCTTTGTTTCCCCTTACCAAACATTTAAAAATTTTATTAAGACAACACTTGAAGCTGGGCACTGGTGGCTCACGCCTGTAATCCTAGCTACTCAGGAGGCTGAGATCTGAGGATCGCGGTTCAAAGCCAGCCCGGGCAGGAGCGACCGTGAGACTCCTATCTCCAATAAACCACCAGAAAACCGGAAGTGGCGCTGTAGCTCAAGTGGTAGAGCGCTCGCCTTGAGCTGAAGAGCTGAGGGACAGCGCCCAGGCCCAGAGTTCAAGCCCCACGGCCGACAAAAAAAAAAAAAAAAAAAAAAAAAAAAAGACAACACTTGAGTAAAATTTCAAATATTTTCAAACTTTCTTCTGCTTATAAATAAAGAAAATAATTGGCTATTTTATTATGTTTTCCTTTCTGTATACTGAAAATAATTGATTATTTTATTACTTTTTACTTTCTGTATACTGTTCTTAAAAATTATGTATATGTCTAGCTCTAAAAATATAGATAAATCCTTTTGAATCGAGAACATTCAGACATTTTTTAAAGTTCATTTAGGACACATTTTACTTATAAAACTTTAGGTTATTTGTGATCAATTTTTATTGTACTGCACACTTGGCATTTCTAACAACATACTGTTCAGCAGTTGACTGAAGACCCAGGAAGAGCTTATAACATAGGTAATGCAGTAGTTTGTCCATGCAGAATTACTTTTAGATTTACAGAAAGGTTGTGAAGATAGTAATAGTTTCCAACACTACACATTCATTTTGACCCACAGTTACCACCTGACATTAGTATGGCTTATTGATCACTAATAACAATCTAAAATCAGTATATGAATATCAACATTAAACTCTGATCTGTATTTCATTTCTATTTATTTACATCTTAAGTTCCAAGGTCACATTACAGTTAGTCACAATATTTTAACTCATTCTGACTTGGAAGCTCTGTTCCACTTGTTTTATTTTTAAAAACCTCAGCAGTGTTGAGTGCTCGAACACCTTGGGCTTCCCACTGGAAACAGTTTAAGCTATTTATTATTATTATTAGAATATGGTCAAATTTTGGAGAAAAAAACCTTTTCACAGCATATGAAGAGTTTGCATTATTTCTATGATTTACTACTGTGGATCTTTATCTGGATCATCTAGCTGAGATTACACTTGTTAGGGATAAGTTACTCCCTTACCTTTGCACATTAGTTTTTCAAAGTGTATGTATTCAAGTACCTTCCCTGTTTTAGCCTAAGCCTGACTTCATATGAATATTTTCAAGTCTAATCTATTGTCAGTATGATGTAGTAATACCAGATTCTAATTTCTGATATTATCATAAGAAATTTGGTTGGATTCAAGATTCAGCTTTAACAGTACAGTTCTATTACCATTCTTTCTCTCCTCTCTGGTATTCTGATGACAGTATCAGACCTTTTGTACTATCCCATCCTTTCTTAAAATTCTATTCTTTTTATAAGTATTTTTTCTTGTTCATCTTAGATGATTTCTTCAAGATGACTGTGCTCTCCTTCTGCATTGTGCTATTGAGCTCATTAAATGGGGCTTTCATTTGCTTATTTTTTGTGATTTATTTCTAAAATTTTCATTTAAATATTTTTCCTTATTGTCTGAAATCTCCCTCCTGCCTTCCCTTCCTTCTATCCTTCCTTTTTCTCTTCTTCTCTAGTTTCTTCCCTCTCCCTTTTCCTATTTTTGTGTCCTTCTGTTCCTCCTCCTTCCCTTCCTCCCTCCCTCCCTCCCTCCCTCCCTCCCTCCCTTCCTTCCTTCCTTCCTTCCTTCCTTCCTTCCTTCCTTCCTTCCTTCCTTCCTTCCTTCCTTCCATCCTTGCTTTTTATTCTTGGTGAGCTTAGCTCTTAGTTTCTGGAAAATTTTGCATTTTATACTGCTTAAAACCTTAGGTAATTCTAATATTCCTGTCATCACAGAATTGATGAACATTCATTATGTTTGTTTTGTAAGTTAACATTTTCTTCTTTGTATCTAAAGTCATTTATTGTACCATAAACATTTTGGACACGTTATAAGATACTGAATGCTTGATGTTGATGCTGAAGCCTCCTGCTGCGATCTGAGGTTTGTGGTTCAAAACCAACCCAGGCTGAAAAGTTCCCATGAGACTTTTATCTCCAAGTAACTACCAGAAAACAAGAAGTGGTTCTGTGGCTCAAAATGGTAGAGTACTAGCATTGAACAAAAGTGCTCAAGGACAGTGCCCAGGTCCTGAGTTTAAGCCGAGAGAGAGAGAGAGAGAGAGAGAGAGAGAGAGAGAGAGAGAGAGAGAGAGAGAGAGAGACAGAGACAGAGACAGAGACAGAGACAGAGACAGAGACAGAGACAGAGACAGAGACAGAGACAGAGAGACAGAGAGACAGAGACAGAGAGACAGAGAGAGAGAGAGAGAGAGAGAGAGAGAGAGAGAGAGAGAGAGAGAGAGAGAGAGAGAGAGAGAGAGAATGACATGGAGAGGCTTCAGAACACTGGGTGAAACTGTGTTAGAACTTCATGAAGCCCAGGAAATTCAAAGCATAATGATGCTTAAAAAGGAAGAAATACACACCTGAAAAGATTTAATCAATTCAGTGACAAACCTTTCAGGTTTTGCTATGAAATTTTAAAGTTTTCTGTAATAGGAAATATTTTAGTCAACGAGATGATGACATTTGTGCTTTAAATAGTAAATATAATTGCTAAAAAATAAGGCATTTTCAGTGTTAGAGGCACATTACAATTGAAAGACAAAGTGTGTGATAATTTGGGAAAATATGTCATTTAAAGTAACTTGTACAATACCTTTGAAAATTATCAGGGATATAAAAATATAAGTTATTATCAGCTATAGCTTTTGAACCAGAATATTAGAGAAGATTGCTTATTTTTGTTTGATGGCAGTGTTTAAAAGTGTGTTCCAACTGGTTTAAGAAGGTAGTATAGGTTTCAGAAAGTAATAAGGTATTATAGACCATCTCTGCTGTTAGACAAAAACTCAAAAAAGACCTATGATGAAGCTAAAGAAGGCTCCTATAATGAAGCCGGTGAGGCTTTAAAAGGAGGCTTCTTGGATACTAAGTCTGTTAATTATATGCAAACAGACTATGCACAACCAAGAATATTGGCAACTTGCCTTCTTAAGCTATCATCTTATTTCCAAAATTGTGATGAGGACATCTTAGAAGTACTTAGTTAGCTTCTGCACATTCTATACTCATTGGAATGGGAATATTTGGGGGTGATAAAATTCACTACTAATATACATCTTCAAAAATGATTGTCTAATTTTAATAAAATCCAGCAGGTATTAATATATGTAATCAATTCTACAATGATACCAATAGTGACATATTGGCTTGTGTCTTTATTTGTAATCACCACTTAGCTGTCATCATTAATTCCAATTCCATTTATATGTTTTCATAGTATAAAATTAAACCATTCAGTTAAGTATAAAATAAATCTTATTTTCATAACTAATTACCATGTATCTTCATACTAACAAATCAAGTAGTTTTATTTGCTTTGATATATTTAAATATCAAATTTGTTTTAAAAAGTTTTCTTGGACTGGGCACTTATAGTTTATACCTGTAGTTCTAACTACTTATGGCTGAGATCTGGAAAATTGCAGTTTGAAACCTCACATATAGAAAAGTCTATAGAATCTCTGATTAACCAGAAAAAGACCTGGGCTAGAGGCCTGGCTAAATGATAGAGCATCTTTCTTAAAAGTACAATGTGTGACCAAACTCTAGTAGAGCTAAAAAATCATGTGTATTTTTATTTTTATTTTTATTACTTTTATGTAGCTGAGCATTTGGGAGTCAATTTAACATGGCAATATATGAGTACAAAGTACTCCTTCCATCACTCTCCCCACCTAGCTATTCCAAAACCATCTTCATTGGTGACACTAAATGCTTATAATTCATGAGGAAAGCTTCACTAAGCTTATCACATGTGGCGCTTTCCAAACATGTCTGCAATGATGAGAAATCTCACACCGAAGTAAAAATACATTCTCCATTCTAACTGCTTACTCTGTTTCCAGTACCTCGAAACATGCATGTAATAGCCTGATTATCCTTATAAAGTTAACATTAACACTTGTGAAGCCTGCTACGAAAGGCTAAAATGAGTATTTATATACCACACACTAAAATATTTGGAAGTTTTAGATAAAAGAGTTACATTGATATCATACTAAATATATTTTCATAAAGACAATATTTACAACTTTGTTACTATATAAGTGGAAAAAGATACTAAAGACAAATTCTGTCATTTCTGAATATTTTGTACTTGAATGAGCATGAAAATAAACAGGTGAATAATTTATTCTATTATTTACTCTGTTGTTTAGTTGTTTATGTTAATAAAGTCAGTGTTTCTGTCATTAAATTTTTCTGTATTTGTGGGGCATAAATGGTAATACTACAAAGCCATGTATGGTGGTTATATCTATAATAACAGCTACTCAGGAGGCAGAGACAGAGACTATGCAAATTTAGCAAAATGCTCTAAACTAAAATAAACTAAAAGTGAAGTGACTCAAGCAGTAGAGTGTTTTGCTTAGCAACCATGCATGATGCTATGAATTTTGAGAGAAAGAAAGAAAGAAAGAAAAGAAAGAAAGAAAGAAAGAAAAGAAAGAAAGAAAGAAAGAAAGAAAGAAAGAAAGAAAGAAAGAAAGAGAGAAGAAAGAAAAGAAAGATAGAAAGAAGAAAGAGAGGAAGGAAGGAAGGAAGGAAGGGAAGAAGAGAGAAAGGAAGGAAGGAAGGAGAGAAGGAGGGACAGAGGGAAGGAAGAAGTGAGGAAGGAGGAAAGGAAGGGGGAATGAGGGAAGGAAGGAAAGAAGGGAAAAGAAAAAAGGAAGGAGTTAGGAATAAAGGATTTTTTAAGCTATTATCTAATTCATTTAAAGTAAATAAATTTTGAGAGTTTTCAATAAAATATAAATAAATACAATCTTTGAAAAAATTAGTTCTTTTGTTATATTTTCTGAAATCTTAAAATTGACTATTGAAATACAGTTAAAATTAAATTTTAGTGAAATATTCCAATAAACCTAATTATTTACTTATTTTTAAACATTTGAAATAATAATCTATTTGCAATTGTAGTATTTAAAGTCTGTGAAATTGTCAATGTGATATCTCAACCTACATCGTTACAAATTGAATATTATGTATTTAATATTAAACAGTTTTAAAGTGTTCACTTTCCAGGTGCAACTGTTGTGATTGCATACTAATTACACTAATTGCAATTGTTCATGAATAACTGTGCAATAAGTAGAAAAACAAAAAGCAGCAATAGAATGATCAGTACTGCTGGGAGATGACAATTGTTTACACCTGAATTAATCTCTCTCTCCTCTTTCTTTCTGAAATATTGGGTTTTTTAATTAATTGATTCATCCTTTTCTTACTCAAGCATTCTCTTTTACTAAATATTCTTTGACTCTCAGGCAGATATTTTTGGCATACTCCTGGTTTGTTATTCTACAGAATGTTGTCTAGCAAACCTCTAGTCTTCAGAATGTTGCTTCTTTCACAAGAGAAAAAGAGAAGAGGACAATATATGAGTCTACATCATTTATTTTGGAGATTAGATTGGATTTAGGCTATTATAGTGCTTAATACTTGGTAAGTGAGATAAATGTCAAGCATTCCTTTAAAAAATTGGCACTTTCCACAAAAAATAAAATACCTAGGAATTAACTTAACTAAAGAAGTGAAGGACCTCTATGATGAAAATTTTAAAATCTTGAAAAAGGAAATCAAAACAGAACTTAAAAAATGGCAAAGCCTCCCATGCTCCTGGATTGGAAAGATTAACATCGTGAAAATGGCAATACTTCCCAAGGCTATCTACAAATTCAACGCAATACCTATCAAAATTCCAACCTCATTCTTCAAGGAAATAGAAGAGGCAATCCAAAAATTCATATGGAACAATAAAAGACCCTGAATAGCAAAAACGCTCCTCAACGGAAAGAACACTGCTGGAGCAATATCAATACCAAATTTCAAACTCTACTATAAAGCCATAGTAATCAAAACAGCTTGGTATTGGCATAAGAACAGACCTCAGGACCAATGGAATAGAATTGAAAACCCAGAAATGAACCTACAGACCTATAGCCATCTAATCTTCGATAAGGAAGCTAAAACAATAGAATGGAAGAAAGACAGCCTCTTCAGTAAATGGTGCTGGCAAAATTGGTTAACTACATGTAGAAAACTAAAGCTAGATCCTTATATATCACCCTGCACCAGAATCAACTCCAAATGGATCAAAGACCTTGAAGTCAAAGCAGACACTCTGAAAACATTACAGGATGGAATAGGAGAAACCCTAGGTCTCCTTGGCTCAGGCCGAAATTTTTTGAATAGAGACCCGGAAACACAACAAATCAAAGAAAGGTTGGACAAATGGGATTGCATAAAGTTGCAGAGCTTCTGCAGGGCAAATGACATAGCTAGCAAGATCAATAGAAAGCCCGCGGATTGGGAGAAGATCTTTACTAGCCATACAACGGACAAGGGTCTCATATCTAAAATATACTTGGAACTCAAAAAATTAAACCACCCAACAACAAATCCTCAAAGAAACAACTGCCAATAAATAAGTGGGCGAAAGACTTAAAAGAGAAACTTCTCTGAAGAAGAAAGAAGGATGGCCAATAGACACATGAAGAAATGTTCAACATCCCTAGGCATAAAAGCAATACAAATCAAAACAACATTGAGATACCACCTCACCCCAGTTAGAACGGCAAAAATCAAGAACTCTAACAACAACAGATGCTGGAGGGGATGTGGACAGAAAGGAACCTTACTTCATTGTTGGTGGGAATGTAAACTTGTTCAACCACTTGGGAAAGCAGTATGGAGGTTCCTCAAAAGACTTCACATAGAACTCCCCTATGACCCAGACATCCCACTTTTGGGCATTTACCCAAATGTTTACAAACAAGACCACACTAAAGCTACCAGCACAACAATGTTTATTGCAGCATTATTTACCATAGCTAAGATATGGAACCAATCAGATGCCCCTCAGTAGAAGAATGGATCAAGAAAATGTGGTATATATACACAATGGAATTCTATGCCTCCATCAGAAAGAATGACATTTCCCCATTTGTTAGGAAATGGAAAGGCTTGGAAAAAATTATATTAAGTGAAGTAAGCCAGGCCCAAAGAATCATAGGTCCCATGGTTTCCCTTATTTGCAATATCTAGTATATGTATGAGTCAAGCGGAAAAGGTCAGATAATGTGATGTCAAGAAAATGAACCCTTAGATATGTATTTTAATATTTTATTCTTTCATGCATGTGTTTCTAATGCATTTATAAGATTATTTCTTTGTTGCTTTGTATGTCCCTCCCCCACAGTATAACCCCTGCTTTCACTATATTTAATGTCAGTATAACTTGTGGAGGAGATGGGGAAAAACCAGTTGTTTAAGAATACAGGTGGACCTGTTGCAACAATGAGAAGTACAAGTTGTCATGTCCAAAACAAACTTTACAAAGTCGGTGGGGGGGGGGAAGGAGGGGAAGGAGAAGGACTGGGATTGGGGGGAGAGGCTGGGAAGGGATGTGAAGGGTAAACCAAAGGAGGACGCTGCAATGCTTAGTAAGAAATGTACACATTATCCTGCCCATGTAATTGTAACCCCTCTGTACAGTATGTTCACAAATAAAATAAAAGTAATTTTTAAAAAATGGCACTTTGTGTGTGTGTGATGGGCAGAGCAGAGTGGATGTTTATTCTAGTGAAGAGTGGTACCTTCCTGCCCATCTAACTTTCTATAAGATATGAGTGCAAAAGTATTCTTAACCCAGTGCTAGTGGCTCATGCCTAGCTACTCACAAGCCTGATATCTGAGGATCTCAGTTCAAAGCCAGTACAAGCAGTACATGGCAGCACCTCCCATTAACTACCAAAAATAGCCAGAAGTGCAACTAGTCTCAAGTGGTTGAGCCCTAGCCTTGAGCACAAATGCTCAGGGAGAGTGCTCAGTCCCTGATTTTAAGATCCAGAACACACACACACACACACACACACACACACACACACACACACACACACACACACACACACACACACACGAGTCTTGTTTTGAGGATGTACACCAATTGCTTGAACCCAGAAAACAGTTTGGAAATATTAAATGTTTGAAAACTTGTTGCCTTAAAAGAAGATATCAAGGGCCAGGGCATCGTTGGAGTCAAGTGATTTCACACTAATTAAGGCAGCAGAAAAAGCCTCATTACATCAGAATTTGATCTACATGCAGCCCCCCTCACAATGATTTGTAGCATGTGTAAGTGTGACTTCTTTATTTCATTTTTTGGAGGGTCTACTTTTAGTCTATTTGTTGGCACTGGGATTAGAGTTCATGGCCTCATACCTTTTATGCAGGTGTTCGAAGAGCTTGAAATTACAACTTCTTGAACCACATCTTGCTTCTTCTGAGTAATTTCTTTTTCCGAGTACTAGTATAATGTGTTTTCATTCTCCTCAATTATTTTTCTGATCAAGGAAAATATTTTGTGTTAGTTAGTGATATTGAAATTTTTTGAGCAAGAATTTTTTGAGAAGAAATGATTTCACAGTGGAAAAAATCAACAAAGACATAAAATATAAATCTTGTTTTTTGTGCAAAGCAAGATATGAGTGAAATTAAAATATACTACATATATTTATAAATTACTACATTCTTAAAATGAATGTATATAAAATTTAGGAAAATGTATAGCAAAATTTTAGCAGCAATTATTTCTAGATAGTGGAATTACAGTTATTTTCTATTCCCATTTGTGTGTTTAAGCAGTAATTGTTTTAAATCTTGAGATATATGTGGGTGAGTGTATATGTAAACATATATACTCATACCATTTTGTGAGGGAAGGAATATGTTTTTACTATGTAGTCCAGGCAGACCTGAAGCTCAGAATCCTTCTGCTTCTTCCTCCTAATTGCTGGGAGTACAAATGTGTGCCACATGCTGAGCCACACTACAAACTTTTAAGAAAGAATCATATGTATTATCTCAAGGACTCTATAATGCAGTAAGCGATACTGAATATGTACATAGATATCATTGTTAAGTATATAAATTAAGAGTACTACAGGTATTCCAACTGAAGTACTAGGATAATTAACAAGGGAAGATATTATTTTCTGTTGGCTTTCAAAATATGCAAGAAAATATTTTCCTTCTTGCCCATCTGATATACTTTTTTAAAATTAAATTATACATGTCAGTCATAATTTTAGAAATGACAATCTCTGATTGATTCTATTATTATGTTCAAACAGCTAAGTTACATAGAATTTTGAATCTAAAACTATAATTAAAGATCCATAATAAATAATTCCAGTTAATCAAAATAACCATATAATACTGAATAACACTTAATGTTGGAATTCCTTTTTCAAATACCTTGCAATTTTAGACTGGGCTTTCCATTTGTATTTGATAAAATAATATCAGTCTACAAACTATTCTTTAATATTTTCTATGACATACTTTTATTTCTTCAGAAAATATAACGACTCCAATTTCAAAAATACTTTTTAAAAATATACAATGATGAGAAACAAATATGTGCTGTACCAAACTCCTTGAGATACATTATGAGATATGTTTGGAAACACTTTATATCTGTTAGAAACCAAAAATATTTAAATGTGCTCTTGAAAACCAGATCTGTGTAATGTTTAGAACAGACTAATTGCAAACGACATTGTACCTTCCATGTTTTCATACTTTACCTATTTTTAAGTTAAACATATTTTTCATTTGTATTTGGAATAATTAAAATGTGAGCTACAATTAATTTCTATTTATAGAGTTGTGTATAATATGCACAGAAATTCTAGAAAATAACCAGTGGATGGCAGTGTTTTTTGTATTCCACAAGTTCACTATCCCAAGTTGTTTTCCTTTCTATGATTCATGTTTATATCTTGCCTCTGAATCATATATGAAAACAACCAGCTGAGTGTAGATTGTCAGATGGGAAGCACTTTTTAATGAACCAGACCTCAGTTTTGTTTGAACATGCATCAGTGTTTATGGTTTTATTTCAGAACAGCACCAGAATAAGGATCATTTTGGCCAAGAGAAAAATTAAATCAGCCAGTGATGAGAACTTATGAACAAGAACAGGCATCTCTAATGGCCCTGAGGCTTATTTTATCTGTTGCCCTATTTCTCCTCTGTGCAGTGTGTTGTGAAGTGTATGATTTATTCATAGAAGCCACTGTCACCACTGAATGGTTATACTCTAAACCACTGAAGAGTCATGACAAAACCTATTAAAGGAAGTGAATGATAATCAAAATATCAAGTATTTACAGACCACATTTTATTTCTTTGTGGAATAAATCCTATTGGCCATTCAAGTTGAAGTATATGAAAATACCTAGCTTCAACCATGTTTGACCTACAAAAACAGCAACTTACATTCAATCTAATTATAAGATTATTTCTAAATTTGGCCAATTCTGATAACTCTTAGTGCTTTATTTCAGCATGAGAAGTCAGAAATAATAGAAATATTCTCTGAGTAGCAGTCCCACATTAGTGTCACCATAAGACAAATGAACCAGTTATACCAGTACTGTTGAGGCTTATGTAAGGGATCTAAATAGGACATCCATCACAAAGTCAACGTGTCCTTTACACTACTAGGGGTTGTTGTTTTCTGAGTTAATACAGATTTTTGGATTAAAAAAAGTAAAAAGTGGCATAGAAGTTCCATGAAGTTGTCATAACAGATTAACACACAGTGTGTGGTTTAAAACAATTGAAGGTTATTTTCTCACCATATAGATTATAGACATATGAAATTCCATAGGGTGGTACTCCCTACAGTGTCTTTTTTTTTCATTTAAAATTTATTTTAAACATGATGGACAGTTACACAAGTAAGGTCACGAGTACATTTCTTTTTGAAGAGTGTTAACCCCCTCATATTCTCCCACTTTTTTCCCCTCCCAATACTCTTTCTCCCCCAAGTTGTAAAGTTCATTTCCAATATAGTGTCCGGTGAGTGCCACTGTTGAATTGTTTCAACCTTTGTTCCACCATTTCTGTGATTCCCCTTGCCTTCCCTAAATCAGAGAAACATATATACAAGACATAGGGTAGAGAAATAAAAAATAATGACATCAGGGAATAAACCAAAGGGAAAAAATAAAGAAAAAACAAATTATGAACAGTACACTAAAAAACGTTCTTGTTTCCATTTCTTGGAGTTCATTTTGATGAGCAGCATTTTATATGGTCATAAGCACATAGCTATTGAGCTATTGTGATCCTCTCCTAAGAATATCCTAGACATATCTCTGCTTTGCCTCTTCCAGCTCCTTCCAGCTCCCAGATTCAATGGACTGAGGTCAAGTTTCAGTGTCTTTATTTCTTCTTCACATCAACTTCTCTTTTGTCTGTCTTCTGATTGATGTTATTACAGTTGCACAGACCAATATAATCCAAGATGATACTCTCATCTCATAATCTTTAATTTATTAAATGGCAAGCATTCTTTATTTTCCAAACAAGTACTATTTTCAGACTACTTTAAAGTATAAAGTTAGGAAGATAGCTCCTTTCCAGAGGTGCTTATTCAACCTACTACAGCAATAGTTAACAGTTCTGGATTTCTCTTGAAGGTTGATTCAATTTCACTTTGGTTTGCTTCTATTTGTCATTCCAAATAGTCTGATGTTTAATAAAGTTCTTCATTTTTTCTATTTTTAGTTTTTGCCAGTCCTAGGGCTTGAACCCAGGGTCTGGGTGCTGTCTCCTGCGCCTCTTTATATGCTCAAGGCTAGTGTTAGGTGTTCCAGGGAACAGAGTTGCTTTCTCTGTGCCAGTATGCGTGCAGATTTCCCCTCCCCGACTTCGTTTTCCATGCAGGACCGCACATGTCCTCCCCCAAAGTCTCCATGCAGCACCCGAATTACCCAGGTGACGGGCACACCTGCGGGCAGTTACCTCCCCCTTTCTCTGAGGTCACATCCCGAAAGTCCCCAGAAATGCCTCCCGTGGGAGTTTCCCCTCTCCTACAGTAACCACAATTCCGCCAGAAGTGGCTGCTTCCCTTCTCTGTGTACTTTCCATCTCGTGGGGGGCAGCAGTTTGCCCTCCCTCCAGTAAACTCTTTTCTGTCTGAACCACTTGGCGATTTCCTTTCAGTAAACCTTACATCTGGTGCTGAAAATCCAAGAGGGGACGCGTGGCTGGATCCCCTTGTCTTCTCTAAGGGTCAAGCCACTTCCTTGACTGCTCCTCCTGGGACAAAACTGCCGAAAATCAGAGGAACCCCACCTCAGAGTTCTCGCCTGGCTATGCATCCACTACTGTCTCCTCTCTACTTCTGGTGAGTAACTGTGTCTTCCCTCCTTTCTAAGTCAGGTGAGTGACTCTTTTCTAAGGGCCCTCTCTTTGTCTACTGTCTTGTACGATGTGGTGCCACACCAGAAGGTCCCTAAACCTCCTTTGTGGATCATTTCTTATTTCCAGGATGCTGGAGTTAGGAATCTGACCCTTACCCTAAAAGAGGCTCCAGTAAGCAGGTATGCCTTAACGCTCACCAGACTCTCTCTCTGTGTTTCTGGTTCCAACCGAGTGCCACCAGACAAGCCTGAGCCAGGACATTCTTTTGGGATGTCTCCTATGCTCTCTAAATGTCCTTTTCATTAAAGCCAAAACACCTTACAGTTTCTGATAATGCAATGGTAAATGGTTAAAAGTTCTACGTGTTCAGGTCATTCTCTGTCTCCTGTCTCATTCTCATTGTCTTGTAGGAGTTCAATCTCCTCTTTCTGTCTGTCTCTCTCTCTCTGTTTCTCTCCCTCTCCCTCTTTTCTCTCTGCCTGTCTGCTTGTTCCCTTGAAAGTTGAGACACAGACTGGGTCCCAGAGACCCCACCTCTAGGTTCCCTCTTAAGGCTAGCCATCCTGGCTTAAATTCTCTTAGCTAAAACACACACTCTCTCTCTCTTTCTCTCTCTCTTTCTCTCTCTCTCTCTCCCTCTTTCTCTCTCTCTGTCTCTCTCTCACTCTCTCTCTCCCCTCAGAAACATACTCACTGTTAACTGTGTGCCCTGCCTTCCTGCTCGTCTGTCTGCTGCTTGTATGCATACTTGCATGCTCGGTTAATTAATAAAGCTCCACCAAGTATTCTCAACATCCATACTTATTTTTTGCCATCTTGGCCATGTGGTGGGTTTTGATGTGACCCTACACTTATAGCAATAGTTCAAAGGTCAACTTGTATGCTTACCATCTTGGCCACCCCACCTGCCCAGCAAGTATTCAAAAGTCAATTTGTATGCTAATATATTTCTTTACCAAATTTGTTTCAAAGGTTTTCTGGTAACTGCCTCTGTAGGCCAAAGGGAAAAAATGGGCAGTTTTATACAATAGAGCTTATGAGTAGAGGTGTTATGTATCTAAGTTGGTTGTAATTTAAATAAGATCAAGAGTAATATACTGTTGTAAAACCAGCATGTCACTCTTTATATCCATCTATGAAAGTAATTGTTTGTGCACTATTAAGCTTGTTAAGTTTTTAATATGTGTTTTTCAAGTATGTAGGCCACCTTGGATACAGAGCTGACAATGGTTTCAATCTTCAGTAGTATGTATCTTAAAGTGTTATGTTCTGTTAATCAGTTGCTTTTTGAAAACTCTTATCATGTCTACTTAGTTTTCTCATTACAGATTTTACCCATTGCAGCATACAGCCACAACTACAAAGAGATAAATAACTCTGGAAAGTATTTGTTGGTCAGTTCTTAACAAGTTTCAGGTAAGGTCTGCTTACTATTTCTATTTATCTTGTTTCAATTAGAAATAAAAGGGTTTCATGGCAAAGGCTCACTTGATCTGAGAATTGCAGTTTGAAGCTAGCCCAGGCAGAAAAGTCTCTCTGAGACTCTTACCTCCAATTAACCACTCAAAAACTGGAAGTGGCACTCTGACTCAGAGTGGTAGAGCACTTGTCTTGAGCAAACAGAGCTCAAAGACAGCACCCAATGAGAAAAAAATGTCAACTGAAAAAAGCCATCCCAGTTATGAACACCTAGACTCCCCAGGACAAAACCAGTCAGTGCTGGTGACAAGAGAGCAAGGATAAAAGTAAAGGTATGGTGTCATATCCTAAATGGAGTCCCTTTATGCCTGCCCTGTCAAAACTAACCAGAATCAGGAGATCAACAGGAAACAATTAATGAGCATGCCTATCTAATGTTCATAGCTGTCTTCTAACAAGGCAGGATCTTAGAGTGAGTCTTAGACTCAAGACAGTAGCCTAAGTAGCTTCCTGGATCTCCCATCCAGCTCTATAATGGAGACATTGACCAAACCCTGCCACTGGGCCCTTAACCACTCCAGTTCATCCCCAGTTTCTGACTGCTTATTCTTACCTGTCTGCCTTTCTATCCCTTACTCAGTTGCCAGATGTCAGAAGTAGCTAGGGACGTTTTCTACCAACTCCAGGACTGCCTGGAATGCAGGAGATAGGAACTAGCCAAACTAGCCAAGTCACCCAATTTTGAATTTTTCTGCCCTAAACCTTTCCTTCTGCTGTTTATGCCCTCTAATAATTTTTTTATATTGCTCAGCCTGTCTTGTAAGATTTTGTTCATATTTCATCCAGAAACACATACACGTGTTCACCACCAAGGAAGCACCTGCTGCCTTCTCTTGAATTGAGCAACCCTCCCTCTTCTAACCCTAATATTGAGGCCCCTGGGCAGCAGGAAGTATCCAAAGAAAATCAGTGCCCCCTTTATAACTATGAAAAGGCTGGAATGTTAGGCCTGCCCAGGAAAAGGGCTGCTTTCTGCATGCAGACTTCTCCCACCTTTGTTTACCATGTAGGATCACACATGTCCACCCCTAGAACTCTCCATGCAGCACCTGCATTACCCAGGTGACTGGCGTACCTGGTGGCAGTTACCTATACATTCTCTGAGGTCACATCCTGAACTGCCCCAGTCACTCCTCCTTTGGATTGTAGAAGGTTCCCAGACTTTCAGGTCATACCTCTTCCCTGCCCTCTCCCTACATTAACCCTAATCCTTCCATAAGTCACCCCCTCCCTTCTCTGTGCACCTTCCATCATCAGTTTGCTCTCCAGCCAATAAAATCTTTTCTGCCTGAACCACATGGCAGTTTCCTTTTGGCAAACCTTAGAGATAGCACTCTATCAGTTGAGCCACAGTGCCACTTCTAGTGTTTTCTGAGTAGCTTATTGGAAGTAAGAGTCTCATGGACTTTCCTGCCTGAGCTAGTTCCAAAGTGCAATTCTCAGATCTCAGCCTCCAGAGAAGCTAGGATTACAGATGTTGAGCTACCAGCACCCAGCTGAAGTTCTTTATTCATTTTTAATCCCCAAGGAAAAACAATGTGAATGATTTCAGAATATTCACACTTGGAATAGCACAGAAAAACTAGAAAAGCAACCCTAATTTTACAAGGAATTATGTCAGAAAGTCTTGTCAAGGTAAAAATATTGGTTACTTAAAATATAATTCTTACAGATAAAGTGATTTATTTGGGGGAATAAGTTCTTTTCTGTTTAGAAGACTGGTTATGGTCCACAGAACATGACTTTGTGTTATTGCTGTTCTGACTAGTCCTCAACTTTTCTGAAAGTTTTCACTATATCAGAGTAAGAATAAAAGGTTAAATCTCATAAAGCCATTTAACTCCCTCCCAACCCCACCTCATTTCCCAGTACTGAGGCACTAAGTCAGGGTTACTAACTCTTGATTACTCAGCTTACTTGCTCATGACTGGTGTTCTACTGCTTGAGTTATATAGTACTCCAACCTGACCCCACCTCCTAGTATTCAGTTGGATAAGAGGCTACCAATGAATGTTAACATTGATCAAATCCCTCACAATGTTCTCAACCACTCAATAGCTGAGTGCCAAGCTTTTAACAAGTTCTGTTAACCATCACAGAAGGTCATTTCCTATTCAAATCCTAATACCCCATGTTAAAAATTTCAAGTAATGCTCCTAACACAAAACATTTTACAGTGAAGTAGGTAGCTTCTAAACTAACACTTATCATGACCACTTTTCCTTTTCTTTGAATCTCTTCCATTTCTTGTCTTACATATATGCCTCCAAGACAGAAAACTTTGTTAAGTTTTACTCCTGTCTATTATAAGTAGTAAATTTAGCTTTGTCCTCTTAACAAGTTATATTGCTAATGTTTGGGAATCAACCATTCAATAAAGTTCAGTGCATGAAGGAATATTTGATGGTCATGGATTAGGAAATACATAAATTAGATGGTATAAGATTTAATTTAGAGAAGGATTCCTTTGACTTGAACAGTTTATTTTCTGAGTCAACTCAGTAGAAGACTTTTCTCTGGGATAAAGTTTGAATGCACAAAGTGACTTACGAACCTCACCTCAAAAGACTGAATGTTTTTATTGATGTTGTTATTGGCATAATGATTTACTGATTAAAAGGAGACTGTTGTGCAGGCAGCTGGATTGGCAACTCAGTATGTGGTTTGCTTACAAGCCTGTGAACACAGAAATTTCTCTCCTAGTAGGTAAGGATTTTTATCTTTTCCTGATCATTAAAGACGTGCTTGCATTAGCATATGGAGTGAAATACAAAGGCTCTATCTTAAATAAATGAAACAATTTGTCACTGCATGTGACAAGATTTCCCCCCTGTGATAATGAATACTCATATGGGAGAGGAAGTTGCAAAGAACTGGAAATTGAGTATAAAGCAGAGAGCTGACTCTCACCACACTAAAAACAGAGAATTGTTTTTAAGTGCAAATCTACCATTTATTATGTCCCCTGGTGGGATCAAGGTAGTATTCCTTGTGTATTCACTATGAACTTGAAAAATCACCAAGGAATGCACACTGCAAAGGGGAAAAAGGAACAAGGCTCAATAACCAGTGATTTTCCTTTGTTTTAGATTATTTGTTTAGAAATATTAACTTTGACTCCTTTTCTAATTCTTAAGCAAAAATTTTCATAACTAATTATTTGATTTATAGAAATGAGTTTCTAAATCAACATTACACTGCTTATTAAGTTGCATAATTATACTGCCAATTTATGACAGTTTTTTATAATTTCCATAAATAAGAAACATATCATAGGATTAACCATATTCTGCAGAATTCCACTGAAATTAAAGAGAAGTCCTTATTTTATATTGCTCAGATATTACAAAGAAATGTGTGAGATTCTTAACTGTTCATAATGTCTACAAAATAGCAAAAGACTTTAAACAAAGAGATGTAATATGAGATTTTGAACTAGGACTTTATTACAAGAAGTACATATATGTATGCATGTATATATGTATGTATTATGTATTAGACTGAGGAAGAAAAGAGGACTTGAAAAGAGGACTTAGAAATGGAGAAAATGACTAATAAGTCTAATGATTAGCCTAATGACTAATAAGTACAGACATGGGCAAAAGTCAGGGACTGAGATGATTCTGAGAGCCAGTGGTCTAGCTGCCAATGAAATGAGAACATAAAAGAAGCTAAGGAAAAGGTGAAAGATTTATCCCATCATGGCCCCATTCATAAGGAAATGAAAAGACTTGTAAAAAAAACTGTATTAAATAAAGTAAGCCAGACCCAAAGAAATATAGGTTGTGTGGTTTTCCTTATTTGTAATAATTAGAATGTGCCTACAAGTCTACAGGTAAACTCAAAGGGTAGTAAAAGGCAAAAAAATTACACTTGTACATAATTAATGAAACAGGACAGTAAACAGTGACACCAAACAGGGATTTTTCTAAGGAGAGGATAATAAGGGCTCAATAACTATATGCATATGATCATACAAAATGATGCTTATCAAATTTAACTCCAAGAAATGGAAGCAAGAGGATTTTTATTGTACTGTTTATGGTATTTTTCCTGCTTTTTTCTCTTTTTTGATGGTTTTTGTTTGTTTGTTTGTTTTGTCTGTAGTGGGGCCTGAACTCTGTCCCTCAGCTCTTCAGCTCAAGGCTAGTGCTCTACCACTTGAGCCACAGCACCACTTCTGGCTTTTTCTGCTTATGTGGTACTGAGGAATCTAACCTAGGGCCTCATGCATGCAAGGCAACCACTCTACCACTGAGCCACCTTCCCAGCCCCTCTTGCTCCTTCCTTTTTTTAAAATTTCTGTACTTTTATCTTATATATAAGGTTATCTGACTTGAGGAAAGAAGAGGAAGCACAGAAACAATGGGACAAAAGATAAACTAATGCAGCAATAATACTCATTAGATACTATGTTCGAAATAAACTATACAACATGGTGGGGGGAGAGTCAGAAGGGAAAAAGAGAAAACAAGGAAGGAGGTAACATTGTTTAAAAAGAAATGTACTCATCACCTGACTTATGGAACTGTAACCACTCTGTACACTTTCTACAATGCATAACCCCCACTCTTAAGGGTCAGTGTCAAACACCAGATGGTGGGCTTCCTATTCTGCCAATAAATGAGGTTGAAGGTGAGAAGAGCTGAATTCTCATGCATCATCCCATCTAATCCAATTCCCAATAAAATCTTCATTTTATCTCATGTTTCCTGAGCACAGCATGCCAGTTTTCTGTGCTCACATCCATTAAGTTCTTGTTTACAGCAATCCAATTTTTTTCTAGACATTTTTTAACCTGTTCCAAAATATTCCCACAATTCAGTTCCAAACCTGTTTGAATCATGTGGTCAGGCATTGTCACAACAATTGTTACATTCTCAGTACCAATGTTCCAGTTTAGATTTCTATTATGATGACAAAATACCTGAGAAAATCTACTTAATGGAGTATTGTGAGTCTGTGTGTGTGTCTGTGTGTGTGTGTGTGTGTGTGTGTGTGTGTGGCTTGTAAGAAGTAATCATGGAGCTAGAGTAAGCGTCATCAATTTTTAGGTAAAGGACTCTTTTCTCTAAGCCACATAACTTTTGAGAGTATTTTCTAAACTCAAATATACATATGTGAAGGGTTCATAATATTTTTATTATACTGAGGATTTAACCTAGTACTTTGCATATGCTAGACACATACTATTCTAATCTTAAATATTTTTAACAATCCTAATGTTCACATTATTGACCCATTACTTTGTAGGCCACAATAAAAGACTGATGTCCATACTTATCATATGAATTCTATGCTTGTTTTCCAATTAAGTCTGATAGCTACAGAACATAGATTATTTGGGGGAAAGCATCATTTCTTTAACCCTTGTCTAGAGGAATACAAAACAATATTAAGGACCCAAGGAAGAGAGCACTAACCTGGAGCTGAAGAGCTGAGGGACAGCATTCAGGCCCAGAGTTCAAGCCCCACAACTGATAAAAACAAAACAAAACAAAAAAATAAAAAACAAAAAACAAATGGCAAGAAACTGAGGCATCCTCATCAAGGGGCAAGATATATATATATATATATATATATATATATATATATATATATAAAGTACTAATGGATTCTAGTCCCTTTCATGTTTTACTTTTAATGTAGAGTTTTTATATAGATAACACTTGAATTTTTTGAAGTTAATCTTAATTGTGAATCCTTAATGCACAGTGGAGTACCATGGTCTTCAAAACTTAATACCTCATGCTTTCTGAAGTGATAGAATTTGAACACCACAATATCAATTTATTCTTGTTTTTGTCCTTTAGTATTTTGTGATTTTCTTTAAATGAAGTCCATGTTAGAGTCCACATATATCAAAAAACTGCACACATCCATGATTCCCAGAGGCCCATAGGCAACCCTGTCAACCACTTTCAAATTAGATTGGTAATATTAGTTACCCATACCCACATATACTTTATTAATAAATAATACCATTTCTAGTCATTTCTCGATTATATGTTTTAAATCAATCAACATGCCATTTTTGTGTTGGAAAACCTCAAATTGTATTAGAGATGAATACAATTATTAAACAATTATAGACTATTATTTCACATAGCATCTTCAAAAAGACTAAGAAGCTTCAGCTATAACTCTTAAATAAGGAACTTGTGCCTTCAACAGAATATAATATAAATATTTGATGTTTATGCAAGTCAACAAATTTTCTTGAGTCTATATAGACTGGAGAAAGAATTCTTAAGATTTTTTATTATTTGTCTTGAAAAAGGTAATTCACTTCAACTAGTTAAGTAGTTGGTAAAAACAATTGAAGGACAAGTATTTCTTGTATACTATGTATAAATCCTGATTGTGAGTACAAGAAAATTCTAAAATATAGTGAGGTATTAACTCTCATGAGTAATTGCTCTTGACTATAAATCTAAAACCTTCATTTAATAAAGAAAATATCTTCTAACTCAGTTTGAAGTATACTCAGAATACTTAAGATAACGTTATGAAATTTTCAATTATAGTTTCAGAGAATTTCCATTCAATTTTATTGCTCAAGAGATCAGTAGGAACATTTGAATTGTTTTGGGCTTTGATATCAAATCATTCGATAAAACTTGTAGTATTCAATATTGTATACATGACTTCATATGAATGTACATTTTAAAATGATAGTCACAATCAAATTAACTCACATATTATTACCCCACACTGTTACCATAGTATTTGTGTAGGGGTTAAGTCAGACTAGAAAATGAAATAAAAGAGGAAAATCCAAAAATTTAAAGATATATTATTAAACAAGCTCCTTCAATAAAGGTTTTATTAAACAAGGTAATATAAGGATCCAAAAATATGCCAATGAGTTTAGAAAAGAGATTTCTGAACTCTTTGAATGGAATGGAAGCCCTGGGAGTTACTGAGTGGTGTTACTGGAGATCTTGTGAAAGAAAAGATAGTAGTTGGATTAGATTTAATGTTCTGGTATTCCATTTTTCTTTCTTTCTTTCATTAATCTTTCTTCCTTTCTTTCTTCCTTTCTTCCTTTCTTTCTTCCTTTCTTTCTTCCTTTCTTTCTTCCTTTCTTTCTTCCTTTCTTTCTTCCTTCCTTTCTTCCTTCCTTTCTTCCTTCCTTCCTTTCTTTCTTTCTTTCCTTTCTTTCTTCCTTTCTTTCTTCCTTTCTTTCTTCCTTTCTTTCTTTCTTTCTTTCTTTCTTTCTTTCTTTCTTTCTTTCTTTCTTTCTTTCTTTCTTTCTTTCTTTCTTTCTTTCTTTCTTTCTTTCTTTCTTTCTTTCTTTCTTTCTTTCTTTCTTTCTTTCTTTCTTTCTTTCTTTCTTTCTTTCTTTCTTTCTTTCTTTCTTTCTTTCTTTCTTTCTTTCTTTCTTTCTTTCTTTCTTTCTTTGTCAGTCATGGCCTGGTTGCTGTCCCTAAACTCTTCAGCTCAAGGCTAGTGCTCACCACTTGAGCCATACCACCACTTCTGATTTTCTGTTGATTAATTGGAGATAAAAGTCTCATGGACTTTCCTGCCTGGACTGGCTTTAAACTGTGATCCTCAGATCTCAGTCTCTTGAGTAGCTAGGATTATAGTCATGAGCCACTGGCACCAGCTGGTATTCCATTTCTAACAATTGCCAGGATACAGAAAAAAGTGATTATTTTATTTTTAGATGAAGAGAAAAAATTAGGAAATTTCTTTTGGATTAAAACTGTGTACCCATTGCTGTGACTGTGGGAGCATGAAAGAGCCTTGCATTTAGTGAAACTTTATGCAACTGTTTAAACTTATCCAAAAAAGTCTACTAAATTATCAAACTTCCTATTTTAGAAACTTCCTATTTTAAAATAGAGCTCAAGAGATGGTAATAATGAAATGATATCAAGCTGGTGTCATTTGTTCTCTAGTGTATTATTTTGGATGTAAGGATTTTCACACTGCACACCACTTGGTGCTGAACCCATTACTTTTACTTCAAAAATTTTTTTTTCCTCACCGAGTCTCTTATGTTCTGTCTTGGGTAGCGCCCTTTCGCTTGCCCCAACTCCCTAGGGCACTCAATAAAAAGGGCCCTCAAGTTAACCTGTCAAATTCAATTAAGTGCTGCAAGCTGTCCATGGTGACACTTGCCAGTAATTAGTGGAGAAAACCGGCATAACGGCACCCCTTCAGAGTATTTGTAATTGAGTGGGAAATCTCATGATATTTCTTGCTCAATTTCGTGTACATTGAGGTTTGGGATGGAATGTGGTTGGTACCATGGAAATAATTTGTAAACTTGCTACATGATGCATCAATCAAAATTCAAACTACCAAATTTGAACTCCAAAGGCAAACTTGAACACACTAACTTTTCTGTGTGAACAGGTGGTTACAGTGTCTTATAACATTTTATCTCACATATATTTCAACTTTTTTCTTTATTGCTTTCAATTTGTAAAAGAAAATTATGCAATCTTCTGCATCATGATGACAATCAATATGCTAATCACATAAATATTTAACAAAAATATCCAGATGCCACAGTTCATGCTTATAGTCCTACCTACTTGAGAACTGTGCATCCAAGCAAGCCCAGGCAAAATGAAGAATCTGTCTCCATTTAACTAGCCTAAAAGCAGAGGAGTCCAGCTCCAATTAACTAGCATAAAAGTGGGGCTGGAGGTGAGGGCCAAGGATTAGAGCACTAGCAGTGAGCAAGCAAGCCTAGCAACTTCAAGTCCCTGGTTCAAGACTCAGTATCAAAAGCAAACTAATAATAGTAAAAACATAATAATAAAAATTAAAAGAATCTATCCTTTCAGAAATAATAGGCAACATTTGTCACTTACTTACTTCATTGTCCAAACAATTAAGTAAAATCATTTGCATTGGGATCACTTTCATTAACAGAAACTCCAAGAAAGTCTTGAAGGTGCAAGGAAAGTACAACTCTAATAGTCAAAGATTTCATGCATTTTTAAAATTAACATTTGTTACCTTTGTCCATATAACATTTGTCTGTACAGAGTCCTGAGCTTTCTCTGGGAAAAATTGTGAGGCAGCTGTGTAAACTAGAAATTAATCACCACTAGATGGTAGCCTTGCCAGTGCTCACTGATGTGTGCAACTGATTTCACTTGATACAAGTTTAGGTACAAAAAAGAGCAGTGAGTAAATATCCATAGGTGTTTTGTTTTTTAAGGAATAATTATTAATCATTTACTGCAGATTATCCATGGTATCAAACTTAACATTGGTTTAATAATCAACTACATAAAAATTTTGGCATTCTGCAGTTTTACTAAACTTGATCTATTTCTGTGGTTGATCAAGTTTTAGCAAAACAATCAACTAAATATCTTAGGAAAATTAGTTTAAATAATAATTGAACACTTAATTATGAGTTAACTCTATTCATCTAAATAAATATCCATTTAAGCCTTAACATATATTTTGTTAGTTTTAATTTAACATTTTCCCTACAATTTTTTTTTATTTTTACAGTGCTTTCTCCTAAATATTTTCTTCCAAACATTTATTTATTTCTGACTCTCATTGGTACCTTCATGATACCAATGATTATATTCTCCTACATTGTATTATGCAAGTGGATAGACAAAACCAAAAAAGAAGCAAAAACAAATGCACAGAATAAGAACTACTTGCTAGAATCTGAAGAGAAAAAGAAAACTGGGTGACCCTCCCCTTAGGTACCTAAAGTATTTATTAGATGTCTCACTAGCACTTTAGAAACACAACTTTATATAAATTATAGATTTACAATGTAGATGTGAATCTGTAGACATATTAATAATTATTGGCACCGTTTGTATATTAAGGACATAACGTAAAATTGAATTCAGATTATATTGGTGTTAGTATGTTAGCACTAGAACTTTATTTTTACAAACTAGATATAGATAGAAGATCAATGATATATAATCATGATAATTATCATATCCAAGAAAATGTAAAGTTGCTGACATATTAGACTCCCTTTCTCATTTCAGTTTCTCTCTTATTTTTTTTATCACATGCACATGCACATAGGCACACAGGTGAACATGTTTACTTTTGAAATCTTTCAATGTTGATAACACCATTGTTTTATTTTTAATAAATTTATTTATTATTTTAAATGGTAACACAATGGGGTTTCAACTCAACATTTCAGTTCTAAGTGCAATGCACCTTGACCAGTGCTACCCTTTCCATCATTTCTTCCACATCTGTTCCAACCCTGTAAATTTGCTGATTGATATTCACAAATGTACATTATGAAGAGATACCTTTGCCAAAGTGTATGTTGTTACTCAATTTTTAAGATATTCTTGATTTGAATGTGAACTAATTTTGTGATTATACATTACAAAGCATTTACTACAATTTACTACTATTAATATTTTATCTTTACTTTTACTTCTTTAAGGGTACTTTCTTATGTAAACCTGTTCTTTCTTATGTAAAATTGTACACCTTCCTATGTGTATATCTTCATAACAAGCTTAATGGTATATGAAGTATACATATTGATCTTTTCTCTTTTTACAAATGCACAATCAGCTTATTGAATAGTCCATTTTTCATATAAATTCAAATCTCATTTTTATTCAATACTAAAGTCACCTATAAGTTTATACATGTCTTTCTAGTTCCAATTCTGCTCCATGTACTTTGTACCACTGATCTTGAACCAATACCATCTAGCTTCTCATTACTGCTTAAGAAATTGAATAACTATTTCACAAGAATCAGCCTAGTGATATCATTAGAATTACTAACTTTAAGGCAGCATAATAATAAAATTCTATTTATTTAAATCTGTTGGTTAAATTTAAAATCTGGGATCACAGGAAACTACATAGATTGGAATGGTTAATAGGTAAAAATAAAATATAAAAGTTATATGTCTTGATTTAAAAAAAACTAGTGATAATACCTAAAAGTTGAATCACTGTATGACCATAGGGTAGTTCTATGATTTTGAGGAACGTCTATACTGTTTTCCAGAGGTTAAACAAATTTACATTCTCAAAAGTGTAATAGCATTCCATTTTGGCCATATCCCTGCCAGTGTTTCTTATTTTTAGTTTAGTTTTTTTTATACTGGACATTCTAACTAGGGAGAGGTGGAATCTCAGTGTTGCTTCAATTTGCATTTCCTTTATGCATAGAGATATTGACCATTTCTTCATGGGTCTACTTACCATTTTTACTTCTTTTGAAAAGTCTCTCTAACTCATTAGCCCATTTACTAATCGGGTTGTGATTCTTTGAGGGTTTAGTTTTAAAGTCTCTCTATACTCTGGATATTAGGTTATTGTCTGATGTAGATAGCAAATATCTTCTCTCAGTCTGTAGGCTTTTTAGATTAATAGGTAAGTGCAGAAAGTCTTTTAATTTGATGCAACCTCATTTATCAAGTCTTTGATTTGCTGTGCTCCTGGATCCTTTTCTCAGAAAGTTTCTGCCCATACCAGAGTCATAATGTTTCTTCTGCCCTTCCTTTAATGCTTTCATGGTTTCAGGTTTTACTTTGAGGTCTTTGACTCACTTTGAATTGATACTGGTACACAATGATGGGGATCAAGTTTTAGTTTTACTTTGGGGTAACCAGGTTTCCTAGCACCATTGGTAAAATGTTTTTAGCTATTTTTTATCCTATGCTTTTACCTCTTTTATCTAATACTAGATGAAAGTATGTCTGTGAATTTATTCCTGTCTTCTTTTCTGTTCCATTGGTCCTCAGGCCCAGCACAACCATGCTCATGGTAGCACTGTTCACTATAGCTAAAATATGCAAAAAAAAAAAACCCCTGAGATGCTCCTCAGTGGACAAATTGATCAATATACACACACACAATGTGATATTACTCATCCATTAGAAAGAATGGTATTGCATTATTTGCAAAGAAATGAAAGGACTTGGAAAAATGATAAGTGAAGTAAGGCTCAAAGACACAAGGGCTACATCTTTTCATACTTGGAAAGTAAAATTCACTTATAAGTGTATGAATACTTTGGGTGGTATGCAAGTGTATACAAATATATTAACTGAAATAGAGTAGTATCAGATGAGAACTCAAACTGTCATTCTTTAGAAAGGTGAAACCACATTTCAACAAAATAAACATGAGAAATTTTACTTAAAAATGGTAGAGTGGGGTTAAGAAGAGGAGGTGGGTGAATAAAAAGGAGTGGGGGAATGCTGAATGGAGCCCTACAGAAGGAATGGGAGTCTAAGGAAACAATAACTAATCAACTAAGTGATTTGAGAATAAACAATGAACACCAAATTAAGGAAGTAAAGAAGTTCATACAGATCTAAAAAACAAAGCTTCAACAAAGAATTGGAAGCCATCAAAACCATTGGAAGGAAAAGAAATAAAACACAAAGTAGAAAGTCTTGACAGTAGGTTAGACCATGCAGAAGATCGAATCTCAGGGATTGAAGAGAGCCTAGATATTATAGAGAAAGAACATACAACTATCCAAGAAATACAATAGATTTATTCAACATTTGGAAGACACCCTCAGAAGGCCTAATCTGAGGCAAGAATAGGACATCCCACCATCACATTATAATCCACACAGGCTCAATTTAGACCAAGGAAAGGATCCTTAAAGCTGTCAAGGAGAAAAGATCAAACACTTATAAAGGGAAACCAATTAGAATCACTTCAGATTTCTCAGCAGAGACAATTAAAGCAAGAAGAGCCTGGAATGATGTATGTCATTCCCTAAAGACAAACAACTATCAACCAAGAATACTATACCCAGCTAAACTCTCCTTCATAAGCAAAGGTCAAATAAAAACCTTCCATAGCAAAGAAAAACTGAATCAATATATCTCCACCAAACCAGCCCTCCAAAAGATACTTAAAGATGTCCTATACATACAAAACCAACAAGAGCACAATGAAGGCCAAGAAACCACATCCAAACTCAGAACCCAACAACCATAGGAAGAAACCAGTTGTCACATCCCCCAAGAAGGTGGATAACATGGCAGCAATTACCAAACATCTCTCACTCCTAACTCTCACTATTAATAGACTTAACTCTCCAATTAAGTGACATAACTGTCCAGTTGGATTAAAAAGCAAGATCCTCTATCTGCTGCCTTCAGGAGTCACATCTTGCTCATAAAAACAAACACATATGAAAGTGAAAGGCTGGAACAAAATCTACCAAGCAAATGGCCCCCATAAACAGGCGGGAGTTACAATCCTAATATCAGATAAAATAGACTTCAAATTAAAATTAGTGAGAACAGATAAAGAAGGTTACTACATACAAATTAAGGGATCTCTCCTTCAGGAGGATATTGCAATTTTAAATATCTATTCACCATACAACAGAGCACCCAAATTTATCCAAGAAACACTACTTTCCCTCAAATCTCACATAGATCCAAAGACATTAATTGTTGGGGACTTTAACATGCCACTATCCCCACTAGATAGATCAACTCGGCAAATAACAGAGAAACCGCAGATCTTAACAATTGCACAGATCAACTAGATTTAACAGACATCTACCAAATATTTCACCCAGCAGCATTAGAATACACATTTTTCTCAACAGCATGTGGAGCATTTTCCAAAATAGACCACATTTTAGGTAACAAAGCAAACTTGTCCAAATTCAGAAACATTGAAATTATACCTTGCATTCTCTCAGACCACAAGGGAATAAAATTAGAACTCAATACCAAATAAATAAACTCAAAGATGAGAATGGAAACATCACCCCAGAAACAACCAAGATTCAGAAAATTATAAGGAATACTTCTTAAACCTTTATGCTAATAAGTTTGAGAACTTGACAGAAATGGACCTTTTCCTAGCAAATATTGACATGCCAAACTAAACCAAGATGAGTTAAACCATCTTAACAGGCCCATATCAAGCATTGAAATAGAAACAGCAATAAGAGACCTCCCATCTAAGAAAAGCTCAGGACCAGTTGACTTTACAGCGGAATTCTACAAGGCCTGCAAAGCAGAGCTCACACCAATACTCCAACTCTTCAATGAAATTGAAAGAGAAAGTTCACTACCAAATTCATTCTATGAAGCCATCATAACCCACCCTCATCCCATCCCAAAACCAGGCAGGGACTCATCAAAGAGAGAGAACTATAGACCCATATCTTTCATGAACATTGATGCAAAACTTCTCAACAAAATTTTGGCCAATAGACTTCAACAATTCATCCAAAAAATCATATGCCCCTTTACGATGAAGGTTATGGAAAAATTAGGAATCCAGGGAACATTCTTCAATACAATAAAGGCTGTATATGACAAACCTACAGTCAACATTATACTTAATGGTGAAAAACTAAAGCCATTTCCTCTTAACTCAGGAATAGACAAGGATGTCCACTCTCTCCACTTCTCTTCAATTTAGTATTAGAATGCCTAGCTACAGCAATAAGACAAAATGCAAACATAAAAGTGATCCAAATAGGGAAAGATGAAGTAAAACTCTCCCTCTTTGCAGATGACATGATCTTGTATTTAAAGAATCTTATGGACTTCACTCCCAAATTACTCAAGCTGATTCAAAATTTTGGCAAAGTAGCAGGGTAGAAAATTAACCCTCAAAAATCAATGGCTTTTTTGTATGCCAATAATGAGAAAAGCGTGGCTGAAATTAGGAAAGCAATTCCATTCATAATAGCTAGCCCCACAAAAAGTAAAATACCTAGGAATTAACTTAACCAAAGAAGTGAAGGACCTCTATGATGAAAACTTTAAAAACTTGAAAAAGGAAACCAAAACAGAACTTAGAAAGTGGCAAAAACTCCCATGCTCCTGGATTGGAAAGATCAACATCGTGAAAATGGCAATACTTCCCAAGGCTATCTACAAATTCAATACGATACCTATCAAAATTCCAACCTCATTCTTCAAGGAAATAGAAGAGGCAATCCCAAAATTCATATAGAACAACAAAAGACTCTGAATAGCAAAAATGATCCTCAACAGATAGAACAGTGCTGGAGGAATATCAATACCAAATTTCAAACTCTACTACAAAGCCATAGTAATCAAAACAGCTTGGTACTGGCACAAGAACAGACCTCAGGACCAATGCTTTCCCTTATTTGCAATAACTAGTGCATGTCTGAGACAAGCAGAAACGGTCAGATAAGTTGATGTTAGGCGAAATGAACCCCAAGATAAGGATTCAATTTTTTTTCTTTCTTGCTATTGTTTCTAACACATTTATAAGATTATTTGTTTTTTGCTTTGTATGTCCCTCCCCCACGGTATAATCCCTGTTTTCACTGTGTTTGATGTTGGGATACTTTTTGGAGGGGAAAGGAAAAAGCAAATTGTTTAAATAGGGATATAGGCGGACCCATTGCCACAATGAGATATACAAGACATTATGTCGAAAAACGAACTTTACAACTTTGGCGGGGGAAGGGAGGGATAAGAAGGGATGGGAAGGGGAAACAAAGGAGAAGTCAACAATGCTTGATAAGAAATGTACTCATTACCTTGCCCATGTAATTATAACCCCTCTGTACGGTATTTTTACAATAAAAAAAAGGAGTCGGGAGAATATAGTAAAATGTTCAATGTATATCCTACAAAATTAATAAAAGGTAAGGGAAGGAGTAATTTGGGAGGGATGGGTGAAATTTTTCGAAGGAGGTACTATTGATCAAAATGCATTTTATTCATAAACTCCTTTATTGATGGCAACTCCTTTTTACACCTACTTGAAGAAAATAAAAATACATTGAAAAATTAGGACAACAAACTTCAATAAAAGAAAACATAAAGGAACAAATAATAAAAATGAGAGAAATTAAATAAATGAAAAAATGTAAAATAAACTAATCAATATACTAATTAATAAATATTTATTAGACAAAACCAGCTAACTAATTAAACAGAAAAGTAAGTAAGTATATATAGGACCAAGGTATATGGATCCACACCTATAATCCCATGTACTTGGGAAATAGAGATAGGAGGACCAAAGATTGCCAGCAGCACAGGAAATAAATAAATACATGCATACATAAATACATAAATAAGTATACTAGAAGTTATGGGGCGAAAAGGGAAAAAAAACCTCAGTGTTCCACATGTATATGAAAATAGCATAATGAAAACCACTAAATCTGTTAAATGAAGTGGGAGAGAGGGGATAGGAGAGAGCAAGAGAGGAGGTAAATTTAATCTACAAGATATTTATGGATGGATATAATAAGAGACTCCTTAGTATAGTTAGTGTTTTGGTAGTAAAGATACTAATATTAATATTAATAACATGAGTTCTATGGCACCTACCTACAAAATCAGGTATTCAGGTAAGAAAGGAGGACTCAAATTGGAGGCCAGCTTGAGCAAAGTTAGACAGACTCTGGCTCCAAAAGAAAACACAAAGGCACCGAGGTGTGGCTCAGGTGCTTGCCTGAGATAATATCTTGAGACATTGGGAAATATATGCTGCTATGCTTTGATCAATTTTGATGTGAATTTTCTGTCATTTTTGATTTTCAGTCTGTCTGGACTCTTTATTTGCAGAAATGTCTGATGCAAGTATATTATGCAACAATATGATACAGTACCAGAAATAAAAGTATTATGGTAGCAGATGCTTAATTAAAAATTGATTGTCCAAAGAGTAGGTGGGAAATGTTCCTGTCGTTGTGAAGTAATCTAAAGTCTTTTGCTAATGTAGTTTAAAAAGTTAAGTACATACAAAACTATTTTAAAACATTTTATTATTATTGTAAAAGTAATATACAGAGTGGTTACAGTTATGTAAATCAGGTAATAAGTATATTTCTTTTTTAGCAGTGTCTTCCTTCATTTTCTCCCAATTTTTCCTTCCTGATACCTCTCCCTCACAAGTTCATTTTCAACATAGTGTCTAGAATCACTGCTGGATTAGTTCACCCCTTGTCCCACCATTTCTGTCGTCCTCTTACCCTCCCCCAAGCAGATAAACTTAAATATAAGACAAAAGATACAGATCAAAAACAGTGACAAAGATGAAAACACAAAAATATTTAGGATTCCCCTCTTGGAAGAAAAAAACAAAAACAAGATGATTTAAACAGCTAAAGGAATCTCAAAGTCTTTGATGATCCTGAGGCAGGTTCTATGTATCAAAAGTTTGATATGAGTCTTGATATTATAGAAATTACAGGGCTGAAAAGGCTATAGAATCATAAATAATTAGGCTGAACTCCCTTACATTCTCCTACTTTATTCAAATTGCTAAATCAGAGATTATACCACTGTGCAAAAAATTCAAAAAAGGAAAAATTGACAAAGAGGTAAAATTTCCAAACAGTATAAAATATGCAAAATTCAATAAAAGAAAGTAATTTTATTCATTGCTAAATATTTGTAATGATTTTATTCATAAATAAAATAGTTGAACAAATATGGCAATTGATAATGATCACCAAGCAAAAGAACTTAAGCACACATTATAAAGAATAAAGGAGGCAGGCTCCGGTAGTCTGTAATCCTAGCTGCTTAGAATTCTGTGATTTAAGGATCACAATTCAAAGCCATCCCAAATAAGAAAGTGCATAAAACTCTTATCTTCAATTAATCAACAAAAGCCAGAAGTACAGATATGGCTCAACTTGTATAGCAACAACCTTGAGGGAAACAGCTAAGGACAGTTTCCAAGACCTAGTTCAAATGCCAATACCAACACACACACACACACACACACACACACACACACACACACACACACACACACACACACACACACACACACACACACACACACACACACACACACACACAGCAGAAAGAAAAAGGAGACAATTGTTCATCATTGCAGGTGAATTATTTATTGTTTTGGGTAAAATAGCCTAATTTGAATATTTTCAAGTTTTCAAATGAGTTACAAGAAGAATTCATAATAGCAACTTGAGGAAAATAAAAACTTTATCATAACATAAGACATTGCTTTATGTTTCTTCAGGACTGAATTTAAAATGCTGTTTATGAAGCATTTACTTTCTAATCTTGAAAAAGAATTCTAAATACTCAATGTGCTTTTAGTAAGCATGAATAAAACATAAATATTATGTGACTTACAGCTTGTGGGATCCATTTTTTTTTAAGTTATTGAAAACTGACATGGTAGCACACACACTCCTATAATCTCAGCACTCTGGAGGCTGAGATAGTCATTCCAGAACATTCTGGACTATACAGCAAGTCTCTGTCTCAGAAAAGAACTTGTATGACAGTTTCTAAGTAGCAGAAATTGCATTTATCCCTTTGTATTCCTGTGACATATGCATTTAACAGAATTTTTGTTGAACATTTCTTAGGAGAGCTGTATAAGAATACTATTATTAATGATGGGAATTACAAGTAAACTGATAGGTGAAATGAACCCATTGTTATTCAATGAGTGGAGTATTTGAGAGTGAAACGTGAAATTATAATTCACATGGGGCCCAGATGTCTTTGTTACTTTAATTCTTTCGTTTTAATTAAGTAGTTATACAAATGAGTTATAATTCCAGAAGTCAGGTTAGAGTCCAACACATCTTGGTCAATGTCACCACTTCCATTGCTCGTCCTCATCTTTCCCCATGCCATCCCTACCCTAAAATTGCATAGTTCAGTTTTTATGTTATGTATATTCAATGCAATGGCTGTAGTTACTTCCTTTTGCTATTTATTTGTCCCTCTCTCTCATTGCCTTTGGCCACCAAGAAGATGTTTCAGCTTGTTGGTATTCATTTTGTTTAACAGTTCAGATTTCTTTTCAATAAATGTTTTTTACCTTGATTCAGGGCCTTATGGTTGCACTGTGGTTGAATGTGTTTTTATTACACGTGAGATTACCCTCATTAAGAAAGAGCAGTAAGCCATTACTGACTGGGTCACCATTGGATTCATACTACTCTTTAGTTTTGTCAATTATCTACCTCCCCCCATCCCTGCTCTCTCTCTCTCTCTCTCTCTCTCTCTCTCTCTCTCTCTCTCTCTCTCTCTCTCTCTCTCTCTCTCTCTCTCTCTCTCTCTCTGTCTCTCTCTCTGTCTCTCTCTCTCACTCTCTCTCTCTCTCTCTCTCTCTCTCTCTCTCTCTCTCTCTCTCTCACACACACACACACACACACACACAAACTCCATCAGAAGTATCTTATCAATTCCAATATTCCATTTACTTATCTCAAACGTGCATGTACTGTCCAGTTTTATTGTAGACTGTTGTACATTTTCTTAATTTGTTGGTCAATTGATGTGTTGGAAAGTGAAAGAGTTAATGAAGTGCTCTAGGTTTTGATCTGGGAGAAAATAGAGGTCATATTTTGTTACAATATGCATATGATTAGATTGTTTCATGTTTTAATGTCAAATAATATTAGATTGGAGCTCTGAGCCAAGAAGTTTCTATTTGCTTATCTAAATCAAGTACTCTCTTTACTTTCAATGAATAATTCCATCAAAAACTAACCTCAAATGACTTATAATTTATTTTGGCTAATTAGTCTTCATGCAGTGCTATCATTTCTTTTGGGTAATTATTCTTCACACAGGTTTTTTTTTAATATCAAAACAAAGACTACAATGGGTGGCAAGTCATCATCATAATTTCCCTAACTATACATCAGACAATGCAAAGACTATCAGCAAAATGACTATTTCTTTGAAGTGCAGATAATTTTGTTTACTTACCCACACATTAAAAGATAATTAATGTATTTTTTCACAATTGGAGAAAATATATTAAGTATATATATATTAAATATAATCATAGCTTATTAGAGTTAAATAGACATAAGGATAAATCATTCACAATATTTCTGCAAAATCATTCAACTTTGAAACACAAGTGGCAATGAAGATTATTAGTATCAATTTCTTCATTCAAATTCAAACTCTTTAGCTTTTTGAATACCATTCTATTTCATTTCAATATTGTCCACTGCAAAGCCTCTCTTCTTTTACTATTTTTACTTGAATTCTGCCTTATGATAGAGTGATCACAAGCTTGGATTTTGAAGAAACCAAAAATGTTTTGAAAAGAGTCAAGAGCAAAGTTGGGTACTGAGTGTGCTGGAGAGAAACATTTAGATCTGCTGATTTTATAAAGTAGAAACTGAACAGCCCTTATGGCTTGCAGCCTTTTTCTCTTTTATGCATGTCTTCATCAGTTGTAGATTTTATATAAAAACAGGATTGTTCTTGAAAGGTCAATTGTGTTTGTGTTAAGTAAATAGGAACTTTTTGTAAAAAAAATGAGAATAGATTGACGTAAAAAAATACCATGATAAGGATTATAAAACAAATGGGGAAAGTAAAATTTGAAATCAGCTTGTCTTGCAAAACAATCACAATGCATGCTTAGGAAGCTCAAGGGATAATTATTTTGAAGGGAAAACAACCTCTATTTGTGGAGGTGAACATCATTATGGATTTATATATTAGTTTGCCTTGACCTCCTAGAATCTGTTTTAACATAGCTGAGTTTGTAAATTCACTGAGGTTCGTGTATTCTCCATTTACCTTATGTTCACAATTATACTTAAGACTTAAAGTAATTAGAGCTCCAGGGTCAATTCAGGGTCAGATGAAAATTGTGCTAATGAAGACGATTTCTTCAGCAGAGCTGAATCATAAAGCGCTTTCTCCTCTGAACCAGGAGGTACTGTGACTGAATCCAAGTCAGCAAAATTTGGAATCTGCAGTCAACAGTAAAACTTCCCTTACTTCTTATTGCACATTCCAAACTAGCCTCAAAAGAAATGAGAAACTATGTTCTTAGAAGGCAATTTCTACATGGACCATAAAACAATGCGAATCGAAACGCCAGTCCTTGATTACATATCATCCTTATCATTAGAGGCTATATATCTTCTATAGTGTCCACATATATTGCCTAATAGTCAATTAATCACAATTCACAAGGTCACAATATCAAAATTAGAAAATAAAATGCAAGGAACAAGGCTAAAATAGCTTTCACCAAGTATGAAGTTTTATTTGAGTTTGGTTCCCTATATAAATGCCCAAACATTTATTGTTTAACCATGGTAAGGGTAGCAACTATACACCATAATTTTCCTTCATTACTTATGAAAAGCTTCATTTTAGCATGTTCATATTCGCTGGTCTTCCACCAATCTCTTGCATCCAACTTTCCCTTCCAAAATCAACTCAAGATTCATTGCTCCATTTTCTCACCTGTACATAAATCATTTTTCATCTTTCATCCCCTCTAGTACTCTTTCTTCCTCCTTGTTAGTATTTATGCACTAAGAGGGCCTATTTATATGACTGATACTCATGTTTAAGTGTAGCCTAATCATTCAAAAGTTTCACAACACTTTACACATGCATCTATAGCATTTTAGTAGATTGACCCCTCCCTTACTCTCTCTTCATTTTTCTAACCCCTAGTATTCAACAGCTTACAATGAGTTTTATTTCACTGTTTTCATTCAGAGATTATGATTTTTGCTTGACAGCATCCAAGAGCCACTGAACCGGAATATATGACAATGTCAACGTATTTTTGTGTTGATTTCTAGTCTAATTATTTGGTTTTGTAGAGCAAAACTTGAAAAATAAGACTGATTTCTCAGTGTCATACAAATAATTCAGCTGTGAAAATGTGATTGAACCTGACATCTCATGATTTCTGGATGATTTATTGCCCTATGCCCCATGAGTCTGGATATTTTCTTAAGTAACCTATAGATTTAACACATAGGTCTTTCCTGGAGCAGCACAAAGTGACAATTTTTTTAAAATATTGAGTTACTAATCTTTGAAGTAATTAAGTCAACACCAGATAAAAATCACAGGAAACATTTACTTATACATATTTTAAAAAACTTGCTCAAAAGCCCTTCTGATTGTATGCCTGTGATTTTAGGACAGTTAAAACTTCTGTTTGAAAATAATTTGTCAAAACTGCACAAACTGACATGTCGAGTTGTACCTATTTTGTATAGCTACTTAAAAATAATAAAATTAAGCTGGATACTGGTGGCTCAGAGTGTAAGTCTAGCTACTCAGTGTAAGGTCTGAACAGGGACACCTCCCTCCCTGTTGGCTAAGTTTCCGCCCAGTATCTGTTACCTAGGTAACTGGCACACCTGGAAGCAGTCACCTTCCCCTCTTGCTAGTTCATGTCTTGGGCCACCTCAGGTCACATGCCTCCTATTTGACTTTAGGAGGGTCCTAGACCCTGAAGTCACATCCAGATCCAGTGTGGCCACACATTTCCCCCACCTGGCCACACCTCTTCCTGTCCCTAGCATAGAAAAGTCCTGGCCCAGGAGTGGGTTCCCCCACTTTCCTTTTTCAGCCCTGCCTCTCCACCATGCGTGGTGGGGGCAGCAGTTCGGTACATAAACTTCTTTTCCTGCCTGAATAGCGCATGGTGTTCTCTTCATCAGCTACCTAATGAAACTTAACTATTTAATATACCTTACACTCAGGAGGCAGAGGTCTGGGGATGGCGGTTCGAAGCCAACCCCGGGGCAGAAAATCCTGTGAGACTTTTTTTTTCTAATAAGTTTTTTTTTATTGTGAAAATACCATACAGAGGGGTTACAATTACATGAGCAAGGAAATAAGTACGTTTCTTATCAAGCATTGTTGCTTCCTCTTTTGTTCCCCCTTACCAACCCTGCCCTTCCATCTCCCCCACTCAAAAAGGCTATCTGTTACTAATATATTTTATTATTTTGTTTCAAAGAGTTTGGCATCTTTTTAATTCAGTCAATTCTGTGTAGAAACAGCATTGACACTGTTTTGATCAGTGCCAGTATTTTTTAGGGCCTGGTTTTGACAAGAGAATTTGTGTTACTTACCAAGTCTATTAGGTTCATAGTTCATGATTTCTAGTGACGCATTTTACTTCATTATACTGTTTATTTTCAGCATCCTCATCCTCAAGTGATTAGTGCTTGAAATTTGCTAAAGATATAAAGAGAGCAATTAGTCTGCAATGCTAGAAATGAATATCTGTCATTCTTATATGATCTATCCAAATTCACAGTTAGGATTTATTCATGTTCTTTATCTTACAACTCAAAAATATCTGAGCAATCAGGCTTACAGCAAAGCCTTTTCTAGAATGATAATTCTTCAAAATAGTACAGAATATATTGAAAAATAAGTGCAATCCTCTCTTAATTATATGACTTATGAGAAGTTATGCATGCTAGAAAGGAAAACACAGCTAAGCACAAATGTACAACTGAAGATGCACAGAGTGGCTGAGGAAATATCTGAAGTGATATCAAGCAATGTGCTGAATCTCTAGGTTAGATACCTGTTCTTCACAGTGTCACCTTTTGCTTCCATTTCTTTTTCTTTTCAACAATTTCCATCTCCAGAACACTGGTTCTCTGTATCCTTGTAGGTTGGTATTGTGCCAAGGTTCATAACCTAAGCCTTTCTTATTAAGTAGAGGTATGTGTCTGAAACTGTACAGTTACGCTGAATGCCTATCAACAAATTTCCTGGAGTTAAGACAATTTCAAATAAGCATCTTCAATAAAACTGATTTAGGATATTGCAATGTCAAATTAAAATGAGTAAAGATCCCATTCATAGTCCCAGACAAAATATGAAACCAAAACTATATATTCCTGAATGCAGATAAATCAAATTTTATTCCTATAAATAAGTCAATGAAGACACGAATCCTATGCTTTGAATGAGAAGGCCTAAAAGTTGAGAAACCTCAATTCTTTCAACAATTACTCTGTATGTTAATGACAATCTCTACATGTCATATTTAAAATTTCATTTTATTATCAAGGAGATGTACAGAAGGGTTACAGTTACATACATAACGTAGTAAGTACATTTCACAAAATGGTGAGACAAAGGTCAAAGGCCGAACCAGTCCAACAATGATACTCACAAGGCAACATGTTGGAAATGAACTTTACAACTTGGTTGGGTGGGGGGTAGACACTGGGAGGTAGTGGAAGTAGGAATAAAACAAGGGAGGGAGTAACAATGTTTGACAATATTTGATGAATGCCATGTTGAATACAAACCCTCTTGGACTCTCAAAGTAATTCTTAAGCTAGACTGAAGTAAAATAACTACATGTAGTCTGGAATGTACAAATTAAAATAGAAATTCTATACTAGAGATTAAACATACTTAACCTTTACCCAGGATAAAAAGACACTGAGACTATAACAAGCATAACCAGACAAACCAAAGCAAATAAGAAGGGTAAACAAAAAAAAACCCATGATCAACATTTGGTATTAAGAGTGAGTCATATCTTTAACAGTTTCATAATATAGGAACTTCCTTTCCAGCACCCAACTTCTGAAATCGACACCATATTTTTTTTGCAGTGCATAAAACTCACCAGAATGAGCATCTGAAATTGCGTATATTTTAAAGATTCAGTAGCCTAATCACAGGACAACCAGACAGTCCTTCAAAACAGCTCAGCACTCCTGATAGGATCCTGAGCTGAATGGTTGTCTCGACCTTAGAGACTGGGTGCCTGGCCATTATGGCAGCTGCAACTCTCATGGTTAATGAATTCATTGGCAACTGGCTTTGTATATCAATCTTGTCTGAATCTGGTTTAAGATATACCTGCTGTAAGAGAAAATTCTATTTCTGATCTTTTGGCAAATCAAGATTTGCACAATGACAGGCAGAGAGCCAGACCTGGGATTATAGTGCATCCATAACAGAACTGCATTTCTAAGAGATGTGCTCAAAGGAAGCACGTTGGATTTCTCCTGATGATAGTGAAGGACAACTGAGTGAACATGAATTTCTTCTGTGACTTATCACTTTGTTTAATATTTTATAAGTATAATGAGATAGTAAAATTTTATTTTATTCTCTTCAATATATTGAGAGTAGGGCATTTAGTAAGAAATCAATAGGAACCTGTATGTCATGAATATAAACTATTAATTCTAATTGCAGTAAAGTGCTGAATGTGGGAAAATTAAATTGGTAAAAATGCTAAACACAAACATAACTGAATATTTGACTCATCTCTTAAGAGAGACCACTTTGGGGCAACCTCTGATAAAGGAAAAAGAATAACTCTTACCTCAATATAACAAATTTTTTCTGTATATAAAAAATTTAAAACCATATGTTGAAAAACAAATTAATTTTATCATTTATAATAAGATAAAGAGTTAATAACTATAATAACTTATTCAAAAGAAAGTATCTTAAACCAGTTATTTTTGTTTCTTTTTCTTTTTGTTGTTGTCGGTAGTGGGGCCTGAACTCTGGGCCTGGGCGCTATCCCTCAGCTCTTCAGCTCAAGGCTAGCGCTCTACCACTTGAGCCACAGCACCGCTGCCAAACTGGTTACTTTTGAACATGTCAGAAAACAGTTTACAAAAGGAAATAATACATATGACCAATGAAATCATAAAAATATACCATTTTGATAGGAAAAACAATTTAAGTTACTGCTTAACAATATTTTTGCAATACTATTCACAGTAATAACACAAACAATATGTCCATCAATGTATGAGGGTCAACAAAAACGTACACGCATAAAATAAAATATTTGGCCATGAAAACAAAATCCAGGTATTGTAAGATATTGGGCTGGGTATTATGATGTTAACTGAAATAGGACAGGCAAATAAACAAATGCACTGAATGTTTTCACTCATATGGATAAGCTAAAAATGTTGGTTTTATTAAAGAGAATGGAGTGGTATCACCAAATGCTATCAACATTACAAGCAAAGATTATTCAGATACATTAGTAATGGATTACATTTCTAAAATCTCTAGCACAGTACGGTGGTTATATTTATTATATATTTTATAAAAGCAGAAAGAGGAGAAGCCTCTCTATGAAAGAAATATTGAAGATTTAAGGAGATTGAAATGCTAATTACCCTAGTTTGATCATTATGCAGAATATACATGTATCAAAATATTATCTTGTGCCCCCCAAATATACAAAATTATGTGTCAGTTACAAACAGAAAAAATAGTAATGAGAAACACACATTAATATTTAGTGCTCAAATGAGATACAGTCCGGTTTAGAATTATGTTTTTAAAATTTTATGTTTAGTGTTCCAAGTAGTTGTAGAAAGGGCTTTCAATTTTACTAGGCAGATTATGAGTACAATGCATTGGGTGGTATGCAAAGTGTATATAAATGTCTCATGAGAGCTTCAAAAGAGAATTCAAATGGTGTAATTCTTTAGAAAAGCAAAGTTAAAGTTCAACAAAATAAATACCACAAAACAGCTACTTAAAAGAGATTGGGTGGGCCAAGGGGGAAGGGGGAGATAAATGAAAACAAGCAGGGGGAGAAAATTCAGTCAGAAAATTCAATGCAAATCCCACAAAAGTAAGAAAAGTGAGGGAAGGTATGGGTGGGGAGGGATGGGGGAGAATGTTGAAGGGGATGACATCGATCAAGATGCATTTGTATTTCTAAATTTTTTTTTAAATGGCCATTCATTTGTACAACTACTTAAAGGTAATTCTCTTAGCAAGTTAAAGAAAAATATTCACCATTCCAGAGTGCACTGCTTTTATTTCAGTGGTACTGGACATCTAAAGTTGTTTTCAAGCTGCTTTTAGAAAATGTCTGAAGACAAATATTTTCTCTTTCTTTGTCTCCCTCCACTTCTCGTTCTCTTTCCTTTCCTGCTTTATTTCTGCCTTGCTCTCCTTTAGTGGTGGAGATGATGGACCAGAGATATCTCCAGTTTTCTAAGATGCAGCACAGACAGACTGGCCCAGATTGAGAGCCAATTCTCAGTGTCTGGGTTCCTTACTCTGTTTGTAGAAAATTATTCATATTCATGAGTTACTTTCTTCTTCAATGTCCTCTGAGCCATTCAGATAACAAGTAGAACATACACGTGAATATCAAACATGAATTTAGCAAGAAAAGATGTTTTAAAGTATGTATTCGGAATACCATAGTATTATAATTCTTCTTTGGAAATTTTCTTAGGAAATTCTAGAGTTACTGTGTTTCTTAAGGCAAGCTATGGGGACTTTGAAAGATGGAAACAGATTCGAAATTAGGTAAACGAGAAGTAATTAGTGACTTTTCTGCCACATGACCAACTTTCATAGTTAGAACAAGTTCCTTTGTATGCAATGTTGTAAACCTGCTCCTGTGAAAGCATTCCTACCAGAATGCAGACTCTTCATTTCCTAAGAATCTGATGTCTCCAAAATGTAAAAGCTGTATAAGTAGGTATATTACATTCTTTTGGTCTGGATCCTCTGTAATCTAGATTCTACCGTCAAATGAGCTTTGGGATTTATAACTCGTTAATTTGTTTTACATTTTCCCAACTGTCAAGTAATCATAACATTCCATCAGCTCTAGTGGGAAGGCAAGATGTATTATGATATGTTAAGATGTCAGGTCTTGAAGCAGTAGTTAGCAATCACTTAATAATAAACAATAATAGACGGCAGTATTTTTCCTATCATCTTTTTAAAAATATTCTTTCTGTTTTTTCATTTCCTTTCTTTTTCTGTTCTTTCTTTTCCTTTCCCTTTTTTTTTCTTGGTATTGAGATTTTAAATTCTGAGCCTTGTGCTTCTTGGGCAGGTACTCTAACATTTAAGTCATATTTTCAGTCCTTTTCTGCTTTAGTTATTTTTCAAGAATGTTGTCATGTTTTTGCCTGGGTCATCTCATAGTTCTCCTACCTTTGTCTGCCAGAGAGCTGGAATCAAGATACCTTCTATCATACCTGGTTTACCTGTTGAGATGGAGGAGGTCTCCTATCTCCATCTCCCCACTAGCTGGGATTATAGTTGTGAGCCACTACTATCTGCTTCTGATAGAACAGTACATACATAATATTAGCTGATAACACCCATAAGTAGGTCATGGCATAGACTGAAGGCCAGATGTAATGAGGATCATTGGCAGAAGGAACCATGAAGTCTGGTTCCATGAAGGAATTAAACTGGGCTTCTAAATTTGTAACATTTTAAAACAATAATTTCCAACTACAAGTTTTCTCTAAAAAGAGGCATCATTTTTTATTCTAAGCACTATTTGAGTTCAGATTATACTTAAGGGTAAATTTTTCTAAATAGTATGAAGTGTGTTTCAACTCTTAATTGTTATTGTGTAAAAGTCTGAAGTCATGAGCAATTAACAAATTGGGTAGAGGTAGGTTTGTCTTGTTTGTGGAAGTGTTATATATTTCTTAGAAAGTATTTTGAAAATGTGATAACTTGTGCTAAAAAGAATAATAAAGATAATAAAACATAATCTAAATGCTATCATACAAAGAAACAATTATTAATATTTGATTTCCTTCCTAATTTTTCACTAGGCACATATTATATACAACTTCTTCATACAATTGCATTAAATTTGTCTTAAGTATATTAACATTTTTAAAGTACATGCAGATATGGAATGGATAGCTATAAAGATCCATCCAGTATATTTATTTATATATCTTGATATTAAGTAAAATGTGAATATATAACACAAAGGTGATAGACATGGGTGGTTGGAAGTAAGTTTGTATTTAATTGGGATATGTGTTATCATTCAGGAGCTAGTCAACAGCCAGATAATTTCAAGATAAATGCAAGCTGCAAAAGCAAGCAGAAGACAGATCACAGTCCAGGTTTTAGCCATAGAATGAAGCTACACCTTCTCTTATCTGAGGCCACAAGAAAAATGCAGCCTAGAAATAGCTTCTATCTCAAAATAATATTTTAACATATATTTCCTGTTTCAAACATGAAAGTTGAGTTCAAGTTTTGCTTTCCTAAATTCAGAATTTAAAGGACAGGTCTGGGATTCAGTCCTGGATTTTTTTGTTAACATATTGGCTTCCATTTTCATTACAAAAGCACTGGCAATTTGGCTATCCTTGTTACACAAACTGTTTAGCAAAAATTAAAAACTTAAATAATGATCTTGTTTCTGGAAAGAATCAACATTTCACAATCCCCATAAATTCACAAAAGCAATCTGATTTGCTCTACTTGTCATATTCTGGAAAATTTCTGTAAGGCAGAATTCTCAGAGTTCTCTTTGTTTTTCATGTATAATTAACTCAGAATATAGGACAAATTTGGGTCTAGGTGGTGAGAGTGTGTTTCTGGGAATTCTCCTTTGCTAAGTGATTCCTGGCATGGGGATTATGATCTGGGGTAGAGAGCTGGTTGTTAACAAGCTTTTATAAACCTTTGTTCTTTGTGAATGGAAACCAAGCCAACAGATATCGAAACTGGAGAACATGATAACACAAAGAGAACCACTTCTTAACACCAACTCCCCAGGACCTTGTCTGTAAAATGGTGTAATTATTATAGCAGTTCTGTAAAAATCATTTCTAGCTAGAAAATGGGATATACCAGTAAGAGGGTTGTTATTCCTTCATATAATTCCTTTCTTAAGTACTTAAAAGTCCACCTCCTGATACTCTTAAGATTATGAATTTCAATAAAATGCTTATCATAAGTTCCAAAGGCATTTCCAGTGTGCTATTCATTGATTTTAAGATTTTCTTTTAACTAGACTAGACAATGTCTTTCTTCTAAGATCCTTTGTCTTTTCAAACAAGCCAACAAGGATTTATTGGGAATAAAGAGAGTGCTATAAGACAGATATGGAAAGAAACAGAATTTGTTTGTAGCATTATAAAGGCCAAATATAGGATAAACATGAGAGATCAAAAGTCACATGAATTTCTTAACCTACTGAAGTTAGGAGTTTTAGTCATTCAAAATGTTTTCAAGCAATCAGATATTTAGCCAGATCAAATATAGAAAACTTATATCTCCCTAGATGGATGAACAAGATTCTGATTAATGACTAGTAGAAAACTACCTAATTTTATTTTGTACTATATTCCATGACACTGAACGCTCTTGATAGAAATATCAATCATTTGAAATACCTCTTGTCTTCAGAAATGGAATGATTAAAAGGTCTTCTGAAGAGTAAAAACAAAGCATTGGACTTTAAATAATTGAAAACATTTTTTTCAGACGATTTATCTTCCTTCAGTATTGTTTACTGAATAAAATCTTAAAAGGAAATAGTCATCACATATTAGAATCATCCTCCCAGAAAACGATCTTTTAAGGAAAAAGTAAAGGTAGGCACACAAAAGGGTAATAAAAGAAGATGTGGGAGAGGTATTAGAGTTGCAAATGGGACAGGGCCATCACAGGGGTAAACATGTCCTCAGTGGTCTTGTTTCATTTCTCTGCTGGAGGATAAGGGGAAGTAGATATGTTTGGAAGTGATGGTAATTCAACTTGAAGATAAATTGTTTTTCAGAAAAGAGAAAGAATAAAGGCAGTAAGAATAATAGGCATGAGCTAATGCATAAAAATTATTGTCTTAGAAAACAATAGAAGATGAATGTCAGAAGGAAAGTAGGAAAGCAATTCCAATAATTTCAAGATCAATGTTGTCATGTAAAAATATATTTGATATGATCACGGATAAAACCAGAGGCCATAACTATACAGGAAGAGATTACCCATATGTGCGTGTTTACTTTCCCACAATGCCCTGAGAATGCTGTTCAAAAATCAAATGTCACAATATTCCTGGTGAAGAGCAGCAGTAAAAGCAATACCTAGTGCGACTTGCAAACTGGGAAAGTTCAGTGTAATAAAGCTCATAATAAAGCCCTGGATATGCAAGTCCTGGAATGGTAGTTGAGAAAACATAAAGTACTTAATGATTAGTTGATGAATATATTCATTAATTCTGGTAAAATTTCATCTGTCTGTCCTTATGTAAAATACACTATTTGTATATAATGTATTCCATCTCTCTGTTCCTTTAGATAAAATTCACTTACATAATGTGTGCAAAACTTATATAAGGTCAATATTTATATATGTGAATATTCACAACAACGATTCCTTTAATTTAGATCTGTGAAAAGGCACTGATTATTTTTGTTGTGTACATGTTTCCCATGCAGGAAGAATGGCATCTACTAAACTCTGTGTTCTCACTGACCTAAGTACCTGACACATAAAAGATGCTCTATTAGTATTTATGAATCAGTTTTTAAAAATAGATGTGGCGGTTTGAAGAGGCACACTCCTTTTTGGTGTCTCTTCCATCCCCCCTCTCACCACATGGCATGATTTCCCCCTAATCCAGCAACGTATGACCTGTTCATCAAAATCCCACAAATTATTTTTCACAGATGAAACTTCTCTTTCTGAACTTTCTTTCTATCTGCACACAGTGTCCTTATTTTCTATAAGTCGAGTGCACAGTTTGCAATTTCTAGTTTGCTAATTTGCAAACTAGTTGCTTTTATTGCTTAATCAGATTAGAAGTTTTCTGAGAACAAATACTGGGATCTGCATTTCTTTAAGCATCTATTTTAAACTTTTTCTATAGGTGCTCAGTAAATATTTAGTATTTTTGGAAGTTGTTCCACATAGAAAACTATTTCTAACAGTATAGGAATTGCCAGTCTTATAAACTACTTAGAAAAGGTGACTTGAAATAATATTTGTCTTGTCATTTAGTTCAGCACATTTGATTGATAAGACATTTCTGAAAACCTGTCTCTTTTTATTCTATGGGAAGCTTCTCCATTTGTCCCTAAGGCGAAGAATACATAGTCCAAAACCTCAATATTCCCTCACAACCCTGACATTTCTTTGAAGATGAAGATGAGAAAATTATCTTCTTCAGCCCAAACTTGAAATAACATGTGCTGAATCAATGAATTCATGAATTACATGATGTAGCTTATTTTTTTAAGTTTTCCTTTAGTACAATAAAAAGAAGACATTTTTAGATCACACAAAATTATGCATCCAAATAAATATTGTAGACAAGTGAACTTCTTTGATCACTTCATTATTTCAAGCAGTAGAATTATCTGAATGAATATATTTATATTGGTTTGGGCAAATACAATCAACTACAAACTCAATTTTCTATTCTTCAGTGTGATTAATATATATGAGATATATTACATATATTTTTCTTCCTAAGGGCAAAGACATTTGTGTTTGTGTAAAAATAGCCCTCTCAAGAAGGGGAAAACTTGCTTTTTCCACTTACATTAGCCCTGCTTGACAGAAGAATTCAATTCTCTCTTATGCACACGTTTCTCTGAAAAACAGGATAGAAGTGGTTTGTTTAGCTCTTTTGCTTGGTCTTTTTCTCTTAGTAAAACATTAGTGACAGGCTGTACATGTCAAAAAACTGAATGCAAATTAGACAAAAATAGAAACAACATGATTACTGAAATCCTTACAGTCAGACTGAAGGTGCTTTGGGTTAAGCATGAGTTCATTTGTAGAAACAAACAAACTAACAAACAGTGAGTTATAGGATACATGTGATGTTCTAACAAACTAGTATCAATAATCAATTTTAAAACTATGCTTAATTAGAAAGTTCATAGTGGTTTTAAGCTTCTGGGAAACAAAATTCTGTATTATCAGCTTCTATTTTTATTGGTCATAATTAACTAATATATAAAGAGGATATATTTATTTTATTTTTATTTTGGTGGTAGTCAGGTCTGAACTAAGGACCTAACATTTGCTGGGCAGACATTCTACCAGGTAAGCCACATACTCAGTGCTTTTTCTGCTTTGATTATTTTTCACATAGGACCCTGTTTTTTGCCTGGGCTAGACTGGACCATAGTCCTCCAATTTACACTTCCCACCATAACCACCTGGGGTGGTAGGTATGCTCTAACATGAATAGCCTTTTCTGTTAGATGGAGTCATGCACTTTGTTGCCTGGACTGGCCTGAAACCACAGGCCTTTTAATCTCAGCCTCTTGCATAGCTGATTAACAGGCATACACCAGCATATCCAGATTTTTATTAGTTAATGTGTGGTCTTGCTAATGTTTTGCCCAGGGTTTACCCCAAACTGTGATTTTTCCCTCTCTATATCTCTCATAACTACAGATATGAAGTATCAGTGTTGAGTGATGCAATATTTTAAAAAAATATTATCATTGAAATAGACTATAAAAATAGATTATTATCTATTTCTCCTATAGTTAGGAACAAACAACTAATTAAATATTTTCAGAATAAGCAATTGTATAAGTATTTTGATGTGAAAAGCTGAGTAAACGTTTACTATGTGAATAAGTTAATAAGAAAATAAAAGTAATCAATGAAAATCAGATTGTAAGGAGCCATGTAATCCAAAAGTGTGAGGCTGAGGGTCAGTATGGAACACCTCTTATGAAACCATCTCCATGTTTTAAGAAAACTGCTCTTATCGTGCTAGAAAGAAACATGTGTCTTCCATTTTAGGATATATTCACTTGAATTATAACTGTTCACATATCTTATTCTTTTTTTATGAGACTATATGATGTTTGAAATTGTTTAGTAATTACATTAATCTACAGTACATAAAAATGCAACAATTTCTTGTGAGGCAAGCCAATCCCATATTCCTCTTTTTTTTTTTAACACTAATCATCTATACTAGAGTACATATTTAGCAAATATTTTTTAAAAATTCTATTAGAAAAAGGGAGGGAAAAGGCACCAATGAAGAAGCTTATGTATGATATAATATTTTCACATAATTACTGGTTTAGAACGTAAACATGTGTCTTGAAGTGTTGTCTGTACAATCACAGGCCTAACAAGAAGTTTGATTGTTAGTACACTACCTGTATAGTTTATAAGAAAGAAAAAAATATGATAATTAATTGTAATTTGTTGGAAGAAAAATAAGGTAATTATTTTGTAGCTTTGACTGGCTGAAGAATACATCTTTGTAATCTCTGTAACTGACTACTGCAAAACAATCACTGTGTCACAGTGTTGTAAAGTATGTGTTTGAAACTAATTGCTATGAACTTTCCGTATTTACCCAATGAACTTCCTATGAATTATTAAACAGCAGAGCAGGGAGAAATTGTTTAGTTAGCAAATTAACCTATACTACACAAAATGCAAGCATCTGAAAAATGCAACCTTTTTTTGCTAAAGATTTTAGGTCACTGCATTTCATATTTTGGTCTCCCTGACATTCAGATAACTGGTGGAAATGTTAAAAATTCCATCAATGCTGAAGCTGTTTATATTTGCCTCATGCCAAACATCTAGTTTGACATTTTGGACTGAATTGTCAGAATTGATCCTTCATCGTAACATCAATTAGATAGACTGATATATATGAAACACACATGTACATGAGTTCACGTGCATACAAACACCAATGCACAGTTCAATAATTAGTTTTTTTCTACTGTAGAGCTTTTACTCAGGGTAGGAGAGTAAAAAAACTAACCAAGTAATTAGAGATATAACTCGTTTGTGGCTTGAGATGTTCTCCTTAGGTTGCAGGCAGAAAGATATCTTTGCAACTTTCTGTTAAAATGAATTTCTCAACGTACAAGTTAATGCTCGACTATTTCCATGCCTTTAAAACTATTTTTAGAAAGGCTGAATTCTTCCTGCTTTTGCTCTTGCAGAACATATTTTTTTCAGTAATTATATCCCCATTGAGTGTATTAATAAAAATTGCAAATTTATGTGGAATGTTCAAGGGCTCCTTCTGGCCAGTGCCAACTCCTCGTAAATAGAGATTGGATTTTGAGGTAGGCCGTGGCTGGCTTCACTCTCCTGCTCTAACTTCTCTTACGAGCTTAGCACTCTTCCTGACAACCAGTAGCATTGGCTTCGAGCCATAGATTAAAAAGTTAAACTCTCAATTGGATGTGAAAGTTGCAATCTGGGACCTGTTTTTTTCTGGCTTTCAAGTGGACAATTCCTAGATTCTTCTTTGATGTGGATCCTGTGAGGACTCTGATACAGGCCTGCCATCCTTTGAGGAGGCTGCAAAGTGCTGGGCTCAGGCCTTCGGCTCCTTTGCTGGTGCACTAATAGTCCCTAATAGTCCTTAGTGGTAGTATTTGTTGTATTCTTGCTTCAGACACTATGTTGTAGACAGGTTACATAGTGTCTACTCGTCGTTGGAAGTTAAACACTCACCTAAGGCTTTTATTTTTGTTCCTTTCCAGGCATGAGAAAAATCCAACTCATAACTTTGTCTCTCAACCTCTAAAGTATAATTTATACACGGTAGCTCCTGTGTCCCCCAAATTCTCATATCACTTAGTAAACTCCCTTAAATAACTCCGTGGAAGCTTTTCTTACCTGAGGACTGGAGAATTCCTCCATGTGCAGAGCTTACACAAAAAGTCTCAAAATATTTCCTCTGTCTCATAACATCCTAAAACGCCTCTCTTTCTATAGTTAGAGCTGGGTGACTGTAAAATCCAGCAGAACTCAATCTGGACTACAACATTTAGAACTCTATCTCAAAAGACAAAGTATTGCAGAATCAATTGGTTATCATTTGTAGACTCTTAAGAGTTTACAAATACTGAACAAAGAACAAACTAACTTGTCATATCCTGTTACATAAAGAATAACTCAAGTACAAAGGTTACACTTTTTTCCCTCATTCCTCTTAAAACAAAATTGTATTCAACTTATATATATAAAGTTATAAGCTACAAAGACAAGTGATCTGTTCCTCAGAAATCCAACACAATAATCCTTTCAGAAGATTTAAATATTTCTGATATGGATGAGTATTTAGGAATATGTTCCTTTGCTATTTCATAACAATGAGTGACAATGTTTGACAGAATGTGCTCAGGAAATTCCATGGAAACCTCCTGAATGATCTCCACTTTCTCAGTTTCTCCCATCTCCTAGAAGCCTGTACTTAGGGCTATAGTAAGATCATGTGTTAAAGATGGTGAAGTGACTCTAAGCTTACAGTCAAAATGATCCAGGATTGTCATACACACACAAAAAGAAGCCATAATAAAGTTAATAGTATTATACTTTTCTTTCTCTTTATTAATGTGTAGATATAGATATACATGATCATGTACCTCTTCTGTTATTGCATGATGGTTTTTAAGAAAATAATCCAAATTTGAATCAGCACAATTTCTAAAACAATGAAAATAATTTTCTGTCACCTTTATGCTCCCCCTTGTAACAATTATTTTTGTAATTATTATAAAAGACAGACACTATGTTGAAAAATGAACTTCACAATTTAAGTGGGGGGGAGGGGAGAGAAAAGAGGGTAGAGTGTAGTTGAAGAGGTGTAAGGGAAGGGATGGTAGGAGCAAAGGAGGAGGCAACAATGCTTGATAATAAATGTACTCATTACCTTGCTCGTGTAACTGTAATCCCTCTGTACAGTATTTTCACAATAAAAATCTTATTTAAAAAACAGGCAGAAGTCTGTGGTGGTCTATTGAGGTTGTGAACTAACTTGTTTATAGTTAAGAGTATATGGAAAGAATACACTGCAAAAGTAACCAATCAGGTGAAAAATTTAAATATATGCTCTTTTTTTAAAGCAAAGAATTTAGACAGAATTATCTGTGGTAGTAGATGTAGTTCACTGGTAGTGCACCTTGATTAGCATGTGGTCTTTATTCCCACAGCACAAAATAAATTTAAAAAACTGCCAAAAAAGATGAGGAGACAGGAGGAAATAGCATATAGATAGGGAGGAAAGGAGAGAAAGAGGAAAAGAGAAAATGAGCAATGAAAGAGGAGAGAGAGGAGAGAAATCCTAGATTTGCATAGAATATAACATTGGAATAATGATATATAAAATATTCATTTGACAAAAATGTGTATCTAGGCTAGATTTCTAGACATTATATCAATTCTTGATAAATATGCAATTGTTTTTCAAAAATCACAATCAACTCATTATTTTTGTATAGAAACTATTAGAATTATATTTCCTCTAATTTAATGAACTGGATTACTATTCAATTAAGTGACCTATGTCACTTTGACTTTTGTGTGTGATTGGAGAGCTCATAGATTAAAGAAGAGATACTATATTACTAAGTGAACAACTGAACAATTAAATTACCTGTCTTAGCCAAAGGCTGAAATTTTTCATTTACTGAGATTTTAAAAGAAAGTTTATTTTTATCATTTGTTTTAGTTTGGAAACAATTTAGATTTGTAAAAAGATTCATGTTTTGCTATCAAAAGTAACATAATAGCAACAAACAAATGTACATGAACTACAAGAATGGTTTTCTAGATAAGTATACTTTTGTTTACTGTATATTAAAAGAAAGAAAAGTTAACAGAGGAATTTCTTAGAGTAGTGATATTTTCCATTCCTTCAGCATGTTTTTGAAGATTTTCTTCTCTGCACATTGTCCCGTATTTTTTTTAAACAGTGCAATTTTGTTGAAGCTTATTAGTGTGCATAAACAAGCATTCTCAAATAAACAAAAGGTGTGGTCACATCTACTGACACATTAAACTAAGTGCATCATCTCTTTTAGGGTAGAGGTTAAATGTTGACAGAGAGATTTAACAGATAGTGAATGAAAGCATGCTCAAAGACAAAGAACGAAAGGCGAACCAATGCAAAAGCAATACTCACAAGACAATATGTTGGAAACAAACTAAACGACTTGTGGGGGGGGGAGTTAGTGGGAGAAAAATGAGGGAGAGATAACAAGTTGGACAAGAAATGTATTGATTACCTTCTGTATGTAACTGTAACCCCTCTTATTATCACCCTGACAATAAAATTAAATTTTTAACAAAATGAGAAGGACCAGACAATGGAAAGTTTGAAATCACAGAAACCATGAGTAAATAACAGCCATAAAGAGAAGCGATGAAGAGTGAAGGTAACCACTGAATGTGGCATTTAGACATGAAAGCAGAAGCAGAAGTCATGGAATTACCCTCATTGGAGCTACAGACTCTAAGCCTGGACACTGGACCTGAGGATAGATCATCTTTAGTAGATGACTCAGACTGAGCCAACTTATGAGTGCAAACTCACAGCTTTGTTATACGTGAAATTGTGAAACATTGAAACTGCACAGTTCTTCCTCCTCTTTCAGAGGAAGGACTTTAAACCAATCTCTTTTTCACTGAAGTCATGTGGATATATTTCTTTTACTAAATATTACTCATTTGTTTTTCATTCTTTTTTTGTCAATCATACAGCTTGGCCTGGGCACTGTCCCTGAGTTCTTCAGCTAAGGTGAGCACCCTACCACTTGAGCTACAGCACCATGTCCGGTTTTCTGGTGGTTTATTGGAGACAAGGGTTGCAAGGACTTTCCTGCCTGGGTTGGCTTTGAACCACAATCCAATCCTCAGATCTCAGCCTCCTTAGTAGCTAGATTACAGGCATGAACCACGGGCTCCTGGCTATTTTTCATTCTTGATTATGAAGTCAGAACATTCATATGGTTTCAATGAATGCTGTAATTATACTATCTTGTGAAAAATATATTTTTATTTACACCTAAGATAATAGAGACAGAGTACTGGTGTACCAGGTTCAAATTTCCACAGCAGGTGGAGAGCTGAGCTGCATGCTTGAGTCAGTGCATGTGGTTTTTGCAAAGATGAGAACATAGTCCACAAATTCTTCTTTTTAAACTAATACTGTTATGGTCATGTGCATTTCATCCACAATTTTGTATCCTCCACACTATTAAGTCACTGAGATTTGTTTAACTACTGTTGAATTGATGACCTATTTATTTTATCTATTCTTTCTGGGTTTCACTCTATTTTTTGGTGTGCATGAATATTTATAGTTGGTTTTTTATTGTGAAAATACTGTACAGAGGGGTTACAATGATATGGACAAGATAATGAGTACATTTCTTATCAAGCATTGTAGCCTCCTCCTTTGTTTCCCCTTCCCATCCTCCCCCCGCCCCCCCAAACCTCCCCCCCACACCAAAGTTGTAAAGTTTGATTTCAACATAAAGACTTCTACATCTCATTGTTGCAATGGGTACACCTGTATCCCTATTTAAGCGATTTTTATTCCCTTTCCTCTCCACAAATTATACCGACATCAAATACAGTGAAAGCAGGGGTTATACTGTGGGGGAGGGACATACAAAGCAACAAAGATATCATCTTATAAATGTGTTAGAAAGAATCGCATGAAAGAGAAAAAAACATTTGAATACATATCATAGGGTTCATTTCCCAAACATCACATTATCTGACCTTTTCTGCTTGACTCAGACATATACTAGATATTGCAAATAAGGGAAACAATGGGACCTATGTTTCTTTGGGCCTGGCTTACTTCACTTAATATAATTTTTTCCAAGCCTTTCCATTTCCTAACAAATGGGGAAATGTCATTCTTTCTGATGGAGGCATAGAATTCCATTGTGTATATATACCACATTTTCTTGATCCATTCATCTACTGAGGGGCATCTGGGTTGGTTCCATATCTTAGCTATGGTGAATAATGCTGCAATAAGCATAGTTGTGCTGGTAGCTTTAGTGTGGTCTTGTTTGTGAACATTTGGGTAAATGCCCCAAAGTGGATTACTGGGTCATAGGGGAGCTCTATGTGGAGTCTTTTGAGGAACCTCCATACTGCTTTCCAAAGTGGTTGAACAAGTTTACACTCCCACCAACAACGCAGTAGGGTTCCCTTCTGTCCACCTCCCCTCCAGCATCTGTTGTTATTAGAGTTCTTGATTATAGCCATTCTAACTGGGGTGAGGTGGTATCTCAATGTTGTTTTCATTTGCCTTTCTTTGATGGCTAGGGAGGTTGAGCATTTCTTTATGTGGCTATTGGCCATCCTTCTCTTGGAAATGAAGCAGGATATATAATAGGATTTTTCTCATTGCCTACATTTGAATCTAAAGACAAGGGAGAGCTAATTTACCATCAGTAGAAAAACTGAGGTCAATGTCATCTTATGGTAATTCAGAGGTGGATCAAAACTTCATGAGTATGCCTCCTAAATAATATGAGAAAGAGTAAACATTGTGACTTTAAGCTGAAAAGGGTACTGGAACATTATCTTCTTTAGGTATTCCCAAACTGAATGAAACAAAGTTAAGTCAATGACTGAATTTGAAGATGCTGGTGAAGTAGGACACAGCACCCATTTTCAGCTGTACATATATAGGTTTTGGGAGCCCTAAGCCCTTTCCTGCCAGTATTTGCCCACTGATTAATCATAGTAGCAAAGGAGAGTTTGCCTGAATAACAAACATATCCATAGGAGCTGGATTTAATGGACAGAAATCACTACCAGAATTGTTTTAAAAGTAATCTACAGGACTGATGATTAAATGAAAACTAGAACTCAGGGTATGGAATTCTTTAGAAAGGCAAAATCAAATTTCAGCAAAATAAAACACCAGGAAGCAGGTATGTGAAAGGAGTGAGGTGGGTAGATGACTGAAGATAAAAGGGGGGAGAATGTAGTGAAGAATCCAAAGTATATCCAACAAAATTAAGAAAGGCGTGAGTAGGGGAAGGATAGGTTAGAATGGTTAGAAAAGGGTGACATTTTTCATGATGTATTCATAAACCACTATGTTAAATGGTAGCTCCTTTGTACAACTACTTAAATATAATTAAAATATATAAATAATTTACCAATATTTCAAATATTTCTGGGCACTCTAACTTGCTACATTATGAGAAGAATATATAAGATACTTAAAAAGACACCAATACTCTTTTCTCTATAAAGTACCTGAGGCCATATTTTAACCTCTTCTAGCTGGAAAGGAGATGACTCTACCGTTGGAGTTATATGATGATATAACCAATCTTTCACACCAGCCCTCTCATTGATAACAGAATGAATTCTAAACAACAACAAAAATAAATAAATATTCAGACTAGATTGGAGAATTGACATGAATAATTTCAGTTTTCCATTTTCTTCTTAGTTTTCCTGGCAAGCAGGCTGCAAATAATTGCACAACAGTCTGTCATACACAGCTAACTTCTGCTATACATAGTACTGATTTTCTGGCAACTTCTTAAAAGGAAAAGATATTGGATAACTATTCCTTGCTGCCAGAAAGTAAGGGGTATTCTGATAGGACAAGAAAACAGAGACAGCTATCTCATGAGTCTGTGTAGAAACATAATCCCAGAGTTTTCCATAAGCCTGACAAATAAGAAACATTACACAGCATTTCAGAGAAGCTTAAATAATGGCAGAGTAATTTAATTTACCACCCACAAAAGTTAAAATTAAACAAAATCGGGACCTAAACCAAAGAAAAAACAAAAACATAAACAAAGAGGAAAAACAATATCCCAGAGTGAACAAAGCATACTATCTGTCATGCCTAGTTCAAAATCACCAGCATTTTTAAAAAAAAGTGAAGGATGACTCATTGTAAATGAAATTTTTAAAAAGAAATTAAATTTTAATTATTTATTTCTGTCTACTGGATTGGGGTTTAACTTGCTGCTCTTTTTCAAGGAGGCTCAGATGTCTCATTAAATTGTTGGTTTCAGGTCTCTCCAATTTGTTGATGTAGGAACTCAGAGCTAAACATGCCTCTGAGTACTGCCTTTGCAGTGTCCCAGAGGACCTGGTAATTTGTGTGTTCATTTTTGTTGAATATCATGAACATTTGTATTTCCTTTCTAATCTCTTCTGTGACCCACTGGTGATTCAACAGTGTGTTGTTCAGCCTCCATATATAAACTTGGTCAACCTCCATATATAAACTTTGGAAAGCAGCATGGAGGTTTCTCAAAAGACTCCACATAGAGCTCCCCTATGACCCAGCAATCCCAATCTTGGGCATTTATCCAAATGATCATCAACAAGACCATACAAAGCTACCAGCATAATTATGTTTATTGCAGCATTATCTACCATAGCTAAGATATGGAAACAACCCAGATGCCCCTCAGTAAATGAATGGATCAAGAAAATATGGAATATATATTCAATGGAATGCTATGCCTGCATCAGAAAGAATGACATTGCCCTATTTGTTAGGAAATACAAAGACTTTGAAAAAATTATATTAAGTGAAATAAGCCAGGCCCAAAGAAACATAGGTCCCATGATTTCCCTTCTTTGCAATAACTAGTATATATCTGGGACAAGGAAAAAAGTTCAAAAGCTATGTACATATGACCAGATAAGATGATGTTAAGCGAAATGAACCCCAAGATAGGGACACAAATATTTTTTCTTTCTTGCTATTGTTTGTAACATATTTATAATGTACCATGTGATTTTTTTGTTTTTTTGTATGTTCCTCCCCCATGGCATAACCCCTGTTTTCACTGTATTTGACGTTGGTGCCCTGCATCTTGTATATACAGGTCTCTAATTTGGGGAGGGGAAGGGAAAAAACAAAATGCTTAAATAAGGATACAGGTTGACCCATTGTAATAATGAGATGCACAAGACACTATGTTGAAAAACAAACTTTACAATTTAGGCGGGAAGGGGTTGGGGGGGTAGTGTAGTTGTGTTGGTGGGAGGGAAGGGATGGTAGGGGAAAAACAAAGGAAGAATTAACAATGCTTGACAGAAAATGTACTTTGCTCATGTAAGTGTAACTCCTCTGTACAATGCTTTTACAATAAAAAAAATATTAAATAAAAGAAATTAAAACTATGCTATGAAAAACTTTTGGAAAGAAGTGTTCATGGCAATTCATTTGTAACATCACAACTAGTTTATTGCCTTAACATTTATTGAAAATTAAGTATTAGGAATATTTGTCAGTCTGTGTACATTGGTTTACACTTACAAATTCCAGTATGTGAGAGGCTGAGAAAGTAAGATCTTGAGCTGAGGCTACATAGTGAGTCCTTGTCTCAATTTTTTTTTTCAATAAACAGAACACTTGTAAACTCTTGACTCTGCAAATCGCTGGTAGGGATGCACAGAGTACAAAACTTTCATATAATATTTGTAGGATATACAATAGTATTTTACTGTTATTGATAATAAACTGTATCATTAATAAATATTTACTGGGTTTAAGTCTAGTAAAGTTTGAGAAAAACACAAAGGGAACAATATATCAAACTTAAAACTTTTATTCTAATTTCATTTCTTGAAAAATAGTAGACATTTTAAAGACAAAATTCACTATTTTGTTTTGTCTGTATTTTAACTGGTAAATCTTAGTTAATTCTATGTGTTCGTTTATAAATGAATATCAGAAAGTCATGAACTTGTATATTGTATAAAACATATTTTAAGTTAACTGTTTTTTAAGTGATTTAGTGTAATCAATAATAGTTGTATTAATAAATTCATACATTTAGACATTTAACTCAGGATTGTCCTTGTAACAGTGAGCAAAAATCAAACATTTCAAAAACTTAAAGTGTTAAAATTCAGTAGATTTAGTATGATAAGAGTCAATAAGTTTTAGAACATTTTTGTCACCAAATAGAAAATCCTGCAGCCATTAGTCATCATTCTCCATTTCCACCAACACTTCCAGCATTTGGCAATCATCAATCTACCTCATGTGTTTGTAGTTGCTTATTATTGTTATTTTGGTTAGGTGGACCCAGGTCCAATAAAGTATTTTATAACTGGATTCTTTCACTTCACTTAGTTTATCCATATTGTAACATAAATCAATATATCATCATTCTATTGATAATTACTATTCCATTCTGTAAACATACATTTTGCTGATCCTTCATCTGTTGTCACATTAGGTCATTATTTTTTTCTTCTCAAAGTATTTATGATTGTGATTATTGGTATGTAATATGTGATTTCTCTTTTGACCCACAAATTATTCCAACATATTCTGTTTGTGATACATATTTGTGAATTCTTCAAATTTCCAGCTGCTTTTTCTTTTGTTCTAACATTGCTCTAGAGCATAAAATACTCCACATTCTCAGCCAATTACATTTGAATGCATTGCAGAAGTAACATTTGAGTCCTTTTTTTGTTGGAGATTTACACTGACCGCAAAGAACAAATCTTAACAATCTCATTCCATGGTAATGATTCTCTCTGGCAAACTTGGTGGCCTACAGTTAGTTCTCATGTAATACCAAACCTTCTCTTGTTGTTATGGATTCAGTAACTCGTGAACCTCCATTGCGCTTGAAAGTTCCCTTAAGCTAAAGATTCCCCATGTTCAGTTCTAAACAAAACCAGTTTGGTGTATTTTCTCTCTAATATTTTCATATGCGTGAAAGTTCAGATCCATTTATCCAGAGTAATAACAAGGCAGTAGCATATTCTCTTGGGAAGGGTGTCCCTTTTGGGCTTTACAGCATAATTCTCTGGTGGACCCTCCACAGAAAGTTGGGGTAAGGACTACTGGACCCCAGTACTCTTGGCTTGTGGTGACTATGTAGTCTATCTAATCTCGCCCACCCCTGCAAATAGGCATCAGATGGGAGTATAGGATCTGAATATCTTGTTGAAGCAGCCATCGACATTAAGTTCTGCAAAGCATAGCTTCAGGAATGAGAAATCCTGTTACCCATGAATTCATGAGGTACAGTGGCAGTTGAGCTAAAATGTGAGGAAGCTCTTTCTTCTATCCACATCTGCTTGTACTGAAGATTTTTTCATAGTAAACTGGAGTGGGGGACCGAGGCAGTATCTTATGGCTCAATTGTGACAGACTAGCTATTTTTACTGAGATTTTTTTTTATAATTTTCATGCTTTTAAAAAAAATATTGTTCCATTTTCTTTCAACTGTTTATAGAAACTCTCTGTGATATCTTTTGGATTTTAAATAGTTTCCAGAGGTGTTCCCAGATACTCATGTATCAATGTGCCAGTGTATAATATACAACAGAAAACCTCATACTGTATTCAGGAATTTATACTCTTAGAAATTCTGTCTTTGAACTAGACAATATTTTATTTTTTATGATTTGGCTTGCCTTAGATAATTACAATGACATCATCCTAGATTTACATTTGCGACATAGATAGTTGAAAGCATAGTAGATTTAATGCTCAAACATAAAAGTGGTTCTTGTGCTCATAGTGTATTTAACGTAGCTAAATTTTCTTTGCATGACTTATATTTGTTTTCTATTCCTAGTCTACCAATGTTATTGAAAATATCTTGAAGGGCAAAGAACAAATCTACTTGTCTGTTGGAAAACATTTAGTAGAAAAGAAACTATTTTGGATATAGATAGCAAAATTGTCTATGTTCTTTGTACATATGTGTGTAATACACAGTTTACAAATATATGTTTATGATATATAATGCATGTATATGTATATGTATATATGTATATGTAATATACAACAGATTATGAAGAAATATGATAAACCTTATGTAATATATCATATGATATAATATGTGTAGGAGGAATGGTATATAATATACTTTATTATACATCTTTAATATATATTATGTGTTATAGACATAGGTATCAATGTGTCTTTGGATGAATAAGATTTTCTTTGATTTCTTAGTTGAACTGCATTCTTGTGTGAATAGATTTTAGAGACAAACCAAATACATATCAGATTATACTAACAGATCAATCTAACTTTAGTTTTTCATAAAGTACATACAATTTCTGGTAGAAAAGAATATAGCTCAAGAATTTCTACAATGACTGTCCATTGCTCCATTTTTTTGTAAAATAATAATCATTCAGTATTGTTTTTAGGATTAAACTAATGCAAGCAAGATACTTTATAACAGTACCTGACTTAGATTAGGTATTCAACAAACATTGTCATATGTTTCTGTGATTTTTGTTGCTGTTGTTCACGTGAACTAAGGTATCTTGGCAGTGCAACACAGGCTTAATGTTTTTTGTGGGGTTTTTTGTCAGAATGAATTTTGATTTTAAAGTAAGAGTTTCATTTTCTTTTCATGCTAACCATTCCTGAGAATGTAGAGATATAAAATTAGCATTGTCTCATATTCAAATTTTCACAAAGAGGGGTTTTTGATGCACTCACCCCCTGACTTAAAGGCTCACTTAAATTCAAAGGAATGTGGTTATTTCTTTGATTCCAGTTCACATCATGAAGCCATATTTTGAGAACTGCTATTGCTTAGCTTTGGAGCTGAATACAGCTTCTTTTTGAAAGCTATTTCATCCACATTTCTAATCTGTTTTCTATACAGCTCTCTTTGAGATTAAACCATTTTAAATCAAAAGCTTTATTTGTTTGAGCTTATGGAATGGGCTGTAATTATTTAAGAAACACAGGATCTTTCTGTACAGCATCTGGAACAAATTTTTAGAAAAAAAGGCTGTGAGTACAAAGAAATGATACAAACATAATAGGATAATAAATTTAGCTTCTAGTCAACTATGACTTTGATTTCCCCAAATTTGCTTCTATTAAATCTAATACTTTAGTTTCTAAAAACAATACTTGCTACATGATTAACATAACTGGTTGAAATTGTGAATACCATAATATTTTAATTGTGATACATATGTGACACTAAGGGAAACCTTTATAATTTTTTTGATAGTAGAATGAGATTTTAGAAAAGAAATCTCCCACTGTGGTAGAATATAAAAATAAGCTCCTTCTAAAATAATTCTAATTTAATTTATTACTTTACTAATTAAGTATCAATGTAATGATTGCCAATGTCCTTAATATTTAAAGTGTTTCACTCTTTTCTTCTTTCCTTTCTAATGAATTAGATCTTCTGTTCTTAGTCTACACCATTCTCTGTTGAACACAGAATCACCAGAACACAAAGTAACACCTACAATCCTACCTTCTGATTTTATTTTTCCAAATCCTTTTGTTTCCTAACTTATAAAACTATTTTCTCATCATAATTTTAGGAAGGTATTTTGTCTTTAGGAATTACTTGTCTTCAGGAGGTAGCTACTCCATCTGTCTTCAAAAATAACACATATTGTCCTAGAAATTTTTTTCTGAATGTACACCTATCTGTGTGATAGGTCTTTATACAATTATTACCTTTAATTTTTATAATTTTTTGTAGTAAACCTGTTCACTATTTTATGAATTGGTAACTATTATTCTAGGAGGTAGAAAGCGTCTAACACCTTATTCACTTTATTTATTTATTTAGGAAATGGACATTTTTCATGAGTAATGAGTTTTTTCATTCTATAACAGTGTTTTTTTAAAAAAATATTATTGTAAAGGTGACATACAGGTGAGTTACAGTTACATAAATCAGGTAAAAGGTATAAACCATTCCCTCATTTTCTCTATTTTTCCTTCCCAATCTCGCACGCCCCCTCCACCATAGTTGTAGAGTTCATTTCCAACATAGTGTCTAGTGAGCATCACTGCTGAATTGGTTCACCCTTTGTCCCAACATTTCTGTTCTTCCCCTTCCCCTCCCCAAATCAGATAAAATTATATACAAGACAAAGCAGACTGGTAACAGCATGCAGAATGACAATGGATTGCAGGCTTCGTTTGAACTAGCATTACAATAAATAAATTTAACATTCCTTCCAAAATTCATGCAAGTGATAAAAATACTTTAAACGACTATTCCCATATAAAGAATAATTTGTACTTATTGTTAGTGAGTTATGAAGAATGGTCACTAATGAAAAGTTATAGACCTCCAAGTTTTACATGTATGCCCAATTCTGAGAATTGTGGGAACATTTTAGCATTTGTGAAGTTATAAATTACATAGATTTTGTCAGCTGTAAATGTTCTATTTTTAAAAAAATTGTGCCTATCTTTCATATAATTTGCAAACCATAATGGCTTATAATTTCTAAACCATCGTGGTTTAGAAATGGTATCAATCAGAACTCAACCTAGAAAGTAGAAATGTTTTCAAACAAGCTAGGTATAAAAAACACACTAGTTACTAGCAGTGATGTGTCAAGGACACAGGTAGAAGCAAAACAAGTGAGTCATTCAGAAAGCTACTAATACTTATGGACCAGAGTTTACCACCTCTTGCAAGCATCTCTTGTGAGTTTGTTGAAGGCCAGCCCCTATAAGGACTGAACTATCATCACCATAGATACCAGTGGTGAAGAAGGTAAAGCATCAGAGAAGTTCAGTCACTGAGGGGGTTGGTATCATTCTCCTATCTGTCTTGTGTGTGCTATAGCAACATCAGCAATTAGCAACAACTAACAACAATGGCCTAGCAGCCTTGAAGTAAAGGCTTCTCCATTCCTATAACCTAGTTCTAAGACAATAATATAATTCTGCTTACAGTGGAATCAGAAGAAGGGGAGATATAGTTCTCAAAGGGAAAGAAAGTCCTGATAGGGGCAGAGAGAGACAGAGACAGAGACAGAGACAGAGACACAGAGAAAGAGACAGAGACAGATACAGAGACAGACAGAGTCAGAGACTCAGAGAGAGACAGAGAGACAGATAAAAAGACAAGAGTCAGAGACAGAGACAGAGACAGAGAGAGAAATTCTAGATTTTCCAAACAGTAAGATGTGACAGGAATAAAAATGTCTAAAAATAACCTGATCTAGCTTATTTTTGCTAGTATTCTAGTTCTGAGGGTCTCAGGAAGTGATTTCATTTCGTGAGATTTGTTGCCTTTATCTATAACCTAAGAAGATTGGATTAGAGTATCAAGAAATCAATCTAACTCTACAATTGTAAATTTCTTTGTGTTTTAGGAATGCTTACATGTAATCTAAGCCTTGAGTTGTACCTATAAAACTTTATCTCATATTTATATTTCTTTCTTTTACTTTACTTTTGAAAATGCAGAAACATAAAAAGATGTTCATTCTTCCATTCTTTCTGTAATACTGCAATTCATCACTTTCACAGATCTAGTTCTTGACATTAATCTTTAATAACATAACCACTTTTGTGCCTGGAAGTAAGAGTTGTACTTGCTTACCTGTCTTTTGATCAGTGTTCAAATGAGCTCCTAATACTCTTCAGATAAACTGTACTATCCTGCATTGCCTTGTAAGGTTCCCTTAAAGATCATCTTCTACTCTTTTACTTTTATCTTTCAAATTCTCAGATATTGCACAGGTCTTTGGGAAATAGGATATATTTTCCTTTTGAGAAAGTTCAGCCATGCTGTGTTTGTACATTGGCTTAGTGGTTGTTAAAAAGAATGTGAAGATAGAATAGTATCCATAGAGGGGCTGATAACTTGGAGTGGTTTCTTGACTATTTGATTTTTTTTTTTTTTTTTTGGTCGTGGGGCCTGGTCACTGGCCCTCAGCTCTTCAGCTCAAGGCTGGTGCTCTACCACTTGAGCCACAGTGCCACTTCCTTTTTTCTGGCGGTTTATTGAAGATAAGAACCTCATGGACTTTCCTGTCTGGGCTGACTTTGAAATGTGATCCTCAGATCTCTGCCCCCCTGAGTTGCAAGGATTACAGGTGTGAGCCACCAGTGCCCAGTCACAGTTTGATTTTATGTTATTATCTATTGAAGTTGAAAAAAATCTACATCATAAGTCAAGCAACATTTCCCCCTTATGATGAGGAATTGACACAAAATTGCCACATACAGCATTTAAGTATGCAGCATTCCATAGAGCAATAGTTGGACATATGTGCCAAGAAGCATCTGACACCTGTGATCTATAAATGTGTTGTTTTGGAAGATCCCAAACTCCCTCTTAGGAATGAGCTTTGACAAGAGCTTTGACAAAGAGGGAAGCTTTCTCTTAGATTATCTTTGATAACTTATTTCATAAAATTCTGTAACGGGGGCTGGGAAGGTGGCTCAGTGGTAGAGCGCTTGCCTTGCATGCCAGAGGCCCTGGGTTCGATTCCTCAGCACCACATAAGCAAAAAGAAAAAAGCTGGAAGTGGCGCTATGGCTCAAGTGGTAGAGCGCTAGCCTTGAGCTGAAGAGCTGAGGGACAGCGCCCAGGCCCAGAGTTCAGGCCCCACAACTGGACCCCGAAAAAAAAAATTCTGTAATGGGATGAATTCCTTTTAGTTAGAGAAAATAATACTTAAATTGTAAAGTGCAAACAATTGTTCCTGGGATCTCTGAACTCGCTCTCCCCAGAAGCTTATTTGCTTCTATATGACTTCTAAATTTAAACATTAGGAGTAAAAATCTAAGATTAAGATAAAAATGCCTTTTGTTATTTCGTGCAGTATACCAAGGATGAGAACAATAGGATTAACTTGTAGTTGTGGTAGTTAAACATTGACAGACAGAGCATAATTATTATGCCAAGAACACAGTAAGTATTAATGCATATAGATAAAATAATTGTATCAGAGGCAAAATTCTAGGGTAATTATGCCTATAAACTATATAGGCAAAGGAATACTGACTAGTTTGTGGCACAGCAATCCTCAAAAAGAAATTAAAACATAAGAATTTAATTGAATATGTTTTTAGTACTTTGGCTGTAGAGTGGTAAACTGAAAGCATTAAACGGCAAAAGGGCTTAGGCTGGGGTCTTTAACTGGGGAGAGAAATGATTAAGAAGGTGACCATTAGTGCAACAAGGTTGAATTTTACTGATTTCTTCAAGTTCAGTTTTTCATCAATGGTGATGAGAGCACTGTTTTCCTTCTCCTATATTGAGAGATTCTTTCACATAGGGTTTTACTTGCCCCATTTGTTAGGAAATGGAAAGACATGGAAAAATTATATTAAGTGAAGTAAGCCAGGCCCAAAGAAACAAAGGTCCCATGGTTTCCCTTATTTGCAATAACTAGTATATGTCTGAGTCAAGCAGAAACAGTCAGATAAGTTGATGTTTGGCGAAATGAACCCCAAGATAAGGACTCAAATGGATTTTCTTTCTTGCTATTGTTTCTAACATATTTATATGATTATTTCTTTGTTGCTTTGTATGTCCCTCCCCCACAGTATAACCCCTGTTTTCACTGTATTTGATGTTTGTATAATTTGGGGGGGGGAAGGAAAAAAACAAATTGTTTAAATAGGGATACATTTGGACTCATTGCAGCAATGAGATGTACAAGACATTATGTCGAAAAATGAACTTTAAAACTTTGGTCCAAGGGGAGGGGGATGATGGGAAGGGATGGTATGGGGAAACAAAGGAAGAGGCAACAATGCTTGATAAGAAATGTATTCATTACCTTGCTCATGTAATAATAACCCCTCTGTATGGTATTTTCACAATTTAAAAAAAAACTAGCACAAAGCTCAGAATGATCATCCACCTGCTGTTCCTTCAAGTGCCTTTAAATCAAATAGTCAACATGTCACAATGCATATTTTTCATAGCATGTTCTTTCACTTCTTCACTTTGCAAAAAGAATAAGAAAAATGCCCTTTTAAAAATAAGAAAACATTGTAAAACTTTTCTCATTTTTATGGATAGTATGGTTATTGGTTTCATAGTAATTTTCAGTAATTATATCACATGGATATTAATTAATATAAATATGTTTATAGCAGGAGCTAAATACATTTTTTTGCTTTAAAAGATGTAGGTGATGTGATAAGTGATATCAATTGATGGGTGTTGGCCAAAGCATAAAGCTAAATTTATTTTATTTACTTAATAAAAGTAAGGGAGTTGAGAAGGGGGAAAGTGAGGTAAAGACTTTTTTCTTTCTTTTTTTTTTTTTTTAAGTAGCTATTAGTGGCTACATCACTTCTATTGAACACCATGGCTGCTCTACATAATGATAATGTGTAGCTGTGTGTTAGCAAATGTCAACTCAAGGCCATTTTTGAAACTACTAGAGCACTATAAGTTTTGTATACTGTCAACTCAAGGCCATTTTTTTTTAAAATATTATTTTATTTTATTTGAGAACATACTGTACAGAGGGGCTACAATTACATGGGCAGGATAATGCATACATTTCTTACCAAGCATTGCAGCCTCCTCCTTTGTTTACCCTTCACCTCCCTTCCCAGCCTCCCCCTTCCCCCACCCAATTATACCCCCCTCCTCCCCCCCCACCGACTTTGTAAAGCTGGTTTTGACATGACATTTTGTACTTCTCATTGTTGCAACAGGTCCACGTGAATCCTTAAACGACTTGTTTGCCCCCATCTCCTCCACATGTTATACTGACATCAAATATAGTGAAAGCGGGGGTTACACTGTGGGGGAGGGACATACAAAGCAACAAAGAAATAATCTTATAAATGCGTTAGAAACATATGCATGAAAGAAACGAAAACATTAAAATACATATTTAAGGGTTCATTTTCCTAACATCACATTATCTGACCTTTTCTGCTTGACTCATACCTATACTAGATATTGCAAATAAAGGAAACCATGGGAACTATGCTTCTTTGGGCCTGGCTTACTTCACTTAATATAATTTTTTCCAAGCCTTTCCATTTCCTAACAAATGGGGAAATGTCATTCTTTCTGATGGAGGCATAGAATTCCATTGTGTATATATACCACATTTTCTTGATCCATTCATCTACTGAGGGGCATCTGGGTTGGTTCCATATCTTAGCTATGGTAAATAATGCTGCAATAAACATAGTTGTGCTGGTAGCTTTAGTGTGGTCTTGTTTGTAAACATTTGGGTAAATGCCCAAAAGTGGGATTGCTGGATCATAGGGGAGATCTATGTGAAGTCTTTTGAGGAACCGCCATACTGCTTTCCAAAGTGGTTGAACAAGTTTACATTCCCACCAACAATGAAGTAAGGTTCCTTTCTGTCCACATCCCCTCCAGCATCTGTTGTTGTTAGAGTTCTCGATTTTTGCTGTTCTAACTGGAGTGAGGTGATATCTCAATGTTGTTTTGATTTGCATTTCTTTTATGGCTAGGGATGTTGAACATTTCTTCATGTGTCTATTGGCCATCCTTCTTTCTTCTTCAGAGAAGCTTCTCTTTAAGTCTTTCGCCCACTTATTTATTGGGCAGTTGTTTCTTTGAGGATTTGTTGTTGGGTGGTTTAATTTTTTGAGTTCCAAGTATATTTTAGATATGAGACCCTTGTCCGTTGTATGGCTAGTAAAGATCTTCTCCCAATCGGTGGGCTTTCTATTGATCTTGCTAGCTATGTCATTTGCCCTGCAGAAGCTCTGCAACCGTATGCAATCCCATTTGTCCAACCTTTCTTTGATTTGTTGTGCTTCCGGGTCTCTATTCAGAAAATTTCGGCCTGAGCCAAGGAGACCTAAGGTTTCTCCTATTCCATCCTGTAATGTTTTCAGAGTGTCTGCTTTGACTTCAAGGTCTTTGATCCATTTGGAGTTGATTCTGGTGCAGGGTGATATATAAGGATCTAGCTTTAGTTTTCTACATGTAGTTAACCAATTTTGCCAGCACCATTTACTGAAGAGGCTGTCTTTCTTCCATTCTATTGTTTTAGCTTCCTTATCGAAGATTAGATGGGTATAGGTCTGTAGGTTCATTTCTGGGTTTTCAATTCTATTCCATTGGTCCTGAGGTCTGTTCTTATGCCAATACCAAGCTGTTTTGATTACTATGGCTTTATAGTAGAGTTTGAAATTTGGTATTGATATTCCTCCAGCAGTGTTCTTTCCGTTGAGGAGCGTTTTTGCTATTCGGGGTCTTTTATTGTTCCATATGAATTTTTGGATTGCCTCCTCTATTTCCTTGAAGAATGAGGGTGGAATTTTGATAGGTATCGCGTTGAATTTGTAGATAGCCTTGGGAAGTATTGCCATTTTCACGATGTTAATCTTGCCAATCCAGGAGCATGGGAGGTTTTGCCATTTTTTAAGTTCTGTGTTGATTTCCTTTTTCAAGATTTTAAAGTTTTCATCATAGAGGTCCTTCACTTCTTTGGTTAAGTTAATTCCTAGGTATTTTATTTTTTGTGGGGCTATTACAAATGGAGTTGCTTTCCTAATTTCAGCCACACTTTTCTCATTGTTGGCATATAGAAAAGCCATTGATTTTTGGGGGTTAATTTTATAACCTGCTACTTTGCCAAAGTTTTGAATCAGCTTGAGTAATTTGGGAGTGGAGTCCATGGGATTCTTTAAATACAAGATCATGTCATCTGCAAAGAGGGAGAGTTTTATTTCTTCTTTCCCTATTTGGATCCCCTTTATGTCTGCATCTTGTCTTATTGCTGTAGCTAGGCATTCTAATACTAGATTGAAGAGAAGTGGAGAGAGTGGGCATCCTTGTCTCATTCCTGAGTTAAGAGGAAATGGCTTTAGTTTTTCACCATTGAGTATAATGCTGGCTGTAGGTTTGTCATATACAGCCTTTATTGTATTGAGGAATGTTCCATGGATTCCTAATTTTTCCAAAACCTTCATCATAAAGGGGTGTTGGATCTTGTCAAATGCTTTTTCTGCATCTATTGAGATAACCATGTGGTTCTTATTCTTGCTCCTGTTGATGTGATGAATAATATTAATTGATTTGCGTATATTGAACCAGCTTTGCATCCCTGAAATGAATCCTGTTTGATCATGGTGTATGATTTTTTGGATGAATTGTTGAAGTCGATTGGCCAAAATTTTGTTGAGAAGTTTTGTATCAATGTTCATCAAAGAAATGGGTCTATAGTTCTCTTTCTTTGATGAGTCCTTGCCTGGTTTTGGAATGAGGGTTATGATGGCTTCATAGAATGTGTTCGGTAGTGAGCTTTCTCTTTCAATTTCGTTGAAGAGTTGGAGGAGTATTGGTGTGAGCTCTGCTTTGAAGGCCTTGTAAAATTCCGCTGTAAAACCATCTGGTCCTGGACTTTTCTTAGCTGGGAGGTCTCTTATTGCTGTTTCTATTTCAATGCTTGATATGGGCCTGTTAAGCTGGTTTAACTCATCTTGGTTTAGTTTTGGCATGTCAATATTTGCTAGGAAAAGGTCCATTTCTGTCAAGTTCTCAAACTTATTAGCATAAAGTTTTGAGAAGTATTCCCTTATAATGTTCTGATTCTTGGTTGTTTCTGTGGTGATGTTTCCATTCTCATCTCTGAGTTTATTAATTTGGGTGTGTTCTCTCCTTTTTCTGATTAGATTTGCTCAGGGTCTGTCAATTTTGTTAAGTTTTTCGAAGAACCAACTCTTTGTTTTGTTGATTCTTTCTATAGTTTTTTTGGATTCTAATTCATTTAATTCTGATTTAATTTTGATTATTTCTTTCCGTCTACTGGATTGGGGTTTATCTTGCTGCTCTTTTTCAAGGAGGTTTAGATGTGTCATTAAATTGTTAGTTTCCGATCTCTCCAATTTGTTGATGTAGGAGCTCAGAGCTATAAACTTGCCTCTGAGTACTGCCTTAGTTGTGTCCCAGAGGAGCTGATAATTTGTGTGTTCATTTTTGTTGAATAGCATGAACATTTGAATTTCCTTTCTAATCTCTTCCATGACCCACTCATGATTCAGCAGTGTGTTGTTCAGCCTCCATGTGATACCGGACTTTCTTTGGTGGCTTTTGGTGTTGAGTTCTAATTTTATTCCCTTGTGGTCAGAGAGAATGCAAGGTATAACTTCAATGTTTCTGAATTTAGACAAGTTTGCTTTGTGGCCTAAAATGTGGTCTATTTTAGAAAACGTTCCATGTGCTGCTGAGAAGAACGTGTATTCTGATGCTGCTGGGTGAAATGTTCGGTAAATGTCTGTTAAGTCTAGTTGATCTATACAGCTGTTTAGATCTGCGGTTTCTCTGTTGAGTTTTTGCCGAGTTGATCTATCTAGTGGGGAGAGTGGTGTGTTAAAATCCCCAACAATTAATGTCTTTGGATCTATATGGGATTTGAGGGAAAGTAGTGTTTCTTTGATAAATTTGGGTGCTCCATTGTTTGGCGAATAGATATTTAGAATTGTAATATCCTCCTGAAGGAGAGATCCTTTAATTAGTATGTAGTGACCTTCTTTATCTCTTCTCACGAATTTTAGTTTGCAGTCTATTTTATCTGATATTAGGATTGCAACTCCCGCCTGTTTATGAGGGCCGTTTGCATGGTAGATTTTGTTCCAGCCTTTAACATTGAAGATGTGTTTGTTTTTACGGGCAAGATGTGACTCCTGCAGGCAGCAGATAGAAGGGTCTTGTTTTTTAATCCAACTAGACAGTCTATGTCTCTTAATTGGAGAGTTCAGTCCGTTAACGTTAAGAGATAGGACTGAGAGGTATTTGGGAGTTCCTGCCATGTTATCCACCTTCTTGGGGGCTGCGAAAACTGGGTTCTTCCTAAGGTTCTTGGATTCTCAGTTTGGGTGCAGTTTCTTGGCCTTTGTTGCGGTCTTGTTGGTTTTCTATGTGTAGGGCATCTTTAAGAATCTTTTGTAGGGCTGGTTTGGTGGAGATGTATTGTTTCAATTTTTCTTTGCTATGGAAGGTTTTTATTTGGCCTTCAGTTATGAAGGAGAGTTTAGCTGGGTACAGTATTCTTGGTTGATAATTATTTGTTTTTAGGGCATGGCATACGTCATTCCAGGCTCTTCTTGCTTTGATTGTCTCTGCTGAGAAATCTGAGGTAATTCTAATTGGTTTCCCTTTGTAGGTGATTACCCTTTTCTCCCTGACAGCTTTAAGGATCTTTTCCTTGGTCTGGGTTGATCCTGTGTGGATTATAATGTGAGGGTGGGATGTCCTATTCTGGTCTGGTCTATTTGGGGTTCTAAAAGCTTCTTGTATCTGAATAGGCCTATCTTTTTGTATGTTTGGGAAGTTCTCTGCTAGGATCCTGTTAAACAAATTTCCTAGACCATTAACTTCTGTTTCTAGGTGCTCCTCTACACTCATTATCCTTAGATTGGGCCTTCTGATGGTGTCTTCCAGGTGTTGGATAGACCTATCATATTTCTTGGACTTGTCTTGGATGGTTGTATGTTCTTTCTCTATAATATCTAGGCTGTCTTCGATCCCTGAGATTCGATCTTCTGCATGGTCTAACCTGCTGTCAAGACTCTCTACTTTGTTTTTTATCTCTTTTCCTTCTAATTGGTCAGCTTTGATGGCTTCAAGTTCTTTGTTGAAGCTCTGTTTTAGGTCTTGTATGAATTTCTTTACTTCCTTAATTTGGTGTTCAGTGTTTGTTCTCAAATCACTTAGTTGATTGGTTATGGTTTCTTTGGACTCCCATTCCTTCTGTTGGGTTCCATTCAGCATTCCCTTTGTGGTCTCCCTGACTTCCTTCAGCTCTTTGTTAATGGATTCCATGAATGCCTTTAGTGATCTTTGTGTATTCTCTACCTGGTCTCTCAATTCCTGTATTACTCTTTGATTAGCTTCTTCCCCTCTGTGGGATTCTTGCAGTTCTCTTTCTTCCTGTTCGTGGGAATCCTGCAGTTCTCTTTGAGTGTTCTCTGCCTGCTCAGGCCATTCCTCCCTTTCTCTTTGAGCATTCTCAAGTTGTTAGCGCAAATCCTGTATCAGTTTTTGAGTAGCTTCCTCACGCTTATGATATTCCTGTATAAACTTCTGGGATGCCTCCTCTCTCTCCCTATCAAGCTCATACAGAGTCCTTTGTACATTGTCAAACTTCTCATTTATCATGTTTGCTATTAGTGTTTGTAGAACTATTTGGGAACTCTCCTCTGGATTATTCTTTATCTGTTCTAATCCCTGATTATCAAGATTGGGAATTGAGATACCCGAATTTGCCATTTTTCTTGTGTTTTTCCGGCTTACTGGGCCCATTTGAGATGAAGATTGCACCAGTTTTATGCTAGAACACTATCTTAAGGCAACCATCAACCAAAGTTTGCGTTTGTACAGTCAATAGTCTACAGATACAATCTAGTTCAACAGATACATCTATTCAACATCAAAAAACTATATGTTAAAGTACTTCGAACCGCAGAAAAGAATTTGGAAAACCAGAAATTATTAGGATTAGGGAGAGATGTGGGTAAAAAATAGGAATAGATTGGTGTGGGGGGGCACAGGGAGGGTTAACTATGTCCTAATCACAATGCAGGAAATGGGTTGGGTAGGATGCAAGTAGAGAGAGAGAGAGACCAGAAAAAAAAATTGAAACGTAAAAATTAATGTTATTATAGAAGTTAAAAGACCGTCTATTTAGAGAGGAATGTGAATATGTTCCGAGAAGGGGAGGGACATAGAGGAGATATGAAAAGCTTTAAGGATGGGAAAGGGAGAAGAAAAGATCAGAAGTTCAGTAGAGCTAGACAAAAAACAAAAAGATAATTAAGAAAGAAAGAAAAAGAGAAAGAAGACAAGAAAAGAAAGGAAAACGCTCATTCACATATTCCTAAAATAAAAATTATAAGATGAGAAAAAAAAAAAAGTTACTGGAAAACAATTATTTTTTCAGAAGAGGCAAAAATTAAAGATTAATAAAAGTTTTAGAAGGGAAAAAAATATATATGTAAGGTAGCAAAAAACAAAAAACAAGCAAAAAAATAAAAGAAGAAGAAGAGAAAAAAAAAAGAAAAAAAAAGAAAAAAAACCAGTCTTTTGATTTTTTTTTTTTGGGGGGGGGAGGAGTGGGAAGAATCCTGTATCTCCCTTTTGTCTCTAACCAGTCTCTTCTTGGAGTCTCTGGTCAGCTTGAGGTCCTGTGGATTGATTGGTTTCTTAAGTCGGTTGGTTGGAAGAGGCAGAAAAATGCTCTGCTTTACCCAAGATTTTGAGATCCCCCTCCCAGGTTAGTTTTCTGGGAGGGTGATCTGCTTTGAGAGTCACAAAAGAGGGGGATGTGGTGATGGGGCTAGGTTCTGGGTAGAGTTGAGGCCTTTCAACAAACAGTAGCTTTTCCCTGGGGCTATTTTGTGATAAAGCTCACAGTGCCCAGCCTGGAGCCATTCTCAGGGTTTCTGTTTTTCAATTGATTGTGGTGGCTGCTAGAGGGAGGGGCAGCCTCTGGCTCTGGTTACCCAGTGAGGCAAGCCACTCCAATGGCTGGCGCCTGAGCTGGGTGATTTTTCCCTGGATGGTGCTGAGTCTGGCAGGTCACTTCGCCGTTAAGTTCTTGTGACCTGCTAAATGACTCGTTTTATTCCAAGGCCTGAGTTGGAGCTAGCAGCTCCTCCGAGCTTTGTCGGTATCCAAGATGGAGATCACCGGTGCTGGGGGGGGGGAGGGGTAGCCTTCCCTCCTCTGCTTCCTGAGAAGGAGTGAGGATGTCGGGCTTGTACTCACGCCGAGTCTTGGATCCTGGGTCGTCTCTGGTCTGCAAACAGCAGGATGAAGATTTCCACTCCTTGTCGGTTCTTTTTGGTGTTGAGTAGAATCCGCTCGTCCGCTGCGTCTGGCTCCTTCGTCCCGGACTCTCTATGTCTCAGGTATGACCCCGCGGCGGTGGTCGCCGCCGAGACCCTGCCGCCGTAGCGGCAGCTGGTATGTTTCCTTGGCTTCCCCTCTCTTGTCTAACTCTCTGTCCTGTGATGGCACACTTGGTGTGATTCTCTGGCTTAGGACTGTTCACTAGAACTCTAAAATTGCTTTCTATGCGAGAGCTTGTTCAGCTTCCAGCTTCTCCTCCGCCATCTTCCTGGAACTCCTGACTTTTTTCTTTAAAAAAGATATTAAGGCAAGTTTATATGCTGATGGAAATAAATCAAAAGAGAGAAGAAAACTGAGAATGTAACTGAGAAATAAATAATTTCTAGAAAGAAGTCTTTGATAAAGAAATAGAATCCTAATCAGGTGCTGGTGGCTCACGCCTGTAATCCTAACTACTCAGGAGGCTGAGATCTGAGGATCTTGCTTCAAAGCCAGCTGAGACAAGAAAGTCTGTGAGACTCTTATTTCCAATAAACCACTAAAAAACTGGAAGTGGTGCTGTGGCTCAAGTGGTAGAGCGCTCGCCTTGAGCTGAAGAGCCGAAGCCCAGAGTTCAAGCTCCATGACTGAAACAATAAAAGAAACAGAATCTTACTCAGACAATAGCATTGTCCTTAAAGAAGAAAATGACCTTTCTTTCATTATGATAGTGGGTAAAATAAACCTATGCAAGTAAAAATATTGGTAGGTAGATAGAACTTGAGTGGAGGCAATAATTCTTGCTTGATCATGTCTATTTTCTTTATCAAAGATGAGGCAAAATCATGAATAGAGAGGTGAGGCCATTGAATGAATTTACCTGAGAAAATGAGTAATGCATTTATTTGGAAAGTGTGGCCAGTTTCCCATCTGTTATTCAGAGCTCAGTAGTTTAGATCTGTTATTGTAAATGAGAAGCAATTTTGTTTAGCAAGGCTTTTTGATTGAGAGCAAGAATATAGAATAGGCCAGTGAACTAGTGAACTGTTAGAATAAGTGGATAGATGATGTAAAGGAAAGGAGAGCTTTTACTAGGAGACAAGGGTATGTGGACAGAGTTGGTATAGTGATGGGCTCAAAAATTGCAGTTGCATCAGAAGAAGTGAAAGGGCTTATAAATAGATACAAAATTTCTGAGGATGAATGGATGAACACCTTAACAGGATCAAAACTTGTTGTAGTTAGCATATGGGGGTAATTGTACTGTTCCAATAGAAAAGTAGAGTTGAAGAGGTGGGTTTTAAATTGTGATTTCAAAGGCTATGGAGTCACTGATTATGGAAAGTCTCTGATTATATCACTTAGATGAAAGTTTTATTATATGAAAAACCACTGGAAAAAAATGTTAGGAAACTGAGAAGCTAGAGATCTTGATGGACATGACATGGAATCTGAGATTTTGCTCTACGTACTGCTAGCATGGGAACTAGGGAGAGTTTTGTATATTCATGCAGACAAAAAGAAAATAATTTGTGGGGGGAATGAGGGAGGTTGGAGAGGGAAGGAATAGTGGGAGAACAACAAGGGAAGGGATAACAATGAGAAGAAATGTACTCATTGTCTTACTCAAGTAACTGTAACCCTCTGTATAGCGTCTTACTCATGTAACTGTAACCCTCTGTATAGCATCTTTACAATAAAATAAAATTTAGAAAGAAAGTAAGAATGCCTATTAATAGCTATAAAAACTCTGACTCAACTTCAACATATTTGAAGGTACTTTATTAGAGATTAATGCTGTTCTAAAAGTCAAAATATACTTCAAGTCTTGGCTCTGATAAAAGGAAGGAAGATATGTAACTTTGGATGTCATTTCTTATTTTTGGTAGTAAATATTTTGACCAGTGTAGTTAATGATCTGAAGTGAATCTTCTAACAGTATATCAGTAGTAAGCATTATTTTTATTCCCTTTAAGTAAATGAACAATAATATATGACTAGTAAAGCAATATAGAAAATAAAATACATAAAAAATACCATATCTGAAATTTAGTAGTGGATAATTAGAACTCATTTTTTTATGATTCTAGGTAGAATCTTTAAAAAATGGTAAAACTGTGGTAGAAAATTAAAATCAAGTGGCAAAGAACTAGTCCTGAGCAAAAACTTTTTAAAAGGTCAGGTACAGTGCACAGGCCCTGAGTTTAAAACTGAAGACTGGCACAAAATTAAAAAGTGGCCAGGAGCTGGTGGCTTACTCCTGTAATCCTAGCTACTCAGGAGACTGAGATCTGAGGGTCACAGTTCAAAGCAAGCCCAGGCAGAAAAGTCCGTGAGACTCTTATCTCCAATAAACCACTAGAAAACCGGAAGTGGCACTGTCTTTCAAGCGGTAGATTGCTCACCTTGAGCTGAAGAGTGCATGGACAGCACCCAAGCCCAGAGTTCAAGCCCCATGAAGGAGAAAAAAAATTTTTAAAAAAGAGGGTGAAAAATGAAAGGATCAAAAAAGATGTGCTGTGAAAGTAATAAAATAAAAAGCTAGCTTACAAATATCATATAAGATAAAATTTGAGAAAAGAAATATAATTAGTAAAAAGAATACAGGAGGGAGTCCAGAAGAAGATGGCAGATGAGAAGATGGAGGCTAAACAAGCTCTCACACAGTAAGCAATTTTAGTGAATCACACTATGTGCCATCACAGTACATAGAGTTTGGCTTGAGAGGGAAAATCCAGGCAGCTTGGTCAAGGAGACAGATCTGAGCACTTGCCAGTGTCCACAGTAGTGGTGGCTGTTGCCACGGCTGCCATATCAACAGAGAGAGCCCAGGACAAAGGTACCAGATGCGGTGTGCAAGCGGATTCTACTCACCACCAGCAATAGCTGACAAGGAGCAGAAATCTTCATCCTGCTGATTGCAGACCATGGATGGCCCAGAAAACAAGAGGCTGGCATGAGTACCCCCAAAACATCCTTACTTCTTCTCAAGGAGAAGCAGTGAGAAGGTAGCCCCTCCCCCACCATGGGAGAAGAGCTCCATCTTTGATACTGACAAAAGCCAGGCCAAGCAGCTAGCTCCATCTCATGCCTTTGAAGAAAACAATAGGTGCCATTCAACAGGTCACAGGAATCTGACCTGACCTTATCTGCTGGGCTCAGCTCCACTGATGGGAAATTGCCCTTCCCAGGTAGAGGAACCTCTGCCCCCAGAGGAGTGACTTTCTTCAATGGGTAAACAGAGCCAGAGGCTGCCCCTCCCCACTGCAGCCTAGGCAGCCTTTCCAGCAGCAGGTGGGGTAAAAGACAAACAAGTGAAACTCAGTAAACATAAATTCTGGGGGTGGCTCCAGGCTGGGCTCTGTGAGTCTCAGGAGCTAGCCCTTCAGGGAAAAGCTACTGATTGCTGATAGGCCTCAACCATATCCAGACCCTAGCCTCATCACAGCAACACCAAGCTAGAGGAAACAGCCATCTCCCTCTTTGGTGATACTCAAAGCAGATCTCCCTCCCATCTGAACTAGGTTGGGAGGAGGATCACAAAGTCCTGGATAAGGCAGAGCTTTTTTATACCTGCTCAAACCAGTCAAGCCACAGGAAATCCAAACACCACAAGCAAATCAGAGACTCCACCAAGAGACTTGTTACAGACACAGAGGAGATACAAGATCTTCCCCTCCCGCCCCCAAAATTCTGTTCTACCCATTTTTTAAAATTAAAAAACTGTTTTATATTTTACTTTCTTTCATAATTTTTATTTTAAGTGTGTGTGTGTGTGTTTAAAATCTCTTTTAACATTTTGGTCCTTTTTTGGGAGGGAGAAGTAACTTAATTGCTGTCCTGATCATCCCCAGATATATACCCATCGTTGATTATTAAACATTATCCCTTATTGTGTTCATACTTAATTAAGAAATTGATTATTCAATTCACAATCTTAGGCTTAACTTCTTTAATAGTAGTATAATAGTAGTATTATTTCTTTATATCTATATAATTTTTAATATTCCATTTTTAAATTTTTAATTTTTTAATTTTCTCTTTTTATCTCCCTTCTCCTCTCATTCTATCCTTCTCTTCTATCAGTATTATTTCTTTATCCTTCATAATTTTTAAGTGTTTCATTTTTTAGATTTAACTTTTTGTTTTTACATTTTTTTCTTGTTTCTTTGTCTCTCTCCTGTCATTCTATTCTATCTATTTCCTCTCTGAGATTAGGACTTGGTTAAATTCACTCTTTCTTTTTACCTCTCCACATCCCTCTAATCCTATATTTCCTCACAATTCTCCCTAAACCTATTAATTTCTGGTCTACTGAATCCATCTTTGATGTTATTAGACCGTGAATCCATTGTTGTTTGATGTTGAATAAATTTTATCTGAACTAGATTGTATCTGCAGCCATTTTGACTGTGCAACTACAGGACTCTGGTTGATGCTTGCCTTAAAATAGTGTTCTAGCATAAAATTGGTGTTATTTTCAGAACAAGCTGTAGAAACACAAGAAAAATGGCACATCCAGATTTCTCAACTCCTACTCATGATAAGCAGGTAACAGAACAGTTAATGAATAATCCAGAGGAGAGTTCCCAGAAAGCTCTACAAACACTACTGTTAAACACTGTGAATGAAAATATTAAAAGCCTGTAAAGGATTCAGTGTGAGCATGATAGGGAGCAAAATAAGGCTAACCAAAAATTAATACAGGAACTTCAGGAGCATGATGAGGCTAACCAAAAATTTATACAAGCATTTCTTGAGTGTGAGGAAGCTAATCAAAGATTAATACAGGAATTGCATAAACACGCTGAGAACAATTAATGAGTAATACTGGAATGGCATGAGTGTGAGGAAGCTAATCAAAGAGTAATATAGGAATTGCATAAGCAGGATGAGAATAGACAAACTTCAATAGAGGCATTCATGGATTCCACAAATAGACAGCTGAAGGAATCCAGGGAGAACACAAAGGGAATGCTGAATGGAGCCCTTCAGAAGGAAAGGGAATCCAATGAAACAATAACCAATTAACTAGGTGATTTGCAAATAAACAATGAACACCAAATTAAGAAAGTAAAGAAGTTCATACAATACCTAAAACAAAGTTCCAACAACGAATTTGAAGCCAACAAAGCCACAAAAGATATTATAAAGAAAGAACATACAACTATCCAAGACAAATCCAAGAAATATGATAGATCTATTCAACATTTAGAAGACACCAGCAGAAGGCCTAATCTGAGGATAATGGGTGTACAGGAGCATCTAGAGACAGAAAAAATGGTCTAGGAAGTTTATTTAACAACATCCTTGCAGAGAACTTCCCAAACATCCAAAAAGATAGACCTATTCAGATACAAGAAATCTTTAGAACCCCAAATAGACCAGCGGAGAACAGGACATCCCACCATCACATTATAATCCACACAGGATCAATTCAGACCAAGGAAAGGATCCTTAAAGCTGTCAAAGGGGAAAGATCAATCTCCTATAAAGGGAAACCAATTAGAATAACGTCAGATTTCTCAACAGAGAGAATTAAAGCAAGAAGAGCTTGGAATGATGTACGCCATTCCCTAAAGACAAACAAGTATCAACAAAGAATACTATACCCAGCTAAACTCTCCTTCATAATGGAAGGACAAATAAAATCTTCCATAGCAAAGAAAAACTGAAACAATATATCTCCACCAAACCAGCCCTCCAAAAGATACTTAAAGATGTCCTATACATAGAAAACCAACAAGAGCACAATAAAGGCCAAGAAACCACACCCAAACTGAGAATCCAAGAACCATAGGAACAAACCAGTTGTCACATCCCCCAAGAAGGTGGATAACATAGCAGCAACTACCAAGCACCTCTCAGTCCTAACTCTCACTATTAATGGACTTAACTCTCCAATTAAGTGACATAGATTGTCTAGTTGGATTATAAAGCGAGATCCTTCTATCTGGTACCTTCAAGAATCACACCTTGCCCATAAAAACAAACATATTCTGAAAGTGAAAGGCTGGAAAAAATCTACCAAGCAAACAATCCCCATAAACAGGTATGAGTTGCAATTCTAATATTAGATAAAATAGACTTCAAATTAAAATTAGTGAGAAGAGATAAAGAAGGGTGCTGCATACTAGTTAAGGGATCCATTCTTCAGGAGGATATTACAATTCTAAATACTCACCAAACAATGGAGCACCCAAATTTATCCAAGAAACACTACTTTCCTTCAAATCTCACATAGATCAAAAGACAGTAATTGTTGGGGATTTTAACACACCACTATCCCCACTACATTGATCAACCTGGCAAAAACTCAACAGAGATAATCCAGATCTGAGCAACTGCATAGATCAACTAGATTTAACACATACCTATAGAATATTTCACCCAGCAGCCTCAGAATACACATTCTTCTCAGCTGCACATGGAACATTTTCCAAAATAGACCACATTTCAGGCACAAAGCAAACTTATCCAAAAACAGAAACATTGAAATTATACCCTGCATTCTCTCAGACTACAAGGGATAAAATTAGAAACTCAACACATAAAGCCACCAAAGTAAGTTCGGTACCACATGGAGGCTCAACAACACACTGTTGAATCACCAGTGGGTCATGGAAGAGATTAGAAAGGAAATACAAATGTTCATGATATTCAACAAAAATGAACACACAATTTACCAGCTCCTTTGGGACACAGCAAAGGCAGTACTCAGAGGCAAGTTTATAGCTCTGAGATCCTACAACAACAAATTGGAGAGATTTGAAACCAACAATTTAATGACACATCTGAAGCTCCTTGAAAAAGAGCAGCAATCTAAACCCCAATCCAGTAGATGGAAACAAATAAATAAAATTAAATCAGCATTAAATGAACTAAAATTAAGAAATAGAAAAATCACCAAAACAAAGAGTTGGTTCTTCAAAAATATTAACAAGATTGACAAAACTTTAGCAAATCTTATCAGAAAAAGAAGAGAACACAGCCAAATAAACTCAGAAATGAGAATGAAAACATCACCACAGAAACAACCAAAATGCAGAACATTGTAAGGGAATACTTCTCAAACCTTTATGCTAATAAGTTTGGGAATCTGGAAGAAATTGATGACTTCATAGCAAATATAGTCATGCTGAAACTAAACCAAGATGAGTTAAATCAACTTAACAGACCCATATCAAGCATCAAAATACAAACAGCAATAAAAGACCATCTAAGAAAAGCCCAGAACTGGATGGATTTACAGCAGAATTCTACAAGGCCTTCAAAGCAGATCTCATACCAATACTCCTCAAACTCTTCAATGAAATTGAAAGAGAAAGTTCACAACCAGACTCTTTCTATGAAGCCACCATAACCCTCATCCCCAAACCAGGCAGGGACTCATCAAAGAAAGACAACTATGCACAGATTTCTTTGATTAAGATCGATGCAAAACCTCTCAACAAATTTTGGCCAAAAAAACCATACACCATGATCAAACAGAATTCATTTCAGGGATGCAAAGTTGTTTAATATATGCAAATCAATAAATATAAATCATCACAACAAGAGCAACGATAATACCAACATGGTTATCTCAATAGATGCAGAAAAAGCATTTGATAAAATCCAACTTCCTTTTATGATGAAGACTCTGGAAAAACTAGGAATCCATGGAACATTCCTCAATACAATAAAGGCTCTATATGACAAATGTACAACCAGCATTATACTTAATGGTGAAAAACTAAAGCTATTTCCTCTAAACTCAGGAATGAGATAAGGATGTACACTATCTCCACTTCTATTCAATTTAGTATTAGAATTCCTAGCTACAACAATAAGACAAGATGCAAACATCATGGGTATCTAAATAGGGAAAGCTGAAGTAAAAACATCCCTCTTTGCAAATAACATTATTTTGTATTTAAAAAATCCCACAGATTCCACTTCCAAGTTACTCAATCTGATTAAAAACTTTGGCAAAGTAGCAGGGTCTAAAATTAATCCTCAAAAATCAATGACTTTTCTGTATGCCAACAATGAGAAGAGTGGGCTGAAATCAGAAAAGCAACTCCTTTTGTAATAGCCCCACAAAATTAAAATACCTAAGAGTTAACTAAAGATGTGAAGGACCTCTACGATGTAAACGATAATATCTGACAAAGGAAATCAAAGCAGAACTTAGGAAGTGGAAAAGCCTCTCATGATACTGGATTGGAAGGATCAACATTGTGAAAATGGCAATACTTCTCAAGGCTATCTACAAATTCAGTGTGATACCTATCAATATTCCAACCTCAGTCTTCAAGGAAATAGAAGAGGCAATCCAAAAATTCATATGGAACAATAAAAGACCCCGAATAGCAAAAACGATCCTTAACAGAAAGAACAGTGCTGGAGGAATATCAATACCAAATTTCAAACTCTACTACAAAGCTATAGTAATCAAAACAGCTTGGTAATGGCATAAGAACACACCTGAGGAGCAATGAAATAGAATTCAAAACACAGAAATGAACCTAAAGACCTATAACTACTTAATCTTCAATAAGGGAGATAAAAACATAGAATGGAAGAAAGACAGCTTCTTCAGTAAATGATGCTGGCAAAATTGGTTAATCACCTGTAGAAAACTAAAGCTAGATCCTTACATATCAGCCTGCACCAGATTAAACTCCAGATGGGTCAAAGCCCTCAAAGTCAAGGCAGATAACCAGAAATCATTACAAGGAGGAATAGGAAAAAACCCTAGGTATCCTTGGCACAGGCCAAAATTTTCTTAATAGAGACCCAGAAATACAAAAATATCAAAGGCTGGATGGGATTAAATGAAGGTGCAGAGCTTCTGCATGGCAAAGGACATAGCTAGCAAGATCAATAGAAAGCCCATGGAATGGGAGAAGATCTTCACTAGCCATTCAATGGATAAGGGTTTCATATCTAAAATATATTTGGAATTCAAAAACTTAAGTCTTCAATAAGAAATCCTCAAGGAAATAACTGCCTGATAAATAAGCGGGCTAAAGACTTATAGAGAAACTTCTCTGAAGAGGAAATAAGAATGGCCAATAGACACATGAAGAAATGCTCAACCTCTCTAGCCATAAAAGAAATGCAAATCAAAACAACATTGAGATTCCACCTTACCCCATTTAGAATGGCTATAATAAAGAACTGGAAGGGATGGGGCCAGAAGGGAATCCTACTGCATTGTTGGTGGGAGTGTAGACTTGTTCAACCACTTTGGAAAGCAGCATGGAGGTTCCTCAGATAACTCCACATAGAGCTCCCCTATGACCCAGCAATCTCACTTTTGGGCATTTACCCAAATGTTCACAAACAAGACCATACTAAAGCTACCAGCATAACTATGTTTATTGCAGCATTATTTACCATAGCTAAGATATGGAACCAACCCAGATGCCCCTCAGTAGATGAATGGATCAAGAAAATGTGGTATATATACACAATGGAATTCTTTGCCTCCATCAGAAAGAATGACATTGCCCCATTTGTTAGGAAATGGAAAGACTTGGAAAAAATTATATTAAGTGAAGTAAGCCAGGCCCAAAGAAACATAGGTCTCATGGTTTCCCTTATTTGCAATAACTAGTATATGTCTGGGAGAGAAGGCCAAAAGTTATGTACCTATATAAGATGGTGTTAAGTGAAATAAACCTCAAGATAGGGACACATGTGTGTTATTTTTTCTTGCTATTGATTCTAATGTATTTAGAAAGTACCATGTGATTTTTTTGCTTCATTTGTTCCTCACCCATGGTATATCCCTGTTTTCACTCTATTTGATGTTGATGCCCTGCATCTTGTATATATACATCTCTAATTTGGGGAGGGAAAGGGGGAAAAAAAACAAATGCTTAAATAGGGATATAGGTTGATCCATTATAACAATGAGATGTATAAGATACTATGTTGAAAAATGAACTTTACAATTTAGTTGGAGGAGTGGAGGAGTGTAGTTGTGGAGGTGGGAGGGAAGGGATGGTAGGGGGAAAATCAAAGGAGAAGGCAACAGTGCTTTATAGGAAATGTACTCATTACATTGCTCATGTAACTGTAACTCCTATGTACAGTATTTTTACAATAAAAATGTATTAAAATAAATAAAGAATATAGGAACATTTCATAGTGATAAGAGTGTATAATTATAAAGAAATGCAATCTTGAAAATCTGTAAGCATCTTAAGAAAAGAAAAAAAGATGAAATACTAAAATGATATATAAAAAAAATCCACAATTTGAGATTTCAACACAATCATATTCTCTGGTAAGGTAAGATGATCAAAGAAAAAATTATTTTTAGATTATTATTAATGATGTAATCTAGTTAGGATTCATGGAATAGTCTAGGTACAAAACAACTCATACTTTCCACATATAGGGATAAAAAAAAATTACTGAAATTTGGAAGTGGCACTGTGGCTCAAAGTGGCACCAGCCTTGAGTAAAAAAGCACAGGGACAGCACCCAGGTCCTGAGTTTAAGGCCTACAACAACAAAAACAACAACAAAGGTTACTGAAATACCTGTGCTAAAATACAATAATGTTTCAGATTATTTTCTGTAATATGGTACTCAAGTACTAAATTATAAATAAATTTATAAAAAATAGACAACTGCCTAAATATTTGGAAGTTAAACTCTATTCAACAGGTCGTCACTAATATTATCAGTTAAACAGGGTTACATTGTTAAAGGAGTCACAGGACTCCAAATGACTGTACTTATGAATCCATATTTTGTTTTAGGAAAATAACAGAAAGTAGTGACAAATGTAGAGGCAGCTTAGCAGCCAAAGTCCACCTGGCAGACAAGGATCTGAAACATTGGCCATAATCTTCCTTGGACTCCCTCTGCAGGCTTCTAATTGACATCTTTCTCTCTCAGATGCATGCATGGAAAACAACAGAAGCAGGGAGCCTCTGGTGGAGAATGAGTCATCTGTCAAATAGTCCTTCAGGTGCTGTATACACAGTTTCAATGACAGAGCCATTTTAATTCTCTAGCTAAACTCAGACCTATACAATCAGTCTCACTGTTATCAATAAACAATACTGACCATGTGTTAGAAAGCATCCCAAAAGTTCACCTTTGACAAAGGATCATAATGACACACTTACCAATGCCAGGATAAGACCTGGGGTTGGTACCTTGGTTATTTTCACAAAAGACAAAGCTTTCTAGAGTAAACTTTAAGAAAGCTAAAACATTGTTCAGCCCTTGTGGATGAACCTGAGGCAGTGTCCTTCATTCTTTCATGTCTTCTCACACATAGAATTTATATATATATATATATATATATATATATATATATATATATATATATATTCATTCTAACCTAATAGATAGCAAAAGAACAAATTTAAGTCAGAGGAAAAAAAAGGACCAAGAAAAATAAAGACAAAATATGAAACAATGTAAATATATGATCAAAGCCACCAATAATAACTAAATTGGTTTATTTTACCACTTTAAAATATTGAACAATTTTATGTTAATCAGAAGGGATATAACATACATTATCTATATGGTCAATGAAAAGAATTGAGCATCACTAAAATACAAATGAGCCTTACCAATGAATTTGATAGTTATTATTTTAGATATGAATAGGAAATAATGCAAATCCTCCAGACACTAATTCACAAGACCCCCCCCCCAAGGGGTGATAATTCCGAATCATATGAGACTCTACACCTTTTTATTGAAAAGTGTCAAGGACAACCAGGTGTTGGTGACTCTTGCCTATAATCCTAGCTACTTAAGAGACTGAGTCCTCAGGGTCTAAAGTTCGAAGCTAGCCCAGACAGGATAGTCTGTGAGACTCATATCTCCAATTAAGCACCAAAAATGCTGAAAGGAGAGCTGTGGCTCAGGTGGTAGAATGTCAGGCTTGAGCACCAAAGCTCAGGGACAGTGTACAGTCCCTGAGGTCAAGGCCCAGGACTAGTACTAAAATAAATAAATAAAAACAAGTACAATAAGAAATGGAAATTATAAGGAGTATTTTTCATGAACATTGATACTAAAATTCTAAATAAGTTATTTGGAAACTGAATTGAGAAACATATAAAGTCACCAGTAAGCATTGCTTATTTCAAGAATGAAGGTTGGGTTAACATTAAGAAACTATTCAATATAGTTTATTGTATTAACATATTGATATAGTAAAATCATTTTATCATCTCAACAGACTCAGAAAAGCATTTATAAAAGTTAGTGTCTATAGATGATACAACTTTTTATCCAAAGGAAAACATGGGAAATTCTATTGTCTGATTAATAATGATATTTATCAGTCAGTTCACCTAGAAAACAGAAATGTGTGTGTGAATGTTCAACTAGAAAACAGAATTGTGTGTATATGTGTGGAGAGAGAGAGAGAGAAAGAGAGAGAGAGATTGATTTATTGGAAGAAATTTGCTTAAATAACTGTGGCACTGACTAGATTAAATCCTACGTCTGTGCTCAGGTCACCTCGGGAATATCAGGTTATAATTCACAAGCATGAGCTGAGGTTGCAGTTCTCAAAGGAATTATATCCACAATGCGCAATAAACTCCTTCAAGTAACGATGACAAATTCATTAGACCTAATGCAGGCATTTTACAATGTGGATAGCCAATAAAACATAAAAGCATGTTGAACTGCGCTGTTTATCAGAAAAATAAATAAAATCACAATGTGGCTTAACTTTCAGAATTCTTACATTGAAAAGTGGAAAGCATCAAGGATGGGGAAGGAAGTAGTGCTTACTCTGCTGGAGGGCTGCAACAGACAGACTTTCTTACTGTGCTGGTAACAAGCATCTTAGAAAATAGCCATGCATACTGCCTACAGGTCTTGATTTCTTATCATTCAATTATTTTGCTCTTAAATTTAGATATGGAAGAAATCCATATGAATTTCCCAAAAGCGTATACAAGTATATCTCAAACAACAACAGGCCTTGTGATAAGCACAAACTGTAAACAATTTCCAAAAGAAGGAAGAACACACTATCGTGGCATAATCCTTTAATAAGCTACAGCACTATGCTTAATAAGCTCTTTTTATATACACATTGGATGAGTTTCACATATTGAACCAAAAGAAACAAGTTACTTAGTATGCTTCATGTACATTCAAAAACTGGTAAACCTAATCTAGTAATTATAATATAGGAAGAATAAGCATATTTCCAGAGAGGAATATACACAGGATTTCTAAGGTACAGATAATATTTTTCATATGCAGGATGCTGAATGGCTATATGTGTATAATTTAGCTTGAATTCTCTAACAAATGATTGAGCGGTGTGTTTTTTTGTCTTTCAAATACCATTAATTGACTTAAAATTACTGATGCATGCATTATGGTTAAGAGCATAGCCCAAGGGAGAGGGCATCAAATGACTTGCTTTGCATCTTGGCAATGTGCTATGTGGTCCATGGCAAAACATAATCCTTCTTAACATTCCTATAATAAGATTGAGTATTTTAGTACCACTTACCATATAGAATTGTTAGGAGAAAAAAAATGTCAAAGCCCACGTAAAACACAAAGAACCAGGTAATATACAAATAAGTTTAGATATTGTTACCATAAAGCTACATTAATCATATATTATATGTATATTAATATTTTTAAATAAGTATGCACATGCATATATATATATATCCATGACAGTTCCTCTGTTTTTGTTCATCATAATAACTCATAATAACTATCTTTTATTGCCTTATTTTTCTCTTGCAGTTATGTACATAAAAGTCTGGTACTAAACTGTAGTTTATGGTAGTGCTATGATGAACAGATATAGCAATAGTGCCCTTTATTTCTCTTTTTAGGCATAATACTGAATTTCATGTAACAGCCTCAAGGATAATGTTGTGTCATTTTTAATTCATATAACTGGAGGGTTAACTCATATCATCATTGTAAAATCCATCTTGAGAACTTGCAAACGATTGAATGGCTTTGTATCCTAAGGCAAAACCAGATGCTGTTACCATATTGGTATAATTTGAGAGTGGTGTCTAGGTCATTAGAATTAAATTAGAAGAAAATAAAATACCAGTGTTAAGACTCTAGAAAAAAATGGCCCAAGGAGTTGAGTAACAAGACAGAACTCTTTAAATTCTGTAGATGATATCCTGGGTAGGAATTCAAGTTAATTTACATATAAGCCACGTGATTTCTTTCTTATTTTTTTTTTTACAAAATGAGAATGTAAGATGAATGAATGATGCTTTCTGAAACATCAATAGTTAGTTAATAGTGCTCTAGGAAAACTGGACATAGAGTCATCTATGTACAAGCTTTCCTTTGGAGGGAAATCAGGATATTAAGTGGTGTTATGCAGGTGATTTGAGGTACATTTCATCAATTTGTGGTAGATCAAATTGCAGTTGAAACTCTAAATGGAGTTGAAAGTTAAAGGACACCAAAGGAAGCACAGATATTTTTACCTTAATAGGCATATGCTCTCAAATCATGTATCACCCAATTGTAATTTCCATCTCATATTGTACAGTAGTTTCACAGACTCTAGATAAGCCCACTTTATTTTAAAAATACAAAATGGAACAGCATGACAGACACTCATTTTTTAGTTAAACATGACTATGCCATGGCAAACATTAATGTCAGAAATTCTGGTCCTGAGTTACGTGCTTCTACTAATTACCTATAATTGAATCATACTTGTAACTGTCAAGCCATCTAACTGTCTCCAAGAAGTATTCTCTCATTCCTAGTCCCAATGCAATATATATATATGTATAGAAAGAGAGAAAAAGAACTTACATACCTATCAAAACCTTTTTCTTTTTTTCATTTTTTATAAGTTTTTATTGTAAAAATACTGTACAGAGGGGTTACAGTTACATGAGCAAGGTAATGAGTACATTTCTTATCAAACATTGCTGCCTTCTCCTTTGTTTTTCCCCTACCATCCCTTCCCTCCCACTCCCTCCTCCTAAATTGTAAAGTTCATTGTTCAACAGTGTCTTGTGCATCTCATTGTTACAGTGGGTCAACCTGTATCCCTATTTAAACATTTAGTTTTTCCCTTGCCTTCCCCAAATTATACTGACAGCAAATACAGTGAAAATAGGGGTTATACCGTGGGTAGGAACATACAAAGCAACGAAAAAAATCACATGGTACCTTATAAATAGGTTAGAAACAATAGCAAGCAAGAAAAAAAAAACACTGTGTCCTTATCTTGGCATTTATTTCGCTTAACATCATCTTATCTGGTCATATGTACATAGCTTTTGAACTATTCTGCTTGTCCCAGATAAATACTAGTTATTGCAAATAAGGGAAATCATGGGACCTATATTTCTTTGGGCCTGGTTTACTTCACTTAATATAATTTTTTCCAAGTCTTTCCATTTCCTAACAAATGGGGCTGTGTCATTCTTTCTGATGGAGGCATAGAATTCCATTGTGTGTGTGTGTGTGTGTGTGTGTGTGTGTGTGTGTGTGTGTGTGTATCACATTTTCTTGATCCATTCATCTACTGAGGGGCATCTGGGTGGGTTCTATATCTTAGCTATGGTAAATAATGATGCAAAAAACATAGTTGTGCGGGTAGCTTTAGTATGGTCTTCCTTGTGAACATTTGGCTATATGCCCAAAAGTGGGATTGCTGGGTCATAGGTCATAGACTCTGTGTGGAGTCTTTTGAGGAACCTCCATCTACTTTCCAAAGTGGTTGAACAAGTTTACACTCCCACCAACAATGCATTAGGGTTCCCTTCTGTCCCCATCCCCTCCAGCATCTGTTGTTATTAGATTTTTTGATTATAGCCATTCTAACTGGGGTGAGGTGGAATCTCAATATTATTTTGATTTGCATTTCTGTTATGGCTAAAGAGGTTGAGGAATTCTTCATGTGTCTATTGGCCATTCTTATTTCCTCTTCAGAGAAGTTTTTCTTTGTCTTTAGTCCATCTATTTATAAGGAAGTTGTTTCTTTGAGGATTTGTTGTTGGGTGGTTTAATTTTTTGAGTTCCAAGTATATTTTAGATATGAGACCCTTATCTGTTGAATGGCTAGTAAAGATCTTCTCTGTATCCATGTGCTCTCTATCGATCTTGCTAGCTATGTCCTTTGTCATTCAGAAGCTCTGCAGCTTCATGCAATCCGATTTGTCCAACCTTTCTTTGATTTGTTGTATTTCTTGGTCTCTATTAACAAAATTTCAGCCTGTGCCAAGGAGACTTAGGGTTTCTCCTATTCTGTCCTGTATGGCCAAAACCTTTTTCATAAGGTCTCCCAATCACTGATTGCTTACATGCCTCTTAATTCTTCTTTTAGGTTTTTGCTAGTTCAGACTATGTCAAATTTAACTTTTTCTCCTGTGACAGATATCTATAGCAGTGCCCACTGCTTAGTGATAATTAGAGATGTATTAAATACATAACTAATGTTTGAATACAGCCTTGTATCTTATATATTACTTTCACACCCACTTATTTTACTTAAACATTTTTCAGAATAGGCACATGGTAAACATATTAGTTGATAAATTTTGCCTACTCAGAATGATGCAAAACCTCTGCTAAGTTTCTACTTCAATAATTCTCTACCATACATAAAAGAGGACTTTAACCGGGGCGGGGGCAGGGTAGGGAAAGAAAGAGAAAAAATTAAGGAGGGAGTAACAAGTTCTGCCAGAAATGTACTTATTACCATACCTATGTAACTGTAACCCCTCTGTACATCACCTTGACAATAAAAGAGGACTTTAACAAATTGATTTGTTTACAAACTGGTGTTTTATTTGAATGGAATAGTTAGAGAAGCCATTCAAGTTTCCTATATCTAGTAGGATGCCCATCCTAGCAGCAATGGTTTATAGATTTGTTCAGAATATTCCAAGAACATTGCAATTTAACAGTGAAAGAACATCAAAATCTTGTATTCTGCACTATTAATCCTAATATTTTATGCATGTATTCTCAGCTCATTCCAGACACATCCAAGTTCACTGCTGACCACTGAAAAACCCATTCATCCTTGTCAAAGGTATTTCCAAGAATTCCTTTAACTTTGTTGTTTTATTTAATGTACTCAGATCAACATCATCCTTGTAGGTATTGCTGCTACTGTAATGCTTCCATATTTCTTTTGGATTATTATTATCTCTTATTTACCTGCAGCCTTTCATAATTTTAGAATTATCCCTGCATCTATTATTTCAGCTAAGTAGAGAGATGATTAAACATGTATATTTACCCTTGTTTTCCCTATGATATCATTCATTTACTTGATCTTCACTATATACTTAATTTCTAGTTTTTCATGTTCTTATATCCAAGAATCTTAGAGCTTTTAGAGGAAAGTGCTACCTCTACTCATAGTGTTAAGTGATGTTCAGTATATGTCTTGTTTTATTCTCAGCTTTTTATTCTTGATATTACTTATATATGCTTTTGTTATAGCACAAGTGAAAACCAGTGTTTGGGGTAATTAATAATGAAATATATACATCACAGTCTTCTTATGAGGTGATTCAAAGGAGTTGGCCAGGAGTTGTGTGCCCAGTATAAGGAGTTAGATCAAGTTCTTAAAACTTTGAAATAAAAGCTCATGTCATTTATGCATGTTTTTGTTAAATTCTGAAGATCATCTTTAACTGTGTTTATTGGTTTTAACAAAAGAATTATGAAAGTAACCACAATGAATGCAATGAGTATCCTTTCTTCTGAACTCTGGTATGTATTCTTTTTTTAATATGTATTTTTTATTGTAAAGACATTGTACAGAGGGGTTACAGTTACATGAGTAAGGTACTGAGTACATATCCTATCGAGCATTGTTACCCCCTCCTTTGTTTTACCCTTACCATCCCTTCCCTCCTCACCTCCCCAACTCCCAAGTTGTAAAGCTCGTTTTCAACATAGTGTCTTGTATGTCTTATTGTTACAATGGGTCAACCTGCATCTTTGTTTCAGCATTTTGTTATTTCCCTTCCTCTCCCCAGATTAGACAAATGTATATACAGATGCAGGGCACCAGAATCAAATACAGGAAAAAGAGGGTATACCATGGGGGAAGAACATACAAAAGAAACAAAAAAAATCACATAGTACATTTAAAAAAAATTAGCACCAAAGATAAAACTTCTTGTGTCCCTGTCTTGGGGTTCATTTTGCTTATCATCTTCTTATTTGATCATATGTACATAGCTTTTGACCTTTTTTGCATGTCTGGTAAGATTATCCTAGGTATATACTAGTTATTGCAAATAAGGGAAACTATGGGACCTATGTTTATTTGGGTCTGCCTTACTTCTCTTAATATTTTTCCAAGTCTGTCCATTTCCTAACAAACAGTGGGGGGTTGTCATTCTATCTGATGGAGGCATAAAATTCTATTGTCGTGTGTGTGTGTGTGTGTGTGTGTGTGTGTGTGTGTGTGTGTGTGTGTGTGTGTATCTCACATTTTCTTAATCCATTCATCCACTGAAGGGCATCTGGGTTGGTTCCAAATATGGTATGCATTCTGTAACCATTACAATGTCATATAATATCATTCATTAGCACCTTTACTTTTCTATCTTACACTTTCAAGTTTAAACTTCTTTTTAGAAGTTGGCAATATATTGTTTCTGAAATACCTTTGTCATTATGCCAGAATACTAGTTGATCAATTTGGAGAAACGGGCTGTGAAAGAATTCTATGGAAACCATCCAGTCTGGTGGCTTTATGTAATATACAAGAACTTTATGTTCTGCGCTCTTAAACTAATGGTTTCAAATTCTTCCAGATGGAATTCTCAAGCAGCTTAGTTTTGTGCTTTTTATTTTGTCTCTGCTGTGGGATTCTAATATGGAAGTCTCTTTTGACCTCCCCCATTAAATGGAACAGCATATGAACTAAACTTAATAAAAAATGAACCAATGGGTGTTAAATAGTAAATATTTCTTTGTAGGATAAATTGCTGACTATACCTGGATCAATGATATCTTCTAATATAAAATATCCTAAATATTAGCAGTTATGTTATATAGAGCAAATGTTGAAATTATTTATTCTTATGTTTTTACTCATTATACATTTACAAAACACAAGTATGCAGATTTTCCTCTTCACACTGATGGAAAACTAGGAAGATCTGGAGAAACAAAGCTGTGTAGCAAACATTGACAGAAAATAGAAAAGACTAATCAGAAAAATAGACTAGGAATTTTTAAAGCTCACTGAGTTAATCAGTTTCATTTTGCCACCACAAGCTGCAAAAGACACACTGGTTCATTGAACTTGCCTGACTGAAATGATGCTGAGGGAACAATTTAATAAGAAGCATCAAGAGAAACAACCTCCGTAATAGAGACTCTGAATTTGCATTTGAAGGCCGCTTGGGAAAGGCTTACTTTAAGAGAATTGAGATTTAAAAAAAAAAAAACAAGAAGAAAATGTTCAAAACTAAGTGAAGAACATTAGATAGGCTCATTTAATTGTTTGAAAGTTCCTTATCTAATAGAGAAAAATCCAACTTTTATTTCCAATCAAAGGAGAATTAGATTAATAATTTTAATTGCAAAGATTTTCTTTAGTCTTACAATTTTTGGAACATCCAAGTCTGCTGGTGATTGTAATATTTTAAGTTTTATTCTCAAGATTTATACCTCAATGTGTTGTTATTTTGCTTCTGAGTAATACTTTCTAATTGCAGATAATGTTCTAATTATAGATAAGCTTTGGTTAACCATTTCTAGTTTACTATTAGACATTTTGAATATAAAGAATGACCTGAGGAAGAAATTTTGATATGTACTATTTCATGAAAAACTATGCTTAAAATAACTGCTTATGACTCAAATTGAAGAGTTGAGCCAAGAATAAGGGTAAAGACCTATATCTTATGTACTTGGATGTATACAGGGGACATTAAAAGCTGTGAAAAACCAGGTCAGTAGATGGTTTGGTAGATGAAGGCAGGTAGGAAGGAAGGGGTAAATAGCTACTGAAGTTGAATTTAATAGACTTTTCTGCTGCAGTGTTTTTTAAATTTAAATTTATTGACAAGGTTATGTACAGAGGGATAACAGTTGCATATATAAGGTAATGAGTACATTTCTTGTGGAAGTGTTAACCCCTCCTACGTTTTTTTCCCACTTTCCCTCTTCTCTCCACCCAGTCCCCAAGTTGTAAAGTTCATTTCCAACCTATTGTCTTGTGAGTATCGCTGTTGCATTGGTTCACCCTTTGTCCTTTTTCTCACCTTTTTGTTGTTCCCCTTCCATTCCCTAATTCAGATAAATGTTTATACAATACACAGGTTACCAAAATCAAATACATTGACAAAAAATGAAAGAAAAAAGAAATAACTTTACACTACTTTATAAAACAGTACATTCACAGTACATTAAAAATAACAGCATAAACGACTTGTTTTTCCCCATCTCCTCCACAAGTTATACTGACATCAAATATATTGAAAGCGGGGGTTATACTGTGGGGGAGGGACATACAAAGCAACAAAGAAATAATCTTATAAATGCGTTAGAAACACATGCATGAAAGAAAAAAAAACATTAAAATACCTATCTAAGGGTTCAGTTTAAGGATTCAGGTGGACTTATTGTAACAATGAGAAGTACAAATTGTCATGTCAAAACGAGCTTTACAATGTCGGTGGGGGGGAGGAGGGGAAGGATTGGGTGGGGAGAGAGGGGGGAGGCTGGGAAGGGAGGTGAAGGGTAAACAAAGGAGGAGGCTGCAATGCTTGGTAAGAAATGTATGCATTATCCTGCCCATGTAATTGTAACCCCTCTGTACAGTATGTTCACAAATAAAATAAAATATTAAAAAAATAACAACATAGGGGCTGGAAAGGTGGCTCATTGGTAAACTGCTTGCCTTGCATGCATGAGGCCCTGGGTTCGATTCTTCAGCACCAGAAAAGAAGCCAGAAGTTGTGCTGTGGCTCAAGTGGTAGAGTACTGGCCTTGAGCTGAAGAGTTGAGAGACAACACCTAGGCCCAGAGTTCAGGTCCCACAACCAACAAAAATAAAAATAAAAAATTTAAAAGGGGCTGGGAAGGTGGCTCAGTGGTAGAGCACTTGCCTTACATGCATGAGGCCCTGGATTCGATTCCTCAGCACCACATAAGCAAAAAGAAGAAAAAAGCCGGAAGTGGCGCTGTGGCTCAAGTGGTAGAGTGCTAGCCTTGAGCTGAAGAGCTGAGGGACAAAGCCCAGGCCCAGAGTTCAGGCCCCACGACCGGACCCCAAAACAATTTTTTTTAATTTTAAAAAATCAAAGAAACACTTCTTGTTTATATATCTAGGTGTTCATTTGATTTAGCATCATCTTATATGGTCAGTTATAGCTATTGAGCTATTATGATCTTCTAGGACTATCCTAGGCATATACTAATTATTACAAATGAACTAAACCATGGAGTCTATGTTTCTTTGGGTATGGCTTATTTCACTCAATATGATTTTTTCCAAGTCTTTCCAGTTCCTTACGAATAGAGCAATACCATTCTTTCTGATGGAAACAGAATTCCATTCTGTATGTATACCAGATCTTCTTGATCTATTCATCTACTGAGCATCTGGGTTGGCTCCATATCTTAGCTATGGCAAATAACGCTGCAGTATTTTTATATTATTTAAATATCTATTTAAACTTCAATGTATCCTTACTAGTTGAATAAAAGAGTATATGAAATATAAAAGAACCAAAAAACCATCTCAGAACAGTTGTATTATATTGAATGATCGAATGACATTAAAAATTAACTGGGACCTGGGTACTGGTGGCTCATGCCTATAATCCTAGTTTCTCAGGAGGCTGAGATCTGAGGATTACATATAGAAGCCAACCCTGGCAAGCAAGTCCCTGAGACTTTTACTGATAAACTATTCAAAAGAGGTTAGAAGTGATGTATGGCTCCAGTGGTAGAGCACTAGCCTTGAACCAAAGAAGCTCAGAGACCACACCTAGGCACTGAGTGCCCAACGCTGGCACACACACATGCGCACACACACATACACACACACATACACACACATACATTAACTAGAACTTAGGGTCCAAAGTATACATGATATGTAGATTTCTTTCTTTCTTTTGTTTGTGGTGTTGTTCTTAAGCTTTTGTGTTCAAGGCTAGTGCTCTACATTCAAGCCACAACTCTACTTCTAGGTTTTTGGTGGTTAATTGAGATAAGAGTCTCATGAACTTTTCTTCTCAGTCTGGCTTTGAAACACAAACCTCTAGTCTTGGTCTCCTGAGTAGCTAGGGTTACAGGTGTGAGCCACCAGTGTTTAGTTTATGTAGAATATATATTTATAATTTTGAATAAGAATTTAAGCAAAATTGCTCTATAATTAGCATATATTAAGTTGCTGCTTCTCTCAAGCAATTTTTTTTGGGGGGGGGGTCTAGTCGTGGGGCCTGAACTCTGGCCCTGGGCGCTGTCCCTCAGCTCTTCAGCTCAAGGCTACCACTCTACCACTTGAGCCACAGCGCCACTTCCGGCTTTTTTCTTTTTGCTTATGTGGTGCTGAGGAATTGAAGCCATGGCCTCATGCATGCAAGGCAAGCGCTCTACCACTGAGCCACCTTCCCAGCCCCCTCTCAAGCATTTTTTAACTTCCTATAAATAATATTATATTTATCCACTATTTAAGTTTTACATGTAGTCAGACTACTTGTAAAATAGGTTAAAATAAAATTGACATCTCTCTATCAATAAGTTTAAGTAGCCACATATTGTGGTGTTTCGTCCCTCTCATCTAATATTTATGTAAAAAACAAGTACTTCATATAATGAAAACAATCATATAATGATTTTTAAATTATTTATTATTACATATAATTATTTACTATTGAGATTATTATATTTGTACTATCAAAAGATTTTAGTTCTATGAACATTTATTTGATCAGAAAAACTTTCCTAAGCTAATTTTGTTTATTAGCTCTATTATGTCTTCTTCTAGATTGTTCCGGAGAAGTTAGTTGAACTTGTGAAAAATTGGAAGAACTTAGAAAGTTGTATTCACTCTATTACTGTTTCATGCAAAGCATTCACAGATACTTTTTATTATGGAAATTCCAAAAAATAATTAAGGGTGTCAAAATAAATAATGCAAACCCAAACTCCTGGGCCTGAGGGTGTTATACAGCCCAATTAGTACTTATAACAGTTCATGTGTGGCTCATCATGTACTAGGGACTGCAAGCCAACTTTTCTGGTGTCCCTAATATTTACAGGCACACACATATTGATTAACCCAGATGTGGCATATGTCATTTAGTAAATGTTTCATTTGATACTGGATAATTAAGGAAGTGATTTGTCTATTCCTTTCTATAATACTAAATGTTGATAAGTATTTATTTTTGGTATTTTTTGGTATACAATCAAAATGATATGTCAAGGTTTTCACTGAAGATTTAGATTTGTGTAATGGAAAACTTATCCCCACCACTTTCTGCAATAGCATCTGAAACTATTTTTTTTGACATACATGCACATGTACATTTGTCCAGTGAAAACATACTATTTTACGTTAGTTAATTAGATAAAGCCAAGTAAGTAAAGTGTCTGTATCAAGTGGCTTGAAGTCACTAGAATTTTAAAGCCAAGCATAGGCTATTTAAATTTGGAAGTCTGTGTGTTTACTTGAGGCTGAAAAAAGTGGTGAAAACATCACGGGGTAGTGTATAAATATTTAAAAATTCTTCAGTGGCTTTAATATTTTAGTGAATTGTAATGTTTTTGTAACTAAAAAGTAATTAAAATAACAAAATAATCATTATAATTTAATTTTTATAGCTCACCAATTTTCCTATAATACTGTTTTTGTTTTTTCTCTTTGGAGAAAACTTAGTATTAATTACAATTTATAATGAGTATGGAAAACTATTGAAATGGATTTATGCAGTCAAGAATCCAATGTATATCCTACCAAATTAAGAAGAGTCAGGAAAGGGTTTAATAGAAGGGATGGGTGAGAATGTTGAAAGGGATGGCATCGATCACAGACTGCTTTGTTAAATGGCACAAAAAAAAAAAAGATTTACTACTGTGCTACATCTTTCTCTTTATGAATAACCCATTCAAGGTTTCAAAAACAGAAAAATAATTAGGACCTGCAAAGAAAACAAAGAACACAATAGCAACTTGTACTTTTTTCTCTCTTCCATACAAAGACCAAGAACAAATCACAGAATTCCAGTGCATTTTCTGTCCAGGCTTGGCATTGCTCAAGTTGTCAATGGTGCACACATATTTCATAGTAGGATATTAGGAAAGCTGATCCTAACCTTTCTGAGATGATGTCAAAACATACATCTAGTAAATGTACATCATTTGTTTAAAGTCAAAATTCTAATAAAACTGTCTTTGGTGCTCATATCTGTAACCATAAATCTAAATCATACAAAAACTAAAAATGCTGCCTTCATTTTCCTTCTATTAAACATACTCTCCTCCTTATTTTGAACTTTATTTTCTTTTTCTGATCTTCCCACTAAACTCAGGTCCATAAACCTCATGCGTTCCCTACATTTTTCCTCCTAGCATTTCCTTGTTGTATCCTTGTTAAATTCTCCCTTAGGAAACCGTTGTTATCTTTCCAAATTATTTCTTTTTGACATTACAAAACCTTAAAATTAAGTCGGATGCTGGGGTGGCTGACACCCTGTAATCCTAGCTACTCAGGAGGCTGAGAACTGAGAATCTTGGTTCAAAGCTAGCTCAAGCAGGAAAAGTCCATGAGAATCTTATCTCCAATAAAGCTCCAGAAAACTGGAAGTGGTGCTGTGGCTCAAGTAGTAAAGCCCTTGCCTTGAGCTGAAGCACTCAGGGACAGCACCAAGGCCCAGAGTTCAAGCCCCATGATGGATAAAAAAACAAACAAACCAAAAAACAACCTTAAAATTATATGTAGTACATTAAATTAGGTTATACTTCTGAAGAAATCATGTAAGGACAACAAAAATTAACATCTTATTGTCATTCTATAAAAAGTAAGTTTTCTTTTACATTGCTCTAGTATATTTACTTTTTAAAGTTTTAACTATTTTTAATATATTTTTATTATAAAGATACAGAGGGGTTACATTTACACGAGTAAGGTAATGAGTACATTTCCTGTTAAGCATTGTTACCCCCTCCTTTGTATTTCCCCTACCATTTCTTTCCTCCCTACCACCTCAATTCCCCCCCTCCAAAGTTGTAAAGTTCATTTTCAACATAGTGTTATACATCTCATTATTACAATGGGTCAACCTGCTTCCTTGTTTCAGCATTTTGTTATTTCCCTTCCCCTCCCCAAATTTGAAAAATGTATGTACAAGATGCAGGGCACCAAAATCAAATACAGTGACAACAGGGGTTATACCATGGGGGAAGAACATACAAAAGAAACAAAAGAAACAACATAAGTACCTTAAAAAAAACAGAAACAAAGATAAAACATCTTGTGTCCCTATCTTAGGGTTTTTACTTACTTTTAAAAAATGAAATCTATTACTTTCCCTCCCTAATATACCCTAATATACATTATTATGTTAGCAATAGCTCTTTGTTATTTTGTTTGATCAATGTATCACATTGTGTGTGTGTGTGTGTGTGTGTGTGTGTGTGTGTGTGTGTGTGTGTGTGTGTGTGTGTGTGTGTGTGTAACAGTACTGGGGCTTGAACTCAGTGCATGGGAATTGTCTCATATGTTTACCCACTATTCTCTATCACATAAGTCATACCTTCACAGTTTTTTTTTGTTGTTGTGGTGGTGGTGGTGGTAGTAGTTAATTGGAGACAATCATCTTCTGGATTTTCCTGCTCAGAATCACTTTGAACTACAATTCTCTAATCTCAGCCTCCTGAGTAGATAGAATTGAAAGCATGAACCACTGGTACTCAACTTGTATCACATTTTTAATGATGTTTAAAGTATATATCCAAGAATAAGTTTCTTGTTGGAAATGGAGCAGTTTATGCCAAAAAGACATAACAACTGTAGGGCTGGTTTTTGAATAATATCAATCTATGGTACAGAGGTGTATACTTAATGAAGACTTCAGCAAATTGACATTTAGGTTGAGATACTTCATTACTGTATGGGGGAGGGTTCCCTTTACATTGTAAGATGTTTAAGCTCCTTGTCTTATAGTCACAATTGCCAATAACATTCAAATGCTTTTTTGCAGTTGTAACAAACATAATGTGCCACGAGTTTTTTAAATAACCATTGGGAGCTGAATTACTCCTAGTTGATTACTACTGTGTATGCTAACATTGTCTGCTAAAGCAGAGAACACAAACTCACAATGACTTAGACTCCATAGAAGTTATCCTCCCTCATCTTCAGTAAAGTATTTCAGTTTTCTCATGAAATATTCCCACTAGGCCATGAAAAAGGTAAAAGAAAAACAAAGAGGAACTTCAATTTCTTAATAGAAAGGTAGTCAAATAGATTAAAATTTTGTAGATAATATATCTTATACATTATGTAATATGTTACATATAATATACTATGGTAAAACTTCTTTGAAAATTTAATATACACTTTAACAAAATTATCATGATGTAAAACAGGCCTTGTTTGGATGAGGGTATAAATGGGAAAGACGAGGTCAAAAGGAGAGGAAGAAGGAGAGTTAATAAGGTCAAAATACTTCATGTACATGTGTAATGTGAAATATAATAAAGGTTGTTGAAATAGTTTTGGGAAAGGAATGGATGAAATAGTAATAGAGGGTTGAGACTGATCCAGGTACACTGTATGCATACATATGCATGTCAAAATCTTGTAGTACAACTAATTGATGCTAATAAAAATGCTGGGAAAAGGAAATTTGTCCTAGAAGTAATGTATAATGCTTCAGCATATTTTCCACTGATAAGAAAAAAAATACATGGTCAAATTTAACTGTAAAAGCTGTTGCAAGATTAATATACACATGCCTAGAACAATGAGGAAACACTGCTAAGTGAATACAGAGCCATGTAACTTCCTGCTAACCACTTCTCCATTTATGTCCATCTCCCAGCACATATAACACAATAGCATCCGTCTCCAGGAAAGTGAAATAACCTACAGTCTTCTCCTTATGAAATTCAGGTCAAATGCCAACCTCTTAAGGTCATACCAAGTCTTTCCATTCCATTGAACTGTGGTTCTCCTTGCTCAAGGATTTTGAACTAAAAGAAAACTTATCTTTCTCTTATACATATAAACCAATATAAAATATCCCTGACATATTGAAAGTATTGGCCTAGTGGTGGTCTACATTTGTTTGGCAAGAGCTAGATGAAAGATTGCATTAAAATCCAAATAGTGGCTAAAATAAGTCACCCTGTACCCAAATAGAACTTTGTTTAGATAAACATGCAGCAGAGTTATTCTCTGTCACATAATTTAAGATGAGGGATGATATACAAGAGTAGGTAATTAAGGTTCCATATAATATTGAGTATGTGGTGTACTTTAATCATTTTAGTTTCAAATGGCCAGGCAGTGATAAACAGGTTTCCAAAAGAGCCTACCTATCTAAGGCAATATAATTACTTTCTTTACAACAGACGACAAGTCATAGATTTCATTTGAAGGATGGTTATCATTTTCATCTTGACAAAAGTAAAAACAAAAAAATGAGCAAAACTGAAAAAAAAGCCTTTCATTTTTAGCAAGTATTAGTAGATTAGGGAAGGAAGTTTTCAAATTTGAAAGTACATTGTTTCTCAAGAATATTCTAGATAGTTTGGAAGTCGTTATGTCGAAAAACGAACTTTACAACTTTGGCCTGGGCAGAGATGGTGGTGGGGTGGGTGGGAGATGGGAAGGGATGGGAAGGGTAAACAAAGGAGGAGGCAACAATGCTTGATAAGAAATGTACTCATTACCTTGCCCATGTAATTGTAACCCCTCTGTATGGTATTTTCTCAATTTAAAAAAAAGATAATTCTAAAACAAACCTTAATCATTTCTAGTATTTTTATCAAAGAAAAAAATTTCACTGGTCACATTGAACAGTGATGAAAAACATAATTCAATACTGTTTCAATGAAAGAGAAAGATTGAACTCAACTCTGCTTAACAAAAGGCAGAAGAGAATGTTGGGTGGAGGTCAATTCATGTTGTTAGCCCATCTGGGGTTTTTGATGTTCTTTATCTAAATTCAGCTCCTACCTTACCACGACTCAGGAAGATAGGGGAACTATACTTGATGATTATATGATAATTATATTTCAAAAGATGATTTCTAGATTATTGGAAAAGTCAATCCTGGATTATAAAACTGACTAGAGGTTCTGAGAAGTTTCAAATTTCAAAGGAGTAGAGGAGGCACTTATGGTTGCAAGGTTTTGGCAGTAAATGCTTGAAGCAAAGAGAGCTCATGAACCTATAATTAGGGAGGATATATTTAATTTTTGTTCAAGTTGATAGGAACCTTAAATCCATCTACTGAATACTGACTCACTATATTCCATATAGAGTAGAGACAAGCACCAACATGACTTTTTATAATCATTTAATTAAGCAGCCCCCAAATCCACTAGCTATCTGGTGACTCATATAAATTAATCAATTTAAATGTCACACATAAATCTCTCACCTAAAATGACTAAGGTAAAAAAAATTCCTTTGGTTCTATACTTGGTCTTTTCATGTATTTTGGGATACTTTCATCACTGAGTATATTTACTATTATATACACATAGTTGCCCATGTTTTTAGAAGACTAAATATTAAAAATGAAGTTGCTTATTTTTGTTAGAATTGTGACTTTGGGTAAAAACTGATTTGCATAATTAAAGAAAGTCCACCTTGTTTTCACCTTTATTACATCTGGTTTTGACAAAATATCATCAAAAATAATAAATAAATATATCCAAAGAATTTTCAAAACCAATTTATTTTTACACATTCAAAGCTCAGAAGACCTAGGTCAATCCTGTATTGCTATCAGTTGGATTTAAATCATTGTATGATGAGATATGTGCTTTCTGGACTTTAAATTTGTGTAAAAAATGTTTTTCACAAAGCGAACAGTAGGACTGGGAATGTGGCTCGGTGGTAGGTGTTTGGCTAGCATGCATGAAGTCCTGGTTCAATTCCTCAGTATCACATAAAAAGAAAAAGCTGGAAGGGGTGCTGTGGCTCAAGTGGTAGTTCGCTAGCCTTGAGCACAGAGAGGCTCAGGGACAGGGCTCAGGCACTGAGTTCAAGCCCCAGGACTGGCAAAAACAAAACAAAACAGAAATAAAAACAACAAAAACAAAACTGGCAGTGTCCCCAAAGATAAAATGTAAAGCCATCCTCTCAAATACAAAAAGACATATAATGTGATCAATTTAAGTGCTAAAGGCAACAATTATGATTGGCCGAAAAGTGACATGTCTTTAGTGGAAGTTAGGTGGTATTTAAGAAAAATAAGTCAAACATCTTCAGTATAGCATTGAACTCTGCATCCTGTGCAATCACCATTTTTCCTCAACACAGTTTCCTTAGAACAGTGGATAGAAAGGGTCTACTCTATATTAGGATTCAGATCATGATTCTTCACTTGATACTAAGTCTTTGCTAAATATTTTGCCCAAACCTGAGTGTCCAGTATCCATTCTATGTTCCAAGTCTGAAGAAAAAATAAAGCACACTGTAATGCACTCACATTTGTCAGAGTGGGTTTTCTGCTGATGATTAGTATCCTATTTCTTACATGCTCCTCGTGATTGAGTCCTAACTTTTAAGGTTCATGTTTGGTCTTAGCATATTTTCTCAGTTTCAGCTAATTCTCTTCATACCAATGGTTCTTTATGTTATTATGTTTTTATTATCTTATGATTATCTATTTCTCCATCTTTTTTCTTTACTGAGATTAAGTGATTACATAAATTTCACAGTATTATGGGATAATGATACTTAATTAAAGTCACAAACACATTTTAACCTTCACGAGGCTCATTGTCATTATCATGATCTATACAACTTATGGATTCTACAAGCTTTGACACTATGGGTATTTTTTTTCCAAATTGAATGTTATGTACATTTCTTTCCTTTTGCTTAGTGTAAGCTGTTTCCCCTTTCTCTCTGATTCCCTCTTGCCCATCGCTTTCATCAATGTCCAGTGCATCTGATGGGCCCCTCTGCAGTATTTTTCCCATTTCCCTCTGATTTTGTGCTCTTCTCCATCTTCCCTTAGATATGCACATGTATATGACATATGAGGTCAAGAACATAGGGTCATCTAGAATTGATATGACAAAATTACGAAGCGTTCCTTTGTTTCTTGAGTCCGGTTGGCTTTGTCATATCTCCTTGAATTTAGAGTTTAACATCCATATATCAGAAAGATCATGTGCCATTTGTCTCTCTGATCTTTTCTCCATTGTCTTTTAAAGAGTTAGTGTAATCTTTTTAATTTAACCAACCTGTAATTTCCCAAAAAAACTATGTTATGTCATTCTTCTCCTTAAATGTTTTACTATTCCAAAATTTAATCCACAAAATCCTGAATAAATGCATATATTTTATATTTCTCCTTTTTGAATGAAGCTGTCCTAGTTTTCAGAGACAGCTAAAATAATGATTCCTTATGTGATTATTTAGTAACATTAATGTCTCCCATGAATACTTAGAAAGAATTATTCCACTCTTTGGTAATTCAAATGTCCTTGACTTTGTAGGGTGCCCTTGTCAGTCCTCAGTGGACCCATTTCTACACTTCTAGAACAAGATAATAATTTGTTTAGATAATGACCTCTAGCTTTAACCTTTATGGATAGAGGAACACATTTACCATAGAATTAATCTAATGATTGTTAAATCTTGAAATTTTTTGGAACTGCATTGCTCTAAAAAATAAAGATAGGTAGTAAGACTATATTTGGAGACATCTCTAATGATGATTTAGATTGGTCCTTAGTGAATTGAAATAATGAAAATGAATTTTTAATTTATGTAAATGGTAACCTTTATAAGCATAAATTAACTATGATATAAATGATTGGTCATATTTTCACCCTTTAAAAATTATATATATTTGAAAATTTTTTTAAAATTCTGAATTCTGTTCATTAAGAAGAAATAATTTAAATACCCTATCATTAATTGTATAAGTAATGATCATTAATATAATAACTGACTTTTTAATGGTTGGTAAACTTTATGGTATAGTAGTCAGTTATAAAGTAATTATGACTAGAGAATTTGCAGAAGTAAAAGCACATTGGAAATGAAAGATTGCAATCTCCTCAAATATGTATCATTTCTCTACCTTATATCAGTTTGTCTTTCAAAGCTCTAAAAATTTCTAGTCAGCTGTTATCTTTCTGTGGATCATCTCATGATACTAGGGTTCCAAATAACGGTTTTTTCATCAATATAATAAATTTATATAAATTAAATGCAAATTTTTGTTTACTGGCATCTGTAGGCCCTAATTTAAGATTTTTAATTTGTATTTATGTCTTTATGTATAGCTCTGAGAGTGTGAATGCGTGAAAAATTTTGGTCATGTAAATGGTGGATAGACAGAAACTGTCTACTAGATTTTTAACCAGATTTTCTACTAGATTTTTCTGCTAGATTTTAACTGAAAGTTACTTCATCATTTACAGTTCCTTATACATAGTAATCTATTCAATAGATGAGTGATTAGTCAAATGGACAAATTAAAGAATTACCCTGTCTGAGTGAAACAAACCAATATGAGTTCCAATTAGGTCAACAGAAATACATTTGTGCATTTATTTAATTGCTAATGTCAGGACTTTCATCTCAAATACAATTCACAGACTATGGGTATTGATCATTTTTTTGATTAAAAAAATGAATACACTGGCGATCCAATGTATAACTAATACAATAACCTCAAAATGATCAGTGGTAATTTGGGATGAGAAAGGATGGTCATTGAGTAGTAAGTCATTGTTTGCGAGGACTAAGAAGGTATGGTGTGCTGTTTTACAGTAGTGTTGCTATAAATAAAAATACTGTACTGTATATTTCAAAAGACTATAAAAAGCTAGTCATGGTAGCACAAGACATAAATATAGCTACACCAGCAGGGGTAACAGGCAGAACACAAGTTTGAGGTCAGTCCAATCAAATTTGGCAAGATCCTACCTCAAAAACAAAACAGAAAAAACCAAGAATATAGTGGGAATATAGGCAAGGTGGTCGATTGCATGCATAACTATGCAAGGCCCTACTTTCAGTCCATAGTATCAAAAAAATAGAAAGGAAGGAAGGAAGGAAGGAAGGAAGGAAGGAAGGAAGGAAGGAAGGAAGGAAGGAAGGAAGGAAGGAGAGAGAGAAACGAAGGAAAGAGAAGGAAGTATAAAAGAAAGAGAAAAAGTAAAAATACAAAAGCAAGAGAAAGAAAATGATAACAGAAAATTTTGATATAAGTAATACATATTTGGGGAGATAATATGTTTAGACTTATATAAATATTAAAGTGTATGTATGCATCAAAATTTTAATGTAATATAAGCAATTTTCCTTTAATATAAATTAAAAGGGGGAATCAAAGCAACAACACAAAACCAGACCAGTTAAAATGGAAAATTGCCCAATCTATTCCCCAAACTAGCTTTAAACACATAGTTTTAATTTTCCAAATTTCAGTTTCTTACAGTATACCATCTCACAAATGGCATATAATTAGCTTTTAACTGAAAATCATTTTACCTCTTCACTTAACAAATCTAAAAGGCAGAACAAAAAGAACCAAATTGTTTAAAAGCTAGTCAGTTAATCACAGAAGAAAGCTGAGGAATATTTCTCGGTATTCACAACTTTTGAAAATTTAAAGTAACTAAAAAACTCACTTCCTGATGTTAAATATAACAATAATATGCACAGAAAGGAGCAGAAACATATGAACAAAAAGTGGAGGGAAGGGGCTGGGAAGGTGGCTCAGTGGTAGAGTGCTTGCCTTGCATGCATGAGGCCCTGGGTTCGATTCCTCAGCACCACATAAGCAAAAAGAAAAAAGCTGGAAGTGGCGCTATGGCTCAAGTGGTAGAGCACTAGCCTTGAGCTGAAGAGCTGAGGGACAGCGCCCAGGCCCAGAGATCAGGCCCCTCAAGTGGACCCCCCCCAAAAAAAGTAGAGGGAAATAAAATGATCAGATTCAATAACCCCATTCATTAGTAGGAGTATTGCACATCAAAATTAGCAAAGATATAAAAGCTGTTATTTTTATTACAGTCCATATATTAAAAAGATTAAGTTGAGGCTTGGCAAACACATTCATATTTAGCTTCTGCAAATAAAAAATTTGATATCTAAGATAAAGTAAAACACACAAAGTGTGATTAGCTATAGATTGTATATTACAAGGGAAACGATTAGTGATCTTTTAAGCATAGTATAGTAATAGCAAAAAGCAGGATATTGGAGCTGTGAAACAATTTCAAGGGACCCAGTTTTCATGCAATTGGAGTCCTTTAATGGTAGGAAGTATAATGGAGAAAATGAAGACAGACAGGTCTGAAAATCTACCATTTTGTATGAGCTTTATTTTTAAAATATGCTAGATTTCCAAGTCTTTCCATTTCCTAACGAATAGGGCAATGTCATTCTTTCTGATGGAGAAATAGAATTCCATTGTGTATTTATACCACATTTTATTAATCCATTCATCTACTGAGGGGCATCTGGGTTGGTTCCATATCTTAGTTATGGTAAATAATGCTGAAGTAAAAATAGTTGTGCTGGTAGCTTTAGTATGGTCTTGTTTGTGATCATTTGGGTAAATGCCCAAAAATGGGATTCCTGGGTCATAGGGGAGCTGTATGTGGAGTCTTTTGAGGAACCTCCATATTATTTTCCAAAGTTTACACTCCCACCAACAATGCAGTAGGGTTCCCTTCTGTCCACATCCCCTCCAGCATCTGTTGTTATTAGAGCTCTTGATTATAGCCATTCTAACTGGGGTGAGGTGGTATCTCAGTGTTGTTTTGATTTGCATTTCTTTTATGGCTAGGGAGGATGAGCATTTCTTCATGTGTCTATTGGCCTGAGGTAAGCTAGGCCCAAAGAAACATAAGTCCCATGGTTTCCCTTATTTGCAATAACTAGTATATGTCTGAGTCAAGCAGAAATGGTCAGATAAGTTGATGTTAGGCGAAATGAACCCCAAGACAAGGATTCAAATGTTTTTTTCTTTCTTGTGATAATTTCTAACATATTTATAAGATATTTCTTTGTTGCTTCGTATGCCCCTCCCTCGTGGTATAACACCTGTTTTCACTGTATTTGATGTTGGTATAATTTGTGGAGGGGAAGGGAAAAAACAAATTGTTTAAATATGGATACAGGTGGACCCCTTGCAACAATGAGATATGCAAGACGCTATGTGGAAAAACGAACTTTAATTTTGGCTGGGGAAGGAGGGGTGATTGGAAGTGATGGGAAGGGGAAACAAAGGAGGAGGCAAAATGCTTGATAAGAAATATACTCATTACCTTGCCTATGTAATTGTAACCCCTCTGTATAGTATTTTCACAATAAAAATATGCTAGATAACTCATTCAAAATAAACATGAAGAAAAAATACACTAACCTAAGGAGCTAATCAAATTGATTATAAACAGTATAAAGATGGAGCATAAAGGCAATCAAGAATAAAGTTATACCACACTCAGGAAGAATAATAAGGATACAGACTTTCTTAGGCATAGAACAGAGAAACAACAGGACATCTTTAAAATACAGAAAGACAAAACTGTCAGCCTTAAATTATTTTCTCAAGGTTTTAAGCTCACAAATGTCCCATAAGATCCATATATTGAAGCCACAATTTTAAGTGCATTGGTATTGGCAAATGGGGCTTTGGGAGATACTGTAATCAAGTTTAGGGGAGTTCGTGGGGGTGGAGCACTCATCTCTTGTAAAAAAGACCAGGAAAGCTCTCCTTCTTTCCCATTCTCTCTTTCTCTGCTATCTGAGCACACAATAATAAGAGGGTCATATGCATCCTAAAGAGAGGGTCCTCACCAGAAACTGACCATGGTGTCACTTTGATCTTGGATTCCCAGTCTTTAGAATTACATACTGCAAACTCCAGAATGTATATTGTTAAAGCAACACATTTTAGGGGATGTTGTTATGACAACCAGAACTAACTAACAAAGACACTGACAAATTTTTAAATGAATTCAGTAGATAGAAGTGATCATGATCAGGCTAAAACTGATATAAACGTTTCTTTTTTAAAACATATATTTGTACATTTTTTATTGTAAAATAATGCTGCACAGAGGGGTTACAGTTACATGTGCAAGGTAATGAGTACATTTCCTATTGAGCATTGTTGCCTCCTCCTTTGTTTTTCCCTATCATCCCTTCCCTCCCACCTCCACACTTACACCCTCCTTCCCCCTCGGAAGTTGTAAAGTTCATATTCAACATAGTATCTTGTACATCTCATTGTTATAATGGGTCAACCTATATCCTTATTAAAGCATTTTGTTTTTTCCCTTCGCCTCCTGGAATTAGAGAAGTGTATATATAAGATTCAGGGCACTGACATCAAATACAGTGAAAACAGGGGTTATACCATGGGGGAGGAACATACAAAAAAATCACATGGTACATTATAAATACGTTAGAAACAATAGCAAGAAAGAAAAAAAGATATTTGTGTCCCTATCTTGGGGTTCATTTCTCTTAGCATCATCTTATATGATCATATGTACATAGATTTTTGGCCTTAATAAGTTATTGCACAGAGGTGTTAGAGTTGCATGAGTAAGGTAATGAGTACATCTCCTATGGAGCATTGTTACCCCCTCCTTTGGTTCTCACCTACCATCCCTTCCCTCCTACCCTCCCCAACTCCTCCCTTCTCCCCACAAGTTGTAAAGTTCGTTTTCAATTATAGTGTCTTGTACATCTCCTTGTTACAATGAATCAACCTGTATCTTTATTTCAGCATTTTGTTATTTTCCTTCTTCTCCCCAAATTAGAAAAATGTGTATGCAAGATGCAGGGCACCAGAATCAAATACAGTGAAAACAGGGGTTATACCATGGGGAAAGAACACAAATGTTTCTTTTTTAAAAAAAAGTCTTCAGAAAGATTAGACAGAAAGCATGATCAGAACACTGAAATACACAATTTAAATAAAAAGTACAAAAAGGCTTAAAGTAGCATGGCAAAATATATGCTATGAAAAGACTACACAAAATTAAATTGGAGGGGCTGGGAATGTGGCCCAGTGGTAGAGTGCTTACTTTGTATGCATGAGGTACTGGGTTGGATTCCTCAGCACCACATAAGCAGAAAAGGCCAGAAGTGACACTGTGGCTCATGTGGTAGAGTGCTAGCTTTGAGCTGAAAAGCTGAGGGACAGTGCCCAGGCTCAGAGTTCAGGCCCCATGACCAACAAAAAAAAAAACTTAAATTGGAATGGGTCACTTAATATCAAATGAAGTCATTTTAAGGACAAAGTACACTACTGGTAATAAAGAGGCTCTTTTTATGAGAGTAAAATGTCACTTCAAGAAGATACCAAAATCTTAGAGGATAATATACATCAAACAAAACCTGACAGATCTGTAAGTAGGAGGAAAATCTCTAAGTTTGGGTGGCAATTTAAATGTGTATTTCTCAAAACCTGACTGATGAGTAGACAGAAAAATAATTTTGCAAAAACAGTATTGCAACCTGAATGAATTGGCATGTATAGGATTTTCCACTCTTGGGAAAAACACATAGTCACTAGTGCATATTGCTATAGTATTTGCACAATATTTTCCACCATAAACAATATTCTGGGTATCCTGGGACATGAAAATGCTTTGAACACAATTAGACAAAGGTAGAAAGAACATTTTGGGAGGTAATGTTCAATTTCTTCATTGTAGTCTTGGTGCAAAGAGTGTACACATATGACAACATGTGTACATTGTTACTTCAATGGTATGTGGATAGATTTTAATTTATTTGCTGTTTTATATCAATAAAACTATTTTTGGCAGATGGAATTCTAAATGTTTGCAGTGCTATGAAAAAGTAAGCTTAGAGAAAGGTTAAAATCTAATTGATATATAGTGTTGCAATGTTGGCAATTTTCTTATACTATCTGATCATAATTTTTTAAACATTTGCACTATCATTGCACAAGAAATGTTCTAATGCAAAACCCAAGCTATCTAGAAAATACGCAGTGACAATGCTACTCAGCTAAACCAAATATGAACCAAAAAAGAAATCAGCTCAGTTTACCATGTTGACACACTATTTGCTGTTTGTCACCTACTATAAGGAAATACCTATTTCTTTCCTTTCCTCATATGTCTTCTTTATGGAACTATATATTCTTGAAAATCACCTTTTTCTTTTTACAGGGAGAATAAGAAGGCTGGGTCTCTGGTGTTACCCACTAAAACTGCCTTCATAATTCTCCTATCAATAGTGAAAGTTCAGTCTTATGAACCAACCACACTGTGTTTCTTGGTTGTCTTTCAATATTATGCCTGGCATCAAACTTTTTTCTAATTCTCCTAGACCTTAGTATTGTACCTTTCAGAGCAAGAAAGGAATTCTTCCAGGTTTATTAATATATTCACGAAGTGTCCAGCACAAAGCAATGGATAGATAGCCACAATTATTCATTTCTGTGATTGTCACTTGTATTACAAATTGTAAAATGTACTACTCCTGAATATTGCTCCTGCTATAATTTGCCTCATTATTTTTTCAAATTAGTGATATATTAGTCTGTAAGACTCTTATCTCCAATAATGAACCCAAAAACCTGTAGGGGAATTGTGGTTCAATTGGTAGAATACTAGCAGAAGATGCTTAGGGACAGTGCCCAAGCCCAGAGTTCTAGCTCTAGGACTGGCAGAGGAGGAGTAGAAAAGTAGTTATATTTAGATTATGCTAATAAATGCAATTGCTACTACGTTATGAAAATTACCATTTGCCAACACCATATCATAACTGACAGAAAAAGGCCATTTATATATTTAACACTGCTAAGTAAAAAGTTATTTGTTTTCGTCATTTATGATATTCTATAGAATACATATTATATAGATAGAGCTGACTTTACCATTATGGTGGATAGTACTAAATATACCACATGCTGAGATAAACACATAATTTGCTCTCCGATGTATCTAATAACAAGTAGAATGTTTTTATGCAGTATTCTTATAAAATAATTATAAGTTAATGGCAGTCAATGTTATCTTCATAGTTATTTTATTCTTAAAACAAAAATGAAGTGACACTTTGCTTTACTAAAAGATACTAAAGAAATACTATAATCAAATGCATTGCATAATCTTATTATCTTCTAATGCATTCTGAAATCATATAAAGATTATAATACAATGGAATATTGGAACAGTTTCAGACATTTGAAAGTGCATAATAACATAATTTAACTGTACCAATGTTAATTTCCTGGGTTTGATAATGGTATGGTTATATAGGAAAATGTCCTTGTTCTTACTTCACTCTTCCTGAAGTATCTGAGAATGAATTGTGGTAAGGCTTTTAGATTATTTAAAATGTGATTTGCTTTAAAATAGTTCAGAAATATATGTATATTTTGTGCATAATTCAAATATATTAGACTGTAGGAGAAATAAAATAATATTCAAAAAGTTAGCATTTGAAGAGTCAAGATTCTTTACATTTCCTTGTTTATTTTCATCTTTCTGTAGACTATAATCATTTTGTATAAAAGGTTTCCTATCAGAAAAAGAAATGAGCTGATTAAATTTAAAAAGAGCAAAAGCTACAACATAATTAAGAAGTTGCAAAGACAGAAAAAAGGAAACTAATTTTTTACACAATCAAGCCAATCTAATGGCACATATGTTCTCAAAATAAACTACTTCCCTAGAGAGAATTGACAGCAACACTTTAACATAAATAGTTCATCTACAGTTCAGTAATGGGATGACCATTTATGTTAGCTGACTTGATTTTTTCAGAACTTGCCCACATTTTTATGACAGAAAATTATTTTTTTTAACTTGCAAGAAGATGCTCATCAAAGTTAGTTTTCTCTACCACTGAAAATAGGGAAACAGAGGTACTATCATCCTTGCTATTTATATTACAAAGAGATAGTACTCAAGTTGTTGAAAAAAATGCCATTCCTGGGTTATGAAGGTGACAAAAATCCTAATTAATGATAGTAACAATAATAATGGATAGCCTTAGTAAAACATTAAGTTGATCTCTAACACAATACACACACATATATATTATATACACGTATATATGACGAAACAATATATACATAATTAAACAAACAACATATGTTTATATAATGACTAAATAAACATTGAAGTAATCATGACTAGACACACACCACAGAAATTATGTGAGCAGCTAGATCACAATTTGATGATTAAAAAGAATATTTATATAGTCTCCAACTATCTCCCCCACAAGATATTTATTAATTAATTATAGGGGGAGAAACATCAAAAGACATTATCTTAGATTCACAGCACCATTTTTAAAGTCAAACTGAATCCCTGTCAGGACCTGACGATAACAGTACAATATCTTCTCTAATGTGTTCTTGAAAATCACATTGAGGGGTATTCTCCATAAACATCAAGGTCATGAAACACAATACTGAAGAACTGTCACAGATTGGAAGGGAATAGGAGGCAAGGCCAATAAATTCAATGTCACATCTTAGATCCTATCCAGAGAGTGAAAGGTATTGAAGAGAAAGCTAGCAAAATTCAAATAACTAGCTACTAGCAATTTATTATTTTCTTATAAATGGGAACATTAGCAGAAGGTATGTAGAAGACATACAAAGGTTTCATTTTTTACCAATTTTCCAGAAATCTAAAAGTAAAACTTAAATAACTGTATCAGCAATTAGAAAACAATCATATAGCTGGGCCCTAGTGCCTTACACTTGAAATCCTAGTTACTCAAGAGGCTGAGATCTGAGGATCACAGTTTAAAGCTAGCCCAAGCAGGAAAGTCCATAAGAGTCTTCACTCCAATTAAACACCAAAAAGCCAGAAACATAGCTATAGTTTAAGTAGTAGAGTGCTAGTCTTAAGCAAAAAAGCTCAGATTTAGTGCCTAGGTCTAGAGTTCAAGCCCCAGTACAAATACTGAAAAAAAAGGTCATACTATTAATTTGCATCTTTTAACAAATAACTTTAAGGTATTTTTATGGATACTTAAGCCCAAAATTAGTAATCTAGTGAGGGCAACCAGCTGAATAGGATGATAAGTTAAGAGGATCTCCTGTGTCTAGAACTTTAAGGCCAGTCAAGGCAACATGGCTAGATTCTGTATCAGAAAACAAATAAATCCCAGTCCCAGTGGTTCACTCACACCTTTAATCCTAGCTACTCAAGAGGCCTAAGATCTGAGCTTTGTTGTTTGGAGGCAGCACAAACAGGAAAGTCCATGATATTTTTATTTTAATTAACCATCAAATATATTTATATAGATATCTTGTGTATTTATGTTACATATTATACACACACATAATATATAATATAGATCTTATATATCTTATACATATTCATCTTATATATTATACATATATTGTAAATTAATGTACAATATATAATATAGACTTAGTATAATATATACTACATTATATGTATTATTTTATGCATTTAGTATATATTATATCATACATAGTATATATTATTATATATTTTAACCTAATATATGTATTATATGTTAAATTACTTGTTGCTAACATATAAAAGATGATACAATATATTATAATATTAATGTCATACATATTTAAACATGACTATATAATACATACTATTTCATATCTATTGTTATATAATTATAATGGCTGTATATGATAATATGATCATTTTATATATGACTGTATTATGTAGTATCTATTAAATAATATATGATATATATATTATATATCATATAATAATACGTTATATATTATATGCTATATTGAAGTTTTTTACAGAGAGAAGAGAGTACATAAAATTACAAATTTAGTTTTCTAAGGTAAGTAAGTCAAGCCAAGGGCACTGGTAGAAAAAAATAAATCCTCTTAAAAAAGAAAATTTTTATTATCTTGTTCAAAGGAGATACAAAGAATTCAACAAAGAATTTTGTGAATATGCATCTTGATCAATGCCTTATTTCAAATTTTCATCTCCTAAAAAGAATTAACAAGCCTTGCCTATACATTTTATGCAGAATTTTTATGGAGAATACTGAAGTGGAGTTTTAAGGACGAGCAACTGAGAAAAAAATTGTATATGCATAGCAATCTTCAGGAGAATCAGTTTGGGGGACAGAGTAACCAAGATTTGGGGATTTGCTATATTTAGTTGAAGATATCATTTTGGATTTCCTAGTTGCTTTCTTTAAACAGGTAAACAGCTGTATAGTTTTGTAGTCCAAAGGAGAAGTTGAATTTAAGGCCATAGTTTTTTAAATCATCAGTTACAGATTGCACTTAATGGCACTGGAATGCCTATTTATCTGTATTAGAGAGAGTTCTGAGAAACACAATGGAGTATGTTAAGGGAAGTAAGAAGGAATCTGTGACACATTTTGTGAAGAAGTGGCCGTGAAGTAACACTGATAACCATGTGAATGTTCTGTGCTGAGTGAGGTGTGTCTCAGAGCAGATTAGTCATTTCTGTCAAACACTGCTGAGGTCAATCCAGATACAGACTGGAGGATAACCACAAACTTTATCACTGTGGAAGACACTGGTGACATTGGAATTGTGAGGAGGAATAGTTTGACTGATGTCTCAGAGCAATAAGACTAAATACACACACACACTCACACACACACACACACACACACACACACACACACACAAGTAAGACTGAATGTAAATCACTTTTTCCAAGAAAAAGTGTTATAAATAGAATCAGAGATGTGGACCAGAGATGTAGTCAAGTGGAAATAGAGTAAAATGAGGGGTTTAATCCTGTAGCATTGTTTTAATCTAAGAAAGCCTGATCTATTTATTATTTCTTTCCCTTATTTTTTATTTTATTGTCAAGGTGATATACAAGAGGTCACAGTTATTTACAAAAAGTAATGAGTATATTTCTTGTCAAACTTGTTATCCCCCTCTCCCATTCTTCTCCCACTTTCCCACCCCAAGGTCCCCCAAGTTGTACAGTTTATTTCCAACATATTTTCTTGTGAGTATGGCTGTTGCATTGTTACATTTTTGTGAGTTGAAAATGAGAGACATTTTAGGATCTATATATATGCTGATGATAATGATCAATTACAGAAGGGTAGTGACAATACAGAAGAAGGAAATCTCTGAACAGTCTTTATGTGAGAGGCCACAAGCAATCACAGAAGGAATGGACAGACTTATTTTAGATATACCAAGACTTATAAGGTCTTACTACACAAAGATCCTTTTTGAATTAGTTTAGCTGTAGGTATCACACAGCACAGAAGCATAAATCAACAGAAACAAAGGAGAAAAATTAGAAAACAGTGATATTGTAGAGCCTGCATTGACTGAGAATAATTAAAATATTCCTGTTTCAATATCACTAATGATCATCATAGGTACATAGTAGTAGGCATTTGTTTTCCATTGGTTATATTCAAGACACTTCTTAACATGCTCACTCGTTAAATATGCACATGAGTGAATTCAGTTATATGCATTTGCCACATAACTACTCTTTCCTAATGTATATCTCAAGCTCTGCTTTCAAGGGAAACTCAAACTAAGATACTCATCACTTTTTATCCAGATTTATTTATTTTTATTGTTTCATCCCTTAGGCAGTGATTTTTATACAATATAGTTTTTCATTTACTAACACTAATCTTCGATGCAGTTGTCATGTCTGCTTTATGTACAGAGATTGATTTCATGTAGTCTCCTGTCCTTAAAGAAATCATTTGGATTTTGGTAATTACAGATTTATATTCAAACTTTGGACTTATTCTCTGTATTCCAGTCTTTTTACCCAAATTCCTCCTTAAAAATTGTTGGCAGTCTTAACAATCATCTCAACATTTCCCTGTTCAGAAAAAAGACTCTCAAGACTTTTTTTTCAAATGTTCTCTTTCCTTTGTTTCTTCTTATTTAAGATATGACAAACTATTTTTTTTTCAGTTAAAGCTTCAAAGTTAGTGTTGTCCTTGAGACATCTTTTACATTTCAAACCCTACTCAAGATTCAGCCATGTGTTATCACCTGCACTTCTAGCAACCTAGAAAATTCTAATATTATATAGAGCAACCTCCATTCTCCATCTTTCACTACTACAAACAGCACTGAGAACAGTGCTTAGAAATACAGTGTTAACATTCTACTACTTGATGCCTTCCAATAGCTTATGATTGAACTAAGGAGAAAAGTTAACCCAATGGATCTTAAAACTATAATCAAATTCTTTTTCTTCTATTCAGTTCATTCTAGTCATCTTCACCTCTTTGCTTTTTGTGAATTAGGCAAACACAGTGGCTTTGATGAACACATTGTCCAAAACTTCACTTCCAATTGGTCTTTATCCTAAAATATCATGTATAACAATCTCTCCATATCCTTTAGTTTATTAGCCCAGGTCACACAATTTGACACATGCATTTATTTTTTTAAATTTCTTCCTACTCTTTTTAAAGTGGAGGCTTTACAAGGGATAAAAATGTACTGCGTTTTAACTCAAAAGCTGCAAAACTTATGAGGGAGTTTGTCTCGTGGCAGGTTCATGAGCTTATTTATTGACTGAGTACATAGGAAGAGAAAGGAATTCTAATTGAACCCAGAACATGAGTAAATTGGGTCATCAATGGTATGAGTTTGGAGTGTATCCAAACTCATATAGTATGAGTTTGGAATAAATATATATATATATATATATATATATATATATATATATACATAAAATCAGAGCCATTGACTACTTCTAGATTTGAATTACAAGCATGATTCCGTTTTCAATCACATACAGAAACACACGATTTACCATGTCATGAAGTAAAATGAATGAAACACAATAAATTTGGACTTGCAAGTGAAGAAATATTTTCCTTTAAGCTCAAATAAATTAGTAAAATGAAGAAATATAATTACAGTCAATACAGCAATATTTTATTTTTATTTAGTATGCCTAGAGTTGTACTTATAGCAAGACTGGAATGTATAAACTCATTTATTTCAATAGTGTTTTGGTTACTATATACCCTTTATAATGCATCTTAATTAAAAATTGATCATTAATAGAATTATATTGAAGAAAAACTCAGTGTTTTATGGCAATTAAATGTGGTGAAGAACCTATTGTAATTTTTAAATTTAATTTAAAAATAAATCTTTATACTATTTCTATATTCCTATACTGAGATATTAAAATCAACTCATTGAATCATTATAAAAACTGAATTAAACTCCATCCATCTTTTTTATTACAATTCTGCAGTGTTTCTCAAATCAAGAAAAATTTAATAAATCTTTGCAGGACTTAATAAAAGGACAGAAGATTTATATATCTCATAAAACATTCATTCAGTTCTGATGGTTTTATTTAATTTGTTACCATATGTCTTCTTATCACCTATTAGATAACATTTCCTTTCTCAAAAAAACCCCAAAGTATAGAACTCACTCCTAAAATAATTTTTATAGGGAAAAAGCATACCCAAGTATTCCATATGACTGTCCTTTTAAAGTGTACTGGACTTGTAGGTTGAACAATCAGAGGGGTCAGAAAAGGTCTTATTGGATGCTGAACTTCAGATCAATTTGGTGATTTTTAACACAATTTAATTTTATAATTCACACAGAGTGTCTCCAGAGAGTGTCAGAGAATAAAGGAGAGTTAAAATTAAATATTTCAGAATTCATTTAAAAATCATGTTTGAGCTAAAGTATTGAATGGAAGACTAGCTTCTCTTTGTTTTTCATAGCAAAGAGACTACTTTGCTGATGAATGCTTCATAGCATGTCAAATTGTGTTGTAATCCTGCTTTTCTCAAGGAGAAATAAGACTTGGTCCCTTTTGAGTATGTATAGCTCATCAATTCAGAATTAAGAGCAATTAAATAAAAATCTGTAAGGTTAACCATTTGCTGATAATGAGAATAGCCTATTCTGATTGTAAGCATCTGAGAATTAGGATGATGAGGATGTCTTTGTTTTATGAAGATAGCAGTCTTTGACAGTGGTAATATGAATGTATTCTCACAAAGTATGCCCTTCCTTTCAGACACAGAAAAGAGGTCTTAAAAGTGGTATAGGGTACAGAAAAAAAAAAGTGTCAACATCAGTATAAGCTTTCTTTTTTTCCTTTATTGTAAAAATACTGTAGAGACGGGGGGGGGGGTAGGGGAGAATGAGGGGGGGAGGATGGGAAGGGACGGGAAGGGGAAACAAAGGAGGAGGTTACAATGCTTGATAAGAAATGTACTCATTATCTTGCCCATGTAATTGTAACCCCTCTGTACAGTATTTTCACAATAAAAAAAATAGAAAAAAATACCGTAAAGAGGGGTTACAATTACATGGGCAAGATAATGAGTACATTTCTTATCAAACATTGTTTCCTTTGTTTCTCCTTCCATTCCACCCCCCCCCCCACCAAAGTTGTAAAGTTTCTCTTTTTTTATTGTGAGAATACCATACAGAGGACTTACAATTACATGGGCAAGATAACGAGTACATTTCTTATCAAGCACTGTTGCATCCTCTTTGTTTCCCCTTTCCATCCCTTCCCATAGTCCCCGCAACTCCCCCCACCCGATCTTCCCACTGCCACCAAAGTTGTAAAGTTCATTTTTTGACATAAAGACTTGTACCTCTCATTGTTGCAATAGGTCCACCTGTATCCCTATTTAAACAATTTGTTTTTTTCCCTTCCCCTCCACAAATTATACCAACATCAAATACAGTGAAAGCAGGGGTTATACCGTGGGGGAAGGACATACAAAAGCAACATAGAAATAATCTTATAAATATGTTAGAAATAATTGCATGAAAGAAAAAAAAGCATTTGAATACTTATCTTAGGGTTCATTCCCCTAACATCAACTTATCTGACCTTCTCTGCTTGCCTCAGTCATATACTAGTTATTGCAAATAAGAGAAACCATGGGACCTATGTTTCTTGGGGCCTGGCTTACTTCACTTAGTATAATTTTTACCAGTCTTTCCATTTCCTAACAAATGGGGCAATGTCATTCTTTCTGATGGAGGCATAGAATTCCATTGTGTATATATACCACATTTTCTTGATCCATTCATCTACTGAGGAGCATCTGGGTTGGTACCATATCTTAGCTATGGTAAATAATGCTGCAATAAACATAGTATAAGCTTTCTTAAGTCACCTATGGACAATGCTGCAGCTTTTATCAAGAGCTGTGTGCAGTGAAGTAACCAAGCACTAGGCTAGGAAACCATAATTCTAATCTTCTTTTCTCATTAACTAATGTGAATGTGGGAAAACTAAGTAACCTCACTTTTTTCTTTCTTGTGGAATTTCATGAACTTTTACTAAAATCTCTCTTCAGGTTTAATATTATCATTTGTTTCAAAAATGGAAACAGAAGCTTCCTTTTCCTATCAATACATAACCTCTAGAATAAGCATTAAATGTACATCATTATTATATGCTAAAATAAATATTTACAATTCAATAAATAAATTCAATATTGTCACATGATACTGTACTAGTAAGCTGCTTTTATATTTTTAAGGTTTTTCTGCCTTTACTATTTTTTATTTAATATATATTTATTGTAAAGGTGATGAATGGGGTGTTACAGTTACATAAGTAAGGTAATGAGTGCATTTCTTTTTAAAAAGTTACCTCCTCGATCATTTTTCTCTAACTTATCCCTCTCCACTCCCCTCCCTCACAAATTATAAAATTCATTTCCAACATAGTGTCTAGTATCATTGTTGCATTAGTTTATCCTTTGTCCTAATGTTTCTGTGATTCCCTTTCTCGTCCACGGATCAGATGTACTTATAATGTACTGTGTGATTTTTGTTGTTGTTGTTGTTTCTTTGGTATGTTCTTCCTCCATGGTATAACCCCTGTTTTCACTGTATTTGATAGCAGTGCCTTGCATATTGTATATACATTTTTCTAATTTGGGGAGAGGAGGGGAAATAACAAAATGCTGAAATAAGGTTGACCCATTGTAACAATGAGATGTACAAGATACAATGTTGAAAATGAACTTTACAACTTCAAGGGATGGGAAAGGGAGAAGTTGTAGAGGTGAGGAGGGAAGGGATGGTAGGGTAAAAACAAAGGAGGAGGTAACAATGCTCAGTAGGAAATGTTCTCTTTACCTTACTCATGTAACTGTACTCCCTCTGTACAGTGAATTTTACAATAAAAATCATACTAGAAATATTCTATAAAAAATACAGTATGGCTATCTTTTAGTGGAGGGTAGGCACCTGACTGTAGTGGACACCTTGCATCCAACTATAAAGATATGATACTATTTTTTTTTGTCAGTTGTGGGGCCTGAACTCTGGGCCTGGGCACTGTCCCTGAGCTCTTCAGCTCAAGGCTAGCGCTCTACCATTTGAGCCACAGTGCCACTTCCAGCTTTTTCTGTTTATGTGGTGCTGAGGAATCAAACCCAGGGGGCTCATGCATGAAAGGCAAGCACTCTATCATTGAGCCACCTTCCCAGTCCGAGACTATTTTTTTAAGGAAAGATTTATTAGCATACACCAGTGGCCTATGAGCCTTCTGACTACATCTCTCTAAAATTTCCCAATCCTTTGTTTTATTGGAAGTGAGCTCCAGTTAAGTTTTGGTCTTCTTCCTTGAGGTAACTTTGAATAAAGCCTTTCATATTTGTTTAACTTTGCCTAGCACAATGCCTTTTTTGACACAGCTAAATATAAACTAGAAAAGTGAAGCATGATCAGGGCCCAGGTACCAGGAGGAGTGTGCAATTCTAAACCACCCATATACATTCAAGCAAAAGCCACAAAGCAAACCCTTGACAAGTATTAGAAGGTGAAGAACAATCCTTGCAAATAGAGGAAAGCAGTCCTTTGAAAGGCCCTGAGATGAGAATGACAAAGTGAAAAGTGGCCATTGTAGGCTCTAGTGAAGTAATGTAGGCAGGAAAAAATAATGGAAATCATAGAGGCCAACTTGTGTGGCCCCACACACTTGTAAATACCTCTTATATTAGTCCAAGACAAAGAAAAATGTTTCAACTAGAGTACTTTAAACAAGAGCAGGTTATCATCTGCATTGTTCTATTAAAGGACCATAGCTGTACTGAAAATTGACATTAACACAAGAATTAATTTAGGAGTATCTTGAAATAATCTGAGGCAAGCAGACAGAGAAAATGATATATTTTCAATGTATTTTGAAAGCAATGTCAATGACATTTCTTAGTAGACTGAGTTACGAAAACAAACTATAAAATTAATAATAGAGTGTCTTTTTGTTTCATATATTTAGCAAGTCAGTTGGTTTTGAAGTTTTATTTGTTTCAACTTGTTTACTGACTTCTCATTAATTAATATCATCAGTTTGGGGAAGAAGTTTTCTTGTATTGTTTCTGATTCTCTATTAAAATTGCAAATACTATCCCTCATTTCTTAGTATTTCTAACTCCAGCATGTAGTCTTAGACACGCAACATGGCCCCAATTTTCACAACTGGGTTGGGCTGTTTTTGTTTTTGTTTTTGTTTTCTGGTCCTGGGGTTTGAACTTGGGGCCTGGGTTAAGTCCCTGGGCTCCTTTCCCTTAAGGCTAGTACTCTACCATTTGAGCCATAGTACCACTTCTGGCTTTTTTTGTGACTATTTGGAGAATAGAGCCTTATGGATTTTCCTGCCCTGGCTGGCTTCAAATTATGATCCTCAGATCTCAGCCTCTAAAGTAGCTAGGATTACAGATATGTGCTATTGGCACCTGGCTTCCCTTTCTAATTATCACAGTTTTAATCATCACAGTCAAGTCTAGAAGCCACATGGCTTTCCAAAGCTTTAATCTTTTTTTTTATAGTATAATATTATTGTTTTTTAATTTAATTTAATTTTATTTGTGCCAAAGCTTTAATCTTAACAGATATTCCACATCAAACAATTTGTCCGCAAGTCAGCAACAATTATAGCTATATTTCCTACTAACAAGAATGGTAATCTTTGTCTCCTGGTCAAAAATATCAACTCACAAATATTAGGCTTTACTTTTTTCTTTGGTTGACTTGAACCATGGACACTGTTCCTGCAATCTGCTCAAGGCTAGTGCTCTACCACTTTGAGCCACATCGTCACTTCCAATTTTCTGATGATTAATAGGAAGTATGAGCCACCAGCACCCAGCAACACTAGACTTCTAATGCTAGGTATCTGTCTCCCTAACTCTCTTGGAACTGAGGAATGTTAACACTGAAGATCCAGTAGAAAAATAAGCTCTACAAGGCCTATAACAACAGGAAGTGACAATTTGGTATAGAAGTGTGAGGAGACAGGAGCAGAAGGGACATTGAATTTGTCCAAAGCACTGCAATGAGAAATGTAGGGAAGAAGTGAATGTGCAGGATCTGCAGGGGTGATACTTAGCTCTAAGAGGAAACTACAGAGCTGATGCTGAGATGCCTGAAAAAGAGTCAGCAAGTGTCCTGTGTGGAAGGGTATCTGACTCTGGGAGAGAACAGAGTGTCAGTGTGTTCTCTAACACTCAAGAGAGTTCAGGATGCCTGTTTCTAGGACTTCTGAATGGATCAGATAAGATTGCTCCAAAGCAGCTGACACTACTCAGAAGGACTTAGTCACAGGAAGATGTTGGCTTCTTCCATCCTTCTACCTTCCAGTCTCTTGCTGCACCCTCCATTGGCTGATTCTAGTAATTACGAATGTGTTTTGCCTTCCAATGACATGAAAATTTGTGAAATTTAGTTTGCACACTTCCTGTTATAGCACCACAGAGGAAAAGATAGAATAGTAAGCCTGTAGCAAAAGGCAATTAGCAGATTACCAGCATCCATGTATTAACTCATTTTACCAACTTGACAGTATGGTAGTAGAGTTGTTTGATCTCTTTAGAGGAAAGGAAGTTAAAAAGTTAGAATACTTGCCCAAGTTTACATAGTTTGGGGACAATTCTAGGATTTTACACCTGCGCCATTAATATTAAGATATGTAATGATTTTTAAAATTATGATGGAAAAATAATTTGGTATAATTAAATAATTCCTCAGAATCTTAGATTTAATATGTGCCTTAGTTATATTTGCTGTAAATATTTAAATCTAACAGCCTGATTGATACATTTGATTATACATTTACATCTATGATATTAGTATGCAGGATAATACAGAAAAGTATGCCTTATAAAAGACAATTCAAAGGTCTGTATCTGAGTTAATAACACTGTATGTACATTAGTTTGCTGATTTGGACTTTACTGAGTAAAGGGTAAATAGAAAGTCTGTGCTACTTTTAAATTTTATTCAGAATAAAGAAAATCATTTAAAATTCAACTCAAATTTGGGAGTACAGTTGAAGTGGTATAGTGTCTACTTAATAAGTACATAGGTCTGAGTTCAAATCCTAGGACTGTAAGCAGAGGGATTAAGTTTTGTGTCAGTAGCTTACAACTGTAATCCTAAATACTTGAGGGCCTGAGATCAAAAGATTGTAGTTTGAGGCCAGCCTAGACAAAATATTATGAGAGATCCATTCTCAACCCATAGCTAGGCACAAAGGCACATGCATGACATTCCAAGCTATGCTCTAGACCAGCCCAGGCCCAACAGTCTGCTAGACACCATCTCACAGATGGAAGGTAGACATAATCATGTACATCTTGGGTTCTAACAATGACAGGAAGAATAACGTAGGTAGATTGTATCTGAGGCATACACATAGGAAGGAAGTGAGCTCTATCTCCAAAGTGAGCAGCAAAAAACATTGGATGAAAGCATTGTGATCGATCGAATGATCAAGCATAGTAATGTGCAAGTGATTGAGCACCAGCCTAGGGAGGATAAAGCTTTGAGTTCAAAATCTAGTGCCAGCCAGGGTCCAGTGGCTTATATCTGCAATCTTAGCTTCTCAAGAGACTGAGATCTGAAGATTATGGTTTGAAGCCAGCCTGGGCAGAAATATCTGCAAGACTCTAATTCCAATTAATGGGAACAAAAGCAGAACTGGAAATATGGTTCAAGGGATAGATTGCCAGTTATGAATGTAATAGCTGTGAAAGATTATGAGACCATGAATTCAAGATCTGGAACTATGGGGGTAGGGGAAGGGAAAGGCAGGAGGAATGGGAAGGAGAGGGACTGGAAGTTGGGGTGAGGGACAGAAACAAACAAAAACTATGCCACTCAAAGAAACTTACATCAAAATCCTAATGTTTAAACATTGATTTTTGGACTATAAGCAAACATTTGCTTAAATATTCTTGGATCTCACAAATTTTTAGATCACAAGTTTATAGAATAAAGATGGATTTTATGGTTTCAACAACATAAGGTGGCACTAAAATATTCTGTGGTTTAAATATGCCATGAGTTAGAACATAATAACCAGTGCAATAGTTTTCACAACTGAAACTTGTTTCACAGGAAAGTGATCATTATTATAAGAGCAAGTTTGTTATAAAACTAACTTTAGCCATTTCTTGCTCTTTCCCCCTCTTTTTGTTCCACTTCAGGAACTTAGAACAAAAGTTCTAGCCAGACGCCAACTAACTAGATGCATGTATTTCCCAGGGTTTAGAACCAGGTGTCAGATAAATTCCTGTTCAAACTGGGAACAATGGCTCGTATCTGTAGTCCTTTTTGAGAGTCAGAGCTTTGAGAGAATTGTGATCTGAGGCCAGCATAGTTAAAATAATTCACAAGACTTTCTATCAACCTATAAAAAAATCTGAGCATGGTAGTGTATGCTGGTCAACCCAGATACACAAGAAGCATAAATTGAATCACGGTCCAGGTCAGCCTGGTATAAACAGAAAATCCAATCCCAAAATTAAATAAAGCAAAAAGAGCTGGGGATGTGCCTCAAGTTATGGTATTCCTGATTTACAAACATCAAAAAATTAGATAAAATTAAATTTAAAACTTTTGTCCATCATGAAACTATCCAATGCATATTATTCTATTATAGCAACATTAAACAGACTAAGACAGATATATGACTTATTCTTTTAAAATTATCAAACTACTGGTTTAAAAACAATGTTTATTTCTTGAGCAGAAAACACTCAAAATGCAGTACTAAGTTCATATGAAAATTTATGAATTTTGTCACAACACTGATATTTTTATCCCATTGTATTGATTAGGAAATTGAGGCTCACAAAATATAGGTGGCAAATTTCAAAGTCAAAGCCAATGTCAATTATATGACTATTCCTTGCTTCTTTCAGAATTTTGATCAACAGACTTGTCTATCAACTCTTTTGGCATGCATGTAAGTTTGAAACTGTTAGAAACTCTTATTCTGGCACACTCACTCTCAGTTTGGGTAGATCAATATTAGAGATCTGTATCTCTAATTAACCAACATAAAGCCCAAAATGGAGGTATGGCTCAAGTGGCAGAGCATCAATTTTGAGTGAAAAAGCAAAGCAAGTGTACAGAAGCCCTGAGTTCTAAGCCTAACACACACACACACACACACACACACACACACACACACACACACACACACACACACACACACATAACTTAAATGCTTATCAAGACATATCTATTTCTAAAAGTTCACGTGGGTTTCTTCAGAGAAGTTTTATTGTGTCATTGTATGAAAAGGAAAGGAATTTTACAAAACAATAATTAAGTGCTATGCACTCAAAATTATGCAAAATATATACTGTTCCTGATGTTAAGAGAAATGTGGCATTTTTAATAGAAGAATTATTCCCATATAGAATTTCCATGTTTCAATCTAGATATAAAGCAAAACATCAATTGTTCAATAGCCCCAATGGGAAATTAGATTTGCTCTAAAAATCTATTACTTAAAATTACAAGAAAAGTTCTTGTAACCAAATAAATAAGCAAGCACAAAAACTGCAAATTTCTTGTTGGCTGTTGACAGTCCAGTTGACTGACCTAAGTATCTTGCTTTTGTTAGACAAACATTCTGCCATTTGACCCATAATTCCAGAACATGACAGTTATTCTTACAAGTAGACTCACATGAGCAGAAAATAAAAATTCTCCTCAGGATTTTTCTTTGGAAGAAAAGCTTAAAACACAGGAGACACATATTCTCAACAAAGTAGAGAAGTATTAAGGGAATGATTTTGGATTACTATCCAAACTATCTATAACAATCTATAGTACTTGTATCACTTTCTTCTCATTTTAGATTGATATTCACTTTCATCTAGGCTGAAAAGAATTTGAGATTAATTCATTTAGTATATGTTCTTTCAATTTTTGAAATTAGGAAGAGATGAACCTTAAAGTTTTCATATTTACATTGATTGCTTTTAAATTTCCTCATAAAAGCTCAACACTGTGTTATTTCACTCAGCCTGGACTCTCTCAGGGCTCTCGTTACTGCCAAGATCAGCATGTTTGCGATGCTATTAGCTTGCAAAGCTAAGGCATTTGGGATTTACTGGAAAATAAAAATAGGTTTGAAGCTGTTCATATTCACCTGCTGTTCTTGAGATGAAAACACTCGGCAAAGCAATTTGGAGCTGCATAAGACATTTTTATTTTTTTAATTTAAGGAAATTATTATATTTAATGAAAGTATGTCAGATCCATTTTGTAACCAGAGTCAGAAACTACTTAACTTCAGATAATCATGTCTTGATAGAAGCTCAAAACTCTTTTATGCTTCTGTTTTATACCTACCAATCATGCATAACTTCAATTTTAGAAAAAATAAAAACAACCAGTATTTATAATACCCTATCTTTACTTTCTCTGTCTTAAGACATTAGAAAATTTGGATCAATGGTTTTTAAGAAGGGTACACAACTTGCAGTTCTACTCTGCTACATAGCTCTCAATGTGCCCATAGGTATTTGTGTTTGGTGGATGAAAATATATGTATTGAAATTAGAGAAATCTTTAACTCCAAATTTAACACTAAAATGAATGATGTCAGAATCACTAGCTATTCTTGGTTCCAGTGGGATTTTTATATTTTGATTGTCCTATAGAATATGAGCCCCAACAAAGGGTTCTGCTCCATAGAACTTTGTGCCAGTGAGAAAAATATTTAAAAATACTTGTCTGAAGTTAAGTGTCTTGACCTGAATAATAGACACCATATTGCATATCTTATAGACCAGTTAGCAAAAGTTATGATGCGACTATAAAGTTAAGAAGCATCTGTCATAATTAGGTAAAAAATAAATGTCCTTATGTTTTCTTGTCTACCTTTGAGTTTTTATACAACACATTCTGCTTGGTGAAATGTGCTCACAAGCTCCACTCTGTAACTCAGTAGTATTGTTTTTTTTTCCTTTCCTTTTCTTTTCTTTTTAGTTTATCATTTATTTATAAATAAAATGAAACAAATAGATTGGTAGTTATCAAGGATGGAGAAGGGAAGGAATAAAAGGATGTCAAAGAGAATGAGACTTCAGTTGTGGAGGATGACTAAGTCTTTAGAGAATATATATAGCATAAAGACTACAATAAACGTATACAATACTGAAAAGTTCCTAAGACTGTGATTTTGGGGTCCTTCCACACACACAGGAGCAAATACAGATCTAACTACAGAAGATGATGGATAGGTTCATTTATTTAATGACAGCGATACTTTCACTATGTATATGCATGTCAAAGTTAACACATTGTATGCCATGTATATATACACAACAAAAAGATAAAGCTGTGAGTATAGCTCTTCCTAACCATTAAATGGACAATGGAACTGGTCTGTGGCTCCCCTATGTCATCTAAAGGCTTTATGCCTTCTATTTATAATCCATCTTCAAATGTTAGGTCCCCAAATATTTTTCTGATTGGTCCCATTATCCTCTGCCACATGAGTGCAGAGATGTTCCTTTAGGAAGAAGGAAACAAGACAAATGAAACAAGGCAAATCAAAAGTGTCATTCACAAAGAAGAGCTCTAAAGGGCCAGGGAATAATAGCTAACAAAGTTCTGTTACTTGTTTTAGAACAAAAACAAAAAACAAATGTCCTAAGTTTCTATTTAGAATTCTATATATTATCTTCTACTTTTAGAGGAAAAACTAAGTTCATAATAATTTTCCTTCTTTCTTATCAAATGCTAAACATTTTAAAAGTACAATACAATGCAATGCTACAAGGAATGACTCTCTCAGTCTTAATTTCTATATCCAAAGAATTCACAGTTCCAGTCATTTGAAAAGGAAAGAGATTAGAAAGCACTGTCTCTTTTGTTTTAATATTTATGACTGGGTTCACACACTTATGCAAAAGAAAAGTAAATTAACTACTGAAGGCTTTCTTCAAACAAAATCTTTGGAGAGACAAAACATAGAAAAGACATTGTAATGAGGATTTCTCTCATTGCCAGGGTAAAGGAGCTAGCTACAGTTCTGTCTACTTAAAAAGCAAAGATCAGAGGAACAAGGATTGAGGCCGGACTGGTCAATAAAAAAATTCATGAGACTCCATCTCAACCAATGGTGGTGTAAGCTGGCCTGTGCTTGTCATCCTAGTGAGGCAGGAAAGCACAAGTAGGGATGCCTTGGTTCAGGCAGGCCCAAGGAATAGTAGGACCCTATTTCAAAAAATAACATATACAAGCAGTGGCAAGAATGTGGCTTAGTGATATATCACCAGCCTAGCAAGCCCAAAGCCCTGAATTACACCCCAAATATGGCAAGAAATAAGGGAGGGAGAGAAAATGGAGAAGCCATATTTAAAGGATCAAATCTTGGAGTCTTTATTAAAAGGCTGGCAACTACATTGTGGAAGCCTTTCTCCAAGACCAGCAGCCGGCAAATTCACTTACCACTGTTAGGAAACTGAGCGATGAAGGCCAGACAGGAAAGAAAGAACACAAAGAGTACCAACAAACCAATGCAGCTCCAATGGAGAGCTGAAGTGGGACACCATGGTGACAGGAGAAAAGTGATGAGACAGGAGACAGGACATGAACATGGAGACACATGGCATGGCATAATGGCTCCTAAGTTGGTCCAGCCTAAATAGGGTCAGGTCAGGGGGCAAGGTCACAGTAAACTCCCAGTTCCAGGCACTAGACTGACAGGTTTAGTATCATCCAAGTACCTTCCCCTAACTCCAGGGATTCAGACACACCCATCACCTGGGAGGCAGAAAGTGGGACCGGGCTTCACCTGCCCCTGACCATGAAAACAAGATGATAGACCCTACAATCTACCATGTGTCCAAGATGGCACTTGCCAGACCTATCTCCCTACTTCAAGAGGAAGGTAGGAAGGCAAAGAAGGATCCAGGGAGGCAGGGAAGACAGACAGGGAAGAATGGGGGGAAGGAGGGACAAAAAAAAGGGAGGGAGGAAGGAAGGAAGGGAAGAAGGAAGGAAAGAAGAAAGGAAGGAAGGAAGGAAGGAAGGAAGGAAGGAAGGAAGGAAGGAAGGAAGGAAGGAAGGAAGGAAGGAAGGAAGGAAGGAAGGAAGGAAAGAAGGAAGGAGAAAATTGAACAAAGAAAACAATGAGAGTTTCACCCACTTGATTTGGTGTCTGCATCAACTATTATCATTTCTGACCCTTCATCTACATAAGGCAGGACCACTTATCTCTCTTACAAGAACTCTCCCTTCCTACATGAGTTCTTACACATGTGGAAAGAAATTTTTATCATTTCTTCACAGAACTTATTGTATATGCCAGTGCCCAGTCTGAGCTACAGCTTTTGCCACAACAGTGAGTATCTCCTGTGTATACTGAGGCACCATTGCTTAGAAGTGGCATTTGTTCTAGATTTTACATTTCATCTCTACATGGCAGAACCATAAGATTACTGTTTGGTGTGTTGTTCAGTGACTCACGTATAAACAATACCTATTTCTGTTGGGCTATTTAAGGCCTTGCTCCTTTTACTTTTCCATTCAAGACTAGATCTATCAAGACTGGGATACTTATTTTTCCAACTAGCTCTGTGTTGTTTAACTACCAGAGCACATTTTGCATCATGTAAAGGCTTGCATTCAAAACATGGAATAAAAACATGAGGATAGTCAGCTCAAAAATTCTAGCAAGTGTTTCATCTGATGTGAATTTCACAAAAATCATCTATGTAGTCTTCAATTATGCATTTCAATTTACCACATCACTTGCTATATGCAGTTAGGATGGGAAACATGCAAAGGTTTTTAAATTTTCTTATCTTTAAGTGAAAATGGTTGCATGCCTCATATTACCTTATAATCATGATTTCAGTGTAACCCCTACATATTTCTGATTTTTCTAAGCAAACTCTCTATTATCAACCTCCTTTCAAGAAAATTTCTTGTACCTATCTTACATAAAATACTGAAATGTATGTAAATTATATTAAAATATTATGCATGGAATTCTCATAGGAATTCAAAAATATATTATTAATAAGAACCATGCAGTCAAGGTCTATATACATGTAAATAAAATATTAAACTGGAGTAACTATTTGACAAATTCAGTTGAAAATAATTTAATTATCTGAATGTTTTCCAAAACAACTCTTTAGCTTTGATATTTTTACTTGATTTTTTTCCATGGTATTATTTAGACCTTTACTAATGCTTTTTATTCTTCCAACTCATATTCCAACTCAGAAGCCCTCCCTCCCCCACAGTAAAAAACAAAGAGATAAAGAGCTCCAGAAAAATGGAAAGGTAAGTGTGCTAAGAAATCAGATACCTGTAAACTCAAAGTAATTTAGGGCATAAATTTCTGATTATCAGCTGAGACAATACCAAAAAGTAACTCTGATAATTACTAGGTATAAAAGAAAAACACATTTTATATTAGTCATCATTTTAAATTATTTTTACCTCTATTCCTAGCATTGGCAAGAATATTAGATTTTACTGAGTGGAAGAGGAAATAGCCATATGGATCCATGGACCACATAACATCTGCAAAACTTGTTCATTTCAACTATGTCTTCATTGAATATATACATGCTAAATGCAGGAAGTAGGATGAGGGCATTTTATAATAAAAGTTGCCTGGTCAAATAAGGACAGTACTTTGTGGAGTCTGATGAAAGGATGTCAATGAAAAAGCAGAGAAAACAAAAGAAACAATACTGATGCTTGTAAATGTAATGAAGAAAACCAAACTGGTCAAGAAACTATCAGATACAATAGATACACAGATGCTTGACATTCGCATATATGTCTACATGTGCATGTTAATTATGTGAAATGTATTAATAATATATGCATTGCAATAATGAATTCTATATAAAAAGACAAATTTAGGAAGGAAACGGTATATAGTTAGAACAAATTTGAAGATGTTTAAATCAGCAGGTAAGCAGGTAGAAAAAAATGATTAAAAAATATCAAAGACTGAAGCCCAGAAGCACTAAATCAAAGCACAATCAAAATTTTATAGTTGAAGTATAGAAACTAGGGAAGAAGAAAAGAAGATCAAAGCAAAAAAGCAGGAAAATAATATGCAGTTGAAGAAATGATACATTAGTTCTGGTTATAATAAGAGGGTGGAGAACCCATATAAATATGGATTAGTTGTATATCTCATCAAATTAAATGAGGTATATCACAACAACTAATTAGTATTTGACATTCAGTATGATTTCAAAAGCCAAGAATAAAATCAAATAAATAATAAAATATTTTTTAAATAATACAATTCCTGGTTAAATTTTTTTATTACATAGTAACATGAGTAGAAATTTGAAACCATTCCCTTCAAATAGGAGCTTTAGAAGGAAAAACAGTAATATGATCAAACTTCAAGGTTAGAAGTAAATGTTTGGAAAGGAATTGACTTAAAGAAATAGCCTAAATATTTGTTTTTTGAGATTTAGAGTAAAAACTAATACAGAGTAGCAAAGCCAAAGGAAAAGCATTAAAAATAATGCTAAAAAGACAAAAAAATGTCATCATTCACTCCTATAATCTTAGTCACAGGAGACTTCAAGTTTTAGGACTGTGGTTCAAAGCCAGCCCAGGAAAACGAATTCTCAAGACTTTTTAATCTCTGATTAACTAGCAAAAAGTCAGAATGTTCAAGCAGCAGAATGCCAGCTGTGAATGAGAAAGCTGAGGCCCTGAGTTCAAGTCCTAGTATTGACAATAACAAACAAATAAGAAAAATAAGAAAAAAGAAAAAAAAACTACCTGCAATGCAACATGAGTGTCACTCCAGTTCAAGGTCATGGTATATAAAAGCAGTATCTAACTTTCTATGCCTCATCTCAATAAGTTGATGAATGTAGATATTGGAACTTGATCTACAATTATCATTCCTTCAGGCATAATAAAGGAAAAAAAAAAAACAAAAAACAAACGAACAAAAAACACTCTGAAGTTTGCAATCATATCTGATTTGGCCCTGCTCTACAGACAAACTGAGGGAGGATGGCATAGTAAGTGTAATAGAAAAAAAATTAAAGCTGGGGATATGACAAAGAAAAATAATAATTAGGCTTGCAAAGAAAAAGAGAAGATAACACTTCAAGAGCCAGAAATTTTGTATCTCAGCCACTAAGCATAGGCTAAAATCTTCTATTGAAATTCTGCCCTGCACCACTTTCTTCATTGCTAGCGAAGCCATTCATCAGTTCTCTCATGCTGGTTCAATTAAATCCGATAGTGCTTGGAGGCAATGTAGCGTCAGCTCTGGTGAAGAATTTCAATTCCATAAACAGGCCTGTAAATATGCTACTGTGGATAAATTGGCCATCAGGGTGATAGAGAGTAGCAAACGAAAATGTGTGATTACAGCTAGTTTTAGTGTGCTAGAAAGCTGCTGAGCCATTACTGTGAACAAGAACAATGTTTCTGCCTCCTCTGCTTAGCTAGCGTTTTTTTTTTCTCTTTCCATATTAGCCATTTCCAAGCAAATCCTCCTCTTTTGATTTTTCTTTTTCACTTAGTTACTTTCACAGTAACTCTGACCTAGATTTTTGTAGAACTAAAATTAAACTTACCGTCATGTCCATTTTCTATCACGCTCTGTTTGCATCATCAAATTTCATCTTTCCAATCTGGGAGTCACAGGAAAATAGGCTGCTTTTCTGGTTTTCATTTTTGTTCTCACAACTAACTATCTTCTCTCACTAATCTGCACTTTTGACTTTTTCCATTTTACTTCCTTGTTTTTTTATGATACTTAACCAATTTCTCTTATCTTAGAGAGGGCATAATGTAATTTAAAGGTTTTAGTTATGATATATTAGAGACAGACATCACATTTATCTTCAAAGAAAATACCTTTCTTAAATAGTTACAATGTTTTAAAGTGAAAAATTTTTATTTTATTCTCTGAAAAGGTTTTTCCTCTACTGTAATAGTGATCTCAAAAACATTCAACGATAAGAATTCAGGTATTAAAGGGCGAAAATAACTTTGAGAAAAGAAATTTCTGGAACTCGTTCATATTTATCAAACATAGTGGAATTTGTTCAGCCAAAAAAGATACAAAGGCATTTTCCAAGTACAGCAATATAAATAAGATCTTAAAGCATTTGGCCTTAGAGTTTTCAAATATGAAAACTGCAGTAAGTGCAGCTACGCAATTGTTTTGACACCAATGTATCAAGTTTAAATTGTTCAAGCATTGTTTCCCGATACAAAACCAAAGTAAAAGTATATGTTGTATACAATGCATAGGCAAAGCTGTGCACAAAATGTGTAAATAAGGAGATTCCTATTGCATTCTCCACCCACGTTCATGCTGCTACTTTATTTAATATTAGAAATTAAAATCTGTTCACTTAAAAATACTGCAAACTTTTATTTATCCATTTATTCAATTGCTTTCTAAGAAGAGTGAGTTGAACAATCCATATTATCAACCTACAAAAACATATATCTGAAGCAGCAGTTGGCTTCTCATTAAAATCAGACCTTTTAGTTGTGTTTTATTTTTAAGAGGGATATGATAGAAATGGGTTTAGGTTATGGATTGCCTTCTCAGAGAGGCATTTATATAGTCAAAAACATATAAATGCATTCTTTTTAAACAAAAAAAGTAAAGATAGTCTGGGAATTGTTTTTAAAGCACATGGGAAGTTGAATTTGAGGGGAATCCATGGCTTTTGCTATGCGTACAAGGCTAGCCTTGAATTTAGACTCTTCACTCTGCTTTCTTAGTTCTGGAATTACAGGATTACTACATCTGGCCTTGAAGATGAAGTGGAAGTATATGTGTTCTTGTCTTGTACATAGAATTGAAGTAACTATTATTAAGTACCTATGATTAATTCTATGTAAAACTATACCTCATTTTGATGTGAGGTTTTTCACAAGCTCAAGATTATTGACTTTTAAGAGATATTACTGTTTATGTTTTGATAAATGCATAAAAGATCTATTAAAATGTTTAATGTATTTCAACAGTGTTATAAGTACATAATTCTTAGAGATAAAATGCCAGAGCAACGCTAGCACACACTGGAGCTCCTGGGTTTAGATTTAGTAAATTTGGAATAAAGTCATGCATTTGCCACTTTCTACCTATAAGGATCAATATTCAGTAAATTAATAAATAATAAATAATTATTTAGCAAGTAATATATTTCCTCCCCAAGCTCTGGTCCCACTCTAAATTTTAGTTACCAAATTTGTAAAATTAAAGACCAAGTAACACACTGTATTTTGAAAACATGAAGTAGCTGTGCATGAAAATTTTGCAGCATTCTAATGGCAGAACAGATATTCCCACTACTACTTATAAAGCAAATATAGTAACCCATTGTTTTCCATTGTCATATAATTCTGGTAAATTTTCTTGCTTGTCTTTAGTGTTAATGACATCTCTCTATATTTTTAAAGTAATAAAATGTTCAAATAAATGCTTAGGCTCCATAAAAGTCATGAACTACTTACTATTCATTTGCCAAATCAGGCTTACCACCTGATTCATTGAAAGGACATTTTTGGGGGCATAATGTACCTGGCATTTCATATTATCTGTCATAGCTTTCATATTTTTCATCAATGTTGAATATTTGTGACAATAACCATATAGCCAACAAAAATCAAGAATGTTTACCATTTATCCCTTTACAGAAAATATTGCAAACTCCAGGTCTCTACCATGCTAAATGGAATTACTTAAACCCAGTAATTGTCTGGGGATATTAAGGTTTTACCAGATATTCACAATAGGCAGATGTTTTTGGTCTAAATGGACTCAAAGAACACAATCCTTAACATGACTGGAACAGGCCCCTGGTATTCCTCTCCTGGTGTCCCTCTTCTCTCTCTAATGCTGATTTTTGCAATCTCTCTCATCTCAGTTAGTGGAACCTAGTGGCCTAAGGAAAGTTTTAATCTCTTAGTTTTTCTTCTAATCCCACTCTTTCTAATGCACCAGCATGTTTTATAGAGCCTATCCCCCAAATGCTTCCTCACAGTCTGCACTACTCAATGTACCTCTGCCCACATTGATCTGATTTCCTCTTATAACTGGAAGAAACTAATCTGCACACTGACTCAGTGTGTTAAGGTTTGGGAGGCCAAGTGGATTTTTCAAGTGTCAACATCTGGATTGCTTTCTGGAAGCTCTAGGGAAGCAAAGTCTTTGTTAGTTTTAGAGAACCCTTGCATTTTGAAAACCAGAAATTACCAGTTAAGTCTTGGTCATGAAAAAGCCTCCTGTTTGATTCTGACTTTTTAGCAACTCAGTTACTATGGTCCCATTTATTATGGTCCTTCGGGGATCTTAGAAAATCCTCAGCAGTCCCCTCCTCTTCACATCAGATAACTGTAAGCTGTAACTGTAACCCCTCTGTTTATTAGCATTTTCAAATAAAAATAATAATTAAAAGAAGTCAGGTAATTAGCAAAAGCTTTCATTCTACCTGGGACCTTAACTCCTTTTTGCCATTTGACTTAAAATTTTTGCTAATTCCAAGATTGGTGTTTGGGTAACTTTTGTGGCAAAGTTTTCTATCTGATTTTAGAGCTTAAATCATCCATTTGGAGAAATTCAATAGGCTCTGTCCTATTCTATGATTCTATTTGTGTTCCCTCCTAATCTATCCTCACTACTGATCATTAGCATCTGGACATGCCACTTCCCTAATTGAACCTTATTAACAACACACTTTACATAGGAAAAAAAACCAAACTCCTCATTTAGCAGTCTGTGTGACCTGCCTGGCGCCATCTCCATCCATCATTATGGGCTGGCCACTACATTCCAGGAAGAGTCTGAAGTCAGTGTCTTTACCTTGTTTGGTTTACTTCTGTACTAGCTTACGTCTTCATTCACGTTGCTGACTCTTCTCCTCACTTAGGTCTAAATTCAGAGAATCTTCCTCTCTTGACCAAACTAAAAATGCCCTCCAAGAAATAATTTTCTCTCAGTGAAATTTTTAGTAATATTTATTTCATTCCATGGTTAATTTATTTGCACAAATATCACTATAAAATGTATTAAATAAAGAAAGAGCAGAAATGCTTATAACACATTTTCTGTTGGTTGTGGGGCTTGAACTCAGGGCCTAGGAGTTGTCCCTGAGCATTTTTGTGCTTGAAGATAGCACTCCACCATTTGAGCCACAGTGCCACTTCTGGGATTTGTGTGGTTAATTGGAGATATGAGTCTCAGAGAGACTTTTCTGCCCAGGCTGGCTTTGAAATTGTGATACTCAGATCTTAGCCTCTTGACTAGCTAGGATTACAGGCATGAGCCACCAGCGCCTGGCTCTTAAAACCATTTGAATCTCTCTCTGTCACTAGTACACCTCACTGAAACAATAGATTTGATTAATATGAAGCCTATATGTTCAGTACTTGCTCTTTATCATGAAAATATGAACTAAAAATATTAAATGAAAATGATTCAAAATTTATATCTCATTCCATAGCATGTCATCCTGCCCAGTCCTCCCTAGAACATGAATCATCCTTTTTTCAGAGTATTAATGCTAAACACAAGATTCACTCATTTGGAACTTAATAGCCACCTTAGTGAACAAATCCAGTGTGGCAGTATCACAGTTCTTGGGTTTAAGACACTTTTATTTCACTTCATAAGAACCACAAATGCAAGGATATTTATGCTGACTATTTTCATACACCAAAGAGAAGCCATAAAATATTTCCTATAATGAAAAGAAGGTGATGGATATATTAATTAGCTTAATTTAATCATTCCAATATGTATTTTCACATCAAAAGAAATCTACAATTATTAATGTCAATTAAAAATAAAGTTGTGAAAGATAAAAAAGAGAAAAGAAAGCTCTCATGTGAGTACAGAAAAAAATCTACAAAGAGATTGTTAAAAATCTACGGGAAGAGGGAGGTGAAGGGTAAACAAAGGAGGAGGCTGCAATGCTTGGTAAGAAATGTATGCATTATCCTGCCCATGTAATTGTAGCCCCTCTGTACAGTATGTTCTCAAATAAAATTAAATTAAATTTAAAAAAAAATCTACGGGAAGAAATTCTCAAAGTACACAATCATATAACATTTATCACCATATGTTGCTATAATTCTTGATTATATTATTAGTTATAATTAATCCCTTGTGCCAAATTTCATAAATTAAAACTTGTCATAGGTGTCTATTCATAAGAAAGATAACTGTGCATTCAAGGTTCATTATAATCTGCTACTGTTTAGGTATGCATTTAGAATGTATGATTAATGGATAAGGTGACAATAATAGTGAACTACCAATAAATATTAGCTATAATCAATAGTATTGTCATTAGTTCCTCCCATAGTATTAATTCTCTAATTTTATACTCAAAGACATACAGAAGCACATGAGTAAAACTAAAGGGTAAGCAGGGAATTATAAAAGCAGCTAATGAATATTTGCTATTGCTGCCAAATTAAGTACTTTAGAGAACTTATTTTATTTTCCTTTATCTCTAGTTTTACATGGGAAAAAAATGGGGGTATCAAGAATTTAAATAACTAATAAAAATTGGGAATGCAAAAAAAATACATTTTAAAAGTTTTGCATGTGCCAAGAACCCATCCATCAAAATCTCTGAAGTTCTACATAAACTCACAGAAATGCCACAAAAGTCAATAATCAGGGGCTGGGAAGGTGGCTCAGTGGTAGAGTGCCTGCCTTGTATGCATGAGGCCCTGGGTTTGATTCCCCAGCAGCACATAAACAAAAGGAAAAATGCCGGAAGTGGCGCTGTGGCTCAAGTGGTAGAGTGCTAGCCTTGATCTGAAGAGCTGAGGGACAGCGCCCAGGCCCAGAGTTCAGGCCCCACAACAAGATCCCCGCCCCCACCCCCCGCAAAAAACTCAATAATCAAAGCAAGGCAATAGTAGAATCTGTGTTAATCATCAAAACCACAAATAAAGATATAAAAATAGCTTAAAACAAGGAAAGAAAGTACTGAAGCAGAAGAGTAGTAGATGTGTGGTGGTCAGAGGTACACACCATTCTTCCTTTTCTTTGGGTCTGCCACAAAACTTGAAAAACTAATTAGCAAAACTGATACTCTTAGTTCACGTTGACAAATTAAAATTCAGAAATGGCTTGTAATTGTTGAAACAAAAGCCTTTCCCAGAAACTAAATTAAAATGTCTCCATCTGTAAAAAGACCTTTCAAATAATGATAAGCAAGAGCAGTCTTGAAACAGAAGCCCTGTAAGCCAGCAGAAGAGTGTATTTGTGATTAAAAATATAGAACCTCAGATTGCTTAGAGTTACAAATCACATAATAATCATACAATAATGGCTCCCTGTTCTAGAAATACATCATTTGTCAAGCAAAGAAGGGCTCTCTCTATTTCTTTGGATCTAAGCATATGAAGCACTACAAAGTTTTCATGTGTATGAAGAAACTTCAAGACTGAGTAGCTTTATGGAAAGGACAATAAAAGGTTAGAACATAAAAATATAATAGAGAAAAATCTAGCATGAACATTCTGATGGTGTTAAAGGACCTATAATAGTAATTCCTCCAAAGCTTTAGATATCTATAAGCATGGTTATACTTTCTTTCAAAGAAGCTTAAACTTTTATATCTTAGTAAAAAGTAAATAATCATTATAAAGAAAAGAATCTTCAGATACATTAAAAAGTAATCAACACTAAATGTACCACAAATAAACATACAAACCATACCAAAATGTACCAATACTATTTTGGCCAAAGAATTCAGAAGACTAAAGCAGTCTCTAAACCCTATTACTGTGAAACCTTTAGTGAACAATATTTGTTTGCTAGAGATGCCATCACTCATTACTGACAGTGTTTCACAAACCACAGAAGCCTAACATTCTCACAGTTTTGAGGCTAGAAGTCTAAGATAAATGGGTTGCAACACCACTTTCTTCAGAGAACTATGAGGGAAGTATCTGTTCCAGACCTTTCTTCTTAGAATGTGGAGATTAGTGATGATTTTTGTCCATATGTTCTTATGTCATTTTTCCTATGTGCCTATCTCTATTCAAATTTCCCTCTTAGAAGGACAACAATCCTTTGGATTAAAAACCACCTTAATAGCCTTACTGAGCTTGTTATGGCTCTAAAGATCTCTCCAATCAGGTGCTGATAATCTTAACAATTCAGAAAGCTGAGATCAGAGTAAGATTTGAAACCAGCTCAGGCTACAGAGTTATCTCATGGAAACCAGATTGCTCCCCTCATATGATCACAGGGATTACTTTGGAATCTCAGAGAACAATGACCTTTTTTAAAATTATTATCTGACAATTGCAGACTCTGATTTTAAGGAATCAATTCTCTCAGTAAATTCTTCCTAATTTAATATATATCTAAAAGTACAAATGATTAATTAAAATACTCTAAGTTAATCATAACTACTCATTATTCATTAGCTCTACCATAATATAAACTAATATGTTTCTGTAACTTATTGGTTGGTGGTAGTAATTATTTTAGTACCTTCTAAACTGTTAAAGAAAGTAATTATAATATTTATTTTTGTGACATATAATCACACACATAATTAAATACCTTTACATTAAAGGCAGTATAATGTTAAAATTTGACAAAATTTCATAAGCAGCAGTAACTATTGAAAAATATATATATTTGACTTCAGTAGAGATTCAGACTGAATCTGCTAGGCAATAGTGAGTACAGTGGAAATATCCACTGTAATATTCTCATTATTATATTCAAAGCTTTATCACTATGTGTATTTTTGTTTAGGAAAGAATAACTACAATGAGCAAGGCACCAGTGGCTCACCCTTTAATCATAACTAATCAGGAAACTGAGATCTGAGGCTCATGGTTCAAAGCCAGTCTGGGCAGGAAAGTCTATGAGACTCTTATCTCCTATTAACCACCTGTAGGTCAAGTAGTAGAGTGCTAAGCTTGAGCACAAAAGCTCAGAGATAGTGCTCAAACTTTGAGTTCAAGCCCTGAGACAGGCACCAAAATAAGTAAGTAAATAAGTAAGCAAATAAATAAATAATGGCAATGTGTTCCTTAAAAATTAGAGATTTTAAGCTTCTACAATTAAAAGTAGGTACTATTTAGATCTTACTTTTTAGGCAGAGTACTGATAATAGAAAATACATGCCTAATATATAGTGAACTCCTTTTAAGTTCTAAATATTTAATAGTAAATAAAACAATAACCAACATTTATTCAGCCCATCTTCACTATTTCTGTCATCTTCTAAAAGCAGTGCTACATTTATGTTGCTATAACTCCCATTATAGTCTTCATTCTGTCATTGGGATCATGATAAAATGTAGGCAACTCAGAATCCGCAAGATTCAATAAGTTGATCCAGGTAGAAGGAAAGTAGCATACTGAACCAGGGTCCCAACAATAGTTTATACTTTCCAATATATTTTCTATTTCAGTAATTACATCAAGTTAAATATTGGTCGGCTCCTGATTCTAGGATTAATTCTTGGATAAGATACAGTTCACTTGAAAACACAAAAGTATTTTTTTTTCTAAAAATGGACCAAGTTGGGCTCTAGTGAATCATGCCTGTATTCCTAGATACAAAGAGGGCTGAGTATGTGTTTCAAGCCAGCCCAGGTAGAAAAGTCAATGAGATGCCACCTCTAATTAACTAGCAAAAAAGCCCATAAAGGAGGTGTGATTCTAGTGATAGAGGGCCAGCCTAAAAAGCAAATCAAGCAATAGTGAGAGGCTCTCAAGTCATGCTATGGGGGGGGGCAAAAAAACCCACTAACTTATCAAAATATGAGTTTAAACTTTATTTACGTATCAAAGCCTGTATTATAAAAATCAGTAAGTATGTATGGTGGTCTATTCCTGTGGTCCCAGCTCTGTAGATACCGAGGCAGGATAATTGCTCATTGAAGCTAGGTTAGGCAACATAACAGCATGACCTTGTCTCATGAACCCAAAACCAATAAAAAAGAAACAAAGAACAGAAGTTAGAAGCAATTTCATATTGCTTATACGAACACTGAGTTTATCCAATTTGGGGAGGGGAAGGGGAAGCACAGAAACAGTGGGACAAAGGGTGAACCCATTCAGCAGTGAAACCTACTTGACACTACATTGGCAACTTGGGGGAAGGGAAATTGGGAGAGGAAAAAGTACACAAGTACACAAGGAAGGTATGATAGTGTTGTTCAAAAGAAAATCTACTCATTGCCTGACTCACATAACTGTAACCCCTCACAAATCTGTATATCACTTTTACAATAAAAATTAAATTAATGCTGGGGCTGTTTTTGGCTGTCCAGCAAATACAAAGCACTGAGCATAAAATGAACATAATACAGGACACCAAGAAGAAACTGTAACAAAAGAGATGCAAAAGAGCAGTGAAGAAAATTATAAAAATACATTGAAAAAATTCTAAGGGAAACTTAATGAATGCAGAGATGCATTTTGTAGACAGAAAGACAGATTTTTTTTTATAGAGACAAACAATATAAAATAAATAAAATCATTCCAGGAAGATTTTAGGGTTTTCAAATGCAGCAATTTGATAAGTCAATTCCTAATGTAATACATGGAAAGGGAAAACTCCATGAATACCCTGAACTGCAGAACAATGGCCTGGAAAGTCTTGCATTAAAAGATAAAATTTTCTTAAATATCTTCCACAGGCCCTCCACATTCTTTTTCTTTCTGACATAATATATCCATTCATACTACCAAGACTCTAAACTTTCATGAGTATAATTACATTTAAAACCTATGCTTTCCCATTTTTACTTCTACATACAAAATATTTCCCCTGTGTTGGTTGGTTTTGAGCTTTGTGAAAAAGTATTAAACTATTTACAGACTAGTTTTTTTTCTCTCATCCTTTTCTTTCTGGGATTGATCTATCATTTTACTTGTGGTTCGTTTATCCTCACCTTACAGCATCTTTCATTGTGACTATACCACCATCGATGTATTCATTATTCTTGAGAAAACATACAAATTAAGAATGCATACAGCCAGTGCCGGTGGCTCACATCTGTAATCCTAGCTACTCAGGAAGCTGAGATCTGAGGATCGCGATTCAAAGCCAGCCAGGGCAGGAAAGTCCGTGAGACTCTTATCTCCAATAAACCACTAGAAAAACGGAAGTGGCGCCGTGGCTCAAGTGGTACAATGCTTGCCTTTAGCTGAAGAGCGCAGGGACTGCACCCAAACCCAGAGTTCAAGCCCCATGACCGACCCCCCCCTCCCCCCAAAAAGAATGCATACATATGTTTTATTTTTATGAAACTGCTATAGTATAACATGGGAAATCAGAAAACAGAACAAAATTATTGGTTATTAGAAATAGGGCCAAATATTAAAGGCAGAACCCCTCTGTACAGAGAAACTTCAGGTCAAATGGCCAGTAGCCAGCCAAAGCCTTTTTTCATCCTTGCTAAAAAGCAAAAGAAAATCTCTCCCTCACTCAAGTTGACCAAGCTAGCAGCTTTGCAGTTTACCACAAACTTTGCTAAAGGCCACTGACAACCTTGAGGACTTATCATCAGCCTTACCGAGTTGCTGTATTAGTCAGGAGCTTGTAATAAAAAGCATTTCTGTAAAATAGACTGCCCCTACACAAGATTATGTTTTAACTTCTGCAAACCAGGGGTATGCTTTGACTTTTTGAAATCAAGTATCAATAGTGTCAATAGTTTCAATGACAATATCAGTCATGCTGACCAAGTCAAAATTATGTGTTGCCTATGTTTTTGTGACTCAAGGCTATGTTTTGCTTCTGTAACCTTGCTTGCTTGCTTTGGAAAACATCACCTACCTGAAACCCCTTCCTATAAAAATCCCCCATGAAAGAAAATGGTGCTATTCTCCAAAGTTCTGTGAGCTGAAGACAATCGCCACATGACTAATAAAAGCTTCTAGCCAGATTGACTGGGTGTTGATGGCTGGATTCAAGTCCCACTGACCCCAGGAAGTTGGGATACTACAATAGAAGTGCTATTTACAGTAGTATTATTCAGTTTTAGGACAAAACCCCATCAAATTGAATATGTAATTGTAATTGAATTATTTTCTGAAGTCAGAGGATATATATTTCTCAAATTCATTAATTCAGTTAATAATATTGGTGGCATTCATTGCAAATACTTCACTAACTATAGTGAGAAATCAAATTTCCAAAACTTCAATTTACTTTTTGATGTGATTGTGACCATATAGTTTTCTACGTTGTGTGATTCTCTACCCTAGGACTGTTCACTAGAACACTATAACTGCTTTCTATGTGGAGCTTATTTAGCCTCCAGCTTCTCCCCCGCCATCTTCCTCTGAATCCCAACTTGGTAATTATTTAATTATTTTATACAATTTTTAAAAGTACGTAATGTTCCAAAAATAGCATTTTATTATTTTGATTTTTGGCAATTTTACTTCAACGAAGACTTTTGATTGAAGAATATTGTTATAAATTTAAGTAGTTCATTGTTATCTATAAACCTATAATTAAATGCAAGAAGTTATTTTATATTTTATCTCTGTACAATTATTATATACATTGTATTTTATATCTATTATTAGTATAATGTTTTATCTCTAAAATACCACAATGTTCTTTTTATTATTCTACTTGTTACCTAGCTATGATGAAATTAGATTAGCTCTATCTACTTAGATCAAATAGATCTATATTACCACAAATTTCAGTAAATTTTGTTCACATTTGATGAGTTTATATGGATAATGAAGTAGAATTATAGCTAACCAATTTACAAAGTGTTATAGAGGATTTTGCTTTTGAAGGTAATAGAGTTTGAACTCAGAGCCTCACGCCTATTAAGCAGTCACTTTCCAACTTGATCCATATCTCAGCCCTATTTGGTTTTATTTTTTGAAACAGAGTTTTATTCCATACATAGGCTGCTTGGACTGGTACCATACAATTTTTACTTTGTCACATAGCTGAGATGAATGTGTGCCATTAAACCCAATAATTAATTTGGATTGAGTTTTTGCTCGGGCTAGCCTCAAACTGTTTGATTTTCAACTTCTAAGTAGGTAGGATTACAAGTTTGAAATAGGTTCTACATTTTTGAAAATTTAATAGGTCTCCCAAAGTTTAGTAATTTGGACATTTTCTGGTATGCTTTGGAAATGATTTTCATAAAAAAGGTTATGTAACTGGTCTGACAGGAGAAATGAAATGAACATAAAATTTTTATTTTCCTGGGAACAACTACCAGCTGTGCCCCCATTGCAATTGTATTGCTTTTTTTAGCAGTACATTTCCTTAATGATATCTAAGCCTTTCCCATAACTTTCCAATCATGGTCAATTATTAATATTGTTACTCAGCTTATTCAAATTTGTCATCATTTCTGCGAATACTGTCCAGACGGAGAAGATAATTGTCCTGATTCTTTCTCCTTCATCTCTTGATTTGGGTTATTGATGACAGAAGTGAGTATAGGCAATATTCACTTCATCAAATGATTCTGAAGTTATAGAGAGAGGTTCCCATTAACCCATTACTCATTCTTTTTACAGTTCTCCATGTATCTAGAGGCCAAAGGCTGGCTTTGTAAGGGTGTGTTTGTTATCTCCTTGGAGGGTATTAGAATATCCTAAGTCTCCCTGTCCAAATCTGTTGAGGAAAATATGATTAAGTATAGTGACACATTCATTCTCTGGCCATTATAAAGGAAGTCCTCCCATGAAGCCTCACACTGCTCTAGTCCTCAGTGCAATAATCAATGCTCTAAAAAGCCTTTTCACCTTAAAGCACTTTAATAGCTCCACATTCATAGTAGGTTAAAAATTTATTCTTACAATGCCAGATATTGAGAATGAAAGTTATCCCCAAGAATGCCCTTTCTTAGTTCTATCATGTCTTTTGGCTGGTCAACTTAATTGTTTAGATTTTTGTCTTTCTATTTATCAGTGAAATTGGAAGAATAACTTGCTTGAACCATCAAAAACTTTTATGGCATTGTACTAATAGTACAACCTTTCTATAGTACATAGTATCCTATCCTTTAAATAAAACTAACTCTTGGTCAGTACTCCCAAAGGTTGCTCACATAATTTAACATGTAGGGCTAATGCTTAGGTAATCAATGGTAACATAATGAAGGTTGTCAATGTTTTATATGTACATAAAAATTTGCGTTAAAACTGGTCATACATATTCTAATCTTAAAATGTAGTATTTCAGTTACAGTTACTTTAGATTCATACCAATAAAAGATAACTGGAAGTTGCTACAGATATGTGAAAGTACAGAGTTTTTAATGAATTGTTTGAAATAGTAAACTCTTCCAAGCCAGTTTATGTTCAGTGTGATATGAAGACAACTTAAAGGTGAATAAGCCCCAAGAAAACATAACTAAAGAATCACTATTCCAATCCTTACATAAACATAAATCCTTACATAAACCATAGCAAAAGAAGTACAACCAGAAACAACTAAGGATAAGGTTCATATGCACCTCCTAAATTTAGGAAAGAAGATATCATTAGAATAAAGGTGATAGTCTCATATAATGTGATAGTCCTGATATTATTTCAATAGTGAGGTTGAAACTTAGTTTTGGCTAAACAGGCATTCTACCATTGAGTCACACCTCAAACCTCATTTTCTTTTAGTAAAAGACAAAAGATTTATGCGATCTGAAGAGAAACCAGAGTATCTCATTTTCTTTTAAATTGAAGAACATTAGCTAATTGAGAATATTATCCTATATTGAGAAGTAGGGAAAATAGGCAATTATATAAAGATTGCCTATGAAATATGTATTCTTAAAACTCTCCAATTGCTTTAAAGAATTCTGAAAAAGGGCTGGGAAGGTGGGTCAGTGGTAGAGTGCTTGCCTTGCATGCATGAGGCCCTGGGTTTGATTCCTCAGCACTACATAAGCAGAAAAAGCCAGAAGTGGCACTGTGGCTCGAGTGGTAGAGCACTGGCCTTGAGCTGAAGAGCTGAGGGACAGCGCCCAGGCCCAGAGTTTAGGTGCCATGACCAAAAAATAAAAAAAAATTCTTAAAAAATATTGTGAGATGAAAAAGTGTTTGCTCCTAATTCTATAATATACAGATAAATATGTTGAAAATATACTTATTTTCACAAGAGAAACTTGTAGGATAAATAAGAAGAGACCCAGCAAATTAACTAAAGATGCTCAGAAATCAGGCTTATCAGCATTCTACATTGAATAGCAATAGGTCAGGAACAAAAAAGATACACTTTATTTAGGATGGTTGACTATACACCTGTCCAAGTGGACTTCCAAATAGAATACATGCTGGGAACTCAGAAGACAAGTCAGGAACTACTACATCCATCAAAGCCTATACTTTCTCAATCCTAAATCTCACAACTTAGTTAAGGGGAAATAATCAAAGAGCATTTCCAGTTCTTAAAATATAGTTCCAAGAGAAAAGAAATGAACACAATTAGTAATAAATATTTACTAAAAGGGTAACAAGAAATTCACTCCTAACCTTTCAGATTAAAAGGCTGATAAAAGTTTACATCAAAAGAAGTTTGAAATTGCCTGATAATCATGCTTTTAAAAATGAAAATAAAAAAGAGAAGGAATTACAGGGAAAAATAAATATTGCATGAAAATCAGCAATCAGAGAATATTTAGTAAAATATAGGTACCTTGTTTTCAAGAAATGTTCAAAAACCAGAATAAGATAGAATTCCATGAGAATGTACATTATTCAACAAAAGATGTTTAAAAATACCAAAACTTGAAACAACATTTTAGAACCAAATAAATCTAGAACTCAAAGTGTATTTGAATTGAGGAAATTATGGTTGTGGAACAGAATATTAAGTACATAAATAAACAAATTACCATTTGAAAGGCCAAAGATTACAATCATTAGGAATGGACATGTGTAGTAATAATATATAATTTGTGTTCACAAGTGATAGTAAAACAATGCTATTGTTATCGCAATATATTCATTTCACTTAATCCTAACAATGACCCTATAACCAAAGCATCCAACCCCATCTGATTAGTGAGAAAATGAAGGAATAATGTTTTTAAGTAAAATGTCTAAATAAGTGAGTAAACTGACTTTCAAATCTAGGTATCCTTAGACTTTGTTTGTTCGTTTACATTGTAAAAGTTATGGACAAAAGAATTACAGTTAATAAGTTAATGAGTAATTTATTTTCAAACAGTGTTAGCCCTTCCCTCATTTTCTTCTGCTTTACCTCCCCCCACAATTTCCCTTTCTCCAACATGTAAAGTTCATTTCCAATGTAGTGTCTAGTGAGTATAGTTGTTGCATTTGTTCACCCTTTGTCACAACATTTCTGTAGTTCCCCTTCCCTTTCCTAAATTAGATAAACTTGTATAAAAGACAAAGGGCACCAAAATCAAAGACAGTAGTCACAAGGAAAAAACCAGAGGGAAAAATCTAAAGAAAAAAGAAATGACTGCAAACAGTGCACTACAAAACAAAAATGCAAAGGGCTGAGAAGGTGGCTCAGTGGTAGAGCGCGTACCTTGCATGCATGAGGCCCTGGGCTCAATTCCTCAGCACCACATAAGCAAAAAGAAAAAAGCTGGAAGTGATGCTGTGGCTCAAGTGGTAGAGCACTAGCCTTGAGCTGAATTGTTGAGAGATAGTTCCCAGGCCCAGGGTTCAGGTCCCAAGACTGGACCCCCCCAAAAAAAATGCAAGTGGAAAATTACCTCATTTCTATATCTTGGAGTTCATTTCCATTAGCATCATTTTATATGGTCATAAGTACATAGCTATTGAGCTATGGTAGTACTCTGATAGAACTAGCCTAGGCATGTACTAATTATTACAAATGAAGGAAAACATGGATCCTGTTTCTTTGGGTCTGACATTTCACTTAATATGGTTTTTCCAAGTCATTCCATTACCTTACAAATGGGATGATGTATACACAATACACAATGATGTATACACAATTAACTAAATCTCTCGCCATAAAAGAAGTGCAAATCAAATCAAAACTACATTGAGATTCCACCTCATTCAAGTTATAATGGCCATTATCAAGAAAACAAATAATAACAGATGCTCCTGAGGATGTGGCCAGAAGGGAACACTGTTGATGGGAATGTAAACTTGTTCAACTACAATGGAAAGCAGTATGGAGGTTCATCAGGAGGTCCCCTAGGACCTATCAATCCCACCCCTTGGCATTTCCCCAAATGACCACAAACAGGGCCATACTAAAACTACTAACACAACTATGTTCATTGCAGCATTATTTACCATATCTCAAATATAGTCTAGATGCCCCTCAGAAGATTAATGGATCAGGCAAATGTGGTATATATACAATGGAATTCTATGCTTCTATCAGAAAGAATTGAACTGCTCCCTTGATGTTCTCTTTTGGGTCAATAAATGTGTTTTCAACTACAAATTAAATTAGTTTTCACTTTGTTCAATATTTTCTATATTATTTGCATTTGAAAAGGCCTATGCAGATATTTTATGAAAACTAAGCCATTGTGATAAAATAACATCACTAAAGATTACTAAACATTACTAATGTTTAGAATTAACTGATGTCTTAGGCTCAATCTTAGGTTTATAGTGACATCTAAGAATGAGAAAGCCTTATTTGAATTATGTCAGAACAGGCAATATAAGGAAATAAAATGTCTGGCAATGTTAGTTACTTATGACCAATTCATACCAGAGTTGAACATATATAAGAAAACAATATTTCAAGCTAAATATTAAGATGAACCCATATTTTGATGATAGTAAAAATCAGTGGATTATATGATGGTCATTTATAAAATTGTCTTTTAAAAAATAAGTTGGAACAGTACATAGTCAGCCTGAGATTTTTCTTTAATCAGCATTTTCCACAAAGTTGGAGGTTCTGTCAAAATGAAATGAAAAGGTTTTATGCAATATCTGCTTGAATTTAGTTAACTATTTTGGGCATTTTATCTCAAATGAACAAACAGTTCCATTTTGTTTCAGTTGTACATGAATACAAATATTGTCAAATTAGATTTCCCATTTTGAATGTTAAAATGAAAGAGCTCTGCAAACAGGTAATTTAACTATCCTTCAGCTCACTTGTCTTATCAGTTCTTAAAAATAACTAGAATGACCATAAATCAGAAAAAGATGTGTAAAAAAGTATGGTTGGGGAATTTATGTTAATGCACTTCTAAGAAAAACTAAAGCAGGTGAGATGACTCACTCCTATAATCTTAGCTACGTGGGAGGTAAATTTCAGGTTGATTGTAGTTTGAGGCCACCCAGAGTAAAAAGTTCATGAGATGCCATCTCAACCAAAGGAAAAAAAAATGATGAAATGGGAAGTGTCTATCATCCCAGCTATAAGGTTAAATACAGAATCATGGTCTGCATGGATGTGAGATTTTATTTGAAAATAAAATGAAGAAATGACTAGGGTTGTGGCTCAGGTGGTGCTGCTCTAACCTAGTAAGCCCAAGTCCTGTGTTCAAATCCCATTACCATTACCACCAAAACAAACAACAACAAAAAAACAGCTGGGTTTGGGGTTTACAGCAGTAATCCCATTCAGGAAATGGAGATTGGAGGATTACTGAAAGCTCCAACTTAGAAGACCAGGCAGATAGCAAGTCATGCACAGCAGGTTTATTTTCAGCAGGCTGACAAGGCTGTGCCTTGTCTTTGTGCAAAGGGGCTATCTTTATGGGGCCTAGGGCTAGGGATGGAAAATTCCACTAGGGGAGCACTCTGCAATTGTAGCTGGGACCTAAGATAACATGTACACCTGGAAGCAGTCACCTCCTGGGCCTTCCCATCATACTTCCCATCAGACCTCCGGAGGGTCCTAGGCTCTGAGGTCATATCCTTACCCTTCCCTTACCTGTACACACCTTCTGCCCACCCCTTTATTGATTGCAACAGTTGCTGTTAGGTCTGAACAGAAAGCATTCCACTGCTGTAGCAGGAGGCTATGTGGGCTAGGAATTAAGTCTAGTCCCTTTCAGGGAAACGGGTGAAGACCTAAAATGGAGGTTGTTAATTACAGCCATAACACCTGGCCAAAAAGTGTTCACAAGACTCCATTTCAACCAACAATAAGCTGGTGCAGTGACATGTCCCTACCATCCTAGATTCATGATTCATAGAATTAAGGTTTCAGACTCTGTTTTGAAAAATGACAAAATGAAAGAACTGATGTATGACCACCACCAACAAATAGCTGATGGGGTGACTCAGTCTTGTAAACCCAGATGTGTAGACTGGTAGGAGGATTATAGCTTCATGCTAGCACAGGGAAAATGTTAAAAAGTCCCATCTCAATGAAAAGGGTATGCTTATCTTCTGTTATTTGAGAAGCTCTATTGGCCATTTTTATTTCCTCTTCAGAGAAGTCTCTCGTTAAGTCTTTAGCCCACTTATTAATGAGGGGGGGGGTGTTTCTTTGAGGATTTGTTGTTGGGGGATTTAATTTTTTGAGTTCTAAGTATATTTTAGATATGAGACCCTTGTCAGTTGTATGGCTCGTGAAGATCTTCTCCCAATCGGTGGGCTTTCTATTGATCTCGCTAGCTATGTCCTTTGCCATGCAGAAGTTCTGCAGTTTCATGCAATCCCATTTGTCCAAACTTTCTTTGATTTGTTGTGTTTCTGGGTATTTATTCGGAAGATTTCATCCTGTGCCAAGGAGAACTAGGGTTTCTCCTGTTCCTTCCTGTAATGTTTTCAGGGTGTCTGCTTTGACTTGGAGGTCTTTGATCCATTTGGACTTGATTCTGATGCAAGTGATATATAAGGATCTAGCTTTAGTTTTCTACAGGTGTTTAACCAATTTTTCCAGCTCCATTTTTACTGAATAGACTGTCTTTCTTCCATTCTAGTTTTTTAGCTCCCTTATTAAAGATTAGGTGGCTGTAGGTCTGTGGGTTCATTTCTGGATCTTTGGTTCTATTTCATTGATCCTCAGGTCTGTTCTTGTGCCAGTAACCAAGCTGTACTTATTACTATGGCTTTGGAGTAGAGTTTCAAATTTGGTGTTGCTATTTCTCTAGCACTGTTCTTTTTGGTAAGGATTGTTTTTTGCTGTTGGGGTCTTTTATTGTTCCATATGAAGTTTTGGATTGCTGCTTCTATTTCATTGATGAATGAGGTTGGGATATTGAATTGAATTTGTAGATAGCCTTTGGCAGTATTGCCATTTTCATGATGTTAATCTTCCCTATCCAGGAACATGGGAGGTTTTTCCACTTCCTTAGTTCTGCTTTAATTTCTTTTCTTAGGTTTTTAAAGTTTATATCATAGAAGGCTTTCACTTCTTTAGTTAATTCCTAGACATTTTATTTTTTGTGGGGTTATTACTAAAGGAGTTGCTTTCCTGATTTCAGCTGTGCTCTTCTCATTGTTGTCATACAGAAAAGACATTGATTTTTGAGGGTTGATTTTATACCTTTTATATCTTGTCAAAGTTTCAGATTAGCTAGAGTAACTTAGGCATGGAGTACCTGGGGTGCTTTAAATATAAGATCATGTCATATGCAAAGAGGAAGAGTTTTACTTCATTTTTTTCTATTTGCATTCCCTTTATGTCTGCATCTTGTCTTATTGCTGTAGCTAGGCATTCTAATAATAAATAGAAGAGAAGTAGAGAGAGTTGACATTCTTGTCTTGTTCCTGAATTTAGATAAAATGGCTTTAGGTTTTCAGCATTAAGTATAAAGCTGGCTGTACTTTTGTCATGCATGGCCTTTATTGTATTGAGAAATGTTCCCTGGATTTCTAGCTTCTCTAGAGCTTTCATCATAAAGGGGTATTGGATCTTGTCAAGTGCTTTTTCTGTGTCTTTGAGACAATCATGTAGTATCTATCCTTGCTCTTTTTGATGTGATGAATTACATTAATTGATTTGCATATATTGAACCAGCTTTGCATCCCTGAAATGGATCCTGTTTGATCATGATATATGATATTTTTTATGACTTGTTGAAGTCGATTGGCCAGAATTGTGTTGAGATGTTTTGTATCGATGTTCATCAAAGTAATAAGTCTATAGTTCTTTTTCTTTGATGAATCCTGTGTGGTTTAGGGATGAGGGCTATGCTGGCTTCATAGAAGTTTGGTACTTTCATTTTCAATTTCATTGAATAGTTTTAGGAGTATTGGTGTGAGTTCTGCTTTGAAGGCCTTATGGAATTCAGCAGTAAACCTGGGCTTTTCTTGGATGCAAGGTCTCTTGTTGGTTATATTTCAATGTTTGATATGGGTCTTTTAAGTTGGTTTAACTCCTCTTGGTTTAGTTTGGTCATATCAATAATTTCTAGAAATTCATCCATTTCCACCATATTCTCACACTTATTAGCATAAAGCTTTGAGAAGTAGTCCCTTAAAATGTTCTGAATCTTGGTTGTTTCCATTCTCATCTCTGAGTTCGTTTATTTGCGTGTGTTTTCTTCTTTTTCTGATAAGATTTGCTAAGGGTCTGTCAATTTTGTTATTTTTTTTGAAGAACCAACCCTTTGTTTTGTTGATTCTTTCAATGTTTTTTTTCTTTTTTTGGACTCTAATTCATTTAATTCTGATTTATTTAATTATTTTTTCTATCTATCGGATTGGGGATTGCCTTGTTGCTCTTTCTCAAGGAGATTCAGGTGAATTATTAAATTGTTGGTTTGAGATCTCTCCAATTTGTTGATGTAAGACCTCAGAGCTATGAATTTTCCTCTGAGTACTGGTTTTGCTCTGTCCCAGAGGAGATGGTAATTTGTATGTTCATTTTTGTTAAATATCATGAACATTTGTATTTCCTTTCTAATCTCTTCCATGACCCACTGGTGGTTCAACAGTATGTTGTTCATCCTCCATGTGTTACAGGATTTTCTTTTGTGGCCTTTGGTGTTGAATTCTAATTTTATTCCCTTGTGGTCTGAGAGAATGCAGGGTATAATTTCATTGTTTCTGAATTTGGACAGATTTTCTTTGTGGCCTAAATGTGGTCGATTTTGAAGATTGTCCCATGTGCTGCTGAGAAGAATGTGCATTTTGTTGCTAATGGGTGAAATACTCTGTACATGTCTGTTAAGTCTAGTTGATCTATGCAGTTGTTTAGATCTGCTGTTTCTCTGTTGAGTTTTTGCTGAGTTGATATATCCAGTGTGGGAAGCTATGTGTGAAAGTCACTGTATCTATGTGTGATTTTAGGGAATGTGGTGTTTCTTGGATAAATTTGAGTGCTCTGGTATTTGGTGAATATTTAGAATTGTTTAATCCTCCTGTAGGTGAGATCCTTTTATTAGTATGTAGTGCCCTTATTTATCTCTTCTCACTAGTTTTAATTGGAAGTCTATTTTATCTGATATTAAGATTCCTACTCCAACCTGTTTGTAGGGGCCATTTGCTTGGTAGATTTTTTTCCAGCCTTAGACTTTCAGAATTTTTTTTTTGTGGAGAAGGTGGGTCTTTTGATCCAACTGGAGCTTCTATGTCATTTTTATTAGACAGTTAAGTCCATTAATATTGAGAGTTAGGATTGAGAGGTGTTTAGCCACTTTCTTATGGGCTGTGTCGTCTTCATTCTGCCTATGTTTATCTGATCCTTTGGGGGCTGTTTCTCTGCTTTTGTGGTCTAGTTGGTTCTCTATGTGCAGGACACCTTTAAGTATCTTTTGTAATGCTGGTTTGGTGGAGACATATTGTTCCAGTTTTTCTTTGCTGTGGAAGATTTAATTTTTTCCCTCAGTTATGAAGGGAAGTTTAGCTGGGTACTCTATTCTTGGCTGATAATTTTTTTTTATTATGAAAATACCATAAGGAGGGGTTAGAATTACATGGGCAAGGTAATAAGTACATTTCTTATCAAGCATTGTTGCCTCTTCCTTTGTTTCCCCTTCTCTTCCCTTCCTATCTCCCTCCCACCCCCTCCCCCTTTAAGGCATGGCATACATCATTCCAGGATATTCTTGCTTTCATGGCCTCTGCTGAGAAATCTATACTTATCCTGATTGGTTTTCCCTTATAGGTGACTGATCTTTTCTCCCTGACAACTTTAAGGATCCTTTCCTTGTTTTTTATTGATCCTGTATGGATTACAATGTGGCAGTGGAATGTCCTGTTCTGATCTGGTCTATTTGGGGTTCTAAAGGCTTCTTGTATCTGAATGGGCTTGTCTTACACATGTTTAGGAAGTTCTCTGCTAGTATGCTGTTAAATAAATTTCCAAGACCTTTGACTTCCATTTCTTTGCCCTCTTCTACACCAATAAACTTAAATTAGGTGTTCTGATAGTGTCTTCTACATGCTGAATTGATCCATCATAGTTTTAGGATTTGTTTTGAATACTCATCTGTTCTTTCTCTATAATGTCTAAGATGTCTTCTATCCCAGAGATATGGTCTTCTGCATGGTCTAGCCTACTGTACAGACTTTCTACTTTGTTTTTTATTTCCCTTCCTTCTAATTGTTCAGTTTTAATGGTTTCAATTTTTTTGTTGAAACTTTGTTTTAGGTCTTGTATAGATTTCTTTGCCTCCTTAATTTGGTTTGCCGTGTTTACTCTCAGATCCTGTAGTTGAGTGGCTATTCTTTCCCTGGATTCCCTTTCCTTTTGCTGGAATTCATTCAGTTTTCTGATTGTGGATTCTATGAATTCTTCTATTAATCTTTTGTTTGCCTCACCACACTCACACACAGCCTTATGTAGGCTTCCTATTTTTTCATTCAGCATGTTTACCAGTAGTGTTTTAAAGAGCCCCATGGCTTCACAGGTTTTGGAGATTACAATTAACAATGGGTGTTTTCACCCTGTCTCAATTTTTTTGGGAGTGTATATCCAATTACACACCAAAACACAATTCTAAGAAACACACCTTCCCAGAATCATGTAGGTGCACAGACTTAAGTAGTTTACAATCATAGGTATTTTCACTCTATATCAGCTTTTTGGGAGTGAGATTATATCCTAGAACACACAGCAGAACACACATCTAAGACTAGCACTTACCAGAGCACACACTTTGGGATTTACAATCAAGAATGGGAGTTTTCACAGTTTCTTACCTTATGGGGGAGAGTGTAGCAATTACCCACTAAATCACAATTCTAAGACAAGCCCCCACCCAGAGTCCTGTACTTACAAAGGAAGAGGAGATTCACACTCAGCATTGGTATTTTACCTCTATTTCTTCTTTTTGGAATTGAAAATATCTCCACTTGCCCACGAGAACACAATTTTATGGTGAGCTTAAACCCAAAGCTCGCCAGACTTTGGGGGTTCTCACTCTCCTTGGGAGATGAAAGTATATCCAGTTCTTCACCACAACACAATTTAAAGCTAAGCCCCAACTCAGAGCTCCAAGGATGTGCAGACTGTGGAGGTACACACTCCAAATAGGTATTTCATTCTATCACTGCTTTGGTGGATATGTAAGTAGGTCCAATACCTCCACCAAACACAGTTTTAAGACAAAATCCACACCCAGGCAGTGTGATTTTAGAGGTTCCCAATCATAGATAGGTGTTTTGTTATTATTTATGCTGATCTTTGTCAGGGGAGGGTTTTGTATTTCAGAAGTGGGAATTATAAACAGTTGTAATCAGTGAGTAGCTGTGTTATGGGGTTTAGAATGGTTTGGTCTGAAGAGAGAACACCTTGAGCCATTTTGGCACTGTCTCATTGACTACTGATATAATCTAGATCAATGTTGCACACTTGAGGATGAACAGAGTAAAGAAATCGAAGAGGAAATGCAGTAGAAATAATTGTAAGTGGGTTGAGGTGTAGTTAGAGGAAAGATTAAGATTAAACAATAAACTATAGGAGGAGAAAAATCAGATTAGAGATGTAGCAAAGGAAAGGTAGGAAGTTGTGACCTAACTTCTAAGTAAGAAAGAGAGAAAAAAATTAAAACAGACAAAAAAAACAAAAAGAAAGAAGAAAAAATATACATAAAAAATTAAAAAATTAGAACAATTACGTACATGTGAAGTAATAATGCTAAAATTAGGAATACTAATACTGTGCAGTAGAAAATTGGGTAATCAATTTATACTCTGAATTGTCTACACACAGTTAAGGAGAAAGCCTCGTGGTCACCGTGGGCTGTGTATCCAGTTGTGAACAGAACAGCAATGAGGAAGGAACAAAAAAACAGGATTGTTGCAGAAAGAAAAAACAAGTAAACAAAAAACATTAAAAATCTGACAGAAAAAAAAGGTAGCAGAGTTAAACTAGTTGCAAAAAATAAGAGCAAAATTTTTTTGAAGAATTTAAAAAGAATAAAGAAAGAAGTTAAAAATATATAATTGGGGAAAAAGAGAAGAAAAAAAATCTTTATTTGGGGAGCTCTTAATTCTTCCCTAGGTCCACTTTCCGGTCCCTTGATGGCGTCTTTGAATTGCTTGTACATGTTGGTTTTCCCAGTTGCTTGGTTGGTTTCTCAGATCAGCTTGTTTGGGTGCGCAGAAAACTTTTTCCAGGCTAAGAAGCATGATATGCTTTGTGTGTGTGTGTGTTGTTGGGAGGAGGTGTCTGGAGGCTGTAGTTTGTTGCTGCTGGGACTACATTTGGGAATGGTCGGGGTTTTGGCCTGTCTGGAGTCAGTGGTCTTTCCCAAAGTGGGAGCCCCCGTTGGGCCTTTAACCTGGTTTCTGTAGCCTGCAGTGCAGCCAGTTTGGCTGTGGAATGGGTGGAATTCCTTTGTTGCTAGCAGGTGGGCACGGCTGCCTCTCTAGGCTCACCAGGTAGTAAAGGTTGATCCACCCTGGCCCTGTGAGGTCTCCTGGGCAGGGAAGCCTTTCCCAAGGCAGAGGCAACTCTCACAGATCCAAGTGCTTGCCTTGGACACAAATGGTGCCACCTGCTGTTTTTGTATCCCCAGTTATCTGCTACCTGTTATGGCAGAGTCTATGCCAGTATCAAATATGGCGATCTTCTCAGGTGTTGGAGAGGGGTGGGGTGTGTATGAGGTAGTTGCCTTTAGCTGTTCTGTGAGGATTTGGGATACTCAGTTTGCCTTGGATTTCCAGCCCAGAATGTGGAATTCTGCTTTTGGTTGTCCAGCCCAAACTAGAGGTGGGTGAAGAGATGCGCCCCCTCAGTCTCTGGCTGGTCCCACAGCAGTTGCTGGCAGCTGTGGCCACTGCTTGTGCTCAAATCTGTCTTCTGGTGAAAACTGCCTGAACTTTTCCTCACCAGGCAGAATCTCTGTATATTATGGCTTACTAGGTTTGATTTTCCCATAGTGAGTATTCCCTGAACTGCGAAAAACTGGTTTCTTGGGGAGAGCTCACATATAGCCCAGCTATATCTTCTCCATCTTCCTCTGGTCTCTGGATTTTGAGAGCTTTATATGGCACATGCCCCTGACATTCTTACCTTTACCCTACTGGGAAAAAAAAATAAAGCAAGTACCGTCCAGGTGGCTCAAACTGTAGAATATCTGCCCAACAGACACAATGTCCTAAGTTGGAACCCCTACAATCTATTTTTTTTTAAAAAAAAAGAAGAAAAAAATTTGTCTTGTTTAATAATTTGTTGTTTTCTTGAGAACACAGAATGGAAAAAAATGAAAAAAATCCTAGAAAGTCAAAAGAACCTTTTTTTAAAATCCTACCTTTATTAATTAATTACTATGACTTAATTTCCTAGGCAATTACAAAACAACAGGAAAGAAAGCTTTTTTAGGTAAAGGAACCATTTTAAAGCTACTTAGTTTTTAATGTGTTTAAAGGTTATCTCTCAAGTTCATAAGTCATCATAGCTTAAAAACCAGGTATAGGTGGCTCATGCCTGTAATCCCAGCCACTCAGGAGGCTGAGATGCTGAGACTCAGTTTCAGGCTGAGGAAGGGGGGGGGGGTGTTGTAGGGAAGTCTTTGAAGACTGCCTAAAAAATGAGCAGAAAAGCAGGACTGGAGAAGTGGTAGAATACTAGATGTATAACCAAACTTAGAAATACCAAGGCTCTGAGCTAAAACCCAGATACTGCCAAAAACAAATTTTCATAAATTATCATTTAAAATGACAATCTAGTTTAAATATATACTTAAATATATTTAAGATCGGGATGGGCTGAAATCCAAGGGAAACTGAGTATCCCAAATCCTTCCCACAGAACAGCTAAAGGCAGGTAGCCTCCCCACCCCCAACTCTCCACCACTGGAGAAGAACTCCATATTTGATACTAGCATAGACTCTGCCATAACAGCTAGCAGATAACTCGGGACACAACAGTATGCTTAAGCCAGGAACTGAAAGAACTATAAGCTACATGAAGTGTGTTAGGATTGACCTAAGGACTTAAGTAAATGGAGACTAAGAAATATTTCTATGCTGTTTAGTACTCCTTTTGTTGCTTTCATTAAATGTCTAAAAAAGAGCAGTTAACTTAAAAAAAAAACAAAAAACTGAAAGCATCACTGTGGGATTAAACCAGAGAACTAATTCAACATAAAAAAAAACTGAAGGCATCACTGTGGGATTAAACCAGAGAACTAATTCAACATAACAGGAACAACAAAAACAGCACAGACCCAGGAATTTTGGCTTGTGTAGTTTCTAAAGTAAAATAAAAATTACCTGCACGGTCATTGTAACTATAATGTAGGGCAGACACTTAAGAGATTACAACCTCTGTCCAGGGATGTCTTAGAGCATAGATAGCTGATTTAGTGTCATTTTCTCTTCTCTATTGATTCTTCTGGGGACCAAATACAAACAATATGAACTCTATTGTCACCCATGACCTTTCTGGGATGAAAGAAAAGATTGGAGTGTTGTCTCCTGAGTGTGAGACAATGTAATGCTTGTCTTCAAAAGCATTTCTCAGTATACTCCATTGTTCTAAAGCTGATAACCAGCCATTATAGCTAATTCTAAAAACCATGTTCAGAAATTTATAGGGAAACATTTTCAGTATCCAAATTGAGAAACAGATTGGCTTCAAAGAGACTGTAACTTGAATATAAACTTTTGCTTCTATTGTTTACCTTTCCATACACAATTAGGATTTCCACACACAGCTTGAGTTGCATCCACCCAATTTTTTTAATGCAAGAGAACTACAAACGTGAAACTTGACTTTAATACAAATAAAGTGACCTACTTCCTTCTCTCCCAAATCTAACGAGTTGGGTTCAGAATGGCAATACTTGCCTCTATAAAGGGAAAACAGCTCTTTCCTATAGAATCAACGAACTGTTTCCTTATGTTAAAACATTCCAGATCAACACAGAAACCGATTGTCCACTCATCTGTATCCTAAACATCGTACAAACATTTTGAAAACGTGAAATGAACATCAACGGCGGGCCAAATCGAGGGACGTGGCCAGAGAGCCCTGAAGGCCCTGCTGGCCCCGGCTGGGGGTGGGGGTGGGGGGCTCAGGAGTGCAGAGCCCGCCACTTGTCCAGGGGGCCTCGGTCAGGAACGTACTTGACCCCGCAGCCATCGGGGATGAGACGCTTCTGGGCAACCTTGGCCTCGAACTCATGGGCGTTGAACTTGGTAAAGCCCCACTTCTTGGAGATGTGGATCTTCTGGCGGCCGGGGAACTTGAACTTGGCCCGGCGCAGGGCCTCAATGACGTGCTCCTTGTTCTGCAGCTTGGTGCGGATGGACATGATGACCTGGCCGATGTGGACCCGGGCGACGGTGCCCTGGGGCTTCCCGAAGGCCCCGCGCATGCCCGTCTGTAAGCGGTCGGCGCCTGCGCACGAAAGCATCTTGTTGATGCGGATGACGTGGAAGGGGTGCAGGCGCACCCGGATGTGGAAGCCATCTTTCCCGCAGCTCTTCACCATATACTTGTTGGCGCAGATGCGGGCGGCCTCCAACGCCTCGGACGACAGCTGCTCGTACTCGTCTGACACCATGTGGCCGCACAGCGGGAACTCATCCACTTTGGCCTTCTTCCGACCCAGGTCGAAGATGCGGATCTTGGCATCAGGAACGCCTCGGCAGAAACGAGACTTAGGGTACGGCTTGTTCTTGCAGTAACGGTAACAGCGAGCGGGTCGCCGGCCCATGGCGCTGCTCGCTGTTGGCGCGTGTGCGCAGGCGCATTAAAGCTACATGACAGTTACCCATGGTTCTTTGGGCGTACCACAGAGTCTAAACGAGATGGGCAGACGGACCCTCGCACCCTCTGCGCAGGCGCCGAGGTGGTGTCTGTGTGCGGCCGACTCTGTGCAATAGAAGCTGTGGTCGGCCGGAAACCTCCATCTCAGAAGCCATTTTCTGCCGGTTGGCCTGGTTTGTCTATTCTAATAAAAAGGCCTTGCAGTTTAGGAGACGTTACTGGATATACTTGATATACTTGTTACTTGATAGACTTCACCTCATGACTTATTGTCACGGCCTTAATCCATGGTGTTTTGTTGCTTCTTTTTTGGTGCTGGTCCTGGGCTTTGAACTGGGGGCCTTGGCTTCTTTTCAAGGCTAGTGCTCATCCACCTTAGCTGCAGTTCTGGCTCTTTCCATGCATAATTGGAGATAAAAGTCTCACACGCTCTCCTGCCCGGGCTGCCTCTGAGCCGCGATCCTCAGATCTCAGTCTTCTGAGTAGCTTAGGTTGACAGGCATGAGCCTATCATTATAGTTGAAGAATTGGATGACTACCAAATAAAGCAAGGGTTCCGGATGAGCACTCTGATGAAGATCAGAAAAGTGTAATGGAAACAGGGATAGAATGTGAGTGTGGGATGTGTTGCTTGATCATCGTTTTACTGACAGCTTACTAGCCTGGCCCATCGGAGTGATTTTTATATTTCTTAGTTTTTGGTTATGGGGCTTGAACTCTGGGCCTGGACGCTATCCCTCAGCTCTTCAGCTAAAGGTGAGCACCATAGTGGCATTTCTGGCTCTTTCTGTTTATGTGGTGCTGAGGAATCAAACCCAGGGCCTCATGCATGCAAGGCAAGCACTCCACCCCTGAGCCACCTTCCCAGCTCCAGAATGATTTTTTTTTTTTTTATCAAAATGACATACACTCGGATTTTTTGTTTTTTTTGCTGTTTTGTTTTTTTGGTTTTTTTTTTTTTTTTGGTCTTGGGGCTCGATCAGGGCCTGGGCATTGCCCCAGAGCCCTTTCTGCTCAAGGCTATTGCTCTACCACTGTGAGTAACAGCACCATTTCCAGGTTTCTGGTAGTTAACTGGTGAAAAAAGTCTCACAGTCTTTCCTGCTAGGGTTGGGTTTGAACTTTGCTCCTCAGATCTCAACCTTCTGAGTAGCTAGCATTACAAGGCATGAGGCACTCATCGCCTGAATTCCACTTGAATTTTTTTAACTTTACAGTTACTTCCATTTTCAAATTTTAATATTTGATATTTAATGTTTGATATTTAATACTTGAAAATTTAATTATTAAGTGAATGATTACGTTTTCTTTCTTTCTTTTTTTTTTTTTTTGTCGGTCATGGGGCTTGAACTCTGGGCCTGGGCGCAGTCCCTGAGCTCTTCAGCTTAAAGCTAGTACTCTACCACCTGAGCCACAGCACCACTTCTGGCTTTTTCTGCTTATGTGGTGCTGAGGAATCAACCCAGGGCCTCATGCATGCAAGGCAAGCACTCTTCCACTGAGCCATCTTCCCAGCCCTGAATGATTATGTTTGTTTTTAGTAGTATTTTCTGTGTGTGTGTGTGTGTGTGTGTGTGTATGTGTGTGTGTGTGTGTGTGTTTGTGTGTGTGTGTGTGTGTGTGTATGTTTAGGTTTGTAGGTATTAGGGTTTGAACTCACCGGCTCCTGTTCCCAGTTGGCTATTTCACTCAAAGCTGGTGGTGTTCCTCTTGAGGCTCAGCTTCATTTTGGCTTCTTGCTAATTAATTGCAGGTAAGGGCCTGGGACTTTTCTGCCTGGGCTAGCTTCAAACAGGAATTCTCATTCTCTCGGCCTGATGAGTAAAGCTAGAATTAATAGAAAATAAATGGTCCTGAATATGCATACAAAGCAGCAAGTAACTAACCTGTTTACTGAACTAGCAAGTCTAGAGAGGATTTAGTTGTTAATTCATATATCATTTTAGGAAGTGCAAAGTGTGTGGAAAAACAAAGTAATCATATAATGGTCATTGCACAAAGGACCAGGCGATTTCAAAGGCCTTCAAACAAGCAGGAAACATTTAAAATATGTGCAATTGGACAATTCAGCAGTGAGTAGCATAACATGAACCCAGAATATGTGTGTGTAAAACGAACCACTGTACTCATATACACATGTATACTCATATACACATACACACAAACACAGAGTTCCATTTACCAAATTAAGCATCCTGGTCAGTGGTCAGTGAATGCAAAGCCATTTAAGAGCTTTCCATAACTTTTATCATTGATTATAGTATGGTGTGAACAAACTAATCCAGAACCAACATTTATATAAGTTCTAAGAAAGTAGAGAATCTTAAAGATCACTGAGGAGGTACATAAAGATGAAAAGCAAGAGCCATAAAAATGGTCATGGTAAGGAAGAGGAGCTGGGCACTGGTGGCTCATGCCTGTAAACCTAGCTACTCAGGAAGCTGAGATCTGAGGATTGCAGTTCAAAGCCTGCCCGGGCAAGAAAGCCCACGAGACTCTTCTTTCCAATAAGCCACTCAGAAAAACCGGAAGTGACACTGTGGCTCAAGAGGTAGAGCACTTGCCTTATGCTGAAGAGTGAAGGACAGCACCCAGGCCCAGAGTAAAAGCCCCACGACTGACAAAAAAAAAAAAAAGGAAAAACTTAAGATCTGAGGCATGTACAACTACAAGCCTGAAGCATAACTACATGTGTAACTACAAGTTCAAGAACAAAGATAATGTTTTGTTATATATTACTGGTTTGTTGGTATAAACCACATGGTTGATTATATTTACAATCTGGATGTTCAATTTTTTAATAAGTGTTTTATGGTGAATATACTGTACAGAAGGATTACAGTTACATGAGCAAGTTAATGAGTACATTTCTTATCCAGCTTTGTTGCCTTCTCCTCCTTTGTTTTTCCCCTACCATCCCTTCCCTCCCACCTCTTCAACTACACTCCCCCCCTCTAAATTGTAAAGTTCATTTTTCAACATAGCTTCTTGTAAAATCATTGTTGCAATGAGTCAATGTATCCCTATTTAAACAATTTTTTTTTCCTTTCCCCTCATCTCCTCAAATTATACCAACATCAAATACAGTGCAAACAGGGGTTATATTGTGGAGGAGGGACATACAAAGAAACAAAAAAATCATATGGTACCTTATAAATATGTTAGAAACAATAGCAAGAAAGAAAAAGACCACTTGTGTCCCTATCTTTTGTTCATTTCACTTAACATCATCTTATCTGACCTTTTCTGTTTGTCCCAGAAGTAAACTAGTTATTGCAAATAAGGAAAACCATGGAACCTATCTTTCTTTGTGCCTGGCTTATTTCACTTAATATGATTTTTTCCAAGTCTTTCCATTTTCTAACAAATGGGGCTGTTTTATTCTTTCTGATGGAGGCATAGAATTCCCTTATATGTGTGTGTGTGTGTGTATATATATATATATATATATATATATATATATATATATACCACATTTTCTTGATCCATTCATCTACTGAAGGGCATCTGGTTCCTTATCTTAGCTATGGTAAATAATGCTGCAATAAACATAGTTGTGCTCGTAGCTTTAGTATGGTCTTGTTTGTGATCATTTGGCTATATGCCCAAAAGTGGGATTGCTGGGTCATAGGGGAGCTCTATGTGGAGTCTTTAGAGGAACCTTCATACTGCTTTCCAAAGTGGTTGAGCAAGTTTACACTCCTACCAACAATGCAATAGTGTTCCCTTCTGGCTACATCCCATCCAACACCTGTTGTTATTAGAGTTCTTGATTATAGCCATTCTTACTGGGGTGAGGTGGAATCTCAATGTTGTTTTTATTTGCATTTCTTTTATGTCTTGAGAGGTTGAGCATTTCTTCATGTGTCTATTGGCCATTCTTCTTTCCTATTCAGAGAAGTTTCTCTTTAAGTCTTTAACCCTTGATGTTCAATTTGAAGATGGAGATTGTGTAGGTTGGCTCAACTGAAGATGTTGCTCTTAGATATTTGATATTTTCTGAATTTGTATGGTACAAAACCTTGGTATATCTGATATTCTTGAGGATAAAGTGAATCTTTTTTCCCTGGCAAAAAAAAACCATTATACCAACATCAGATACAGTGAAAACAAGGGTTATTCCATGTAGGAGGGACATACAAAGCAACAAAGAAATCATCACTGTATTTGATGTTGGTTTAATTTGTGGAGGGGAAGGGAAAAACAAATTGTTTAAATAAGGATACAGGTGGACCCGTTACAACAATGGGATGTACAAGATGTTATGTCGAAAAGAAACTTTACAACTTTGGTGAGAGGAGGGGTGGGGGGAGGAAGAAGGTGGAAGCAGGGGGGAGGGGTAGGAAGATGGGAAGGGATGAGAAGTGGAAACAAAGGAGGAGGCAACAATGCTTGATAAGAAATATACTCATTACCTTGCCCATGTAATTTTAACCCCCTGTACGGTATTTTCACAATAAAAATAAATAAATAAATAGAATTGTAGAAAAAAAAAACAAAACAATCCTAGAAAGGTGTGCTTTGTAATACAGAAGGAAAAAATTTTTTAAACTAAAATCAGGCATGCTTTATTATATATTATTCTACATGCCCAGATTCTATCATGATGCCTGTGGAAGAAACTTCTCTGAGATCTCTGAGGTGAAAGGAAGATGATCACTGAGAGGTCATGGACTAGCTGTCCACCTATGTAGACATGTGTTGCATTCCAAAACATTAGAGTTTTACGATTACCAGATGCTGTATCAGTATCAGTGTCTGCCTACATTAACCTTTTCTTAAATCCAAGGAGTAACAAATCCTCGTTTACACAAATTACTCAGCATGAGTCCTATAATAACCCTCAGTCCTCTAGAAAACAATGGGAGAGTTAGCTTCTTTACCATGCTTATGTGTGAGGCTCTCACAGTTACAGGACAGAACCAGAGGAGAGGAAAAAAGGGAGAAGACCATGAGTGGATCCTCCATCTACACTCCATTACCTAGCTGTATAAATAGTGAGAAAGCTAAGTCATTTTACTCAAATGTTAATAAAAGACCATAAAGTTACAAAACTTTGCATGTTCCCTTCCCCTCTCCACCACTCTAACGATGTGCATCATGATAAACAAAACTTTCTAAAAGGTAAACATTGTCTTCTTTGAAGTAACATACACTAGAACTGAGAAGGTGATACATGGAGAAAATTTAGACTTTCCTAGTGTGTTAAGGTTTGCACTATGATAAATGTAGACAAAGGATTAGGAAAAGGAGACTAGTATCAGGAATGGCTTAAAGAATGGTAAAACATGCCAAAGAGATGAGGAATGAGTAAGAATCAGGCAAGACAATTACATAGAATAATTAAGATCTGTGAGAACGAGAATTATATCTTTTTTGGTTCACTGTTTTGTTACCTGCTTTAGGAAATGTGACTAATATTCCAATGAGTACACATGGTAATGAATTTCACTGGGGTGTTGATGTTTATAGTAGTCTTCAGCAACTATCATTTGCCTGTGCATACCTGAGACAACTAGGAGTAACAAACTTGGTGAAGGCTGACACTGTATACCTAGAACAATAAATTTGGTGGTGGGCAGGGAACAATCATTTTCTGGGAGTCCTTAGGAGTAAGGCATGCATGATTAGATGTAGAGATTCAACACTGACTGTGATGACATCTTTTCTCCATGTTGTCCCTTTCCATAGTATGTGGAAATATCTGTACTAATATGTACATATTAACTGGATATGAATCAAGACAACTTATAAGTCCTTTGAATCGCCACCAGACAGTATAGGACATGTAGCCAAATTTGGCAAAGAAAAATTCTGTGTTTTGGTTTAAAGCAGGAGTTTCTTGGCTTTTGTCTTTAGATTTCACATTTTGAATTTAGTCTCACCAAAAAGAAAGAAAACATAGTCTAATATATTGAGTGGAACACATCCTAATAGCCTTTCTTGTTTTAGAGGCTTTTGCATTGTTGATCACTCAGTCATTTCATTACATTCCTTCATTTGGTGTTTGACAATATAATATGATTCAGAGATCATGTTCCTACTCAGGCTCTCAATAAAGTGTGAAAGCCCTGCTGATGACTAACAGTCGTTTTCATCTGCATTTCTTAATAATTTCATACTGGGAACTGTAATCTCAATATTTTTGAGAGCCTAGGTGAGCAATTTGACTGTATATTCCTAAAGTTGGGGAGTGAATTTAAAATAGCCATAGTTATGACTGGCCTTTCTTTAAAGTCAGTCTATTGTGCCTATTGTCATAACTAATAAGTGGCCATGTTGTCTGTCTCTCATGCACTCAATTCACAAAACTTTCTTTATCTACTTGACAAATGTACAAAAGTGCATTTTATGAACAGAAATATAGCCAGACAGGTTTAACTCTTTAGTTAACTCTTTGGTGCCCCCCTCTCTGTCTCTCTCTTTCTCTCTCTCTCTCTCTCTCAACTGGTAATTCCTACATCACCATAATCCTCACTTTGGAAATACATTTGTGTGTGTGTGCGACAGTTCTGGGACTTGAACTCAGAATCCAGACACTGTTTCTGAACTGTTTTGCTCAAGCCTAGCGTTCTACTGCTTGAGCTTCCTCTCTACTTCTGGCTGGCTTCAAACTTAGATCTCAGCCTCCTGAGTAGCTAGCCACCAACTCCCAGCTTCCTTTGGAAATTTAAAACCAAAGCAAAAAAGAACCAAACCTATGGGAACTGAGAATAGACACTTACCTTTGTACCACTTTAGTCATCCAGGATGAATTCCTCAAAATTCAGTGATTTTTGACATTTTTCCATAAAATTGGAAAATAAAGTTCATTAAATGTGCAAGGGTTTTATTCATGTAAGGCATGTGGTCTATTTTTACAAAATTTGTAATTCCTTTTTCTTTAGTGACACTGGAGTTTGGAGCTTTGCTCTTGCTAGGTATATTCTTAAGAAATGCTTTCTACCTCCCACCCAACACTTTTATGTTAATTTTTTTTTCATGTAGTCTCACACTTTTGCCAGAAGCAGAGTCAGACTGTGATTCTCCTTCCAACCATGTACAGATCACTGATGTACATTGAATAGGTTTATTAGTCATTCACTGGCAGATAGGGTAATGGATTCTAAAAAAGACTCATCTCAGTAGATGGAAACATACTGGATGCTATAGAAAAGCATTCCAAACATTCCAGTCTTTTCTTTGTCCCAGAGAGGCAGAAAAAATAAAGGGAACACAGATGGATCTGAATTGGGACCCCAGATAAATTTCAAAGGGTAGGTAAAATTGAAACTCCACCCTTTAATAAAAGAGCAGACATAACCAATCAAAATGTCACAGGCCCAACTAGTGAGCTAAGTCACCTTCTATACAAGTATCATAGAAAATCAGTACCTCAAGCTGTACCTATAAAAACCCCTAGTTCTAGCCATGTTGGTCAACCCCCTGGGATTCACTCAATAAGATCTCTATTTTCTTTTTCATTTAGGAAACTCTATACTTGAGTCCCATCCTTCATTGTGTGAGGATTTTATCTGTTTCTGGAGACAGGACATGAGGTGGAATGGGTGGCAGCCTGAGGTGAAACAACAGCAGCAAAGTAATAACTGTAGCATTCAGGCATGCCTTTTGGCCTTTGGGCCAAAGCTGTAACACTTTCAGGGTCTCACTGGACTCAATCATATGGCAAAAGGCTTGTGCCAACAATATCACAACTGGCTTATATAATGAGAAAGGTGTGACTCTTTTTCAGGCTGGCCTTAAATCCTGATCCATTTGAGCAAGCAGCTGGGATTACAGGCATGAGCCATTGTGCTTGCCCCTATTCATTTTTTACGATAAATAATTCATTTGTTTATATGATTACAAATATTTGTCATAATATAGATATGATGTATGTATATAATGATTAGAATTAGAAATTCACATGTAAATTTGAAAACTTTTCTTTAATAATAACCAGTTAGGACAGGGAAGGTAGGTCAGTGGTAGGTTGCTTGCCTCGCGTGCATGAGGCCCTGCATTCCATTCCTCTGTACCATATAAGCAGAAAAAGTCAGAAATGGTGCTGTGGTTCAAATGGTAGAGCGCTAGCCTTGAGCTAAAGAGCTAAGAGACAGCACCAGGCCCAGAGTTCAGGCCCCAAGGCCGACAAAATCATGATGATGATCATGATGACGATGATGACCAGTTAGCAGATTTGAAAAACAATGACCTGAAGTTAAGGACCTGAGTGCACTAGTTAATGCTCATATTTCCTGTTCTATTGATTCAAATCCCTATTCCCACATTTAAAGGGCATGAGAGCTGAGTGCTGGTAGCTCCTTCCTGTCACCTAAGCTATTTTGGAGCCTGAAAATGAGAATATTGTGGTTTGAAGTCAGCTTGAGCAGAAAAGTTCAAGGAATTATTTATTAACCCAGAGCTCCAGTGATGTGCATGCACCTATCATCCTAAACTATGTGGGAGGCTGAGATAGTGTGCATCATGGTGCTACAAAAGCCCAGGATTAAAGCCCTTGAGACTCTCACCTACAGAGAGGGACACTGGGCATGGTGTCACGCGCAGAGTACAGTTTGCAAGTCTGTAAGTGTGTAAGCAGATCACATGTTAGGCATGTAACTGAGCAGGAAGTAAGACTTCATTTAAAAAATTAATCATCATAAAGCAGGGCTAGAGACAAGTGGTAGAGTGCCAGCCTAGCCAGGATAGGGCCTGGTGTTTAAATCTCTGTTCCTCTAAATAAGTAATAGGCACTCAAGTTTCTACCAATATGTAGTTTGGGAAGTTTACATAGATGTATGAATTAAGCAGTTAGGTACATATGAGGATCATTTAATTATTTATATGGAAACAATTCTATGTCAGAATAATGCATTTTGTATAATTAGTACATAACTCCTTCCCCTTTGATTCATTGGCAGAGATGCTTCTTTATCAAATTGAGAAATTAGTAATGAGAGACCGTGTTTCTTTAATTATGAAACCAGCAATTCCAAAAAATAAAGAACTAGTTTTGGAAGGCTTAAAAAAAACACTTCTGCCTCACTTGTTATGACTTAAATGTTTATGTCTCCTCAAAATGCATATGCTGAAATCATAACCCTCCTCCCCAAGTTCATGGCATTTCCTTGGAAGGTAATAAATAAGTTATCAATGGTTGAACCCTCAGAAATGGATTAGGAATTTTATTTAGGGAGCCACCCAGCTCCTGATATTTCTGTTTTTTTCCCCTGTAAATTACATTTTTATATCATTTTAATGATTACAAATAACATTCTTTATATGCTAAATTAGAAATCTGTATATGAACAAATAAATAAGCTTACTTCCTGGTTGACTTTTATTGTTGTATACATAAATTCAAGAACCAGTACTAGAGAAAGAGCTATAGCCAAACAAGTTTCAACTTGTATATTGATTTGACATAAAGTTACCATCCAGGAGCCAACTGGTCATAAATAAAGGCTTGCTACCTCTGACAAAGTAATAATTTTTAGAATGAGGCTTCTCATCTGTCACCAAAGTAGAACAAACAGCACTAGTGACAGGATATATAAAGAAACAATAGCAGCAGCAGCAGCAACAACAACAACAACAACAAAAGTCCTATGATATAGGCAGGTGCAACATGCATGGAAAGTAAGCAAAATAAACTCAGGATATTCCAAATTTTGTTATCCTTCATCTCAAAGAAATTGAAAACATAATGTTTAACAAGATAGTATGGGCTTTCATAAAATTTCTTACAGAGTGTGGAATATTCTCATTTCTTATTACTTCTTCAATATGCATAAATATTTTTTAATATTTTTATTGTAAAGATACTGTACAGACGGCTTACAATTACATGAGTAAGGTAATGAGTACATTTCTTATCAAGCATTGTTACCCCCTCCTTTGTTTTTTCCCTACTATCTCGTCCCTCCCCACCTCCCCAAATCCTCCCTCTGCCCCCCACCCAGTGGATGTCTTAATAGAAGCTCTAAGAATACTAAAGCTATCAACACAAGCATGTTCATCACAGCGTCATTCACCACAGCCAAGACATGGAACAATCCAGATGTCCCCAGTAGAAGAAGGGATCAAGAAAAATATGGTCCATACACACAAGGAATTCTATGCTTCCATCAGAAAGAACGACACCTCCCCATTTGTTAGGAAAGGGAAAGACTTGGAAAAAATCATAAGTGAAGTAAGCCATAACCAAAGAAATATAAGGCCCATGGTTTCCCTCATTTGAAACAATCATTGTATGTCTAAGATAATTTTATTGGATGAGCAGAAAAGCTCAAAAGCTATGTACATATGACCATATAAGATGATGCTAAGTGTAATGAACCTCAAGATACTAACACAAGAGACCCTTCCCTGTTTTTAACATATATGCTATATTTTTGTTTCCTTTGTATGTTCTTCCCTCTATAGTATATATCCCCTGCTGTCACTCGATTCTGGTACCCTACATCTTGTATATACATTTGTCTAACCTGGGGAGGGGAAGGGGAACAAAACGCTGGAACAAGGACCCAGGACATCCCACCATAGCAAAGACACCTACAATACAGTACACTGGGAATGAATCCTACAACTTCGGGATGGGGGAGGAATGAAGGAGGTGGAGGAGGGAAGGGACAGTTGGAGAACAACAAGGGAGGGCAGAAGAAAGGCAAAGAATAATGCATTTAGAGTACAAAAATATAATAACTACCAACTTGTATTTCTTTACCCCCCAAAAAATATCATTCTAAATTGAAGGAGAAATAAAATCCTTCTATGATAAGGAAAAACTAAAATAATGTATGACATTGAACCAGCACTGCAGAAGATTCTCCAAGGAATATTACACAGGAAGAGGAAGATAAATATTACCATGAGTACTGGGAGAAAATATGTATTTGAGGATTCATTCTTCAAAAAGAATGTTAATTTGCTTATTTCAGTTACCAAAGGCACCTTCAATCCACACCATCTTAAGTTTTGCTTTTTTTCTTGTCAAAGTTATTAGTGTAAATTTAGATAAAACTTAGTGTCAATAGAAATGTGTTAAAAAGCTACTATAGGATATTGTCCTAGACACCAAGTTTAGTGAATTTTTTTTTCAGGTATCCATTGGATATACTCAGATGATCTTATCTACAAAATAATTATATGTAGTTTTAATCTTTTCTGGAAGGATTTTGTGTTTTTTTAATTTTAAATTTTTTAAAATGTTATACAGAAGGGTTACAGGTACATGAGTAAGGCAATGAGTACATTACTTGCCAATCATTGTTAATGCTTCCTTTTTTGTTGTTGTCCCATCATCCTCTCCCTTCCCCAGCTCCCACACTCCTATCTCGTATCTCTTCCTCTCCCCCACCTTGCAGCCTGAAGTTGTAAAGTTAATCTCCAATACATCATCCTGTAGGCATCCTTATTACAATGGGTCATCCTGTGTCCCTGCTTCAGCGTTCCACTATTTCCCTTTCTCTCCTCAGATCAGACACATATATATAAAGAAGCAGGGTATCAAAATCAAGTACAGTAACAACAGGGGACATGCCATAGGGGAAAAAACATACAAAGGAAGCAACAACAGCAACAAAAACAAAATCACATGGTACATTTAAAACAGTAACAACAAAGATAGACCTCTTGTGTTCATATCTTGGGGTTTATCCCACCTAGCATCATCTTATATGGCCATCTGTACATGGCCTTCGAGCTTTTCAGCTCATCCAACAAGACCATCCTATATGCAGACTAATTATTGCAATTAAGAGAAACCATGGAACCTACATTTTGTTGGGACTGGGTAACTTCACTTAATATGATTTTCCCCCCAATTCTTTCTATTTCCTAACAAATGGGGTGATGTCATTCTTTCTGATGGAAGTACAGAATTCCAATATTCAAATTTTCTTGATCCATTCAACTTCTGAGGGGCATCTGGGTTGGTTCCACATCCCAGCAATGGTGAACAATGCTGCAACAAACATAGCTGTGCTGGCTGATTCAGTATGTTCTTGTTTGTGATTGTTTGGGTAAATGCCTAGAAGGGGGATTGTTGGGTCATAGGGGAGCTCTATGTGGAGTCTTTTGAGGAACCTCCATGCTGCTTTCCAAAGTGGCTGAACAAGTTTACACTCCCACAGACAATGCAGTAGGGTACCATTTTGGCCACACTTCTCCAGCATCTGTTGTTATTCTATTTCTTGATTGTAATCATTCTGACTGGGTTGTGGTGGAATCTCAATGTTGTTTTGATTTGCATTTCTTTTATGGCCAGAGAAGTTGAACATTTCTTCATGTGTCTATTGGCCATTCTTACTTCCTCTTCAGAGAAGTCTCTCTTTGAGTCTTTAACCCATTTATTAATGGTGCAGTTGTTTCTTTGAGGATTTGTTTTTGGGTGACTTAATTTTTTAAGTTCCAAGTATATTTTAGATATGAGACCCTTGTCCAATATATGGCTAGCCCAATCTGTGGGCTTTCTATTGATCTTATAAGCTATGTCCTTTTGCCATGCATAAGCTCTTCCATGGAGCTCTAGAGTTTCTCCTATTCCTTTCTGTAATATTTTCAGGGTGTCTGTTTTTACTTCAAGGTCTTTGATCCATTTGAAGTTGATTCTGGTGCAGGGTGATATGTGAGGATCTAATTTTAGTTTTCTATATGTGTTTAACCATTTTTTCCAGCACTATTTCCAGAGACATTTTTCTTCCATTTTTCTGGCCCTATTATTGAAAATTAGTGGGCTATAAGTCTGTGGGATCATTTCTGGGCCTTTGGTTCTATTCCATTGGTCTTCAGGTCTATTCTTGCGCCAGTACCAAGCTATTTTGATTACTATGGCTTTGTAGTAGAATTTGAAGTCTGGCATTATTATTCCTCCAGCACTGTTCTTTCTGCTAAGGATTATTTTTGCTATTCTGGTCTTTTATTGTTCCACATGAATTTTTGGATTGCTTCTTTTATTTCATTAAAGAATGAGGTTGGAATATTGATAGGTATCACATTGAATTTATAGATAGCCGTTGGCAGTATTGCCATTTTCACAATGGTAATCCCCCCATCCAGAAGCATGTGAGGTTTTTCTACTTCCTTAGTTCTGCTTTAATTTATTTTTTCAGGTTCTTAAAGTTTTCATCACAGAGTTCTTCCCTTTAGTTAAGTTTATCCCTAGGTATTTTATTTTTGTGGACTATTACAAAAGGATTTGCTTTCCTGATTTCTGCTGCTCTCTTCTCATTATTGTCATACAGGAGAGCCATTGACTTTTGAGGGTTAATTTTATACCCTGCTACTTTGCCAAAGTTTTGAATCAGCTTGAGTAATTTGGGATGGGAGTCCATGGGATTCTTTAAATACTAGATCATGTCATCTGCAAAGAAGGAGAATTTTACTACAGTTTCCCCTATTTGGATCCCCTTTATGTTTGCATCTTGTCTTATTGCTGTAGCGAGGCATTCTAATATTATGTTGAAGAGAATTGGGGAGAGTGGACATCCTTGTCTTGTTCCTGAGTTTAGAAGAAATGGCTTTAGATTTTCATCATTAAGTATAATGCTGGCTGTTGGTTTGTCATACACAGCCTTTATAATATTGAGGAATGTTCCATGAATTCCTAGTTTTTCCATCACCTTCATCATAAAGGATGTTGGATATTGTCAAATGCTTTTTCTGCATCTATCGAAATAATCATGTGCTTCTTATCCTTGCTCTTGTTGATGTGATGAATTGTATTACTTGATTTGTGTATATTGTACCAGCTTTGCATCCCTGAAATGAATCCTGTTTGATCATGATGTATGATTTGTTCTTTGATGAGTTGTTGAAGTTGATTGGACAAAATTTTGTTGAGAAGTTTTGCATCGATATTGATCAAAGTAATGGGTCTATAGTTCTCTTTCTTTGATGAGTCCCTGTCTGTTTTTGGAATGAGGATTATGCTGGCTTCATATAAGGAGTTTGGTAGTGAACTTTCATTTTCAATTTCATTGAAGAGTTGGAGGAGTATTGGTGTGAGTTCTGCTTTGAAGGCCTTATAGTATTCATCAGTGAACCCATCTGGTTCTGGTCTTTTCTTGGATGAAGGTCTCTTATTGCTGTTTCTATTCAGTGCTTGATATGGTTCGGTTAAGTTGGTTTGACTCATCTTGATTTAGTTTGGTCATGACAATATTTGCTAGAAATGCTTCCATTTCATCCAGATTTTCAAACTTATTAGCATAAAGTTTTGAGAAATGTTCCCTTATAAGGTTCTGTATCTTGGTTGTTTCTGTGGTGATGTTTTCCTTCTCATCTCAGAGTTTGTTTATTTGGGCGTGTTCTCTTCTGTTTCTGGTAAGTTTTGCTAAGGGTCTGTCAATTTTGTTAATTTTTTGAAGAACCAACTCTTTGTTGATTCTATGCTTTTTTTTTTGATGGGGGGATTCTAATTCATTTAATTCTGATTTAATTTTAATTATTTCTTTCCATCTACTGGATTGGGGTTTGGTTTGTTGCTCTTTTTCAAAGAACTTGAGGTGCATCATTAAATTGTCAGTTTGAGTGTTTTCCAATTTGTTGAATACAGAACTCACAGCTATAAATTTTCCTCTGAGTACTGCCTTTGCCATGTCCCAGAGGAACTGGTAATTTGAATTTTAATTTTTGTTCATATTAAAAACCTTCGAATTTCCATTCTAATCTCTTCCATGACCCATTCGTGGTTCAGCAGTGTGTTGTTCAGCCTCCATATATTATAGGGTATTTTTTGGTGGCTTTTGGTGTTGAATCCTAATTTTATTTCTTTGTAGACTTGATAGAATTCAGGGCATGATAACAGTGTTTTAGAATTTGTACAGATTTGCTTTGTGACCTAAAATATGGTCTATTTTGGAGACTGTTCCATGTACTGTGGAGAAGAATGTGTAATCTGTTGTTGATGGGTGAAATATTCTATATAGGTCTGCTAAGTCTAGTTGGTCTATGCAGTTGTTTATATCTACTGTTTCTCTGTTGAGATTTTGCCAAGTTGATCTATCCATCAAGGAAAGTGGTGTTTTAATGTCACTAACAATCAATGTCTTTGGATCTACATGTGATTTTAGGGAAAGTAGTGTGTCTTGGATAAATTTGAGTGCTCTGGTATTTGGTGAATAGATATTTAGAATTGTTATATCCTCCTGTAGGAGAGATCCTTTTATTAGTATGTAGTGTCCGACTTCATCTCTTCTTACTAATTTTACTTTGAAGTCTATTTTATCTGAAATTAGGATTACAACTCCTGCCTGTTTTTTGTTTTTGTTTTTGTTTTTGTTTTTTTTTGGTTGGTCGTGGAGCTTGAACTATGGGCCTGGGCACTGTCCTTCAGCTCTTCAGTTCAACGGGAGCGTTCTACCACTTGAACTACAGCGCCACTTCAGGTTTTCTAGTGGTTTAATGGAGATAGGAGTCTCAAAGTCTTTCCTGCCTGGGCTGGCTTTGAACCGCAAAGCTCAGATCTCAGCCTCCTGAGTAGGTAGGATTACAGGCTTGAGCCACTGGTGCCCAGCACTCCCACCTATTTATGCGGGCCAATTGATTGATAGATTTTATTCCAGCCTTTCACTTTCAGAGTATTTTTGTTTTTGTGAGGAAGGTGTGTCTCTTGAAGACAGTAGATAGAAGGATCCTATTTTTTGATCTAACTAGAGATTCTATATCATTTGATTGGAGAGTGAAGACCATTGATATTGAAAGTTAAAATTGAGAGGTGTTTGGAAGTTCATTATCTACCTTCTTAGGGGCAGTGTCACCTAGGTTCGGCCTGTGTTTATCTAATTCTTTGTTTGGGGTCTGTTTCTCTGCCTTCATCATTTTCTAGTTGGTTCTCTATGTGAAGTATTTCTAAGTATTTAAGTATTTTTTTGGAATGCTGGTTTGGTGGAGAAAATTTGTTTCAGTTATTCTTTGCTGTGGAAGCTTTTCATATTTTCCTCAGTTATAATGGAGAGTTTAGCTGGGTGCAATATTCTAGGTTGATAATTGTTTGTCTTTAGGGCATGGAATACATCATTCCAGGCTCTTCTTGCTTTAATTTTCTCTGCTGGGAAATCTGAAATTATTCTGATTGACTTCCATGTATAGCCTATTGGTCTTTTCTCTTTGACAGCTTTAAGTATCCTTTCCTTGGTTTCTATTGATCCTGTGTAGATTTCATTGTGATGGTGGGATGTGGTGTTCTGGTCTTGTCTATTTCAGGTTCTAAAGGCTTCTTATATCTGAATGGGCCTATCTTTTTGGATGTTTGGGAAGTTCTCTGCCATGATTCTGTTAAATAAGTTTCCTAAACCGTTGGCTTCTGTTTCTACACCTATTAGCCTCAAATTAGGCCTTTTGATGGTGTCTTCTATATTTTGAATAGATCTATTGTATTTTTTGGATTTGTTTTGAATACTTGTCTTATCCCAAAGGCCTATTTTTCTGCATGGTCTAGCCTACTGTGCAGACTTTCTACTTTGTTTTTTATTTCTCTTTCTTCTAATTGTTCAGTTTTGATGGCTTCAATTTCTTTGTTGAAGATTTGTTTTAGATCTTTTATGTATTTCTTTGCCTCCTTGATTTTTGTTTTCATGTTCACTTTTAGATCCTGTAGTTGATTGGCTATACTTTCACTGGACTCCCTTTCATTTTATTGGAGCTCATTCAGCTTTCTGGTTGTGGATTCTATGAATTCATTTATTAATCTTTTGTTTGCCTCATCATACTCACAAATAGCCTTATGTAGGCTTTCTATTTTTTCATTCAGCATGTTTACCAATAGTGTTTGTAAAGCATTTGGTTGATGTCCTCTGGATTTTTTTTAATGAACTGCTTTGTTGCCTATTTATCCTTTGTGGGAGTTGAAATTGCTTGACTTGCCACTTTTCTGCCAATTTTTCTGCTTTTTCTACCCATTTTGGAGTGAATGCACATCAAATCCCTCACTTGTTCCAAACCAGAGCCCTGTAGTTCCACAGATTTTGGAGGTTTAGAATTAACAATGGGTATTTTTGACTCTATCTCACCTTTGTTGGAAGTGAGTGTATATCTAATTACACACCAGAGCACATTTTGAAGATAAGCACTTACCCAGAACCCTGCAGTTGCACAGGCTTTGGGAGTTTACAATCAACAGTGGGTATTTTCACTCTATCTCACCTTTTTGGGAGTGTGACTATATCCTATTTCACACCAGAACACACTTCTATGACTAGAACTTAGCCAGAGCACGGTAATAGCACAGACTTTGGGGGTTTACAATTAACAATGGGAGATTTCACAATATCTCACCTTTTGCAGGAGTGAGATTATATCAATTACACACTAAATCACAATTCTAAGACAGTCTCCCACCCAGAGGTGGAATTAATGTTCACACTCAAAGTGGGTATTTTAACTCTATTTCTCTTTTGTGGAATTGAACATATCTCCACTTCACCACCAGGACACAATTTTATAGCAAGTCTGACCCAAAGCCCTTCAGTTGCACAGAATTTGGAGGTTCTCACTTGAAGACAGGTGTTTTCCCCATATCTCTTCTTTTTTGGAGATGAATGTATATCTATTCACTCACCAGCAAACAATTTTAAGATAAACACCGACTCAGAGTTCTGATGTGCAGATATTGGAGGTTCACAATCCAAATAGGTATTTCACTCTATCTCTCCTCTATTGGATATGTAAGTAGGCCCAGTACCACCACTCAGCACAGTTTTAAGACAAAATCCACACCTGGGCAGTATCTTTGCACTGATTTTAGAGGTTCCCAATCATAGATAGGTGTTCCTTTATTATCTATGCTTATCTTTGTCAGGGAGGGTATTGTGCTTCAGAAGTGGGTAATAAACAGTTATATTCAGTGAGTAGCTTTGTTCTGAAGTTTGGGATGGTTTGGGCTTAAGGGATAGAACCCAGAGCCACTTTGGCACAGTCTCACTGACCACAGATATATACGAGCTCAGTGTTGCACACTTGGGGATGAACAGAGTAAAGTAAACAAAGAGGGAATGAAGGAGTAGAAATAATTGTGAATGGGTGAGGTGAAGTTAGGGGAAAGATTTAGATATATGATGAAATATAGGAGAGGAAAAATCAGACTAGAGAGATGTAGCAAAGGAAAGGAACAGAGGGAGGAAGGTTATGATCTAACTTCCAAGTGATAAATAGAAGAAAAATTAAAACAAACAAAACCAGAAAAAAGACAAAAATAACAAAACATCAAAACATCAAAACCAAAACCAAAGAAAGAAGAAAAATATATACAAAAAATAAAAAAGTTAGTTTTCAATATACTGTCTTGTACATCTCATTGTTACAATGGGTTAACCTGTATCCTTATTTCAGCATTCTGTTAGTTACATCCCCCCCCCAAATTAGAAAAATGTATATACAATATATTGGCCATTGACATGAAATACAGTGAAAACAAGGGTCATACTGTGACAGAAGAACATACAAGAGAAACAAAAAAAAATCACATAGTACATTTTAAATATGTTAAAAACAATAGCAAGAAAGAAAAAAAACACTTGTATCCTTATCTTGGGGTTAATTTTACTTAACATCATCTTATATGTCATAAACCAACTTTACAACTTGTGGGGGGCTGGAAGGAGGAGTTGGGGAGGGAAGGTATGGTAGGAAAAAAACAAAGGAGGATGTAACAATGCTCAATAGGAAATGTACCCTTTATCTTACTCATGTAACTGTAATCCCTCTGTACAGTATTTTTACAATGAAAAGCATATTAAAAAAAGAAAGGTAAAAACACTCTATGTTCATCCAAATAAAAATAGCAACTTCAAAAAAAGAAAAACAGCCAGGCACCAGTGGCTCATGCCTGTAATCCTAGCTACTCAGGAGGCTTAGATCTGAGGTTCGCAGTTCAAAGCCAACTCGGACAGGAATGTCTGTGAGACTTTTATCTTGAATAAACCACTCAGAAAACTGGAAGTGGCCCTGTGGCTCAAATGGTAGAGCACTAACCTTGAACTGAAGAGCTGAGGGACAGCACCATGGCCAGAGTTCAAGCCCCACAGCCTACAATAAATGAATGAATGAATGAATGAATGAATGAATGAATAAATAAATAAATAAATAAAATTGAACAATTATGTACATATGATATAGAAATACTAAGCTTAAGAATACTAACATTGTGTAGTAGGCAATTGGGTGGTCAATCTATACTCTGAATTAAGTCTATACACAGTTATGGAGGAAGTTAGTCACCATGTACTGTGTATCCAATTGTGAACCAAACAGCAATGAGGAAAGAACAAAAACAAAAACAACCCAACAGGATTGTTGCAAAAAGAAAAAAACAAGAAAACAAACCTAAAAATAAAAACACACCAAAAAAAGCTGACAGAAAAAGAAAAAAAAATAACAGAGTTAAACCAGTTGCAAAAAATAAAAAGAGGAGGACAAAATTTTGTTTTATAAGGAAGTTAAAATATGAAAATGAAAAAATAAAAAGTAAAAAAAGGTAAAGCTAGGCGATGGTGGTTCACGCCTGTAATCCTAGCTACTTAGGAGGCTGAGATCTGAGGATCGCGGTTCAAATCCAGCCTGGGAAGGAAAGTCCATGAGACTCTTATCTTCAATAAACCACTAGAAAACCGGAAGTGACGCTGTGGCTAAGCGGTAGACAGCGCCCAAGCCCAGAGTTCAAGCCCCACGACCGACCAAAACAAAAACAAAAACAAAAACAAAGGTATAGTAACAATGAGACATACAAGACACTGTTGAAAACGAATTTTACAACTTCGTTGGTGGGGAGGGAAGAAGAGTTGAGGTGGGGAGGGAAGGCATGGTAGGGGAAAATAAGAAGAGGTAATAAGGAGGAGGTAACAAGGCTTGGTAGGAAATGTACTCACTACCTTACTCCTGTAACTGTGACCCCTCTGTATAATACAATAAAAAAAATAAAAATAAAATATAATTGGGGAATAAGGAAAAAGAAAAAAAAGTATCTTCTATTTATTTGGGGGCTCTTATGTCTCCCCTAAGTTAGTTTTCCAGTCCCTTGATGGAGTCTTTGATTTGCGTGTAGGGGTCCGTTTTCATGGTTGCTTGGTTGGGTTCTCAAATCAGCTCGTTTGAGCGTGCAGAAAAAAGTTCTGCTTTACAGTCTTGGGGATTTTGCGATCTTCTTCCCAGACTAAAAGGCACGATCTGCTTATTTTATTTGTTTTTCCTTTCTACTGCCCGGAGGAGGAGGCTGGAGACTGGAGTTTATTGCTGCTGGAACTGAGCTTGAGCATGGTGGGGTTTTGGCCTTTCTGGACTCGGTGGCTATTTCTGAATTGGGGAGTCCCCTTTGGGCCACTCACCTTTATCCTCTCTCGGCCCTTGCAGATTGTCCAGTTTTTCAAAATACAGAAACGGTCAGATAAGTTGATGTTAGGCGAAATGAACCCCAAGATAAGGACTCAAATGGTTTTTCTTTCTTGCTATTGTTTCTAACGTATTCATAAAATGATTTCTTTGTTGCTTTGTATGTCCCCCCAGTTTTCACTGTATTTGATGTTGGTATAACTTGAGGAGGGGAAGGGAAAAAAACAGATTGTTGTAACAGGGATACAAGTGTACCCATTGCAACAATGAGATGTACAAGAATTCATGTCGAAAAACAAACTTTACAACTTTGGTGGGGTGGGGGGAGATGGGAGGGCAGGGTTGGTAAGGGGAAACGAAGGAGGAGGCAACAATGCTTGATAAGACATGCACTCATTACCTTGTTTATGGAATTGTAACCCTCTGTATGGTATTTTCACAATAAAAACTTATTAATTAAAAAAAGAAGTATTATCAGAAATACCAATTGAATTCTCAGAAGTGACATTTACAAGAGGTGGATTATGAAGGGAAAACTTTTGAGATCATTTTGAGTATAAAATCTGGGATCTGTAGGTATGAAATTGTAAAAATGACATCTGATTTAGAATCTCAAAACTTGATTGCACTTGGCTCAAGTGGTAGAGTCTAGCCTTAAAAAAAGCTCAAGGACAGCATCACTCAGGCCCTGAGTTTAAGCCCCAGGATTGGCAAAAAAACAAAAACAAAAACAAAAAACAACAAACCTTGAGTTTGAATCTTGATTCTTGATGGTTATGGGTTTGGTGAACTTGGGTAACTGACCTCAATGTGTCCCTGAAGAAGAGAGCTATCATGAAAATCATATGATGGAAATAGACATTTTGTATAATTTTTGCAATATTAACAACTAAAGCCTAATTTGTTCTCTTCAGATATTTGCAGTTAATTGGGTCTGTCATTAATGCCTTTTTCATTCATCAGGAATGCCTGTTATACTAGGTCAAATATCTATGATAAAGAAACTTCATTTCAAACATATTTTATTATCAGAAATTAGCTGTACAAAGATGCTTTATTGTCAATTTTATAATGTGCCTATAAATGTCTTTAGTCAAAAAATTTTGAGATCATTTGTGGATACATTTTCCAAAAAATTATTTTCCTCTGAAATTTCCCTTCACAAGCAAGCCAAAGATACCCTAACAAATATCACTTAATATCTGAATGCTGATCTATCAGCTTTAAGACAAACTTTGAATAATTTGCCTGCGTATCCATTTTCTGTGGTATCTGAAACTGATACTATCCTCATTAAGAGAAGCAATACTAATTATGGTTATAATATTAAAGATAAAATATTCACTTGGAATAAAAACTAAATGTAAAATTACAATATCAAATTATAAATAATATCATTCTTATGAGAAGTATATATAGTAAGCATTTTAAAAATATGGTTATTTTCATTGTGTGATTTCATCATAATCTTTTTCTTTATAGTTTCTGAGTATACATCATTGAATTTTATTTCCATTTTACCATTATTTTCTTGTTGTTGTTGTTGTTGTTGTTGTTGGTCAGTCGTAGGGCTAGAACTCTAAGCCTGGGCGCCATCCCTGAACAATTCAGCTCAAGGCTAGCAATCTACCATTTGAGCCACAATGCTACTTCTGGCCATTCTGTTTATATGATGCTGAGGAATGGAACCTAGGGCCTCATGCATGGGAGGCAAGCACTCTACAGCTGAGCCACCTTCCCAGCCTCTTGCCATTACTTTCGTATTTCATTACTTTGCATATAGAATAAAAAGTTTAATATTTCAACTCATAAAATTGTTTGAAATTTATATAAATAACATGAAATTTTTTTCAAATTCACAATCTACTATCACCAAGGTGATAGGCATCTTGAGGATTACTGTTAGACTGAAACAATCTTTTGTTTTTCATGTATGAACTGTAATTTTTTTATTGTAAAAATACTGTACAGAGGGGTTACAATTACATGGGCAAGATAGTGAGTACATTTCTTATCAAGCATTGTAGCCTCCTTCTTTGTTTACCCTTCCCATCCCTTCCCAGCCTCCCCCCACCCCCACCCAGTCCTCCCCCCCCCACCAAAGTTGTAAAGTTCATTTTCAACATGACAACTTGTACTTCTCATTGTTGCAACGGGTCCACCTGTATCCTTATTTAAACGACTTGTTTTTCCCCTTCCCCTCCACAAATTATACCCACATCAAATACAGTGAAAGCAGGGGTTATACTGTGGGGGAAGGACATACAAAGCAACAAAGAAATAATCTTATAAATGCTTTAGAAACAAATGCATGAAAGAAAAAAACATTTAAATACATATCTTAGGGTTCATTTTCCTAACATCACCTTATCTGGCCTTTTCTGCTTCACTCATATATATACTAGATATTGAAAATAAGGGAAACCATGGGACCTATGTTTCTTTGGGCTTGGCTTACTTCACTTAATATAATTTTTTCCAAATCCTCCCATTTCCTCACAAATGGGGCAATGTCATTCTTTCTGATGGAGGCATAGAATTCCATTGTGTATATATACCACATTTTCTTGATCCATTCATCTACTGAGGGGCATCTGGGTTGGTTCCATATCTTAGCTATGGTAAATAATGCTGCAGTAAAAATAGTTGTGCTGGTAGCTTTAGTGTGGTCTTGTTTGTAAGCATTTGGGTAAATGCCCAAAAGTGGGATTGCTGGATCATAGGGGAGCTCTATGTGGAGTCTTTTGAGGAACCTCCATACTACTTTCCAAAGTGGTTGAACAAATTTACACTCCCACCAACAATGAAGTAAGGTTCCCTTCTCTCCACATCCCCTCCAGCATCTGTTGTTATTAGAGTTCTTGATTATAGTCATTCTAACTGGGGTGAGGTGGTATCTCAAGGTTGTTTTGATTTGCATTTCTTTTATGACTAGGGAGGTTGAGCATTTCTTCATGTGTCTAAGAACAGACCTCCGGACCAATGGAATAGAATTAAAAACCCATAAATGAACCTACAGACTTATAGCCATCTAATCTTTGATAAGGGAGCTAAAACAATAGAATGGAAGAAAGACAGTCTCTTCAGTAAATGGTGCTGGCAAAATTGGTTAACTACACGTAGAAAACTAAAGCTAGATCCTTATATATCACCCTGCACTAATCAACTCCAAATGGATCAAAGACCTGGGAGTCAAAGCAGACACTCTGAAAACATTACAGGATGGAATAGGAGAAACCCTAGGTCTCCTTGGAGCAGGCCAAAATTTTCTTAATAGAGACCCGGAAACACAACAAATCAAAGAAAGGTTGGACAAATGGGATTGCATGAAGTTGCAGAGCTTCTGCATGGTAAAGGACATAGCTAGCAAGATCAATAGAAAGCCCACAGATTGGGAAAAGATCTTCACTAGCCATACAACGGACAAAGGTCTCATATCTAAAATATACTTGGAACTCAAAAAATTAAATCCCCCAACAACAAATCCTCAAAGAAACAACTGCCCAATAAATAAGTGGGCAAATGACTTAAAGAGAAACTTCTCTGAAGAAGAAAGAAGGATGGTCAATGAACTGTAATTTTTTAAATACTAGAACTTGAACTTGGCCTTTTGCCTGCTGGGCAGGTACTCTTTTAATGGATCTATATCCCAGTCCTGTGTTCAAATTTTTAAATATTTTGGACAGTGAGGACAAATGAATAGTCCTCATGAGCCAGGTTGCAGTTCAAAAGCTCCTTTTTGTAACAGTGATAGCCAACTTTAAACCAGCTTGTGCTCATAACAGATGATTCTGTGTGTCTCTTCTTTTTTTTTTTTTAATTGTATTTTATTTTATTTGAGAACATACTGTACAGAGGGGCTACAATTACATGGGCAGGATAATGCATACATTTCTTACCAAGCATTGCAGCCTCCTCCTTTGTTTACCCTTCACTTCCCTTCCCCGCCTCCCCCCTCCCCCCACCCAATTTTACCCCCCTCCCCCCACCCAATTATACCCCCCTCCACCCCCCACACCGACATTGTAAAGCTGGTTTTGACATGACATTTTGTACTTCTCATTGTTGCAACAGGTCCACCTGAATCCTTAAACGACTTGTTTGTCCCCATCTCCTCCACATGTTATACTGACATCAAATATAGTGAAAGCGGGGGTTACACTGTGGGGGAGGGACATACAAAGCAACAAAGAAATAATCTTATAAATGCGTTAGAAACACATGCATGAAAGAAACGAAAACATTAAAATACATATTTAAGGGTTCATTTTCCTAACATCACATTATCTGACCTTTTCCGCTTGACTCATACCTATACTAGATATTGCAAATAAGGGAAACCATGGGACCTATGCTTCTTTGGGCCTGGCTTACTTCACTTAATATAATTTTTTCCAAACCTTTCCATTTCCTAACAAATGGGGAAATGTCATTCTTTCTGATGGAGGCATAGAATTCCATTGTGTATATATTGTGTGTCTCTTCTTAACTTTTCAGTCCAGATTAGTACATTGAATTTGTCATAGTGAGAGCATTCACATAATTAGGCAAAATTACAAATCAGAGTTTTTACATATTGTTCTAGACAGAAATGATTCTTCCACTGTTAACATCCTCTCTCAAGTTATGTGCTTCATTTTTATACTCATGTCAAGTCAGCCAGAAATTTTCCTTTATCTATTGAATTCAAACAATTCAGAAATTAAATTCTCCATTAATTACTTTGTACAACAATCTAAGATCTGATAACAACTTCAGTTAAAATGTTTGTTTAGTTAATATTTTAAAAGCATTTGATTTGACCTGAAATTTACTTGAGCAAGTATTTGGCTCTTGATTAGTAAATGCTTTCTATTCATGTTATTCATCTACATTGTATTTGTCATATAGTCCATTAATGTGCTTCATATTTGCTCTGTTATTTAGTAAACTTGGAACTGCTAGCAAATAAGACGTCTGTATTTTTTATTTGGTTTACACTAAATGCTTGAAAATGTCCTTTCGAATTTCAGTTTAGAAAGGTTTATTTCATCCTTGTATCTGTTTAAATAAACACCTCTTTGGCCATGTATCTTTGGTTCATTCATGAGTGAGTGAGTATTGGGTACTCATGAGTTTTAGGTGAATCAGTAGGGTGGCATGATCAGAACAATTCTGGAAAAGATTCAAACACAAGACCAACCAATGGTAACACATCTATACATTGATGTGACTGTTAACCACATAAATATGTGAAATGAATTAGATGAAGTGAATAATCCAATTATTCCATTAATACTGACCTTAATAACATGGCCTTTCCAAAAACCACCTTCCTCCAGAGAAACTATAAAGAAAAGTCTTTTCATAATAGATGTGGTCACAATAGATGTGGTCTTTTCTTACAATAAAAGTACTGGGACAGAAATGTTGCTATCTACCACCAGAGAGGCAAAATTAGTAGATTCTCAACATATTTAATAATTAGATGATTCACACACACACACACACACACACACACACACACACACAAACACACACACACACACTTTTATCTTGTAGTTCTTGGAACCTTAAGTTATAGATGTTTTATAAGTACTAGAAGACCTGATAGGAAGAAATATGGAAGTCAGCTTTTTATTCCTATTCTTTTTATTTTCTATCAGACAGCAAAATATATGACTTTGTTGGATCTTTCCCATCATTTCTAAGACACACTTAGCTATATAAACACTATCTTGTTAAAGTCTTGAAGATCTGAAGATAATGCTAATGTTTTTCTATGTTAGCCAATCACTTCTTGATGGAGTGCTATAAATTACTTCTACTTATTCCTTGATGTGTCTTCAAGAAGGTCTGAATTTTCATCTAATCACTAAGCCTTTCTAAAAAAGAATGGATTGGGTAAGTAGTCATGCTCAATTATTATGTGACCATGACTTCCCACATATGCATTTGTTCTAGCATTTATAAATTAGCATATTCTTCTCTTCCTCTTCCTTGGAAAATTATTGGGATTTTTTGTTTGTTATATCACCATACATTACGATAGTTATTATTTTGTTCAATTAGTGTATTGTCAACAATTTATCGTATTTTTAATTATCATTATTTATAATGACAATACCCTAATCAAATGTGGAAGGAGTGATTGATGTTTCGAGATTAGCAAACCTTTACAGCTCATTTATGTTTATGTCCTTCAGATTAGATAAAAGAAAGAGAGACCAAGGCTGCTTTTACCTTGTATCAGGAAAATGAGAAATATGTCAGGAGATTTTAAATCAAATCAAGAGAAAATTCATTTGTGATGTGACCTTGTTAGTGGTACAAGCTTTACTGAGTGAGGAGATTCACTTGGGCATTTGGAAAATGGATGAGCATAGAACTTTGCAGCAGGCAAGAGCAAAGGAAAAGAAATATCAGTGTCAAGATGCTGGCTCAGCAGGAAGGCTCTCAGGTAAATGATAAGAAAGCAGTTGACATAAGACATAGAATAAAGTTAGAGAGACCTTAATCCAGACAGGTGAAAAGCCTGTATAAAAGCAGCAGAAATAAGATGCACTGAGGAACTTAAGTTGAAAACTGAAGGATAAAATAGGCTAAAACAGTTTCTAAGTTAGAGTAAAGATTACTCTTACCAGAGGGTGTTTGGTGACTGCGATGAGGCATAGGGGTATTTCTAATACCTAGCCATGTTCTAATTGTTGTATTCACATGGATGTGTTTAGCTGGTACACTTTTCATGCAAATATTATACTTAAATTTGTATTATAAATATGAAAACATAATAGAAGAAACAAAAATAACATAAAATGAATTTAAAGAAATCCCACTGCTGCATGCATCTGCCTCAAATGAATGGTTTTGTTGGTATTTCTCAAGCAAAGGGAGATTCAGAACAGCCTCTGTGCCAGCTCACTGATCACAGCTGATACAGTGCTTCTCTCTCCTCTTCCCATCTCAAGAATTCATCCTTTGCTTGTAATTGGCACTTAGTGACATTCTGGTATGAATCAAATCTCATCTTTGGCTACTGGGATGGTATAGGTACATGAAATACAAAAGTGAGCTTAATGCTTCTTCGTTTATACTAAGGTGGGATATCCCTCAATATGGGAGGTCCCTCTTCTCAAGGTGTAACTGGCTAGCTGTACATATCTGCAACACTGGATTGATCCAAAATGGACCCACACTTTACTTCCATATTATTTTGTGGATGTGGTGATTTTTTAAATTATGAGCACACTGAGGGGTTAGATTGAGTCTCAGCAGCTTCATGCTTTATCCAGGCTCTGACCTTTGGTTAGAACTCTATTTTGGTCCTTACATACTATAAGGCTCTCATTAACCCTGTCTTCCAAATGCTGTTCCATTCATTAGGAGTGAGGCCCTTATTTTCTGTTAAATTCTTCCTTCAGATCAGTTACTAGTGGTATGCCAGTTAATTCGATGCAGTTATTTGCTGGAATACTTAAACAATCTTGGTGTCTGGGTTTTCATAGTAGATTAAGATTTCAACTGATAGTCTGAATAGAGCAGATTCTCTTAATATGGGTAGCTCTCATCCAGTTAGAAGGTCTGAATAGAACATAAACACAGATAGATACTCCAAAGGGGAGGCTACTTGATTTGGGACATCAGCCTTTTACTAGAACTCAATGATTTGTTATTTTGAATCTCTAGACTACTGGCTTTCAGATGCAAATTTATACTTTAATTTCTCCTGGGTCTCTAGCTTAGCAACTGCAATTGTTTATTGTGTTTATTTGGAAAAAACTGTTACATACATATTCTACATGGCCTGTTAATTACAGCTTCAATTACTATAACTAATTCAGAGGAACATGTTTATGAGAGCTTTAAAAACTCAAACAGAATTTTGGCTAGATTGTTATAACCAATGAGGGTTATTTGACTTACTACTTAAAACACTTACCTTGGGCTGAAGGTGTGGCTCGATGCTTGAAGACCTACTCAGCAAGTGTGAGACCCTGAATTCAAACCCCAATACCATAAAAATGCTATTCTATTTGAGACTTATAATTTATTTTGCATTATATTGTAGTTATTTTGTATAGAAGCATGACAGCAAAATATTTAATAAAGGGAAACTCTTTTCTTATGTAGGTTGACAGTTGTATCACATTAATATCTTTTATTTCAATGAAGCTGAATCACAAGCAGACTTTTAATGAAAATATTCTCCTCTAATGAATATGCTGGTAAAGGAGCAAGAGCACAAAACTTCGGGCATACAGCAATGAGAATAAGGTCATCCTTATTAAAAGAAGGCAGAATGGCAGATGGAGTAACAGACAAAAGCTTCCTTTGCGGTTAGACAAGATCAGGGTCAGTAAAGGAGTCAGCAGGTTATTTAGATCTCACTGTCAAGAAAGGAGATTTTTTTCTCTAAGAGGAATTAGTCATCTATGTTTGATAAAGCCAAGTGCTTACACCCTAATGTGGACAGCATTTATTCTGTCATGTGGTAGTTTCAGAATGAGAAAGGCTTCAAAGAGTCATTCAGGAGAAAGAGAAGTCAATTTAACATTTCAACTTACCCTGGAAAGCCTTCAGATATGAAACTTAAGAACTAAAAAGAACAAATAAAAGGAAAGATAGAAAAAAATCCATCAGAGCTAAGTTACATAATTGAAATGCTTGTATTCTGAAATTTTAAGTTTACAACTTCAACAGAGAATGTTAACTAACGGAAATGGGTAAAAATATACAAAGACTAGTACATTGCCCAGATTTTACAAACACACACACACACACACACACACACACACAAACTCACGCGCACACACACCTGTATATATATATGTGTGTGTGTGTGTGTGTATATATATATATGTGTGTGTGTGTGTGTATATATATATATATATATATATATATATATATATATAATTTTTCAGTCAGGGCTTGAACTCTGGGCCTGGGCACTGTCCCTCAGCTTTTCAGCGCAAGGCTAGCACTCTACCACTTTAGCCACGGGACCACTTCTAGTTTTCTGAGTGGTTTATTGGAGATAAGAGTCTCAGGAGACTTTTCCAGCCCAGCCTGGCATTGAACTGTGATCCTCAGATCTCAGCCTCCTGAATAGCTAGGATTACAGGCATAAGCCACCAGCGCCTGACCAGACTATAAAAATTTTAAACTACAGCTTAAGTAACGAAAACCAAATCCCTGTCTATAATGTCTACTTTTGCTTTAGTAAGGCAGAAAAGAGCCATAAATAGCATCTAACTGACTTATCAAGGTCTACTTCATTTTAGAATTATCAAATATTACATCAGTTTAATAGACTATGACTTTTTATATGGACGTTCAGATATTTCTATAAAATACTCCTCTGTGACATAGGATATTAAGATGATGCAACTCAAAGTAATACTCAAGTAATAACTTGGGTGAGTAGAATAATTATTTTTTTTAATTTAAATTTTATTTTATTTTATTTGAGAACATACTGTACAGAGGGGTTACAATTACATTGGCAGGATAATGCATACATTAGAATAATTATTTTTAAAAAATCAACTGAACTTATATATAAAATGTTTCCTGCTTTTAAAGCTTAGGAGAGTGTTAGAGTTTTGAAGATTTTTCAGCGGAGAATGTATTGTTTCAATGCTGTGTGTAAACATTTAGCAACACAATGTCACATTTTCTCCGTATCCCTATGAGTACTTTTGTGTCACACATAAATAAAATCTTAAACAAGATTTGAGTCAACATTCAGAAAACATCTTCCAAATTGAGTTTAAATATATATATATATATATATATATATATATATATATATATATATATTATGACACACTTGTTTTAAAAAACGTGTAACTGAAAACAGCAAAGATGTTTCCTTGGCCATCTACCTGAGGAGGACATTAAAGCTTTAGCTGTGGGACCGGCTTAAGCAACATGGATGAATCCTAAGTACCTAGAACTGAAAGCTTTGAAAGCATCATGGGTTCATCAAGAAAGTTCAACTATTAATGTTTCCAATGGAGAAATCAAGTGCAAAATTATGATAGTACTGCAAAGAAATTAAGTGTCAAAGGCTATGATAGTATTTACAGGGTTTTATTTTGTTTTTGTTTTTTTTCAGGTCAGAGATGGAGTACTAACATTTCATTTTCCAGTGGGTGTGAGAGTTTGAACTCAGGACCTCACACAGGCTTTGCAAGTACTCTACTACTGAACCTACGTGTTACAGTCACAATCCTATACCTATTTGTTTGTTTTTAATTTTTAGAGTTCCCTATTAGTAAGACACTTGAATTTCTCTATGGTTTGCACAGATAGTAAACCTAACATAATGACAGATGATAGGAAAAGGGAACAAATGAACAGTTGAACAGCTGACTCTTCACATTTGAATAGGAAAAATCTACAAAATCAGATTACATTTTCAAAGTTAATAAAGAGATAACACAATGGAAAAAGCATAAGGATGCTGGTATTTAATTGTATTTGTGGAATTGTAGATATACTTTCTAAGGTGGATAACAAAGGTAATAACAATATTTATAACTCATGGACTCTTCTCCAGCTTTTATTCTAAGGTTTATCTCAGAAAGATAATAAAAAATTCAGTGTAGTGTTAACTAAAATAGCAAATTTATGAGTGGTTTAAATGTGCTAAGCAGGAAGTAGGAAAGAAATTTTATAGCAATATTGTAAGATGGTGTATTGATAAGGGTATTAAAGCATATTAAGCATGATAAGGCTGCACTATTAAAAACATTAAAAAACAGCATAAAATTAGGAATAGTCTATATGTACACTGGCTGCTATAAATGTCTCTATTCAGTTACTTCCTATTCTGCTTTTTGATTCTTAAAATGTCTGAAGACTATCAGGTCTAAATAATATGGTTTAGTCATTTGAATTGACAGGAACTTAACACCTTGACAGCCACTTTCTATCAGTAATGGAGAGAACTTTGTAAGTAAATACTTGAAGCACATAATCCACTAGATAGCAAGCTAAGCCAAATGTTCTACAGTTTCCCAAAGGTTTGTAGCATGACAGAATTGGTCTCCCCAAATGCTGCTTGCATGAATGTCCTACAAAGGGATTTCTTTCCATCTATCTGCTCCTCCACCATACATACTTCTGGGTTTACCTCTTAAATCAAACAATTTGCTTTCCAGCCTTCACTTGGGGTCTGTTTATGAGAAAATCCATGCTAAAGCCAATTTTTCATGTGTATTCTATGATTTATGTTTACATATATGCATGTGAGTGTTCTTTATAAAACAAGTGGAATATAAGCCAAGATGCTAGCAGTGTTTCTCTGTAGAATTACAAATGATATTTATACATTTTGTGTTATATTTTATATTACTCAACATGAATGAAGATTGGGTCAGAAAGGTAGTGTTGTGGGATTTGGAGCTATACTGATGGACTCCAAATAGCAGTTTGCAGGCCGCCTTTTTGCTTCTGGAACACAAGTTACAGGTTGTAGGCTGGGCCTCTTTAGTATGCAAGCAGTAACAAACTAGAGCAGGGAAAAAGAAAGGAAGTGAGGAAGATCTGCTGTAATAGCAAGAGAAACCCAGAGCCTCTTGTTTTCCTATGGTGTATCCATTTAGCACACAATCAGAACTATTTACTAATTAGTTTTCTTGTTTTTAATATTGGCTAAAAGATATTTATCCTTTCCGAATTGCTTTTTAAAATGACTAGCTGATTCTCAAATGTGGATTTTTAAAAAAAAATTGTGGGATTTGAGGATTTATCTCAATGGAAGGGTACTTGCCTAGCAAGTGCAAGGTCCTGAGTTTGGTCCTAAGTACTGCAAGAAAAAAGAGCTAAAAAACTTGCATAGCAATGTCTTCATACCAAGATGAAGCATATGCACTAATACAGTAGAACATCACATGAAGCAATATCAGCAATTAATGTATAAATTTGTGTGTGTGTTTGTGTGTATGTGTGTGCTGATCCTGAGGCTTGACCTCAGGGCTTGGCCATTGTCCCTGAGCTTCTCTTGTTCTAAGCTAGTTAGCCCTCCACCACTTGAGCCAGAGTTACACTTTTGACATTTTTTTTTGGTAGTTTATCAGAGATAAGAGTCTCACAGAATTTCCTGCCTGTGCTATGTTAGAGCTACAAGCCTCAGATCACAGCCTCTTGAGTAGTTGGGATTACAGGCATGAGCCATTGGCAACAGGTGAATAGATACAGATTTTAAGGGAGAAAATTAGACATTACTGAGGCCATCTTGTTAATTTTTTATTTTAATACAAGATACTTTATTACCGTATCTCTAACCATATTATTATATGTTTGTATAATTCTCTAATTAATCATTAAAGAGTAGAGAGATTCCAGTCCTAAGAATATTAGACATCTTTCTCCAAATCAAAAATAGGACCTATGAGATGAAGAGAAGCAATATATTTTCATTCATTGTATCAATCATTAATGTTATGATTTGGTAATTTTACTTTATTAATAAGCCTTAATATTACCTCTATTCCATTTATATTGAATAAAAATTTGGCATTATTTGTTATTAAGTAAAATAATACATGATTCTAATAGTAATTTTTTTAATCTATAATTAAAATCTGGTAGGGAAACACAGAACTGTGGTAAGCCACAATCTTTGATGTATTAAATCTATAAATGATATTCACAAACTAGATAACATTTAAATATTTGTGTAGAAAAATATAACAACAAATGCTTTGGTGTTCTGATTATGTAATGGAACATTAATATTAACTAAAGAATGAAATCTTATTACCTTTTTCATTGTTATATTTGCACTTTTCTGTTTGTTCAGAAAAAAACCTGAAAGCTCTGTCTCCATGACTACTGAACAGTTCTAAGAAGCCAGGTTGTTTAAGAAGAATGAGTCATTAAGAAGAAATTAGACTTTTCTATTATGTATAGATTCTTATTATTTGCCAAAACTTCAACTCCTATTAAAAAGGCACAGTCTAACTTTTTAGCACCAAACAAGCTAATACTACACATAAGGTCAATTGGACCACTTCATGTTTGAAGAAAATGAAAATCTAAAATAAAATTCATGAAATGGCCTTGTGCACTGTACAGAATAAACAGAGCTTATAATGAAGAATAACTGGCTCCACTATTCATGAAAGGCAAAATGTCTGGAGCAAACATTAAAATATATTCTAGAGAGATAGAACATTCTTACACATTTAATATTGTACAGGCTAATATTTAAAATAATCGACTATTTCATTTTAGAGGAACTAAAAGACTGAAATGTTCAGAGCAAAGTAAAAAAAACCAAACCAGAAATGCTACTGACTTTATACTCAAAGTCAGTTTTTCCCCTAATATGTACAGATTGAAATACTTCAAAAGTAAACTTAGAAGACCTCAGAACAGAGTGTAACTTGCAGAAGCACTGCCAATCAAATCTGTTTACCTATGGGTTGTAGAGTATTGGTGATGAATAACTTGGAAATCTCTTTAACTCGTTTGTGAACTGAAATATTTATTTGGTAAAATTTTAAATAATAAAATGAATTTTTGAGTGAATAGATTGATTTTTATGATTCTTGTATGTCATTGATTTTTAGAATTATAGGAATCTTTCCTATTTAACCATTTCTTCAAAACTACAACATAATTAACTTTGGTAAATGATAAAATAAGGAAAAATAATTGGTATAGATTCATGTTAAATATATTGTCTCATAAATGAATCTGTAATTATTTTTGTATCATTTTGTACTATAGTGGAAAGTAGCTACCAATTTTGTTTTTAATTGTGTTTTTAATTCTTCCATGTTTTTGTTACTGTAAAGGTTATGTACAAAAGGTTACAGTTACCTAGTCAGATAAAGATTACATTTGTTGGGGCTGGGAAGGTGGCTCAGTGCTTGCTTTGCATGCATGAGGCCCTGGGTTCGATTCCTCAGCACCACATAAGCAAAAAGAAAAAAGTTGGAAGTGGCGCTGCGGCTCAAGTGGTAGAGTGCTAGCCTTGAGCTGAAGAGCTGAGGGACAGCGTTCAGGCCGCACGAAAGGACCCCCCCAAAAAAAGATCACATCTGTTTTTGGACAATGTCACCCCTTTCCGCCCTCTCTCCCAATTATTTTGTCTCATCCCCACCCACAAGTTGTATGGTTCATTTTGAACATAGTATCTAATGAGTATCACTGCTCCATTTGTTCACTCTTTGTCCCATCATTTCTGTGCCCCCAAACAGATAAATGAACAAAAACAAACAAAACAAAATCAAGAACAAATTTAAAAAAGACACTCTTGTTAAAATTTCCTGTAGTTCATTTTGATAAATATGTGACCAGCTGCACATAGCTATTGTGCCTTTGTGTTCCTCTCCTAAGAATATCCTTCTTTGGTATCCCTCTGTATGAATGCTTAGAGACCTGAGACCTGTATAATTGAGCCTGTATGTGTGTTATTTTAATTACTTGCTATTGATGAGATATTTTGTTAAGTACTCGGCATTAATTCATGCAATTGTAAAAGTAAATAAATGTTAAAAATACATTAATTTATTCTTCCAACTGAACGTAGATAATAACTGTGATTTAATGGATCCATTCAAATCTACACAGCTTCTGCATGCTGAAGTAAGGATTTAAGTAGCTTTAAACAAGCTGGACTCTGATTATCTAGTGTAAGAAGTTTTCTTATGCTTCCTTAAAAAATCATACTGCTTATCTAATTCTTATGTCTAATTACTCTTCAGAAGATAATGATACCTTAAAATCAGTTTTTTATATCACTCTTCAGAAGATAATGATACCTTAAAATCAGTTTTTTATATCAAATGCTCTATTTTTTTTTCTGTTTTAGTTGGAAAGGTTTAATGTAAAGACCTTTAAACACTGCCAGTAATTTTTAGTATAACCATGATGTGCATGTTGTACTTATACTTCCTTTATATTTCTTTTTATATATAGTTTGTATATTTCTTTTTTCATATAGTTTGTGCAGTTTTTTGATAGCATGAGGACTACCACTATAGAATAGTTAAAGAAATAATTTGTTCTACCATTAGACTGGAGGTATATTCTTGTATTCTCATCTACTGACTACAAGACATGGAAACAGTTAAAAATTATTGGCTCTCTGCATCTAATTATTTACTTGTAAAACACATTAACCAACAGCCTTGTAGTACTATGATAATGATTTAATGTATGTATGATGTTGAGAAAGATGACTAATAGAAAGTGCTTGATTAATGTTAATGTTATAATGAATGCCCTGAGAGATTATAAAATATGTAAGGGGCTTGTGTCCTCTCCTTCTATTCTCTTCCTAGTCCTATTTATGTTTTGTTTTCTATCCTTTTCCTTACAAATCTGGTTGACTATTTTTCTTGAAAATTTTTTTTTACCTTTTCATTTCATCAAGATAGCCAAATTTCTTGATTTAAAAAAACTTGGCACTTGATAAATAGTTTTATACCATTTCTTTATTTTGGATAACTAAATAAAGTATACATTTCCTTGCTTTCTAATCAACCTCTCCAAGTGTGTGAGTTTGATATTGCCCACTGGTTTCTTAATAGCCCTAATGATGTTCTCAACTGTAGGATATCTTTCTTAGAATGAATTTCAGTTTTCATTGATACTTCTCTGCAACATTCTCTTTTATCATTTTCTTGATAGATTCCCATATATTGAGGTATTTGTAAAATCTATCAACTGTCAAATTTAGGATTGCATTTTCGTTACACAGAGATTTCTCAGTTTTACATTTCAATATTAGAAATGTTCTCTTATTTTCTTTTAGTGAATATCATTTTCTTCTTATGCTAGATCAGCTTATGAATTCCAAGTGTATTCTAAATTTCTTCTTTAACAAAAGTAAGCAAAGAGAAATACCTTTTGGTTATTGTTGAGTAATTCTATCCATTATGCTACTGAGTTCGAAAAACATAAAATCAAGTAGCATGTAAAATATGGACTTTAAGATGTTCTAACAAATTAAGTTAGTCTTAGGAAATTTCTAGTTAATATACTTATTTCTCTACAGTTTTAAATCATTTAACTTATGAAATAAATTTAATAAACTAAATAGAATTAATAAGCCTACTAAAACTATGCTTTCAAGCAATTAAATCAATAAAATTAAAGGATACTATAATGCATTTTGATTCAGATTTATTTTTATAAAGTATATTTTGGCTCATTTATGTTCAAATATTTTCACATAAATAAAATTATTCCATGGTCTATTTAAAGTGATGCTTTTATGAAACATTATTTTCCCTACCAAATGTTATACCATACCACTAGAGAAATGTTATAGATTAACACAAAATAGTGAACATACCCAAGATTTGATCACAATTACTTTTTGAAATTTTTCTAAGGACAAATAATCTAATAATAAGCAGACAATAACACAAGTAGGAAATGAGATCATTGCAGCCCATATACAGAAAAACAAAATCACAAAGAATTCAGAATCAACATTTTAAATAAGAATAGATTTATGGAGGTGTTTTAATACTTTGAGGGGTAATCAAGTGGTTTGAAATCATGATGGCAACTGTGAACTCTTTCTCAGAAATATGCACTTTCAAAGTATCCAAGTAAGAGCTCAGGGCTATAGACATGGTTAGTTCTGTCAACTCATCAAATAACCGTAAGCTCGATTTCCTCTAATTTTTAATAGCCTATACTTACAACTATTCTTCAGACAAACTGACATTTTATTAGACTTACTGCTATTTAAAAATAGCTCATGTCTCCGAAACTACCCTATAATCTCCTATCAGTCCAATAGTGTCATCACTGACTTAGTGAAAAGTCCCAAGTCATTTGACCATTCCATATTTTCACATTTGACGTTCTTCTGAGAAAATATGTTGAGAGTCCTGGACAATTACGAGTCATTTATATAATTCTTCGTAGTAAGTTCTCACAAAGCCTTTTCTTCTTATCATACTATATTCTTTCTGACAACAACCCATTTCAGTGATCAATCTGGACCACTTGTACCCTGAGCTGCATAGTATTGCCACAAAAATAAAAGAAACACAAATCTCCACTGTCATGAACTATGACAGTATCGGTTATACTCTGAAATTGTTTGTTTTTCATCAGTTTTCTCTCCTACAAGGATACAAGGTACTTAATAAGTAGCTGTGTTGGTCAGATTTCCATTGCTGAGATAAAATACTTACCAGCATTATATTAAAGGAAGGAAGGATAGGTCTTTTTGGCTCATGGTTTTAGAAGTTTCCATTCCTAAGTGGTTGGCTTCATTGTTTTGTGACCCATGGTAAAGCAGAACACCAATGTGGGGAGCACATAGTTCAGCAAAACTACCTGCTTTGTGGCAGCCAAGTATCAAAATGATGAAAAAAGGGACTCAGACCCCAGGCCTCATTAAGGTACAATCCTTAATGTCTAATTTCCCTTTTCCAGGCCAGACATACTGAACATTGCACTGTCTCCCAATAGTGCCACAGACTGGCAACCAAGTGCTGGTACCTAGCTTTTGGGATGACACTTAAGACTTGATTAATAAATGAGTTGTAAATAATTTCTTCTGTACTCTTGAACTTTATTTGTTTATAAAGTACCTCTTGCTCTTGAATATTTTTTCCTTATTTTATATATATATATATATATATATATATACATATATATATATATATATATATATATGCCCTTTAGGTTTGCAGGTCTTTTTTCTGGGCAACAAATATCTTGAATACATATCTGTACCCTTCATTTCCGGGAAGACAAGGAATTGGATGTAATCAAATGCCTGTTAATAAACAATTCATATTAAGCAACCCTATGGGAGAGAGATGTACAAATGACAAATGTTCAATTTGGAAAGTAATTGTAATTAGAAATGTAAATATCAAATCTCACTGAAGTACTCTAGCTATGGACTGTAGTACACACCCCTCTAACACACATGCATAATGAAGAAACGTGGGCAGAAAATATATTTGAAGGTTACTTGGAAAGAATGGAGTTAAATTGAAGGATATCCTATGAATTATTTAATAGTAACTGTGAAAAATGCTCATCTAAGCCTCCAGTTCTAATACAAAGGCATACTGACCAAAAAATGTAAACAGTGTCTAGTATTTGAAGAACACTAGCCTGAGCAGTTCTGGTGGTTTACTTTCAAATTCTCATGATGCAGAACTTAACACTTTTATTCTTTCCATTATCTCAATACAGTCTTTAGATAAATTAAACACTTGCGTGGGTATTAGCTTTGATACCTCCAAATGCTTTTAGGCACTTTGCACTTTTTAGAACTTTTTTAAACTTTTTTAAAAAACATTTTAAAACTTCTGAGACTATATCACATATTAGAAATTGGCTAGGATATATTATCATCACAGATATCTCATTTATAAGCTGACAGTTCTTAATTTTGTGGGGTTATAGAAGATACTTTTACCTCAAAGTTCTACAGGTACCACAAAATTTCCCTCCCCCCTCCCCCCACACAAAAATGAACATGTCATACAGAGATCCATGGCCAAAGTCTGGATTTTATTGTTTTATCTTAGCGACCTTGGATAATTTTGTCTATGTTTTAAACAAGGGACGTTAGTTGCAAATGAACCGCTTGAATGTTGCAGTGACTTTGGAAGTGTCCACATATTGGAGGGAGTACACTTGGACGGCAATTGAGAGGGAAGATGATTGGCCTAACCAGCACATAGATATGAAGGCTTGGACATCAGTTAGCAAAAGCAAAGAGATGAATCAACAAGTTGAAATGATACTATGGGAAGATTTTGGTAAAAGAAACTTCTCTGCCTGGGCTACTGTCTTTCCTTTTTACAATTTTTACCCAAATTTGTAAAGTAGAATGTGACATTTTATTTGGGATGCACTCACCTTCCATGTATGGAAAATAATGGGGGAATTCTGAGACAAGGTCGTAAAAGGAATATCAGCTTCTTATACACCCCTCTCTCATAGCTCACTTAGAGCAACGTTAACTTCCCTCATGTGAAAATAGTCAATTAGCACATAGAGGTCATGCGGTAAAGAACTAAGATATCCTGTCACAGCCACACACAGGATTCATCCTTCAAATGTCTTGCAGTCCTTGTGAGCACCCTAATTGCAAACATAAGAAATGTCATGTCCAAGAAACCCAGCAAGACTGGTCCTACTTCTTGGTCCTCAACAAAAAAATGTAGAATAATGAGTACTATTTTAAGGTACTACGTTTTTGTTCAGGTAGTATATATATTCTACTATCTCAAATATTTTACTATCATAATAAATTAATTGCCATGCTTGAATGAAGGAACGAACAGTCAAGCATTAATGGAGTAAAATATCCAGTCTTCAAGAATTGTACTATTACTAATTGAGTTTTCCCAACTTTTACTAAGCTCAGATTTCTGCTCAGCAAACTCTCTTTGCCATGACTCTGTTTTTTCAGCTCCTCTCTCTTTTAAAGACGACAATTTTCCATCTCTAATTGTCAACAAAATAAAATACCATTTTTATAGGACACTTGGGTGACAAGTTTCTTGTTTTAAATACATCGTTATTGACATACCTTGCTTTTCATAAAGATTTGTCTTTCTCTTCTAAGTTCACCTTTGCAACTGTGCTGACAACCATATTTTTCTAATTTTCCTAGGGTTTAACATCATTCATGCTTTCATCCACTTAACATCTATACACAGTTCCTAACATAACTCAGGTTTCTGAATTAGATGCTTTGGTAATAAGAACAATGTTACAACATGGGACACATGCCCCCAACTAGTTATAGCACAAGGTCAGTAAAAGTTGTAATAAAGCTATGGAACAAGTTGTGTGATGTAACAGAGGAAGTGAACAACTTCCTACAGGTAAATTGAAGTATAGGAATTAAAACATTTTGTGGGTGAGCTGAAAAAAGGAAAATCTCATACAAAGATACAGAGCAATACATTGTAATTCCTAGATGTGATTACTTCCATCTAGAATAACCAAGACTCCTCTGTTTGCAAAATGCATCCATGCCTCAGATCAAATGTTGCTTCTTTATAAAGTAATTTATGATTTCTCCAGGCAGAGCTTCTGTAGCTATTGAGCTGTACATTTTATTGTTTGCTGTTCAAAAGAACTGACTCCATTCTTTTGTAACTTCTGCTGACCTGAACAATATGTGCCTTTTGGCTGGGAGGCCCTTCGGGGAACAGTCTAATTTTTTCCTACAATAAAATAGTATTTTGACTATTTCATCTATTTCAACTCATGCAAGAAAGCAGATCAGAAATTGTTTATTGAGTAAATGAATAACACTTTACAGAGACATATGGAGTTGAAGCAAGTATCCTGATATATGAAAGGAGTGTCATGATGAGAATTTTATATAATTTGGTAATTATTTCACAAATATTTTTCAAAGATAACTTTGTTAAATGAATTGTTTTTGATGGAACCAGATGACTCCATCAAAAAAGGTATGAGCTGGTGGCTTATACCTTTAATACTAGCTACTCAGCAGGCTGAATCTTAGGAACACAGTTTCAAATCAACCCCAGACAGAAGCAAATCCCTGAGACTCTTATCTCCAATTAAGCACCAAAAAGCTAAGATTGGAAGTATGGCTCAAAAAAGCTAAGGGAGAGCTCAAGGCTCTTAGTTCAAGACCCAATACCAGAACAACAACAAGAATGATAGAAATGATTTTCAATAGAAAGGTGTTTAATAAAGACAATAGAAGTTGTAATCTTAAGAAGAACATATTGGCATGAAGTTAGCATGAATATATATATATAATTATATCTTAAACGGTATGTGTCATTTTAAGATGAGAATTGGTGCACATGCCTGTAATTCTACTACTCAAGAGACTTCAACCTGGAGTTGACAGAAAATTCCTGGAGACTCAATATGCAATTAACCAGCACAAAGCCAATATGCAGACATGGCTCAAGTAATAGAATCCTAGACATAAGCAAGCATGCTTAGCAAGTATGAGGCCCTGAATTCAAACCTTGGTACTGGAAAAAAAGAACTCTACCATTTCATTTGAATTAGTCCCAATTCCACCTTTTGAAAAAAAAACAAAAATGACTGACTGATTTGTAAATATTTATCGAATTTTATCTCTAGTTTTATCAGTATACATAAGATTTTTAGCATTTTGTTGTTCATTTAACATAGTAATTAGCCTTTCTAAAATAATTATATAAAGCAGTTGTATGATATTGACAAGTTAATATTTTATGTTTCAAGCTAAAATTTTATTGCCAAGGAGTTCAAAATGGTTTAACCTGTTGATTCCCTCTCAACTATTGAGTTCCTAAGTCATGTGGAGAAGTTATACTACTCTTTCTATTTTTTGACTCATTCTGACCCTGTAGGGAATTTATCCATGTTGGAAGCAATGAATAACAAGGGGTTCCTGCTTGAAAAATGTATGATCAAAGTGGAAGATGTAAAATTTTACACTACAAGAAATATCTTCTTTTTTCATATATATATATATATATATATATATATATATATATATATATATATATAGTAAAAATACTGTACAGGGGGTTACAGTTACTTGAGTAGGGTATTGAGTACATTTCTTATTGAGCATTGTTACCTCCTCCTTTGTTTTCCCCCTACCATCCCTTCCCTGCCTACCTCCCCAAATCCTCCTTCCACAAAAATTGTAAAGTCCATTTTCAACATAGTGTCTTGTGCATCTCATTGTTATAATGGGTCAGCCTCTATCCTTATTTAAGAATTTTGTTAAATCCCTTACCCTCCCCAAATTATGAAAATGTATATAAAAGATGCAGAACACCAGAATCAGATACAGTGAAAACTGGGTTATACCATGGGGGAAGAACATCCAAAAGAAACAAACTAATCACATAGCTCATTATAAGTACATTAAAAAACAATAGCAAGAAAGAAAAATAAAACCACGTGTGTCCCTGTCTTGGGGTTCATTTCACTTATCATCTTATATGGTAGTATGTACATAGCTTTTGACCTTTTTTTGCTTGTCCTAGACATGTACAATTATTAAAAATAAGGGAAACCATGGGATCAGTGTTTCTTTGGGCCTGGCTTACTTCATTTAATATAATTTTTCCAAGTCTTTCTATTTCCTAACAAAAGGGGCAATGTTACTTTTTCTGATGGAGGCATTGAATTCCATTTATATATATATATAAATATACACATATATATATATACACACATATATATACACGTATATATGTATATATATATATATATATATATATATATATCACATTTTCTTGATCCATTCATCTACCGAGGGGCATCTGAGTTGGTTCCATATCTTAACTATGGTTAATAATGCTGTGATAAACATGGTTTGGCTGGAAGGTTAGGTATGACTTTGTTTGTGATCATTTGGGCATTTACCCAATAGGGGAGCTCTATGTGGACTATTTTGAGGAGCCTTCATACTGCTATCCAATGTGGTTGAATAAGTTTACAATCCCACCAACAATTCAGTAGGGTTCCCTTCTGGCCACATCCCTTGCAGCATCTGTTGTTACTAGATTTCTTGATTACAGCCATTCTAACTGAGGTGAGGTGGAATCTCAATGTTGTGTTGATTTGAATTTCTTTTATGGCTAGAGAAGATGAACATTTCTTCATGTGTCTAATGACTGTTCTTATTTCCTTTTCTGAGAAGTCTCTCTTTAAGTCTTTAACCCACTTATTAATCAGGCAGTTGTTCTTTTAAGAATTTGCTGTTGGGGATTTAATTTTTTGAGTGCGAAGTATATTTTAGATATGAAACCCTTGACCATTGTGTGGCTAGTGAAGATCTTCTCACAGTCTATGGGCTTTCTATTGATTTTGCTTGCTGTGTCCTTTGCCATGCAGAAGCTCTGCAGCTTCAATCAATTCCATTGGTCCAACCTTTCTTTGATTTGTTGTGTTTCTGGGTCTTTATTAAGAAAATTTCAACCTGTGACAAAGAGCCCTAGAGATTCTCCTATTCCTTCCTGTAATGTTTTCTGGGTGTCTGCTTTGACTTCAAGGTCTTGATCTATTTGGAGTTGGTTCTGGTTCAGGGTGATATAGAAGGATGTAGCTTTAGTTTTCTACAGGTGATTAACCAATTTTGCCAGCACCATTTACTAAAAAGGCTGTCTTTCTTCTATTCTATGTTTTTATCTCCCCTGTCAAAAATTAGGTGGCTATAGGTATGTGGGTTCAATTCTGGGTCTTCAGTCCTATTCCATTGGTCCTGTTCTTGTGCCAGTACCCAGCTGTTTTTATTACTATGGCTTTGTAGTAGAATTTCAAATTTGTAATTGATATTCCTCCAGTGATGTTTTTGCTATTCAGAATTGTTTTTGCTATTCAGGGTCTTATATTGTTCCATATGAATTTTTTGATTGCTTCTTTGATTTCACTGAATAATATGGTTGGGATATTGAGAGGTATTGCATTGAATTTGTGGATAGCCTTTGGCAGTCTTGCCATTTTCATGATGTTAAACCTCCCAATCCAGGAGCATGGGAGTTTTTTCTACTTCCTTAGTTCTGCTTTAATTTCCTTTTTCAGGTTTTTAAAGTTTTTGTCATAGGGGGGCTTTTTTAGTTAACTGCTAGGTATTTTATTTTTTGGGGGGTATTACTAAAGGAATTGCTTTCCTAATTTCAGTCATGCTCTTCTCGTTATTGGCATACAAGAAAGCAATGGATTTTTGAGGGTTAATTTCATACCTTTCTACTTTGCCAATGTTTCTGATCAGCTCTAGTAACTTGGGAGTGGAGTCCATGGGATTCTTTAGGTAAAAGATCATGTCATTGCAAAGAGGGGGAGTTTTACTTCATTTTTTTCCCTAATAAGATCCCCTTTATGTTTGCATCTTGTCTTATTGCCCTAGCTAGGCATTCTAACACTAAGTTGAAGAGGAGTGAAGAGAGCGAATATCCTTGTCTGATTTTGAATTTAGAGGAAATGGCTTTAACTTTTCACCATTAAGTATAATGCTGTCTGTAGGCTTGTCATACACAGCCTTTATTATATAGAGGAATGTTCATGGATTCCTGGTTTTTCTAGAGCCTTCATCATAAAGGGGTGTAAGATCTTTTCAAATGCTTTTTCTGCATCTGTTGAGATAATCATGTGGTTCTTATCCTTGCTCTTGTTGATGTGAATTATATTAATTGATTTGCATATATTGAACAAGCTTTGCATCCCTGAAATGAATCATGTTTATGATTTTTTGGATGAGTTGTTGAAATCGATTGGCCAACATTTTTTGGAGAAGTTCTGCATTGATGTTCATCAAAGAAATAGGTCTATAGTTCTCTTTCTTTGATGAGTACCTGCCTGGCTTTGGGATGAGGGTTTTGGTGGCTTCATAGAAAGAATTTGGTAGTGAATTTTCACTTTCAGTTTCATTGAAGAGTTGGCGGAGTATTGGTGTGAATTCTGCTTTGAAGTCCTCGTAGAATTCCGCTGTAAATCCATTTGGTCCTGGGCTTTTCTTGGGTGGGAGGTCTCTTATTGCTGTTTCTATTCCATGCTTGATCTGGGTCTGTTAAGTTGGTTTAAATCATCTTGGGTTAGTTTGTTTGTGTCAATATTTGTTAGAAATTCATCCATTTGTTTCAGATTTTCAAACTTATTAGCATAAATGTTTGAGAAGTATTCTCTTATTATATTCTGAATCTTGGTTGTTTCTGTAGTGATGTTTCCATTCTTATCTCTGATTTTTTAAAAAAATTTTGGGTGTGTTCTCTTCTTTTTCTGGTAAGATTTGCCAAGGGTCTGTCAATTTTGTTAATTTTTTTTGAAGAACCAACTCTTTGTTTTGTTGATTCTTTCTATAGTTTTTTGGACTATAATTTTTTAAATTGTGATTTAATTGTAATCATTTGTTTCTGTCTATTGGATTAGGGTTTATCTTGTTCTTTTTCAAGAAGCATTAGGTGCCTCATTAAATTGTTGGTTTCAGATCTCTCTAATTTGTTAATGTAGGAACTCAGAGCTATAAACTTGCCTCTGTTTAATACCTTTGCTGTGTCCCAGAGAAGCTAATAGTTTGTGTGTTCATTTTGTTAAATATCGTGAACATTTGAATTTCCTTTCTCATCTCTTCCATGACCCACTGGTGGTTCAACAGGATATTTGTTGTTCATCCTCCTTGTGTTGCAGGGTTTCCTTTAGTGGCTTTTGTTGTTGAATTCTAATTTGATTCCCTTGTGGTCTGAGAGAATGCAGGGCATAATTTCAATGATTCTGAATGTGGTCAAATTTACTTTGTGACTAAAATGTATATTTTGGAGAATACTTCATGTGCTGCTGAGAAGGATGTGTATTCTGATGCTGCTGGGTGAAATATTTGGAAGATATCTGTTAAATCTAGTTGATCTATGCAATTTTTTAGGTCTGAGATTTCTCTGTTGAGTTTTTGCCTGGTTGACCTATCCAGCAGGGATAGTGGTGTGTTAAAATTCCCCACAATTAATGTCTTTGGATCAATGTATGATTTAAGGAAAGCATGGTTTCTTGGATGAATTTGGCTGCTCTGTTATTTGGTAAATAGATACTTAGAATTGTAATATCCTCCTGAAGGAGAGATCCCTTAATTATTATATAATGACCTTCTTTATCTCTTCTCTCTAATTTTAATTTGAAGTCTATTTTATCTGATATTAGGATTGCATGACTGTTTATGGGGGCCATTTGCTTTGTAGATTTTATTCCAGCCATTCACTTTCAGAACATGCTTGTTTGTGTGGGCAAAGTGTGTCTCTTGAAGGCAGCAGAGGAAAGGATCTTGCTTTTTGATCCAACAAGACAGTCTATGTCACTTAATTGGAGAATTACGTCCATTAATATTGAGAGTTAGGACTGAGAGGTGTTTGGTAGTTTCTGACCATGTTTTCCCCACTTTCTTGGGGGCTGTGCCAACTGGGTTCTTCCTATGCTTCTTGGACTCTCTGTTTGGGGGCTGTTTTGGGTGGGCCTTTATAGTGCTCTTGTTGGTTTTCTATGTGTAGGACATCTTTAGGTATCTTTTGTAGAGATGGTTTGGTGATTATATATTGTTTCAATTTTTGTTTGCTGTGGAATGTTTTTATTTGACCTGTTATGAAGGAGAGTTTTGCTGGGTACAGTATCCTTGGTTGGTAGTTGTTTGTCTTTAGGGCATGGCATACATCCAGGTTCTTCTTGATTTAATTGTCTCTGCTGAGAAATCTGAAGGTATTCTGATTGGTTTCCCTTTATATGTGACTGATCTTTTCTCCTTGACTGCTTTAAGGATCCTTTCTTTGGTCTGAATTGATCCTGTGCAGATTACAATTTGATGGTGAGATGTTATGTTCTGGTCTGGTCTATTTGGGGTTCTAAATAGACCTATCTTTTTGCATGTTTGGGAAGTTCTCTGCTAGGATCCTGGTTAAAAAAAATTCCTAGACTATTAACTTCTGTCTCTAGGTGCTCCTCTATACCCATTATCCTCAAATTAGGCTGTCTGATGGTGTCTTCTATCTGTTGACTAGATCTATCATTTTTCTTGGATTTGTCTTGCATAGTGGTCTGTTCTTTCTCTATATTATCTAACCTACTGTTAAGACTTTCTACTTTACTTTTTTATTTCCTTTCCTTCTAATTGGTCAGATTTGATGGCTTCAATGTTTTGTTGGAGCTTTTTTTTAGATCTTTTATGGATTTCTTTACATCCTTAATTTGGCTTTCAGTGTTTATTCTCAAATCCCTGAGTTGATTGGTTATGGTTTCATTGGTCTCCCTTTCCTTCTGTTGGGCTGAATTCAGCATTCCCTTTATGGCCTCAATGGATTCCTCCAGCTGTCTATTTGTGGATTCCATGAATGCCTCAATTAATCTTTGTCTAGTCTCATCCCGCTCTCCCATTTCCTCTACTAATCTTAGATTAGCCTCCACATGCTCGTGATATTCCTGAATTAACCTTTGGTTAGCCTCATCATGCTCACACATTTCCCTATCATGCTCACAGTGAGACCTTTGCAGGCTTTCAAACTTTCATTCAGCATGTTTACCAGTAGTGCTTGTAGAACATTTTGGGAACTCTCCTCTGAGTTATTCATTGACTGCTCTGCTGCCTGATTGTCATAAACAGGCTTTAAAATACCTTGACTTGCCATTTTACTTGTGTTTCTTCTTGTTCTTCCCATTTGAGTATGATAGCCAAACCGATTCTAAGCTAGAACACTATTTTAAGGCAAGCATCAACCAGAGCCCTGTAGTTTCACAGATTGTTTTATCCAGTCAAAATGGCTGCAGATACAATCTAGTTCAACAGATACCATCTAGCTCAACAACAAACAGCTAGGGATCAATGGACTAAGAAAAATCAAGTAAGGGGTCAGTAGACCAGAAATTAAGAGATTTGGGAGAATTGTGAGGAGAAAATAAGAATTGGAGGAACATAGAGATGCAAAATGAGAGAGCGATTCAGAGAAAGGGCAGGGATAGCAGGAAAGGAGAAGAGAGATAAAGAAAAAGGAAAGATAAAAAATTTTAAAAAATTAAATGAAACACTTAAAAATTATAACAAGTATAAAGAAATAATTCTACAATTATTGGATATAACACTGGGAGTTTGTTTATTGAGTAATCAATATCTGAATTAAGTATGCACACAATGAAGTATAAGGTCCAATAATCCAAAACAGGTAAATATCTGGGGATGAATGGAACAGCAATTACATAATGCTAAAATAAATAAAAACTAAAAGGACCAAAATGGAAAACGGTATAAAGAGAATATTAAAAAAGAAAAGAAAAGAAGCAACAACAATAACAAAAAAATACAAAAACAAACCTAAAATAAAAATGAGAAAAATAGACAACAGTTAAAAAAAATAGGTAGAAATAGTGCTTTGAAAAAAAAAATGGAGGGGAGGGGATTCAGTTCTTGTGTCTCCCCTTTGTCTGTAGCCAGTCTCTTGATGGTGGAGTCTCTGATTTACTTGTGGTGTTTGGTTGTCCTTTGGCTTGGTTGGTTTCTTAAATCAGTTTGTTTGAGCAGGCTGATGGAAGCTCTGCATTATCCCAAGCTTGTTCAGTCCAATAGTGATCTACTTTGAGTATCACAAAAGAGCAAGTTGGCTGTTTCCTCTAGCTTAAAGTTGATGTGAGGGGTGCTAGTTTGTAAGTTGGGCTGTGGCCTGTCAGCAATCAGTAGCTATCCCTGACAATAGCTCCTGAGGCACTCAGCCCAGCTTGGAGCCAATCTCAGGATTTATGTGAACCAAGTTTCCAATTGCTCAATGGCTGGAGTTGTTTCCTGTGCAGCAGCTCAGTAGGGTAGCCTCTGGATCTGTTTATCTACTAAGGAGAGTCTGCTCCACTGGAGCTGCCTCTGCTTGGGAGGGGCAACTCTCTCCGGTGAAGCTGAGCCCTGCTGCAAGTCAAATCGTGCTAGCTACTCTAGCCAGGTATGTGTCACTATCAAAGCTGGAATTTTTCTCTGGTGGTGAAAGAGGGGCCACCTTCCCACCACTGCTCTGTGAGAATATCCTCTGTGAGGATGCTTTGGGGTACTCATGCCTCTTCCTTGGTTTCTGGGTCGTCCATGTCCATGGTCTGCGACTGTCTGTGGATGGCTGAATGAAGATTCCCACTCCTTATCGGTTCTTGCTGGTGGTTAGTAGAATCTGCTCTGGGACTTTGTCCCGGGCTCTCTGTGTCGAATATAGCGGCCAGCAGTAGCCACTGCTGCTGCTGCTGCTGCTGCTGCTGCTGTCGCTGCCCAAACTGGGATTGCTGGAATCTGTGTCCTTAACTAAGCTGCCTGAGTTTTTCCTCTCTGGCCATACTCTCTGTACTATGATAACACATTTGCTGTGTCTCTTTATCTTTAGATTTTCCACTGGAATACGAATACTGGTTTCTACCAGAGAGCTTGCTTAGCCCTCAGCCTCTCCTCCACCATCTTCCTCTCAATTTCCAAGTAATATTTTCTTTCTGTTAACTAATATTTTAAATTATTAGAATGACCGAGTTCACTATTTTGTTTCTAACCTGGATTTTTTTGTAGTGCTCTCACCTATTTGGTACATGTTTGTATAGTATCTGTATGAATGTAGTTGCATGAAAAGTATATTTTAACGAACTATTTAATCATTTTTAACTAAAAGTACAATGATAGAAATTTCATAGTTTGTGTTAAACTCTCACTAAAGTTGTAACTGAAATATGATTACTAGGGTAATGTACTCTTATTTTTATCATGCCTTTTATTTAAATTCCCTCATAAAATTTTCCCCAAAACATTTCTATTTTTATCTAGAGGCAAAGATTTACACCTCAGCAATTTACACTGTTTGTTTAAAATATTGATTTAAACACTTTAAGGCAAGTTTGATATTATAAATTGCAGCATATTTATTAAAGACACTAGAGAATACAAAAGATTCTTATAGTTCTTGTAATTCTTGTAATTCTTAGTGCTACCTCACCAAAGAGGAACTATAAGATTTCAATTATATTGGATTTTGAAAAATAATTTGCTTTTTGGCAGTATAAAGATATTCCTGTGTATTAAAGAGTATTATATAACTAACCATAGTTATTTTCATAAAAAAGAAAAAGTATATGTATTTAGTAAGAAACTAGTTTTTATTGAGTAGTAAATACTATATCTATAAAGTAGTTATCAATACATATTATGTATAAAATGGAAAATTTTATAACATGCTAAAGTTAAATAATTAAGAAAAATTTCCAATGCATTCAACTTTAGAATTTCTAAAGCATAAAATAAAAACGTAGAAAATACATTTATTCCACAAACATAATTCCCAATTAAATAAAAGACAATGGAAAATATTTTATAGGTAGATAGCTTTGGTGGCCAAACTTGTAATTCCAGCTATTTAGTATACAGAGATCAAGAAAATAATAATTCAAAGTCAGCCTGTGTAAAAAATTAGTGAGTTTTACCCAATCTTAACCAAAAGCTGGTCATATTGAAGCATATTCATGATCTTGATCTCAGCCACTCAGGTGGCATTGATATGAGGATTCTTCTTCAAGGCTGGTCACAGGCAAATGTGAAAAACTGTCTCTGAAAAATAAAGCACAGAGGATTGGTTCAAGTGCTACAGTGCCTGCCTAGCAAGCACAAAGCTCTGTGTATAGACCCCAGTAAGTTAAGGTCAAGAAAAGGCTGCTATTGAACTCTTTTCAGCACCAGGGAGATGAAGACCCTGAAATTGTATAAACTGTATGCGCAACAGTTATGATTTAGATATGTAATATTAATTAAAGATTCCCTGTGAAGACATGGTCTCTGTTGTTCAGATGTAAGGATTTGGGGAAGTGATTGGATCCTAAGGCCTCTGATCTAATATCAATAAGTTGGTAAGTGAATGGACTATTGGAAGGTGGTGGAAAATGTGGAAGATTATGCTCCATTGGAGGAAATGAGCTGTTTTTGAAGGGTTTTCCTTGTTCCTGGCTTCTTACTGTGTGTTTCTTGGCTGACATGAGGTGAGAAGCTGTGTATATTTCCATCCTGTTGCTATGCCTCATTTTGAACTCAAAAGCAATGGATCTTGTGCGCCATGGACTGAAAAGTCTGAAATCTGAGGCAACATAAATATGTCTTTTAGGTTGATCTGTTTCAAGAATTTTTGTCCCAGCAATGAAAAATAACTACTAAAATAGGAAAAATATTTAACTTGATTTAGGATGCATTTAACTTCAGACAAAAACAATGGATTTAATACAGATAAAAAAGTTGTTTTCATAAGAAGAAATCTAGAGGAATGAAAGTTAAAACACCCAGTGACACGAATTCTTGTCAAGAAACCTGATAATTTCTGCATTTTCTTCCTGTTGATCTCATTGTGCAACAAGATTGACAACAAAGGGTACAAGCCAAAATCTTTGAATACTTCACCTCTTATCACTTAACATTTGGCAATTTAAACTGGTAACTAATTCAATTATGATTGTCATATGCAAGTATATTTTTATAGATGATGATTAGTGATCCTTTTTCTCTAAGAACGTTGCCAAAATAGACCTCAAAGAAAACATCCTGCCCCCCCAGCTCTTAGAAGACTTTAAATCACTAGTTTTATGGGTGATACTCAGCTGGGCAATATATTATTAGCTTTCCCAGAGCATTGCTTAAGATAATACATCTACCCTGTTATAAATGGTGCCAAGGTTACTTTGAAGATGACTTGTGCTAAAAAGCCTGCATTTGTTTTCTAGGTTATTTTATAGATGACTAAAATTTGACAGAAGTTTGACATCTCATCTTCATATTGTGCCTATCCTCTTTGCTGTCATCTTTTGTGTCAGTTTGTACTCAGCTGTGCATGTAGACACATTGATTAGAAAAACAATTATCCAAATTATAATAAGTTAATTTTCCACATTGTCTGCTGGAGATGTGGTGTTTATTCTATTTCATTCTTCTACTTTCTCGATTCGAGTATCTGAAGTTGTTTAGCTTTATCACATCGTAGACCCAATCACTTTTATGGAAGAGGGTATCAGCTTATAAGAATAACGCAGCAGTTCTTGAGTTAAGTTGAATTCCTATTAGCCTACAGACCTCAAGGTCAGAATGTTTGTGTACAAGAAAGAAAACATCTTTTAAAATCCTGCTCATAACCAGTAGGAAATTACTAAACTTTTGCCCACTCTAGAAAATCAATAAAAGCCTGCTGTTTCCTTTGTTGAGCAAGCAGCTGAATCACCTCTGTGATGAGTGTTAGCTCCCTTCGGCTCAGGAACTGAAGTCTCAAGAAGCCTCGCTAGTCTTGTTCATAACATATAACTGGGTCTCATTATTGTTTTCATATCATAAAATCCCACCATTCGGTATCAATTGAATTGATTTTCCTCTTCAGCTTTCCTCTTCATAGCTCTAATACAGCTTCCAAAACTGAAAACATCTCTTCATCAAAATGTACAGAGTTAGGAAGCAGTTGACTTGACCAAATCAATTTTAAGTGTAAAAACATGTCAGAGAGTATTTTCACATTGCACTGGACTCTCATGATTATCTCTGATTATTCCAGAAGGCTGAGGAGAATGCCCTTCCCAGAGTTCAGGGCACAAAACCAAAAGTAGCAATGGAAAGACAGAGTTTAGTAGATAGGTTATTTGTTTATTGTTTATTTGTTCACAGTGCTGGCCTTTGAACCTAGGTCCTTAACACACTCTGCTACAGACTGTCTTGAACCCCTAGCTCTAGAGGATGTTTAAGAAGTGTCTGATTAGAATTTGCAATGAATCCACAGAATACAAGGATTTTCTTTTGTGATATTGTGATTCATTTCAAAGCTCCGAGGATATCATAGAAAATATCTTGTTCTAGCTATACATGAAAATTCCAGGTTTGGTGGAAAACCAAATTTATGAGTTATTATGAAACCATGTATTTAAATCCATAACCATGTATTTAAATCCAGTATTATAGTAAAGAAAAAGGTCAAGACTCAAAGGTATGTGTTACAAATTGAAAGGACCATTGGGAAAGCAGGGAGCAGGAAATAACAACAAAGACACCATTAATACATTTTTTTTTTACCTGAGGCTCAAAATAGTGCTATCTGACTAGAAGGGAAAAAAAGCATGCTTGGCTTTCCACTCAGAACTGAGGCTTATATTGTGAGACTCAATTCTAAAACTTTCTAAATGAGCCAAAGATGTTAAGGATTTTCTTTCTTTTTCCTGTGATGATGATAATGATGATGATGATGATGATGATGAGATATGAGTGCATCTCTAAAGTAAGTACAATAGTAATTGGATATAATTCTGTATGTCTTTGAAGAGCACACTCAAAATGTCTCTGTAAATTTTTTTGATATTTCAAAAGTTATATACTTTAATTCTTTCATCATTTTACCTGTAAGTTTAATAGTTTGAATAGAAACCCTAATTTATATCTTAGTTGATTAAAACAGAAAAAAGAGCTGTATTTTCCATATAATATGTAAAGATTATGTTCTCACAAGTGTAATCTCCAATAGAACAGAAAGTAACTTTTATTCATTTACTCTATTCTCAATCTTAGTAGATGTATTTTAAATTACAGTGAGATATAAAATCTGCCATTTTTCTCTAGTAGCAACTCTTCTGAATTCCCAGTGGTAATATGTTTGGGCAGTTCAATCCTATTTTACTGAGAGCAAACATCACACAGTCTAATATCCTCCATGTTCACATGTAGAAAATCCTCTTAAATGTCTGGGAAAATAGCAGTGATGTGTTTTCAAATATTCTTTATTGACTCAGTGAATAGGTGATGGTAGTATTAGCAATCGCTACCTGGGTTATGCTCAATTCAAAAGTCATTTTTGGACCTGTCATCAAACTTCTGTTTCACTTAAACATCAGAATTTCATATACCATAGAAAGAAAGGTATTCTAGACTATTTTTATTGATTTGTAATGTTGGGATACTGTATGAAAATAGACTTCCAGAAAAGGTGAAAATCATTTCAGTATCCATTCTGCATGAATGGGTGGGGGTTGGAGTTCCTCCAAATAGAAGAGTGTGTCATAGCAAATCATCTATATGGATATACTCCCAAATGCTCAAACATTGAATACAGTCATTGAGGTTATTACAAAAGGTTATATGACCTGACCTGTGCATTCTGTGGAACTGATAAATCTCAAAGGAGTTGGACTATCATTAGCTGATTAAATGTTAAATTTTTATACTCATCTACATCACAAGGGAAAGTAAAGGATCTTTCTGAAATCACTTTTCATTGCCCTTGAGAATTAGTAGTAAGAGTTTATTATTATTTCATGAGGCATGTAACATATCACTTAACATTTCAAAACTTCCATCATTTTTACTTCTCATAATTTATGGTAGTAACAGGGCTGAATAACTTTGAAAATTAACATAAGAAATAGACAAACAATTTAATTCACATAGTCTCTGTACTATAATTGATTTCTTAGCTCCAAGTTCTGCTACAAGAGATTTATCCCTCAACATCATTATGACCTATTTTTAATCTATTTTTTACTATTGTATTTAGTTCATATACATGACAGAAAAAATAAACATTATATAAACTGATTTATTACAGTGATTAAACAGAAAAATATAAATATGCATTAAAGTATATTAACAGTCCAAATAATAATTTGCATGGATAAGGTTCAAGAGAAAGAGGTTAAAAGCTAGAGCATCTAATGCCTCTTGGACTAATGGGCCAAAAGTGTCAATGACGTGTCTTTATTAAGAACAAATTATCATCTAAGCCAAGCTTAGAGATACATGTTGCATTTTTTCCCTCTCATATATGGATTCTAGATCTAAAATACACTGGGACAGGATAAACTACACAGGACTCTAGGCATTCACACATAGTGAGACCAAAGAAGTATATTCTTAGAAAAGGAACACAAAGGTGTAATGCCCATGTGCCTCTGATCATATGAAATAATACTTGTCAAAATGAACTGCAAGAAATAGAAGCAAGATGATTTTTTCTTTATTTCTTTTGTTTTCTTGTTTGTTCATTTATCTGTCTTTTGGAAGGTAATGCAGGGTACAGAAATGGAGGGTAAAAGGTGAACAAATGCAGCAGTGGTACTCACTGGACACTGTTGAAAATGAACTATACAATTTGTGGCTAGGGATGGTTGAAAAAAAATGGGAAAAGAGCAAGGGAAACGTGACGCCATCCAAAAGAAAATGTGCTCTTTATTTGACTTATGTAACTGTACACCCTCATTACAACAACAATAAAAAGTTGTTTTAAAAGAAAATGAAAGGCAAGAATTGCATTACAAACAATGAATATGGTTTATGTAATCAACATTTTAGGAAAGATACTGCTCAATAAATACTTGAAACCCCTTCATAAACTACTTAATAAAAAAGAAAAAAACATACTTCTAGAGGCATAGCTTAAGTGGAAGAATGTTAACTGAACAAAGCCCTGAGTTTAACTCCTGATTCTGGCAAAAACAAAACAACAACCTAAATAACTAGAAAACTCAGCTATTGATGAGGCAATACTTAGAAATTGTGCATACCTCAGGTATCTTAAAAACCTACTGTTGTACAATCACAGAGTTATTCAATTTTATGAAACACACATGGAATATTGACTTTTATGTAATTTATGGTCTCTAATTAAAACTTTATTCTATATGAAAAAATTACCCAAATATCTAGTGGTTGGATCCTAATTATTCTAGTATTTTTTTCTGTAAAGAAACTAAAAATATATTTTCAAGGATAATACTTTAAGAACATAGAATTAGGCATTGAGTTTTAAAAATGGTCACTCAAAGCAGGCTAAATTTGACTTAGTAGGTATTTTTAGATTCTAAGAAAGTTTTGCGCTATTTTCTAGCTTTTTCCATTTTTCTCAATTCTAAGTATCTTTAGGCTTAACATGAACTCTGTGTCATGTAGCTGTAAAATGAAGAAGTGGGACAAATAATCAGTCATTCCTTCATATACTTATTAACAGTCCTTTTCACTAACTTATTAGTATACCACACATGTCTACCTCTTCCTCTAAAATTTTACTAATTTTACCTCTTTTAAAACTTCTGCTTCATTGAGGATTTGTTGTTGGGTGGTTTAATTTTTTGAGTTCCAAGTATATTTTAGATATGAGACCCTTGTCCGTTGTATGGCTAGTAAAGATCTTCTCCCAATCGGTGGGCTTTCTATTGATCTTGCTAGCTATGTCATTTGCCCTGCAGAAGCTCTGCAACCTTATGCAATCCCATTTCTCCAACCTTTCTTTGATTTGTTGTGCTTCCGGGTTTCTATTCAGAAACTTTTGGCCTGAGCCAAGGAGACCTAGGGTTTCTCCTATTCCATCCTGTAATGTTTTCAGAGTGTCTGCTTTGAGTTCAAGGTCTTTGATCCATTTGGAGTTGATTCTGGTGCAGGGTGATATATAAGGATCTAGCTTTAGTTTTCTACATGTAGTTAACCAATTTTGCCAGCACCATTTACTGAAGAGGCTGCCTTTGTTCCATTCTATTGTTTTAGCTTACGTATCGAAGATTAGATGGCTATAGGTCTGTAGGTTCATTTCTGGGTTTTCAATTCTATTCCATTGGTCCTGAGGTCTGTTCTTATGCCAATACCAAGCTGTTTTGATTACTATGGCTTTATAGTAGAGTTTGAAATTTGGTATTGATATTCCTCCAGCAGTGTTCTTTCCGTTGAGGAGCGTTTTCGGGGTCTTTTATTGTTCCATATGAATTTTTGGATTGCCTCTTCTATTTCCTTGAAGAATGAGGGTGGAATTTTGATAGGTATTGCATTGAATTTGTAGATAGCCTTGGGAAGTATTGCCATTTTCACGATGTTAATCTTGCCAATCAGAAACAACTGCCCAATAAATAAGTGGGCGAAAGACTTAAAGAGAAGCTTCTCTGAAGAAGAAAGCAGGATGGCCAATAGACACATGAAGAAATGTTCAACATCCCTAGCCATAAAAGAAATGCAAATCAAAACAACATTGAGATATCACCTCACTCCAGTTAGAACAGCAAAAATCAAGAACTCTAACAACAACAGATGCTGGAGGGGATGTGGACAGAAAGGAACCTTACTTCATTGTTGGTGGGAATGTAAACTTGTTCAACCACTTTGGAAAGCAGTATGGAGGTTCCTCAAAAGACTTCACATAGATCTTCCCTATGATCCAGCAATCCCACTTTTGGGCATTTACCCAAATGTTTACAAACAAGACCACACTAAAGCTACCAGCACAACTATGTTTATTGCAGCATTATTTACCATAGCTAAGATATGGAACCAACCCAGATGCCCCTCAGTAGATGAATGGATCAAGAAAATGTGGTATATATACACAATGGAATTCTATGCCTCCATCAGAAAGAATGACATTTCCCCATTTGTTAGGAAAAGGAAAGGTTTGGAAAAAATTATATTAAGTGAAGTAAGCCAGGCACAAAGAAACATAGGTCCCATGGTTTCCCTTATTTGCAATATCTAGTATAGGTATGAGTCAAGCGGAAAAGGTCAGATAATGTGATGTTAGGAAAATGAACCCTTAAATATGTATTTTAATGTTTTCGTTTCTTTCATGCATGTGTTTCTAACGCATTTATAAGATTATTTCTTTGTTGCCTTGTATGTCCCTCCCCCACAGTGTAACCCCTGCTTTCACTATATTTGATGTCAGTATAACATGTGGAGGAGACGGGGACAAACAAGTCGTTTAAGGATTCAGTTGGACCTGTTGCAACAATGAGAAGTACAAATTGTCATGTCAAAAAGGAGTTTTACAATGTCGGTGTGTGGGGGGGGGGAGGGGTGTATGATTGGGTGGGGGGGAAGGGGGAGGCTGGGAAGGGAGGTGAAGGGTAAACAAAGGAGGAGGCTGCAATGCTTGGTAAGAAATGTATGCATTATCCTGCCCATGTAATTGTAACCCCTCTGTACAGTATGTTCTCAAATAAAATAAAATAAAATTAAAAAAAAAAACTTCTGCTTCAATTACCTTTCTGATATTAGGTGCCATAGTCTAGTCTAATCTAAGACTTCTATGTTTCTTAGATAACCAGATTTGTGTTATTATGAATCAATAAGAGTATGAAAGAGCTGTTAGAGGATTAGAAAATTTGCCTTTTTAAATGTGCCTTTTATAAACAATTTGTATCCATTGTCATGACATGTCAATAAAAAAAGAAACCACTACAAAATACGTAAGAAGTATCATAATAAAATGATGGGAATTCTCTTTTGTGATTTTTTTTATGTTCCTTCTAGACTCCTCTAGAAAAAGGATTGGAAAATCAAGCATGTATTCTTTTAACCAGCAGACCAAATTAAATCTTGCTGCAGCAAAATTTTCCAGTTAAAAAATCCTAATTGCTGTTATATTCCTTGGAGAATAGACTACTATGAAGACTTAAAAATCCTTTCACCTAGCAATTGTTGTTAGAGAGATATATTTTAGAAATAGATTTTGACATAAAATATTTAAAAATGATATTAACTATGTGGTAATACAGTACTTGAATAAATAGTTTTTTCAAGAAATTTGTAACCCAATTTATACTGACACGCTCATACACTGATTAGAATAGACTGACTGTATCTTGAAAGTGATATTTGAAGTAATGTGAAATTTGATTTTAAAACTAGCTGCATCTGGTCTCCTTCCTAGCATCTGAGGAGTTGTGCCAGTGGTATATGATCTTCATATTAATGAAAACTTCACACAGAATTCCTGTGATAATTATTCAAATGATTCTCTTCTTGTTTTTTTCCAATATCATATTATTAATTATTAGAGAGTAGAGGAATAAATAATACTAGCACATTCTTCAGTGCATTGTTTATGCATTCCTTAGGAACCATATTTACCAGGGAATAGTCATTTACATTTACAAGAAAGGCAACACTAATACAGGGCATAAGGCAAATGCCAAGAGGGCATTTATAAAACTATACAAATGCAACACTATGTGTGCAAATCATATTTCAATTTCCAAAAGGTTCTCTTGTATAGTGCTAGAAATACTCTAAGGATAAATTCATCCTTTTAATTTGGTAATTAATATTCATTTACTGTGTATAGTATATTGTAGATTATTAGGTAATTTATACTCATTTATTCAGTTGACAAACTGAGTACACTCACTTTATTATCGTATAACTGACAAAAGTTACATGTACTTATTATGTTATCCTGTAATATTTTAATATATTATATAATGATTAAATTAATCTAACATCATATTTCACATACTTGAAGTTTTTGTGGAATAATATTGAAGATCTAGTCTTTTGGAAACTCTTAAGTGTACTCTCAACTTTCTGAAAATGAAATTTAGCTTTCAGTGTCTGTGAACTTAATTTCACCTGTGGTTACATATTTGAGTTCTTCATGTACACAGAAAAATAAGTTAAAGTTCCACATATAAAAGAATTCCAATTTGGTGGATGTTCAAATGCCTTATGTAAGATAGGGTAGTATTTTCAAATAACTTATAAACTTCTGTAGATTACTTACAACAACTAAATTCAATGTAAATTACCTATAAATTGCATAGTTTAAGAAAACTGTATTAAGAAAGAAAAATCTGTGCCAAACAAGAATTTTCCCCAAATATTTTCTATCCACTGTTGGTTGAATGCATGTATACACAGCTTAATAGAAATAGCCATTTGTATATGTGATAGTTTCATAAGCCCTGAATTGTGAAGTTTACATAGTGAGACTTCTATGTTAGGAGATGACCTTATTAAAGGGCATGTCAATTACAAATTGTCTTGCTTCCAATACAAATTATATTAAAGAGCTATCAAGGTAAATTGGAAATGGATAACCACATCTTGACATTGCAAAATAAATTGGCTTATGGGTGGTACACTTTATATTTGACATTGACATTAGAAAATGTTAGTGTCAGTGATGTTAGGTATTTATCAGAATTATCCAAAATCACCAGATTTTTTGAAGAAACATTATTAAATTAGCAGAGAATAGGCCAACAGCAGAGAAGTGCATCTTTTTTCTTATTTGCTGTCATAGGTTGAAACAAAAAATAGTATACTAGAATAACAGTTATAAATTGTCAAAGTGAAGTTACAGGTTTAGTAATAATGTGATGTGCTACCCTGTTTGTTTGTAGAAGTTTTTAGTTTTTCTTTACTAATGAGGACATTATTTTATATACCAAAGACTTTGAACGTCTTTTATTAGACTGAAAGCCAAATGGTCCCAGCTCTATCACACTATTTCCTTATCAGACTCCAAATAGTTTTAAGTAGTAAAGAAATGAATGTTATATACCTGCTGTGGAAGGAAAGAAAAACAGTGGTTCACTAAACCATTTGTGTTTGTTTTAGAGCATTATAGTTAGATATGCCAATTGGTCTTTGATCCACAGAATGTCAGAATTGGTACTGAAAATCTTTTAAGGCTTCACCAATACTAACTTCTTTTTAAATTTTATTGTAAACGTGCTGCACAGAGGGGTTACAGTTGTATAGGTAAAGAGTACATTTCTTGGGGCTGGGAAAGGTGGCTCAGTAAGGTGGCTCAGTGGTAGAGCACTTGCCTTGCATGTATGCAGCCCTGGGTTCGATTCCTCAGCACCACATAAGCAAAAAGAAAAAAGCCAGAAGTGGTGCTGTGGCTCAAGTGGTAGAGTGCCAGCCTTGAGCTGAAGAGCTGAGGGACAGCACCCAGGCCCAGAGTTCAGGCCCCATGACCAGATCCCCACCCCCCAAGAAAAACAAGACATTCCTTGTCAAACATTGTTACCTACTCCTTTGTTTTCCTCCAATTATCCCTTACCTCCTCCATAGAACCAACACAGATGCCCCTCAATAGATGAATGGATCAAGAAAATCTGGTAGGTTTGGCTTTCCTCTTTTAATAGTGTGTTTCATGAAAGATTAAAGAAAAATATCCATTTCTCTCAGATTCAAAGATATGAGAAGTATGTTTTGTGAAAACCTGGAAATGTAACCAAAGTAGGAAGAATATAAGATGAAAAAAAGTGTCACAGTAAAGCTTCTCAACTGAGCAAAATACTCAATAATAAAGCAATGATTAGCTAAGCGATTACACTCCCCTCATGTACTATCCCAGATAACCACAAATGAATACATTAAGTTGATAAAAGACATAGCATCAAAGCAAGGTATCAAAGAAATTAAAATAAGAAAAAAATGTGTCAAAGAAAAATAGATACAGTAACTGGAACCTGCAAATATTAAATAACACCAGACACTCAGTAGGAACAGATAAGGAAATAATAATTCACACAAGTGTGTATGTAGTAATACATGTACATCCATATGTGCATAAACTCAGATAAAACACCTTAAAGTATTTGAATTTTAATGCAACTCTCAAACTCACAAACTTGTTTCAATAGGAAATCAGCCCTAAATCCTGGTATTGTCTTGATAGATGGGTTGTCCAGTATTTATGTATATAAAAGGTAATGGGAAGTGAACAGAATTTTCAGGGAAGAGAATTAGAGAAGAGAATTTTCACTAGCGCTATGTTAGGGGAAGTGAAAAATGTCTGCTCAGTAGAATTTCAGCATTGCAGGCATCAATAAGTAAGTATGATAGAGTTTTGCCTACTTTCAAAATGGGATTTTTTACTATAATTTTCCTACTCCTGTCTCACCATTCCATGTTGGATATTATGGTTAACTTCTGTAAGCCATTAGATATTAAAGAGTATAAATGCCTCATGGGGAGGAAGCATATTACTCAGAGATGATGGATCTTTCCATATGTAGATGGAGATTTCTACTGCTTTACTTAGGGATTAAATAGGTTTTATGTGAGTATGGGTGGAAGGAAGAATAAAAAGATAATTGGTGACCTTAAGACCCATTGCAACAATGAGATGTACAAGTCGTTATGTCAAAAACGAACTTTTCCACTTTCGTGCGGGGGGGGTGGGGTGGGGGGGGCAGGGAGGATTGGGGGGGAGGATGGGAAGGGATGGGAAGGGGAAACAAAGGAGGAGGCTACAATGCTTGATAAGAAATGAACTCATTATCTTGCCCATGTAATTGTAACCCCTCTGTACAGTATTTTCACAATTAAAAAAAAAAGAATAGATTGTGATAGAGAAAAAAACCTAATTATTTCCTCAGGAGAATAGGTCCATAGTTGTGTTATATTCTCTTGGAGTTGCTACCAAATTGTGAGCATGGAAGGTAGGTGGAACATGCTTCCAAACTGCTTGAAAAATAGCAAAGACTGTGAAATTGGACAGAATGGCTGGCACAGGAGGGGAAAGGAGTCTGAGAGTTTGAGGATTATGAAGCATATGTACTGATGACATTTTGCAAAAGAGCACATTGAATTTCTAAGGCTTCAAGGTTAAAAGAGTATAGCACCATGGTGCTACTTTAATACACATAAACACATATATGTTCTTCACAGGTGTATGAAGAGCAAAGTAGAAAATTGTGGCATATCTTATGATTCAAGTGATTATCTCTGGTAAGTTCATTTTGCTCCAATATCTGTGATATTTAAAGTCAAAATGATTCTTAAGGTAGTGTAGAACTTCATATACATAATATTAAAGCATATCCCTAATATTGAAAACCACAATTATTGAGCAATATGGATCAAGTGATTATTCTTAATGAGATCTGACTACTTTCACAGTGTGGGCCCTGCAGATAAAGTAGTGAACAACATACAAAAATGTCCTACTGTTTTCATGTCCATGTAAGACATGGACAATATCGTGCTGACATTCATCCTGATGGGATGAGCTTTCATTGATCATATGATAGCAAGGAGGCTAAAGAATTTATGACCAAATTGACACAATTTAAAAATGGACTAAACCCACATCTCTGACTCTAAAGCTTCAACAATTTCAGATATCATAAGATCCCAAATTAATCTGTTTATTTGCATTTACGTTTCTGAAATATGTATCACTTCATCTTTAAATGTGATCACCCATGGCATAAATTCATTCTTTGACACTACTGCACTGAAATAATGAAAGAACTCTTTCCTGTGAGAACTTGGCCCATTTAAGTCACAAAGTATACTTCCGTTTATAAAAATCTTCAAATAATTTAGAATTTCCCTCCCACCTCCACAACTACCCCCACTCCCACAGTGAAGTTGTAAAGTTCATTATCAACATAGTGTTTTGTACAAATCATTGTTACAATGGGTCAACCTGTATCCTTATTTCAGCATTTTGTTTTTTCCCTTCCCCTCCCCGAAATAAAGAAGTGTATATACAAGATGCAGGGCACTGACATCAAATACAGTGAAAACAGGGGTTATACCATGGAGGAAGACCATACAAAGCAACAAAAAAAATCTCATGGTACATTATAAATATGTTAGAAACAATAACAAGAAAGATAAAAGATATTTGTGTCCTATCTTGGGGTTCATTTTGCTTAACATCATCTTATATGGTCATATGTACATAGCTTTTGGCCTTTTCTGCTTAAAATTTGACCTCTGATTAGGAGTTGTTTTTTTTTTTTTTATTACATGTGAACAATTACCCAAACTGAAGAGAAATGGAGCTTAATTTCCCAAAGAACATCTGCCAAATGTTTACTTTTCTAAATGAGAGAATGGACACTAAACATGTTAAATAGGTTAAGCTGGATTGCTAAAATGAGCTGCTGAAAATTTTCTTCTTCTGTTTCCTACAATAACCACTAACATTATTTTCAATTTACACACACACACACACACAGATTAACACAAATATTTGGTAATACATTGGTAAATAATACAAGATTTTTAATGTTTCAGATTTTCTAAAAACTTTACCATTATTTTTATTCAATAACAAATGTAATGGAATATTTCCAACAACATTGATCTCCTATACCTGAATGTCATAAATATGATTAACTTACTGCAGATATCTCAGGTATTACTCAATATAAACCTATTATGTATGTATATTTATGAATAAAATAGAAGTATAACAAATGAAGACTTACTTCCCAATGAGGAAATTATACCAATTGCTTAATATAAATACTTAATATAAACAAAAAGAAACAAAGTATTTATAAAAAGTCAATTATTTAAATTAGATATAATTAGAAAGAAGTTGAATGATTAAACAGAAATCATTTTTAATGACTCTATGGCACAAAAAGAATTAACTGGGTTTATATTCTTTTGAAATACATGTAAGACACTCTGAAAAGATCATCATCTCACTAGAGAAAGATTCATAAGGTTGACTTCACACTCTATGGCACTGTGCCTCGAGCCCCAACATCAGACATTTAGGAAACATAAATCATATGTTAGGGATAGTTATGAACAGTGTCCTTTGTGCCACGTTTCCATTTCCATCTCTTAAATCATACTACTTCCTAATTGATGACTCTGCTCTCCTGATTTAACACACTCATCTGTTTTATGATTTACTGTTTCAAAAAGGCAGGCTGAAAAAGTGTTCCCAAAATAGCATAAATACAAAAGAAGCATTTAGAAAACAAATGCATTACATATATTGTATCAACTTTTATCATTTCCAGCCTTCTTAAAGCATTTTCTCCTCATGAAGTATTACATGCTAGAAACTAGGTAAGTGTAAAGAAAATTTAAATTAGTATGAAATCTCCAGTGGTCTCTCACCACAGTAAGAACCACATTTTACATTTTGATATGTATATATATCTATCCTCAAATATACATTTAAATACACATTTCATTATGAACATCCTTTTGAAATATGTATAATAATATATAGCTAATATGCCATAGTTTAATCAACCCTCTCCTATTGAACAAGTGGGAAATCTCTTTTTGCTAATTTTCAATTCTGTAGGGAATATTTGTTTTCAAATATATTTATGCCTGCACAATATTCTCAAAAGTATAAATATCTATACATATAAAATCAATGTACTTGAAAATAATAATCTTAAGCCTTTTGAAATGTATTGACTAACTGCTCATTATTTAACCGACAATTTTTTTCACTCACATTGATCAATAATTATTTGACCCTTTATGATGTAAATAAATTGCAGAGTATGTCTTTCATTGTAACACTTAAATACTTATTTGATTAATTTATTTGCAATGAAGTATGAGCTAACCCTCCAGTTAATTTTTTGACAAAATTATTTATTTAGGTTTATATCATTTGTTATATAGATTTATATCACTTGGTGACTTCCATACTGATTTATTCCACTCAAGAAAGAGGAATGAATATTTACTAAAAGCTTCTTTTAGGCTTCTGAATGATATTCAGTAATTTTATTTATAGACATCATTCATATTTCTTGTGAAATGTATCACTATTTTAAAAGTGCAATACTTATATCTCAATCTTTCAAGTAGTTATTGCATATATACTGGATACCTATCAGTTTTGTGTTAAATATTCATGATTATTTCAGATATATAATTTAATGTACATTTAATCTAATTTAATTTTTTAACAGATTCTTTGTTTTCTCTCATAATTGGATATAATTAACGGGTAAGATTTCTCTTCCATTTGTTATACAAATGACTATAATATAATGCTGGAAATTGGCTCTTTGTTATTGTTTTCTTTGTTATTTTTAAATCTCACTTTTTGTCATATTCCAAGATTATGCAGCACTTTCACCAAATACTGAGTTTGTGTTAATATAATCACTGCTTATTATTTACTATTTCAGGTCACTACCAAAGCCAACTTAGTCCTTTCTGCAGAAACCTTTATTTTCTCAGAAATAAGCAAGAACAAACAGAATATTACAAAAGTTGCTGTAGCAGACTCTTTCTTCAAAGGATGCAATTAATGTATCACAAGCCCTCTGAAGTCCTAGTATACAAAGCTTCTGATTTGGAGATTGATTTTCAGTTAAATCATTCAAAATTTAATTGCATCAAACTTTCTGAGCACCATAAGCCATTTTTCCATATGCCACCCTTTATAACATGAATCATGAATGCTAATTAAATTAATAGAATATTTTGTACATACTGAATCACAAGATTTATAGAAAATATAAGAGCCGAGTGCCAGTGGCTCACGCCTGTAATCCTAGCTACTCAGGAGTCTGAGATCTGAGGATCGCTGTTCAAAACCAGCCCTGGCACGAAAGTCCGTGAAACTCTTATCTCCAATAAACCACCAGAAAACTGGACGTGTAGCTCAAGTGCTGTAGCTCAAGTGGTAGAGCGCTAGCCTTGAGATGAAGAGGTGAGGGACAGTGCTCAGGCCCAGAGTTCAAGCCCCACGACCGACAAAAAAAAGAAAAGAAAGAAAATATAAGAGCAGATGAGGATATTAGTAAGAAGGAGGTAGCTAGTATTTAGTATAAGATTTCAATTGGAGTGTGCTGGGACACCCAATTGGTGAATGAATTATTTTTCTGACCCCTTCAGTATCCCTGTCTTTTCAGTCTTTATTGGTATATATAACTTTGGTATATATAACTTCTTTGTAAGATAATGTACACACCTTGACAAAACAAAAATGCCTTTCTATCATTTAAACTATTATTTGTCCCTTAAGGTACCAAATGAATTTGAGAAATTCCTGTGTCAAGGCAGTTTAGCATTTTAAGAGCCATGAGGATGGCATTAGATGGAGTCCTTGGAACGATAATTTGCTTTCTAATAAAGAGATTATAGACAAAATATCTGTAGAGAGAAGTTGGGTTATAGAGGGTTATGGGAAGTGTGAAGGGAAACATTAGCTGAAAAGCAATTTTAAATTTCTGAGAGGAATGACTCTAAGCTAGTGAGTCCAAAATTATGCCATGAGAAGTACATAGTCTTTTTGTTGGAATAGCCTGTCTAAGTGAATGTTGGTGGTTCTGAGCTGTAGGACATAGGGTACAAACTCCTATCAGTCTCTACACAAGTGATAAAATTTTTGTCAGGAGAATAGAAGTAATGTGAGATAAATCTACATAGGTGAAAGCACATAAGTATGAAAGAAATAAATAGAAACAAGGGGAGTCCAGACAGAATAGGAGATACAGATTTCACATTTTCTCTCAGAGCTGACATTTTGCAAATCTTACAACATCTATGTTATGTGAGCAGGAGATGTTTCACACTTGTTTTTTAATTTAACTTTATTGTTAAGGTGATATACAGAAGGATTACATTTACATATATATATATATATATATATATATATATATATATATATATATATATACAGTAATGAGTACATTTCTTGTTGAATATTGTTACCCCTCCATTTTTCTCCCACTTTGCTTCTCCCCAAACTTACCCACTTCCCAAGTTGTCTTATGAGTATTGCTGTTGCATTAGTTCACCCTTTGTCCTTTGTTTTATCATTTTGTTATTCCCCTTCCCTTCCCCAAATCAGATAAATGTATGTACAAGATACAGAGCACCAAAATCAAATGTGGTGACAACAGGAGATAAAACAAAGGAAAAGAAAAAAAAAGAAAGAAAAAAGAAATAACTTCACACACTGAATTAAAAAACAACAACAACAAAGAAAAATCTTGTTGTTATATCTTAGAGTTCATTTCGAGTATCATCATCTTATTTGGTCCTATATCATAACTATTGAGCTAATGTGATCCTCTGCTAGGAATATCCCTAGAAAATACTAATTATTACAAATGAAGGAAACAATACAGCCTATTGAATTGGGCTTATTTCACTTAATATGATTTTTTCTAGGTCTTCCCATTTCCTCATGAATGAGGTGATGTCATTCTTTGTGTTGGAAACAGAATTCTGTTCTGTATATATACCACATTTTCTTGATCCATTTATCTATTGAGGAGCATCTGGGTTGGTTCAATATCTTAGCTATGGTAAATAACACTGCAATGAACATAGTTGTACTAGTTGCTTTAATATGGCCTTGTCTGTAGTCATTTGGATAAATGCCCAGGAGTGGGATTGCTAGGTCATAGGGGAGTTCTATGTTTAGTCTTTTGAGGAATGTCTATACTGCTTTCCAGAATGGTGAAACAAGTTTATAGCATTCCCTTTTGGACAGGTCCATGCCAGCATCCATTTTTATCAGATTTCTTGATAATGGCTGCTCTAACTGGGGTGGGGGGAAATCTCAATGTTGTTTTGAATTGCATTTCTTTTATGGCCAGAGATGTTGAGCATTTCTTCATGTATCTATTGGCTAGTCTTATTTCTTCTTCAGAAAAGTCTCTCTTTAAATCTTTAGCCCACTAGTTAATAGTTGTTTGAGGATTTGTTTTTAAGGGATTTATTTTTTTGAGATATAAGTATATTTTAGATATGAGACCCTTGTCGGTTGTATGGTTAGTGAAGATCTTCTCCCAGTCTGTGGGCTTTCTATTGATCTTGCTAGCTGTGACCTTTGCCATGCAGAAGTTCTGCAGTTGAATGTAATCATATTTGTCCAACTTTGATTTGTTGTGTTTCTGGGTCTTTATTAAGAAAGTTTCAACCTGTGCCAAGGAGCCCTAGCATTTCTCTGACTCCTTCCTTTAATGTTTTCAGGGTATCTGCTTTTACTTTGAGGTCTTTGATCTATTTGGAATTGATTCTGGTGCAAGGTGATATATAGGGTTCTTACTGTAGTTTTCTAAACGTGTTTAGCCAATTCTGCCAGCACCATTTGTTGGAGAAGCTGTTTCTCCTCCATCCTATTTTTTGGGTCTCTTATCAAAGACTAGGTGGCCATAGGTCTTCGGGTTCATTTCTGGATCTTCAGTTCTATTCCATTGGTCCTCAGGCTCGTTCTTGTGCCAGTACCAAGCTGTTTTTATTACTATGGCTTTGTAATAAAGTTTCAAGTTTGGTATTGATATTCCTCCAGCACCTTTTTTTTTTGTTAAAGATTGTCTTTCACTATTCCATATGAATTTTTGGATTGCTTCTTCTATTTCATTAAAGAATGATGCTGGAATATTGATCTGTATTGCATTGTAGATAGCCTTTGGCAGTATTGCCATTTTTCACAGTATTAATCCTCCCAATCCTAGAGCATGGGAATTTTTTTTCACTTCCTTAGATATGCTTTAATTTCCTTGTTCAGATTTTGAAGTTTTAATTGTAGAAGTTCTTCACTTCTTTGTTTAAGTTGATTCCTAGGTATTTTATTTTGGTGGAGGGGCTACTACAAAAGGAGTTGCTTTCCTGATTTCAGCCTTGCTCTTCTCATTGTTGGCATACAGAAAGGGCATTGATTTTTATGGATTAATTTTATACCCTGTTACTTTGCCCAAGTTTCAGATTAGCATAAGTAAGTTGGGAGTGGAGTCTATCAGGAATGTTCCATGGATTCCTAGTTTCTCCAGAGTTTTCATCATTAAGAGGTGTTGGATCTTGTCAAATGCTTTATCTGCATCTATTGAGATAATCATGTGGTTCTTATCCTTTTCTTTTTGATTTGATGAATTACATTAATTGATTTGCTTATATTGAACCAGATTTTCATCCCTGGAATAGATCCTTTTTGATAAGGATCAACGTTGTTGAAGTCAATTGGCCAGAATTTTGTTGAGAAATTTTGCATTGATACTTATTAAAGAATTGGGTCTATAGTTCTCTTTCTTTCATGAGACCCTGTCTAGTGTTGGGATGAGGGTTATGCTGGTTTCATAGAATTAGTTTGGTAGTGAACTTTCACTTTCAATTTCATTGAAGAATTTGAGGTGTATTGGTGTGGGTTCTCTTTTTAAAATCTTATAGAATTCAGCTGTGAATCCATCTATTCCTGGACTTTTCTTGGATGGGAAGTCTCCTATTTCATTATTTGATATGGCTATATTAGTTGGTTTAAATCTTCTTGGTTTAGGTTGGCTATATTAATATTTTCTAGTAATTCTTCCATTTCTTCCAGATTCTCAAATTTGTTAGCATAAAGTTTTTCAAAGTATTCCTTTATAATGTTCTAATCTTATTTCTGTCATGATGTTTACATTCTCATCTATGATTTTATTTATTTGGGTATGTTCTCTTCTTATTTTGGTGAGATTTGCTAAGGGTCTGACAATATTGTTAATTTTTTTAAGAACCAATTCTTTTTTTTTCTTGACCCTTTCTATATTTTTTGGACTATAGTACATTTACTTCTGATTTAGTTTTAATTATTTGTTTCTATCTATTGGATTGGCTTGTACTCTTGTCAAGGAGCTTAAGATGTATCAAATTGTTGGTTTGAGATCTCTCCAATTTGTTAATGTAGGCATTCAGAGCTATAAATTTTTCTCTGAGTATTGTCTTTTCTCTGTCCCAGGGGAGCTGGTATTTTTTGGCTCATTTTTGTTAAATACCATAAACATTGGAATTTCTGTTCTTATCTCTTTAATGACCCACTGATGATTCAATAATGAGTTGTTCAGTCTCCATGAGTTATAAGCTTTTCCACAGTGGCACTTAGTATTGAGCTCTAATTTTATTACATTATGTTCTGAGAGAATGCAGGAAATAATTTTAATTTTTCTGAATTTGCACAGAATTGTGTTTTGCAAAGGAAGGAGAATGATCCATGTGCTGTTGTAAAAAATGCATATTCTAGTGTTGCTGGGGGGGAATATTCTGTAGATGTCTACTAAGTTCAGTTGGCCTATGAAATTGTTTTGTTCTAAGGTTTCTCTGTTGAATTTTGCTGTGGAGATAGTGACATGTTAAAATCACCAATGATCAATATGTTTGGATCTGTGTGTGTTTTTAGTGTAAAAACCTGGGGGCTGGTGGCTCACACCCATAATCCTAGCTACTCAGGAGGCTGAGATCTGAGGATCATGGTTCAAAACCAGCCCAGGCAGAGTCCACGAGATTCTGTACTACAATAAACCACTAGAAAACCAGAAGTGGCACTGTGGCTAAAGAGGTAGAGTGCTCACCTTGAGTTGAAGAGTTCAGTGCCCTGGCCCAGAGTTCAAGCCTCACGACAAACAACAACAACAACAAAAGTTTGATGAAGTTGGGTGCTCCAGCATTTGGTATATAGATGTTTAGGATAGTTATATACTCCTGTAGGATTGATCTTTTTATTAGCATGTTATGACATTCTTTGTCTCTTCTCACTGTTTTTAATTGGAGGTATATTATATCTGTTATTAGGATTGCAATTCCAGTTTACTTAAAGTGGCTGTTTGCTCTGTCTATTTTTTTCCAGCTTTTCACTTTCAGAAAATGTTTGTTTTTGTGGGCAAGATTTGTCTCTTGAAGACAGAAGAAAGATTATCTTGCTTTTTGATCCAAGTAGACAATCTATGCTGTTTAATTGGAGAGTTAAGTTTATTAATAATGAGAGGACTGAGAGCTATTTGGTATTTTCTGCCATGTTATCCACCTTCTTAAGGTTGTTACTTGTCAATTCTTACTAAAATTATCTGGCTCTCTATTTAGGTGCTGTTTCTCTGCCAATATTGTGTTCTTTTTGGTTTTCTGTGTGCAGAACATCTTTGTGTATTTTCTGTAATGCTGGTTTGGTGGAGATATATTATTTCAATTTTTCCTTCCTGTGGAAAGTTTTTATTTGTTCCTATAGTTTATGAATGAGAACTTACCTGTGTACACTATTCTTGGTAGTTCTCTTTAAGTCGTGACATACCTCATTCAGGCTTCCCTTGCTTTCATGGTTTCTAATAAGAAATCTGTAGTTATTCTGATTGATTTTCCTTCATAGGTGATTGTTCTCTTTTCCCTGGAGGCTTTAAGGATTCTTTTTTGGTCTCTATTGATCTTGTGAGAATTACAATGTGCTGGGGGGATGTCCTGTTCTGGTCTGGTATGTTTGGGGTTCTAAGGGATTCTTTTATCTCAATGGGCTGATCCTTTATGATATTTGGGAGAAGTTCTCTGCTAGGATTCATTAAATATATTTCCTATTCCATTAGCTTCTTTCGCTAGGCCCTCCTAAATACCAATTAGACTTATATTAGGTTTTCTTACTGTTTCTTATCTCTCCTGTAGGGATCGATCTTTTTTCTTGGCTTTGTTTTGAATACTTGTCTGTATTTTCTCTATAAAGTCTAGACTATCTTCACTTCCAGAGATTCTAAGTTCTGCATCTTCTAATCTGCTGTCAAGAATTTTGACTTTGGGGCTGGGAAGATGGCTCAGTGGTAGAGCGCTTGCCTTGCATGCATGAGGCCCTGGGTTTGATTCCTCAGCACCACATAAGCAAGACGAAAAAAGCCAGAAGTGGCGCTGTGGCTTAAGTGGTAGAGCACTAGCCTTGAGCTGAAGAGCTGAGGGACAGCGCCCAGGCCCAGAGTTCAGGCCCCACGACTGGATCCAAAAAAAAAAAAAAAAGAATTTCGACTTTGTTCTTATTTTCCTTCTTTCTAATTGATCAATTTTGATGGCTTCAATTACTTTGTTGAAGCTTTGTCTTAGATTTTGTATGGACTTCTTTACTGCCTTGATTTGGTTTATAATGTTCTCTCTAAATTCCTTTAGCTGAGTTGCTATACTTTTATTGTATTCCCTTTCCTTCTGTTGGAATTCATTCAGCTTTCTGTTTGTGAATTCCTTGAATTCTTTTTTTTTTTAATTTTATTTTATTTGTGAACATACTGTACAGAGGGGTTACAATTACATGGGCAAGATAATGCATACATTTCTTACCAAGCATTGCAGCCTCCTCCTTTGTTTACCCTTCACCTCCCTTCCCAGCCTCCCCCCCCAATCCTTCCCCCCCCTCGCTCCCCCCCCACCGACATTGTAAAACTCCTTTTTGACATGACAATTTGTACTTCTCCTTGTTGCAACAGGTCCACCTGAATCCTTAAATGACTTGTTTTTCCCCATCTCCTCCATAAGTTATACTGACATCAAATATATTGAAGGCGGGGATTATACTGTGGGGGAGGGACATACAAAGCAACAAAGAAATAAACTTATAAATGCGTTAGAAACACATGCATGAAAGAAAAAAAAACATTAAAATACCTATCTAAGGATTCATTTTCCTAACATCACATTATCTGACTTTTTCCGCTTGACTCATACATACAATAGATATTGCAAATAAGGGAAACCATGGGACCTGTGTTTCTTTGTGCCTGGCTTACTTCACTTAATATAATTTTTTCCAAGTTTTTCCATTTCCTAACAAATGGGGCAATGTCATTCTTTCTGATGGAGGCATAGAATTCCATTGTGTATATATACCACATTTTCTTGATCCATTCATCTACTGAAGGGCATCTGGGTTGGTTCCATATCTTAGCTATGGTAAAGAATGCTGCAATAAACATAGTTGTGCTGGTAGCTTTAGTGTGGTCTTGTTTGTAAACATTTGGGTAAATGCCCAAAAGTGGGATTGCTGGGTTATAGGGGAGTTCTATGTGAAGTCTTTTGAGGAACCTCCATACTGCTTTCCAAAGTGGTTGAACAAGTTTACATTCCCACCAACAATGAAGTAAGGTTCCTTTCTGTGCACATCCCCTCCAGCATCTGTTGTTGTTAGAGTTCTTGATTTTTGCCATTCTTTCTTCTATTAATCTTTGGTTAGGCTTATCATGCTCAAGCAATGCCATATACATATGCAGCCTTTCAGTCTTTTCATTCAGCATGTTTACCAGTAGTGTTTGTAAAGCATTTTGAGAACTATCCTCTAGGTTTTTCATTGACTGCCTTGTTGCCTGATCATTTTGAGTAGGAGTTGAGGTATCTTGACTTGCCATTTTTTTCTTGTGTTTCTATGGCTTGTTGTTTTCCCTTGTTTTTTATTTTTTTGGACCATCCACAATATGCATCCACCTGTGGGCTGCAGGATGTGGATTTCTGCTCTAGTCATCCAGTTTATGCTGGAGATGAGTGAAAAGCTGTGCACACTCTGCATTTTGTTTCTTTGTCCCAGCTTTGTCTGTCTGTCACTGTGGGTGTTGCAGCCACCGTCACCAGCGTGTGCTCAAATCTGTCTTCTTAAGCAGGCAGTCTGGATTTTTCTTCTCTGGGACAAATCTCTGTACTCACTCAGCTCACTTGATCTGACTTTCTAGCAGTGGACTTGTTGCTGGAATGGTAAAACTGGTTTCTTGGAGAGAGCTCAGTTAGACCCTAGCTGCACTTCCACCATCCTCCTCACCTTTCACTGTTTTGCTTTTGTTGACTGTTTGCAAGTGGAATAGCTGTAGAGCCTACACATGCTACTACTAAAAATGTCATCTCCAGTGCTGCTCCTGTATTTATGGACATGAATATTGTTGTTATTACTGTTTTATATAGTAAAAAGTTTTTCTCAAAATTGAAGAAAGAAATTTTTTATTTGAGAGAGAGTTTCATCATTTAAAAATGTATACCTTTAAAGTCCAATAGTCTATAACACAAGGTGTTTTCTAACTTCATGGTGGATTAAGAAATGGAATTTTAAAGGGAAGGCTGTTACCTACCATTAAGATGACAGCTTCTTATGAGAAGTGGACTTTCTGCTTCAAAAAATTATCAATCTCACAAAAAATTTTTTGACATAATTTTTAAAAATTTTGTAATACATGGAAACAAATACACATGTCTTTATTCTTCTGGACAATTGATCCTTCAGGGACATGAAATTGCACACTGAATCTAATACTTTCTTAAGTATATTTCTCTAATATGGAGAAGAATTTATGTAGGGTGTCATTTTACTTTACACAGAGAGTTCTATTAATGCTTTGCACTTTGGCCAGTCTTCTATAATTCAATTCATCTGAAAAAGCATACTTTTGATATGATCAGAAATAAAATAGCTGGGTATGGTGACTCTCCCCTGTAAACCCATCCATTCAATTATGAGGGTTATTTCTAATTTCATATAACATTATTTTATGAAAATATTTTTCTTCTATTAGGATAAAGTATCTATTGATTAATGAAGCAGGTAATTTTTCTACTATTCATATTGGAAGAGATACTATTTTGGACCATGTCTTCTGTACTTGCCCATATTTCTCTGCCTTCATTGCCTGAAGCACATTGTGCTTCTCAAGTAAAAGCACTTGGTACAAGGGCCCTAGTGTTGTGTCCTAATATGGCTCAATTAAGACTACCACAGACCTCAACTCTGGATTGTAAGGATTATTACATTACTACTGGCATTACTAGAAAAATGTGATGAAATTTGGCTTTATCTTTATGTAGACATATATTCCATATCTTTATGTTTGTCTTTACTTTGTGTATATTCATGCAGGTTTGAATACAGATATGCACTTGGTGAACCCTAAATTATCTAATAAAATACCTCACTCTAGATTACATTTAGAAAGAAAAGCAGAACTTGATGGAGTATAGCAGAATGATGAATTACTATGGTGTGGAACCACACATCTGAATCAAGTATATATAAATATCAATAGAATAAAATTCTAGAAGTAAGTATATGATATGCTTTCTTACCATAATTTATTGTACTAATCTGTCAGTTATTCTCCTAGGGGCAGAAACTATGTATTTACTCTAATGAACATGAGGAGATGGGGCAATAAATGTTCAACAATAGCCACCACTTTAGATAATGTCTACTGAAAAATTTTTAAAAAATTATTAAGTCAGTGCATAAATCATGTGAAATTAGATTTTAGATAATGTGCTGTTTTTACAACAGAATTTCTTTGCTACACATTTAGTTATTTTGAGGAGAACTTTGTAATTTCAACATTTACTAAGCAGGAGGCAAAAAGTTCTGTGTCTAAATGTTATCTCACCAGGAAAAGTCTTTTGCCATGAGCAAATTCAGTGCACAGAGCTTTGTACAGGAAGACGGAATGACACAGCCTTAATTTCAGGACACATTAGTATATATCTGGTATAGCAGTGTGACATGGGAGATACCCTGGGATATGCAGTTATATGGGAAGGAAGCAATTTGTTTGGGTTTCTTATCTGAGGTGAGATATTTTAATGAAATCCAGAGGGTTGGTGAGCCTAATGAACAGAATGAACTTTTAGTTCAGTAATATTAGCAGAAATATATTATTTTCCTCAGAGATGTATAGAAATTTTCTGGTGGCGAACAGTTCTGTGAGTGCAACAATTTATGGAAATAGCTGTTGTATCATAGGTGTTTCAGATGCCTCAACAATTCTCAGGTCACCTCTCAGATCATTAGACATTTCATAATTTTTTTTCTCTAGTGAGTCAACAAAGAAGCATAGTTACTTTTCTTTTCCGTCATGGTTATCTGTACTCCAGAGTAACCATCTCCTTTTCAACTCCAGATACACAATATATATATATATATATGCATAGTATATATATACTATGCATATACATGCATATATATGTATATATGCATATACACATTTAATATAGAATCTGTCATCCTTGTGCCTTAATTTTAAAAACTATATATTTAGCTGGGTGCCAGTGGCTCATGCCTGCCACCCCTAGTTACTCAGGAGGCTGAGATCTAAAATTGTGGTTTGAAGCTAGCCCAAGCATAAAGGTCCATGAGACTCTTATCTCCAATTAACCACCAAAAAGCTAGAATTGGAACTATATAGCTCAGATGGTAAAGTGCAAGCCTGGAGTGATAAAGCTCAGGGACAGCACCCCAGCCCTGAGTTCAAGGTCTCAGTACAAGACAAAAATCCAAAACACACAAAATCCTACATTATGCTTCTGTAAAAGATCACATTACCATATAATTTCAAATTATCAAAAAGAATAATCAGGGCTGTGTGAGGTGGTGACTCATACTCAGAGTCCACGATAAAGATGAGGTAGATTTCTCTTCAAGGCCAGCCAGATTCCATTTTGTCCAATGAAGCTGGTTCTGGTAGTTCGTGTCTGTTGCCACAGCTTCAAAGAGGGTATCAATTAGGGGGTCACAGGATCACAGTCCAAAACATAAATGACCTTATCCAGAAAATAACTAAAGCTAAAAGGGCAAGAGCCATACTTACTGCCTGAGGAACCATGCCTGAGATAGATTAATATCAATCTTTGTATAAGAAAATAGTCAGGGGGCTGGGAAGGTGGCTCAGTGGTAGAGTGCTTACCTTGCATGCATGAGGTCCTGGGTTCAATTCCTCACCACCATATAAGCAGAAAATGCCAAAAGTGGCGCTGTGGCTCAGGTGGTAGAGCTTTAGCCTTGAGCTGAAGAGCTGGAGGACAGTGCACAGGCCCCACAACTGACAAAAAAAAAGAAAAAGAAAATAGCCAACTTGGCGTAGGTGGCTCATGCCTGTAATTCTAACTGCTCAGGAGGTGAGATCTGAGGATTGTAGTTTAAAACCATGAGACTCTTATCTCCAATTAGTCACAGAAAAAGCCAGAAACAGTGATTGGCTCTGTGGTAGAGCACCATACTTGAGGCAAAAGGAGCTCAGGAACAGTGCCCAACCCCAGAGTTCAAGCCCCAAGGACTGGCCTCTTTCCCTATCCTGAAAAAAATAGCCACACTGTAAGAACATTTAAATATAGACTGTATATAGCAGTCTTATTCCCTAACAAATGAACGTAAAATACCAATCTCTACTATTACTGAAAAATGGATCTGCTTTCCAAAGTGGTACAAATAATTTCTTTTAGTTCTATAGAATTTTATAGTTACAATCATTTTCCTGTATATATTTCTGCAGCTGAAAGGTGAACACTGTGTTGCTCAACGTTTAATGTTCTATAATTCTTGAAATGGTGCCTACATAAATATTTAATAAATATTTGTTAAAGCATATGTAAAATAAATGGCATATTCAGTACGATTTGTATAAGTGGTAATGCATTTGGGGATTAGAAAGTCAACTTTGGTTATCCTTAAAAGCGCTTATCAATGTGTTGGTAATTTTTTTCCATCATTACCAGTAGAAGAAAGTAACTTTTACAAATGGAGGAAAAAACTTGATGGCAGAGATATGTTTTACTTAAAAACACATTTCCCATTCTCAAATAGTAATTTTCCATTGTGAAAACACATTAAGAAAAAAATGTGATTCAAGAAATTGCTTTTAAAAGAGTTATATAGGTACCAGATATTTGGAACTGATTGGACAGTTAAGCCCATTTAAAATGCGTCACCTTTTGATCTCTTTTGAGAAGCTGATTGCATTCAAAATAAAGGTACAAACCCTAGGCTGAAAGAAATCACTTTAGTTGAAGAATAAAAGTTGACAACCATGCCTACTAGTTCTTCCTCATCATGGAAGAGATATACCAAGGTCCCCTGTGAATGCCTGATTCAACAGATGATACCAAACCTTCTGTATAGCTTGTATTTTTACTATATGTACATACTTGTGAGAGAAATTAATTTATAAACTAGGCACAATACAAGATTAGCATTAGAAGAATAAAGGAATAGAATAAAATATAGCTATTAAATTTATGTGAATATGGTCTCATTTTCACAAAAGCTCCTTGTGATGATATGTGATGATTCCTTATTTGATGGGATGGAGTGAAGGAGATGATATAAGTTGTGGTAGTGTGAAACTACCATCTTCTTAAACACAGACATGTGATTTTGATAAAGCTAGTTCTAGTGATGGCTAAAGAACAGGCAGTATATAGAGTATGGATGTGCTGGGCAGAAAGTATTGCTAGTGGAGTAGGATTGTGTAAGATTTCATTGTTTTACTCAGAGAGATATAATTAATTTAAAACTTGTAAAGTATTTATTTTGCATTTTGACCATAATCCATAACTTGTAAAATAACAGATAAGGGGTGACTACTGCGCTTTAAGAAAAACAGGACAAAGAACTTTTGACTAAAAGTCCTAGATTGGATTTTTTTCCATTTTATTGAACTTTTCTACTTACAAATTAAATTTTCTTTTTTTTCCTTTTGTTTCCCTTTTTTTTCGAGTCCCAGGACTTGAACTCAGAGCCTGGGCCTTGTCCCTGACCCTCTTTGTGCTTAAGTCTACTACTGTACCACTTGAGCCACAGCACCATTTCTGGCTTTTTCTCCTTTGAGATAATAGTTTCACGGAGTTTCCTGCCATGACTGGCTTTGAACCACAATCCTCATATCTCAGCCTCCTGAGGAGCTAGGCTTACAGGCCACAGGGCACAAATGAATTTTTGCATAAACGTCCCCACCTCCTAAAGTATTTGTGTTTACTACAAATATCCCAGGTGGCCACAGGTAAAATTAAAGAAACAAGCCATGTGGATATCTTGGTTGCATCTGTAGAAATTCTCATTTGATTGAACTGAAGTGTTTTCACAGCATGGAGAGTTCTTCTAACTGTCCCAGTTTGTTTTAGTGTACAGCCGAGTTTGAAAGCCACTATTCTAATCCGTGTCACTTACATTGTCATAATACCCCAGTGTCTCTTATTCTCTTCCACTCACAGTTTTTAAAAAATGTGTTTCTTTTATTTCAGATTTTATGAATTGAAAGAATATAAACATGTAAGTTTATGGTAAGAATTGTCCAGCTAAAGATGTTTTAAATGTAATGATACCTATAGCTGTGTCTTAAATATATTCTTGACTATCTCACCTCTTTCAACATTTTGAAATGAGGAGGGAAGAGAGGGAAAGACAGAGAGGGAAAGAGAAGGAAGGAGAGAGCTCTTTTCATCAGACCATTTTCAAATATCTGTGATTATATATTCCAAATATTTAAAATGGAGCCATAACTTCTCATATATTATTTGAAGACCAATTTCTCCAGGTAAAAATAACATCAATGAAAGTAAATGTTCTATCCTTTCTTACTTTTCTCATTTATTGCTCAACTTTCCACAGCTGTAAAAGGCCTCAAAGGTTTGTTTTTTTTTTTTTTTTGAAACAATTTAAACACCATGAGACTAAGGAACAAGGGTTTATGGATGATTATGGAACATCAAGATTATCCACCATCTTATGGACTTTTTACAATTAGCCTGTGTTATTCGGGAAAGAATATTCCCATGCATGCATGCATAAAAGGTACTTTGATCAAAGTTACTTCCTCTATTACTCTTTCTTATTTACCCTCTCTCCTTTTTCTCATAACTCTTAATGAATTTCATTATTCTATTTTCAGAAGTTCTTTGATCATATTCAATTTCATCCCCCTCCATCTTCAGGGCTGGTTTCCCTCACGGTACACTAAGAGTAGGACAGCAAACTCCATAGCAAATTATAAGATTTTAAAAAGACAACACAACATGAGCTGTACCTCTGTGGCACAATACAGGAGCCCATTTTAGTTCTGAAACTCACTTAAAATCAGGAAGAATGGACATTGATAAATAGTATTCTGATTGAAATGAGGTAATTTTTAATCATGGTACTCAGCAATATCACCCACTATCAGATAACTTGTCAAAAATCTCAGATTCTCAGAACTCTATCTCTGGCTTACTGTGTCAAAATTTTGTGGAAATGTTCACCTGATTCTGATGTATACTCACCTGTAATACTATCCTGGATGAAGTCCTATATCTACAATAAACTAAAACTAACCCATGAAAGAGTAAGGAAGAAGTCTTATGTAAAATTTCTTTTGTAGCCTTGATGCCTTCAGGGTTACAAAGTCCAAACAAGAAACAGTTGCCCAGTTTAAGAGAAAACAAGCCAACCAGACAGTGATTAAAGGGTCACACCGTGGATTGCTGCAGTCCAAGAGAGTGTGCAAATGGTGTTACACAGCAAGTTATATAGAGCTCAATGATTCTTCACATGAAAGCATTCTTTTTAGGTGGAAGCCCAAATGGAATTTAATCTTTCTGTCAAAAGAAACTGAATTATAATCTCATACTCTGGTACAGCTCCATTACAACACACAAGGATCTGACCAAGCGCACAAATATGTTTCAGAAATAGAGAAAACAGACCACCACTGTGCTAACACAGTCGACAACATTTCTAGGAAATAACTTACTAACTGTAGGCATTTTTAGAATGCCAACAAGGAAAATGTTACTTGCATGAGTTCTATAAAGATAAACAGAGCTAAGTCAAGACCAAGAAATACCATCAACAATGGTCAAATGCTTGCATCCATTCCCCTGCTCTTTTTTAATGTCAACTATTTTGTAATATATATTTTTATTGTAAAGATACTATACAGAAGGGTTACAGATTCCCTCTACTATCCCTTCTCTCCCCACCTCCCCAACGTCTCCCTCCCCAACACTGAAGTTGTAAAGTTCATTTTCAACATATTGTCTTGTACATCTCATTGTTACAATGGGTCAACCTGTACCCTTATTTAAGCATTTTGTTATTTCTCTTCCCCTTCCCCAAATCAGAAAAAAATATGTACAAGATGCAGAACACCAGAATCAAATACAGTGAAAACAGGAGTTATACTATTGGGAAAGAACATACAAAAGAAACAAAAACTCACACATTATAAGTATATTAAAAACAACAGCAACAAAGATAAAACATGTGTCCCTATCTTGGGGTTCATTTCACTTAGCATCATCTCATATGGTCATATGTACATAGCTTTTGACCTTTTCTGCTTGTCCTAGACATATAGTAGTTATTGCAAAGATATGGAAACAACCCAGATGCCCCTCAGTAGATTAATGGACCAAGATAATATTATATATAAAATATAATATAATATACACAGCCCCATTTGTTAGGAAATGGAAAGACTTGGGAAAAAAAAATCATATTAAGTGAAGTAAGCCAGGCCCAAAGAAACATAGGTTCCATGGTTTCCCTTATTTGCATTCCCCTTTTTTGTACAATGACAAGATGTGAGATGTGAACAGAGTCAGTGATTGATGTAGGAAGACAGGGAGATGAAAAGAAAATGCCTGAAAGATAATCTATTCACATCAAGATGTGAAAATGTTCAAGGAATTAAAAGTCTGAGAGATGTTTGTGGCTCTAGATAATTAAAATTGGAAGGTTTTCTGCATGATTTGGTCTGATACTATGAGAGTCATAATTCTGGTTTTGGTATCCTAGGTAGAAAAAGGTCAGAAATGGTCTAGAAATGGTAAAAAGGAACAATTTCTTTCCTAATTATAGAAAGCACAGTAGGCAGTGGGGCCCCAATGCAGGAAAAGGCATCAGAAGAAGCACTATCTTCAGATTAGTGAACAATCTTTTTCTATCTATGACAGTTCCAATAATATTCCAGCAAATTTTTCCTTATACACTTACCATTTTTGATGCTCTTCTAAAATACACTATTTAAAATCTCACCACTCATTGCTAGTAGATTTTAAAATTACATTGGAAAACACAAGTACTGCCAGATGCAGTGACTCACACCTGCACTCTTAGCTACTTGAGAACTTAGGACCTTGGGAGACCAAGACAATCCATTGAGGCACAGATAGTGAAAGGTGGACAAAAGAAGTTTATTTAGACTATTTACACCAGAAAAGGGTCTTGAAACTACCTTGTCCTGGGCTAGATACCCAGAACCAAGAGCAGCCTCAACCACCAAACCTCCAAATCGCCAATAGGCAGTCCTGACCCACTGACCTTTATTAGTTGGTCTGCAAACCTCCAAACCTCAGACCTCCAAAGCTCCAAAGCTCCAGATCTCCAATAGGCAGTCCTGAACCCCACACATCTCAAAAAATATCAAATATAATGATAGTGTGTGTCTGTGATCCTAGCAATGTAGCAGATATAGGTAGAAGAAGGACATTGCTCTGAGGCCCACGAAAGCATAAGAACTTACATGAAAAGTAACTGAAGGAAAAAGGTTGTAGAGCCTAGCAAGAGGAGCCTGATAAACATAGCCTAGCAAGAAGATGCTAGACTCCCAAACTTTACAATTATTTCTTCCATAACAAATGTGTTAAGATGAGGGACATGGACATACTGTTTACTTGGGTAGTTATGGATCAGAGCATGTTATGAGGCTGTTGTCAAGGGAATGACCAAGAAGGCTCTCTCATCCAGGCTAGACTGAGGCTACAGAATAGTTACCCAAGCTCAATCAGGCCCCAGCAAGACTAATGGAATAAGAGCTTTTAATTCCTTGCCTCTGGGCTTTCCAATATAACATCTCATAATACAATGTCATGCTTCTGTCTCTCAGAGACTCAGGAAACATTTCCTAGTTTCCTGGCCTCTGTCGCTGGAGGAATTTGATTTTTAAGATGACAGATTAAAAACTGAAGACCTGAGGACTATGCCATGAATGTAGATATGCATTCAGAAAGAACAAACCACTTTCTGATTATTTGTGAGCCTTTATTCTTTTTTCTCTGTGTGTTGCATTTTTTGACAGTTTGCATTGTTGTATCTTTGTGTTCACTAACTTTTTTTCTTCTTCAAGGTGAATATGCTGTTAATTCACTCCATGCATTTTTCATGTCAAACATTATAAATTTTATCTCCAAAAATTTTATTTGAGTCATTTTTATATTCTTCGTGTCTCTACTGACTTTGAAATAGCTTGTGGAGTATGAAATTTAACTGTAATAACGGTTTCACTGTATTTGACTACTGATTCTGTCACCTGTGCCATTTCTGGGTTGGGTTAAATATATTGGGATTGAGGGTTTTTCCCTGGTTACCAGTCATGTTTTACTACTTAATGCTTTCCATTCATGGTAACTTTTTTGGGGTATGTCAGACATTATAAATCTTAATTTGGTGTGATGTGGAGCATTTAAAAAAGGTAACAGTAATATCATATATTAGGAAATAAAACCTGTAAAGTTCGTTTTCGACATAACGACTTGTACATCTCATTGTTGCAATGGGTTCACCTGTATCCCTATTTAAACGATTTGTTTTTTCCCTTCCCCTCCACAAATTATACCAACATCAAATACTGTGAAAACAGGGGTAACTTTACAACTTTGGTGAGGGTGGGGGAGCGGGGAGGATGATTGGGGGAGCGGGGGGAGGATGGGAAGGGATGGGAAGGTGAAGCAAAGGAGGAGGCTACAATGCTTGATAAGAAATGTACTTATCTTGCCCATGTAATTGTAACCCCTCTCTACAGTATTTTCACAATAAAAAAAAGAAGTAAAACCTGTATTTGAAATCCAAAAGGCTGCGTCTAAGTTGGGCACTGTGGCTCATACCTATAATCCTAGTTACTCAGGAGGAAAAGATCAAGAAGTCTACAGTTAAAGACCAGTCCATGACAAAAAGCTAGCATGACCCTACATCAACTTAGGTGTAGTGATTTTCACCTGTGGTCCAGAAGGCCAACAACTGTTTGAAGTCAGCCCTAAGTAAAACTAACTAAAAGCAAAAAAAAAAGTCTTCACAATGTAAATCACATAATACAGCAACCCTGTGTAGAAGGAAGGGAACGAAGGAAGGAAGGAAAGAAGGAAGGAAGGAAGGAAGGAAGGAAGGAAGGAAGGAAGGAAGGAAGGAAGGAAGGAAGAAAGGAAGGAAGGAAGGAAGGAAGGAAGAAAGGAAGGAAAGAAGGAAGGAAAGGGAGGAAGGGAGGGAGGGAGGGAGGTGGAGAGGCTGGGAGAGAGGGAGCTGGGGAGACTGGGAGGCAGGGAAGGAGGGAATAAAGGAGGAAGGCAGGAGATAGAGGCAAGAAGGGAGGAAGGAAAAGGAAAGGAAAAAAGGATTAGACAAAGAAGGAAAAGAGGAGAGGAAGAATTGCAGAAAGAAGGAACGGAAAAAAGGGAAGGAAAAAATAAAGGGAAAAGGAAAGCCTGCATGTAGAACTTGCAGCCTATAGTTTCTTGTCCTGTTTGTTTTCTTGGTATGTCTACTTGGCCTTTGGGCTTGGCTTCTTGCTTCTCTATAAACTGGGATTACTTGTCTATTATTTCCTGTGTAAAATAGATTTTGTGCCACCATATAAATTCTCTCTGAAATAAAATGCTTTTTATTGAAAACAATCTGATTCTAAACCCTTCATTCTCCAGATCTGTTACAAATGTGCTTGCTTTCTTGGATCAGACATGTCTTTTTTGTGCTCTTCCTGTCAAGTGTACTAATATCAAGTAGGAAAGTTTTGCTAAATTGAACATATATTCAGCATTGTCAAAAGCAGATTTCTGGATAAAATGCTCTAATCTGAAGTTTGCAAAAATAAAGGAAACAGGGTAAGGTTTAAGAAAGTGCAGACCTATGAAATTTTGGCACCAGGAGCATTTTGATACAGCCATTTTGAACAAAAGACACATTAAACTCAAAGAGAAAAAAGAACAAATTAAAGTTAAATATGCTGGAGGCTTTACTGTATCTTGGTTTGTAATCTTTTGGATAAATGCCCAGGAGTGAAATTCATGGGTCACAGAGTAATTCTATGTTTAGTTTTTTGATGAAACTCCATACTGCTTACTAGAGTGGTTGAACAAGTTTACATTCTTACCAACAGTGTATATATGTTCCCTTTTGGCTAACAATCTGCTATTGTTTTCTTCATAATGGCCTTTCTAACGGGTGAGGGAATCTCCTATTTTCTTTGCATATTCTTAATGATCAGAGATGTCAAGTATTTCTTTCATGTGTCTATTGGCAATTTTAATACTTCTTCTGAGAAGACTCTAGCTTATTAACCTATTTATTATTTGGGTTGTTGGGTTTTTGAGGATTTCATTTTTTGAGTTTGCTGTGTAGTCTAGACATTAAGCCATTGTATGATGTATAGCTCACAAAAATCTCCCATTCTGCATGCTGTCTTTTTAGCTTGTCAACTATTATTTTGGCCATACAAAAAACATCAGTTTGCTGCATTTCCACCTATCAAGTCTTTCTTTGATTTTCTATGCTTCTGGATCTTTACTCAGAAAGTTCCTTCTTATAACAAGGAGCCCAAAGGTTAATCCCACTCCTTCTTGTAAGAGTTTCATAGTTTCAGGTCTTACATTGAGTTCTTTGATCCATTTTGAATTGACACAGAATACAGTAAAGCCACCAGCCCAATCATGTTAATTGTAGCACTATTCTCCATAACCAAGGTATGGAAACAGCCCTGATGCCCCTCAATGGACAAATGGATCAAGAAATTGTGATATATACACACAATGGAACTGTACTAATCTATTAGCAAGAATAATATTGTATCATTCATAGAGAAAAGTACAGACTGGATAAATTAGGGATAAATTATGTTAGATCAAGTAAGTCAGGCCCAAAAGACAAGTGGAAGCCAGAATTAGCTAATAAACTTAATAAATTTGTTGGGTGGTAGAATCAAGAGATAACGCAAATAGTACAATTCCTTAAAAAAGTAAAGTCACAGTTGAAGAAAATAAACACAAGGAAATAGGTACTTGAAAGGGGTGGAGTGTGGCAAACTACAAGGGGTAGAGAAATGAAGAGAAAGTAAGAATGCCATGAAGAATCTATGCATATCCTCCAAAATTAAGAGTGAGGGAAGGGGTGTGTTGGGGAGGGATGGCTGAGAATGTTGAAACGGGTGACATTGATCATGGTGCATTCTATTCAAAAATTGCTTTGTTAAATGGTACCCCCCTTTGTACAACTACTTGAAGATAATTTTCAAAAAAGACTCAAAGGGAAAAAGTAGTGAAATATGTTAATATTCAAGTGTATGAAGCAGTAGGCTGTGCAGGCAGGGTAGAAAGAATTAAGGAAATTTAATTAAAAATAAGATCTTCAAATCAGAAAAACCTCTCTTCAAAGGTATTAGAAACTGTAAACAATATTATATCAGCAATAAACTAGGATGAGGTGCACATCATAGGCCAATGACTGTCAATACCAAATTTCACCCTTTTACATAGCTGAGCACACAGATTTAAAAGATAAGCAATATCTAACTAATCCTTCAGTAAAAAGACTCTAAAACCCACCCATCACAATTTATTCTAAACTCACTCTGTAGTTGGGATAGTCACCTTCTTAACTAATTGCCTTCAGTCAAAAGAAAAAGCAATTCGTATCTTTATGACAGGACTTAGTCATTCAACTTGGAACAAGATGCACAGCAAAGTTACATCTGACCCTCTCATAGAAATAGAGAGACTGAAGTTCTGCCTCTTTGATATTTGCATTTCAAAGGCCTTTGAGGAAGAGTTCTGAGGTCAAAAAGCTGACAAAGACCTAGATAATTTTCAAAAGGTTTTATATACATTTCAAAGAGAAGAGAAACTACTTATAATTGCAAGCTTTCTAAGATGGAAGGGGGGTATTTTCCCTTTAAATTATTTTTCATTTCAGGCAACTATGTTTATTAAACCTGGCATAGTATTCTCATAAACTCCCTCCCCTGTTCTTCAATCTTTTGCTGTGCTTCCCTGTTATCAACCCCCTTAGAATCCAAGGGGTAGAAGAACTGGTTAGAACAACTCAATGATGTCCCTGAGACAACTTTGTAAGGGAAAGCCACATACCTATTATCTCTACTCATCAGCTTTCATATACATGAAGAAAATCATAACATCCCTCATTATAGAAACTTTAGTACTGATGCTGACACTTGCCATTTCATTTTCACACAAGGGTAGAAAATAACACACCAGCTTTGATTAGAAGTGCTTCTTGACAGATTGGCCTATAGTTGGAAACTTGTTAGTATCCTACAGTGATACAAACCTTGCTAATAGATATATAATATCAATAGCAGTAGTGGTAGAAGTAGTAGTGGTAGACCACAGAGTGTGCATAAACAGTGGAACTGTGCTCATAGCACATTTGATTTTCTATGTGTGGAGGGTCTGGAATTTTAGTAATTTTGGTAGATCATCTGAATAACACCTGACAAAATATTCACAGGTAACACTACCATGTGTTCTTAAAATTGCCTGCTGGAGGACTCCAGTTCTTTCTGTTCCTTTACTGGAAAAGCTTGTGTGTGCCCGGTGCTTTCTACATCTCCCTCTGTGTAACTTTTGTCTTTATCTTTGATTTGTGTCCTTTCACTGCAATGAATGACTAATACGAATATGACTACATGCTGTGTTCTATGCACATTTATCCAATCATTGAATCTGTGTTTGGCTTTGAGAACCAGCTCCCCATGCATGTGTATATGCATACACACATGCACAAATACACAAAAGTGTCATGCACTAAATTCAGAAAATCATACGTAGAAATTTTACTCATTTATTCAGTTCATTCATAGAGAAGTTTTTGAGTGCTTTCATACGTATTCCATCTGTTTAAAAACTTAAGCAATTCTCAAATCCTGTAGTTTAGTTACTTTAAAAATTGAGTTAAACTTCATTTTCAAGTAGCATAAAATTTCCCATGTTTATTTTAAAATTGAATTTTATTATCAAGGTGATGTACAAGGGGGTCAAACATTGTTACCCTCTCCCTCATTAAATTTCCTTTCTTTAATCCTGTATATCCAGAATGATCAATCAGAGTAAAAGAGAAAATTAAAGCGTTTGGAGAAGATGTCATTACCTATGCATAGCATTACCTCTCTTTTATTTATTTTTGGCCATACTAGAGTTTTGAGTTCAGGTCCTAGGGACTGGGTCACACAACCCTTTCTAATTTAGTAGTTTTTCAGATAAGACCTTGAGATTTTTTTCCCTGCAGGTCATGACTGTGATCCTCCATCATCAATCCCTCCCCACCTCCTCAATAGCTTGGATTGCAGGCATGCATCTACATTTCACACCTGGAAATAGCATTTCCTCTTAGGAAGATACTGAGCATAGATTCAGAGTATATCATGCATTTTACACTCCAAAAATTGTATTTATATTGAGAAACAAATATATATCCTTTAGATCAAATTGATAATGCCAATCATTAGGAGGCTTACACATAAGCCTCCTTTGGTTTTAGATTTACAAACTTGGAACATTAACCTTATCTATTTTATATGTCAATACATTCAGAATCGTTGACTATATGTATATTTTAGAATTGAGTTTTTGTTTTTTGGATTTTTGTTTTGTTTTTGTTGGTCGTGGGGTTGGAATTATGGGCCTGGCAGTTGTCTCTGAGCTTTTCAGTTCAATGTAACTGCTCTACCACTTGAGCCACAGGATCACTTCCGGTTTTCTGGTGGTTAATTGGAGATAAGAGTATCACAGCCTTTCCTGCCCCAGTTGGATTTGAACTGTGATCCTCAGATCTCAGCCTCCTTAGTAGATAGGATTACAGTCATGAGCCACCAGCACATGGCTAGAACTGAGCTTTTTATTATTCATAATTACCACATGTCCTACTTAATTATTTTTGTCCTTTAACTTATCTTAAAATCTTGTAAACATTGACAATTTAAGCACTACTTTTAGAATTTGAAGTTTTGCTTTAATATCTGGCATAATCTGTCTAACAACAGAAATCTGAGGAATCTCAATGGTTTTTAAACTATCACTTCTTGGAATATTTTAAACCTATAACAGAGAGTTTTTACTATTGTAAGAACTATATAGATGAAAACAAAATTTAAGAGAATAAAACTGCAAAACTGAACTAGATTAACTGTAGTCTTTAAAAATGTAACCACTAGCTTATAATTATTTTAATGTATTATGAAGCTGACATATGAACAGCTTTATTTATAGAACATACACAAATGTTTAGAAGTATGAAATGTATTGATTTTTAAGAGGATATAGCATTTCAGGAATTCACAGATCTTTTTAAAATGATCAATGCTTGGTAGATGATTGCATTATAACAAATCAGGTGTTGACCTTTATAAAGATGTGATCTTTATAACAAAGCCTATGTAGTCATAGGAAAATTCAAGGGTCCAAAGACACATTCTATATAAATAGTGACACTGTGGACAGCAAGAAAAAATGGTTTAAAAATCATTATATTATAAGAAAAACCATGTAAACTCACCAGAAGAAATACATGAAGATAAACTAAATAGGTATATCAACAAAAATATTGAAAGCTTTTATCCTATATTTTTAATGCTTAAAAGTGACTAAAATGGCCTGATGCTGGTGGCTTATGTCTATAATCCTACCTATTCAGGAAGCTGAGATCTGAGGGTTGCGATTCTAAGCCAGCATGGGCAGAAAAGTCCTTGTGAGGCTCTCATCTCCAATTAACCATGCAAAAACAAGAAGTGGTGCTATGGCTCAGGTGGTAGAACACTATCCTTGAGCATAAAGAGGCTCAGGGACAGCAACTAGGCCTTCAGTTCATGCTCCATAACAGACTACCCCACCCCCCCCAAAAAAAAAACCTGACTAAAATGTGGAAGTAACACATACATTGTAGTTTTTGAAAGAGATTATTTTTTTCTTGAGTTAGTTTAAAATTCAAACTATAGGAGAAAAGAAGGAAGAGCTGATAGATAATTCCAGTTTATTCACAGCATGCTGTTTTGCAATGCTACAGTTTCTCTTGAAACTTTATTTAAATCAGGATGGTAGAAACTTGTTAAAAAATTCTATTTACTAAGTGTCAGTTAAGAAAAAAATCACTCATGTGAAAATTATAGAGAAATTTCCCGCAGAGGACATAAAAATAAAATAAAAAACAATATTCAACTTTCCATTTGAGGACCTACACTGAATGGATGGATTCCAGCTGGGACCACAGGATATTTCTGTCTAGAAGCATATGGTTAGTTGTAAATTAGAACATATATAAAACAGCCTCCCTCTCTAGAACCTCATCAGTAATTTTATTTCACTTTTAGACTAGTTTTTATAAGAAATATGTTCCTTAAACATATAGCCCACCTTTGTACAAACACACAAACACAATATCTTTTTCATAGTAAGTATGAGGGATGATGATGATATAGCTGTGTTTTAGTAAAAAAAATAACAAGTTAATTTGATGGTTTCACCCATCAAATTGTATATACTAACATATCTAAACCAAAATGGCAATTATTGTTCAATTCAAATATCTGACAATGTCTGTTGGTAAAATTCTCATAAGGTTTTATTAGAAACATAATATTTGAAGCCAGATTTTAAATATGATCATAGCAACTGGGATGCAGAGATAGATATCTTTGTTTAGGAATGGTTATATGGCTAATTTCTTAATAGAAGGTAGTGTATAAAAACTAAGTGGGACATAGAATTTTAAATATAGCATACTCTATTTTTCAGTGACTAATTCTACTCATATAGATGTAATCAAATTTCAGATTTATCACAGATTTTTCTTAGATTGATTCCTTTTAAATATAAAATTTAGTAAGTCAGTTGCTTAGGCTGCAATAAAATCAATATAGTAAATGCACTCAATTTTTCCACAGAAATTTTTAAGAGAAATTGTCCTATATTCCAATAAACTTCCAGGGAAAAATATATGCTATTACTTATTCTAAATAAGTATTTTGTCATTTTACCTGATGATACTGAATTATACTGAAACTCACTTATTACACCACAAACCTTTTTTATTTCTTTTCTTCCTTGAAGAGAAGAATTTTAAATTACTATCATCACAGGCAAATTCTATATATCTTGCCAGTCAGGGTAAAAAAAATCAAGTTAACAATAGCTCTCTAAAACTAAAAACTATAAAAATCAATACAGAAAGAAGTATACTCATGATTTGTAGCATTGCCACACTGTAAGAAACTATCTCTAAATGCATTCATAATGAGAATGTTTGCCATCTCTTTCAGTCAAGGGTGGGGTGGGGGTGGGAATTCTAAAGAACACTGCCACCAACAAAAATGATTGGCTGCATAAATTAGGTAATTGTAATTTTGATGAAATAAAGGACTTGTTAATCTTTGTAAGAAAAATTTAAACATACACACACACACGCACACACACACACACACACACACACACACACACACACACACACACACACAAAGGTACTAACCAAGGTATGGTATATGCAGGGGAGAATTCCAATATTGCAACTCCTTTTAACAACTAACAGACTAAAAAAAAGAATACCAGAACATTGGAATTTATGATGGGGGAATGGAGTTAAGTCAAAGGGAGGGGAGTCTGCAAATAAATAGGGGAAGGGTGAAAGAATGCAATCATAGTATGTAATGTTTGTATGTGAAAATGAGACCAGGAAAATCAAGGGATAAGTGGAGTTGGGTGAGTGGGAAGAGAATGATGAAAGAGATCATAGTGATCAAGATGCATTGGACTCATAAACCTACATATTGAATTGAAACTCCTTTGTACAACTCATTAAAGATAGTTCAAAAGAAAAAAAATCTAGTTAGAGGCCTTAACATTCTCCACCAATGGCTGTGGTAGAAACACCTTGTCCAAATTAGTTGGCTAGAATGATGACAATTATTGTAGCACAGAAGCTCATCATACTTTTGTTTTCTTTGTAAAGAACCTTAAAATTAAAAAAAAAAGAAATCTGGAAATGTGTGAATTTTGTCTACTTGGTAACAATACTTCAGAGTATAAATTATTGCTTTTTAAAGATTATTAATTTTCTATTTTTTGGTCACAAAGCCTAATTATTTTGAATCAAAAGTTAATTTTTAAAAGTTATCACTTAAGGGATGAGAAGGTGGTTCAGTGGTAGAGTGCTTGCTTCACATGCATAATGCCCTGGGTTCGATTCCTTCTACCACATAAACAGAAAAAGCAGGAAGTGGTGCTGTGGTTCAAGTGGTAGAACATTAGCCTTGAGCTGAAGAGGTGAGGGACAGTGCCCAGACCCAGAGTTCAAGCCTCACGGCCGACAAAAAATATAAAATCATCATAAAATTAGATACTAGATATTTAAAAAGAAAATACTTAATTCTTGCTGGCTCTTCACTGAAAATACAAGATAGCTTCCTGTCTTTTAACTTTTGATTTATTAAGTCTTTAAACCATTTAAAGAACCTGTGGTGAACAAAGTGATTTAAATAGGTATTAGGGAAAATTGTTTTTTGGTTTTTGTTGTTGTTGTTTTTGGTTTGCTTTTTGATGATACTAGCAACAGAAATTTGCATTGTATCACTTCTGAAAGTGAAAGGAGAAATTACTGTGTAAAACAGATACACATATAAGATAATCTTACATAAGTTTTGGCTGAAATACTAGGCCTAGTGGCGTATGCCTGTAATCATATCTACATGCAAGGCAGAGACTGGATGAATTGCAGTTTGAGGTCACCTTTGGCAAAATTTCACCAGTTCCCTATCTCAACCAATAAAAGAAGCTAGGCATAGGTGCTTGCCATTTTAGCTATGGTGGAAAGCACAAATAGAAGGATCATGGTTTAGGTTGATCCCAGGAATAAATGCACTTTCAGGCAAATCAACAAACAATAATCAGAGTTAAAAGGGAAGGTGTGTGGCTGAAATAATAAACTTCATGCCTAGAAAACTTAAAAGTCTTGAGTTCCACCATTGATATTAGGGAAAAATGTTTTGCAAATAGATGTGATACCAGAAATGACCATTTGATGACTCCTAAGTTCAGCCATCAGGACATAGAAGTTAAAAAATAGATGAAGATTTTGGAAATAAGTATTTATTTTTAAGAAAGTTTGGGTCGTAAGTCTCATCTTTACCTCACTGTCCCTAAGCAGAATAAAATGAGTATTTTGACATCTCTGAAGCCAGAATGTATCCTAGAAACCCTTAAATTGAATTTTTAAGAATTGGGCACTGATTGTCCAGGCATGAAGGCAGTTAGCGAGCAAGGAAAAATAAAACCTGATTTCATTTTTTTTAAGTTAGTAGAACAATGATGAATGGGGTAGGAGGATTGTGAATTTGAAGGCAGGCAACAAAGCAGACAATAAAACATTTTCTTTGTTCCAAGTAGTTTGGAGGTCAAGAGTTAGAAATAAAGACATATAAGGCTAATTGCTATTTTAGGTAAGGATTTACCTGTTATATTTCCTGCAGGGTAGAGTTCAGAGTAAGTATATATCTCATTGGTAGAGCACTTGCCTAGCATGAATGAGGTCCTAGATTAAATGGCAAGTACTGTCACAGATAACCAGATAACTGAATTTTGAACTCAAGGCCTCACATTTGCTCAGCTTGGTTACCAAGCTGGCACTCTACCACTACTCTGGTCCCACTTTTAAGTGATTATTTTGGAGATACCATCTCTCCAACTCGGTAGCATAGACATGCTTTAAACTACTATCCTCTTGATCTTAGACTCCTGCAATCGTTGCATGAAGTTATACTTGAATATTTTCATGATGTCTTCCTTTTAAACTTAAGTTTAGGGGAAAAGTACATATCTGGAACCAATATGCCATGTTTTAAACATATTGATCAGACAAATTTTATAACTAATCACATAATTTATATTTTTGGCCATAAAAAAATATAGTGCTGAATAGAAGGTCTAGTCCAAATTTAAAAACTACGTGGTTGGCTGGGAAGTTGGCTCAGTGGTAGAGTGCTTGCCTCACATGCATGAGGCCCTGTGTTCAATTCCTCAGCACCACATAAGCAGAAAAAAGCCAGAAGTGGCACTGTGGTTCAAGTGGTAGGGCATTAGCCTTGACCTGAAGAGGTGAGGGACAGCACGCAGGCCCAGAGTTCAGCCCCCACAACCAACCAAAACACAACAACACAAACCCCTAAAAAACTATATATATACTTACATATATAGATATATATAGATATATAGATATATAAATGTGAATATATATATTCACATTTCTATTCCCACAATATTGTATTATAGGATTTTAATGGATTTAACAATGAAATGAATTATAAAAAAACAGCATAACTTTTTGTTCAATTCTCTTGGTTTAGTGAATAGGTAAACATTAAATTATGCTGTGTAAAAAAGACATATTATACACTTATTAAAACACTTGCACTATCACATTAAAAATGTGTATTTATCTAACCTATGTATGACAACTTTACATGTAAATATGTTTATGTGTATCTACATATTCTATGTCATTGTATATTTCTATTAAATATGTATATTACTTTTCTAAATGATTTAAAATGTCATTTATTTTCTAAGTTGTCCATTGGCTTAAACATATTTTATTATCATTATAACTACCATCCTATATGCATGTACTAAACACTTCATATTAGCTTAAAATTGAAAAGAATATAAATGATATTTGCAGTCCTTCGAGAAATAAAACTGTTCACTCTTTTAAAGACTAAGTCAAAAATCATCAGAAAGCATTGTTAACATTTAGGTCCAGCGGGATTTTACTACTATCTATCTAACTGATAGAAAAGACTAATGGATTTCTGAGAATGATTTATATACAGAGTCAACTATTGTAAGAATCACAGCACAATGGTAACTACTTTTATGTAATAGTGTTTCTTTTGAATATATGGCATGGCTGTTGGGATAAAAGACTTGAAATGTAAGTATTCACATAAAGTAGGATTATTGATTCATTCAGCAGCCACTCCTGTTACCTCATAATTGCATTCTATGAAAACCATTGTGTTAAATATTTCAAGCTTCTCATACAAATCTAAACTGATGAAAATACACTATGCATTCTTTCACATTCTACCATATGCGTTGATTCCAAATGAATTGTGAATTACATATTAAAACATAGGAAGGAGTAATAATTTACTTACCATGATGTTAAATATTTGATAAGATTTCAAGTTGCTGACTGATATGAGTGTTGAATATTTTTTATGATATCCACTAAGGTATAAATAATTACACACAGTAAAACATCTCCTATGGAAATATATTTCATGAGAAATTTTTAATGTGTGTTCTGTATCCAAACTTACTTACATATTCACTCAAAATATTTTTTTGGGGGGAAGCAAATTTTGAATTGGTTATTTGAAGAATATGATCAAATTATACTGAAGCCTTTATATTGATTTCACCAGCTTTTAGATACAGTTCAAGACTTCTAAGAGTTGCATGAAGTACTTATGGCAACTTTGGAACACAAAATACAGTTAGTAATCGTCTCTATTCTTTTTGCACTTCAAAACATTATAGTTTACTTGAAATCTTGAAATACTTCAAGTTATTTATATGAAACATGTTGAAGTACATAAAGAAAATACCTCCTGGCTAACCACTTTTACACGACTTGCTAAGAATCATTTACTTAGGCTGACTGGAGGCCATGCATGCCTAGAATGCACTCATTTGTACAACAGGATGAAAGTTGCAGGTAAATTCTGAGTGGTCCGTATGTCGGACAAAAATCCAGTTATAACCCAAGTCTTATAAATGTCATTGTGTCATAATGTAAATGATAGGCCCCATAACAAACATGCCATTTTTCCTTATATTTGTGTTCAAATTACAAAAGGAATAGGTTTCTCAGGTCCCTTGGAATAAAAACCAAGGTAAAAAAATTTCTGATGCCTCCTATTGCAACAGACTATTTCTAGCCATGTGTATATGCACTAAATCTTTTAGCTTTCCCAAACAATTTTTATTTCTTCCCAGCACTAAACTACCCCTCCATATAGTCGTTCATTGTGTATTTTACCTTGGTGGTATTTATTGCTTAGAATACTTAGATGTGCTGGAACCTGGGCTACTTCTTACCAATACTCCATTTCTCATATTATATGTCATTGTATAAAGCAGACATTTGCTAATTATCTGAACTGAGCTAATAATTCTCTGCTGTCTTAGGACCCTCCTCTCACATTTATGATCATTATTGTCAGTGTTTATCTCCCCAACATTGTAAGTTCATGAATCTATCATCTGTGGCTCATAATATACTTAACAATCCATAGACACTTCTGTAAAAATTGAACTTAAGGATGAAATAGTGTAAATTACTCATCTCTTCAAAAACTCACCTATATAAAATTTATGTGTAGCAAATAGTAGGCCTAACATAGATAAGCATCTAATGAATGAATTAATCTGTTTGTAAATACTGCTGATCAAAAAACCTGAGACACTACAAAGAGAAACAGCCTTTAAAATAGAACTGCATTGACTAACTGTATAGTAAATTTTCAGTAAGACTCAATGCAAACAGAAAGAAAATTGAGTTCCTTTATTTTATTATGTTTTATTCATTCTGATTCAAATAGAAGATAAGATAAAACATTCTTGAAACAAAATATCATTACAAGTTCTATAGTATATGCTGAGTCCTCGCCAGGAAAACAAACCTTCCTGTCTCAGTTATAATCATTTCAAGTACTTTTGGGTAGCTATTTTTGGTGCCAGAGTTTGATTACACTGCAATTGCAGAAGAAAAAAACCCTTCTGAATAAATAACTATACACAGATACATGACTTTATTCTTGAGGGGGCTAGAAAGAATAATGCAAAAAACCCAAGCTATGCCATATAATTTTTGTCATTTGATCAGCCTCAGAATGTGAGCTATATTCTGATAATGTTACGATAACCACTATTTAATTCATATACTAAAATACAGTACACAATTTCCTCCATACTACAATCAATTAGATAACTATGGAACAAAATGAATGCCAGTTTTATTAAATAAGAAAAAATTCATAAATTGTGTTTGCTGTTTTAGACTTTGTGTTATTGAGATCTTCACTTTATATGGTGGTATAGAAGTTTGAAATCAGGGCCTTACAATTGCTATGCTGATGCCCTACCACTAAAGCCATGTATCCAGCTCTTTTTGCTTCATTAATTTTTAGATAAGGTTTTGCATGTTTGCCTAGGGCTCATCTCAGACTTCGATTTTCCTAAGTTTTACATAGTTGGAATCACAGGTTTATGCCTCCATGCTTGGCTTATTCATTTTCATTTTTGAAAGTTTTAGAAAAGATTTATTTTAATAAAATGGGTTAAACTATGGAGAAATAAAGTAGAAAGAAAAACATTTTCTGCTCTCTCTGCAGAAAACAGGAGATAAACACTCCTCATTACACTCATAAAACTCCTCATAAACACTCCATCCTCCAAATAGCTGCTTCTTTAATTGCTGGGATTCAAGGCATGAAACATCATGCCCAGGCCTTTGATGTTAATTTAAAGTAGAATATTTTTTCTTTTGTGGATTTATTAGGTATTGAGTTAACAGAAATTTATGCAAAGCAACACAATTGTAATATTTTTACTTAAGACAGGTAACAAAGCAAACCAACATATTAGTCCATATTTCCAGAAGAAACCTGAGTTTCTGATAACTGAGATCTAGATACAGAGTCCTGTTGAGTGAGATATCTAACCTTTTCTTAATGCTCCTGTGTGATAAGGTTTTTATAACACATACCCTGACACTTTCTGATTAATGAAAAACTTCCACTGATGTTTTCAATTTATCAAATGTTCCAAATCATCTATCTAGGACATTTTCCTTTGAACAACTCTTTGAGCTCGCAAACATTTTGTCCACTTTGCAATCTGCCACAAGTGCAATGTCATTTTATTGTTACTCTCAGACATCTTTCCATTGTTTTGTGTGTTTAATGCCTATTTCCTAAACTCTATGAGTGTTTTTCTCAAAATTAAGCTCTTAATTTGTACGCTGTCTAAAAAATGCAAGAAAGAGGCATTTTCTGAACTCCTCCACATTCAGAAAGCTTTATTCTATCATGGCAATGTGTGACTGATAATTTAATTTGGCAGACAATTTTACATAGGTTAATACATCTCCTGAGTTGATGAGGAGTTATTACAATATTTTTCAACATCTATGCTTTCTTTGAGAAACCCACTATCAGTTAATTTTTCTGCCTTTCTCCTTTCTCTGATATAGACACACAGGCCAGATACCTTTTGTTATCTAAACTTTTAACACTGTGTTCTTTTTAATTTTAGTGCACATCATCATTTTAACTATCTTCAGTTATACAAAGGAGTTTCCATTTAATGAAGCAGTTTGTGAATACAATATATTTTGATCAATGTCACTCCTTTGAACATTCTCACCCATCCCTCCCTTATCCACCCTTCTCTTACTCTTCTGTTTTGTAGGATATACATTGGATTCTTCACTGCATTCTCCCCATCTTCTTCTCTTCATTTGTTTACCCCTTACCTCTTGATTCTACCCGACACCTTTTGAATACCTGCTTACTAAGGCTTTATTTTTTGCCTTTCTATGAAATTACACAATTTGAGTTCTCCCTTCAATCTATCATTTGCCAGTATACCCTCCCATACCACCCAACATATTTACTTAGAAGTTTATAAGGTAATTCTAGTTTCCACATATAAGGGAACTGTGTATCCTTTGTATCTCTGGGCCTGACTTCATTTAACATAATCTTTTCCAGAACATTCCATTTTTTTTTACAAATGGTACTATGCCATTTTTTCTAATGGATGGGTAAAATTCTATTGTCTATATATACCAAATTTGAGGTGAACGGTCAGAGAATTCAAGTCCAGTTCTTATATGAAAAAAAAGGAACATTATATTCTTGATTTAGAGGTCTCAATTGATTTTTCTATCTGAATTTATTTCTATCAGAATTCTGGGAAACTGTTGGCTTTTCACTTTTACATAATGTTACTCATGTATTTATTTCCCATTCTGAAACTTTTATCTTTGAGTTTCAGCATTGGCCTCCAGGACTGCAGTTCTGGTTCATTTCAATGTTTAATATTCTTTCTCTCATCCCCCTCTTTTGTTTTATCTCCCTTCCTTCCTTTTCCTTCTTTCCTTCCTGCCTTCTTTCTCTGTCTCCTTCTCTTTCCTCTCTTTCTTTGTTCTACTTTCTTAGAAATTTCATCAACTTCATGTGTCACTTTCTTGTGCTCTTTTTCTGCCCTCCATGCATTTAAGTTTTAAAGCATCTCATTCTCTGAGCACATTTTTTTCATCAGATCCAATAACTTCATAAAAACTTAGATTTATATGTATATACATGTATATTAGATATTTTCTTTCTTCTGGCCTTGTTTGTCCCTGTCAGCTGTGTTCCTTCTGTACATAACCTTGAAAATAAAATTAAAATTTTAAAAATTGTTTTAGTCTTTTGATATCAGAGTTTATTTCATAGCTGGGATAAGACTCAGGATTGAAAGTTCATTATGGCTTGCTGGAATTTCAGTGCATTTTTATCCAAGTTTTATTTTCTCTAGGTCCTCCCCATCCCATACTCTGGCTTACCCAAAGATGCATCCTGTATTTTCTTAATTGATGTTTTATACTTAACTGCCAAATTACTATGAACAGAACCAGAAAATGAGACTGTGGGAAGAAATCAACATTGATTATATCACCTTTCATTTATAGTTTATATGCAGTGAAATACATCATATTCTAGTGCTGCTGATAAGGCTTCTGTTTCTTCTGCAGAAATGGGAGAACAAAGGTGCAAAGAGAAGCCAGGTGAGGTAGCTTACATCTAGTCCTAACTACCACAGAGATAGAAATGAGGAAGGTTTAAGTTTAAATTTAGCTAAGGAAAAATGTAAGAAAGACATTGGCTTCAACAAAATAAGCATGGGATGCTAGCATGCACCTCTGCCTATGCTCTTCAGATTTGGGTTATAAATTTTATACCCAATATAGTTATGCATTATTATATATTTTCCTTATAATGGTCTTGCTTATAAAGGACTACATGTAATGCACTAACTTTATTTTGAGTTTTGTTGTCAATAATATTCCAATTAGTTTGTTCAGATAAAACCAACTCTTCTGAAATAGCAGAAAATATTTTTAAAAAGTAGTGCTATCTAGTGAGCAGGTTATTCTAGGTGCTTTGATGCCTTCCTATGACTATTCATGGGATATACTTTGCAGTGACTGCTCCAATTCCTTGATTGTATGATGAACAGGGAGGCGCATAGATTGGAATTGAGGGAAATTTATGTTTGCAAATAGCCATTGTTCAGGAAGTTCTTGTCAAAAGTGACTCTACAGATCTTTTCACTATTTTAAATCAGCATAGTGAGATTATTTGAAGCTAGAATTTAAGGCATAAGGCTGGGAAGATGGCTCAGTGGTAGAGAGTTTGCCTTGCATGCATGAGGCCCTGGGTTCGATTCCTCAGCACCACATAAGCAAAAGGAAAAAAAGCCAGAGTGGCACTGTGGCTCAAGTGGTAGAGTGCTAGCCTTGAGCTGAAAGAGCTGAGGGACAGCGCCCAGGCCCAGGGTTCAGGCCCCACGACCGGACCACCCTCCCCCCAAAAAAAGAATTTAAGGCATAACGAGTTGGTTATAGAACTGTTTCATAAGTCAGGTGTAGCTTGACATACAAAGTAGCTCACTCAATATTCCACTTTGGTGTAGAAGAAAAAAAATCCCTGCATGCGAAAACTATAAAAATAAATTCCCTTTTATGGTTACCATCCTGACCCATCAATTCAATTTTTACCTAAGACAGATTTTTGTGCACACAGATTGGGAAATGGCATAGATTATATAGTAAGTAGATTAGGTTACATCTAGTAGATTAGTTACATCTAGATGACATACCTTTTGGCATGTAGCTTTCTAATCTCTAGTTTCTAATCTCTAATTGTGACAGAGGTAAAATTATTTTTGTTGCTGGGAATATTTCCTACAAGATTATTCTAGAGTTTTCTTCTCCCGGTCAATAAACAATGGTATGAATACTTTATTTTTCATATTTTTTTTACTAAAACTTGCTAGAATAGTTTCATTTATTGCAACTGAAAAGGCGATTTAGAAATTGTTTTGTACTTTGATGTGTATATGTACCAAATGGATTCATGATGGCCCATTTGATTTCAAATTTCTGTCAGAAGAAAATGACTCATGAGTTCATGTAAATGCATGATAGACTGTCATATGCCATGTCATAAACAAACTGAACTGAAACATGAACAGATGCTTTTTAACACTCCAAGGAATTCTGGCTGTATTTGATGACTCTCCACTCACTTTTACTAGCTTGGGATGACAAACAGTGAGGAATGATTATTTTCATTAAATAAAAAGATGTTTGTTTTCTTCAAAATTTTATAAGTAAGTGTGTCACATTAACTGAATAATAATATTTGCTTGGTATTGATGATTCATACCTATAATCCTAGATAATCAGGAGGGTGAAATATGAGGATATGGTTAATCACCAGACTGGGTCGACAAAACCAAGAGACTATTTTCCTTCTTAGGTTACTTTTTTTACTTTTGTATAATCTTTTTTGTACTTTTTTATTGTAACAGTACTGTACATAGGAGTTACAGTTATATGAGCAAGGTAATGAGTACATTTCCTAATTGAGCATTGTTGCCTCCTCCTTTGTTTTTCCCCTTCCCTCCCACCTCCCCAACTACCCTCAGTTAGCTAGCAAAACAAAAGCAAATGCAAACAAGTAAAAGGAGAGGTATGGATCAAGAATGAAGATGCCAATTCAAAGGGATTTTGTATTAATCAAGTAGCATTTGAATTTTTAAGTAGATAAAGTGCAAAACTCAAGTTTTAATCATTTCCAAATAGTGAGATGTGAGGATGTGGGTAGGAAACTTTCCTCCCTCCCTCCCTTCCTTCCTTCCTTCCTTCCTTCCTTCCTTTCTTCTTTCTTTCCTCTTTCCTTCCTCTTTCTCACTCTTCTTTCTTTCTTCCCTCCCTCTTTTTCTTTCTTTCTTTTTCTTTTTTCTGTCTTTCTTTCTTTCTCCCTCTCTCTCTTTCTCTCTTGCTCTCTCTCTCTCTTTTTGTATTTATTTTTCACAAAGTGTCTTGTGTTTATGGCTGACACTGTCCCCCTACCTGTGTTATCTTTCCGTCTACTATCTCATCCAGAATACCCAGGATCACAGTGTAAACCACTGTGCCAGCCTGTATTTTTAAATTTCTAAGAAAACCTGTAACTTTCACTCCTTCAGAAATACTACTGTAGAAGCATCAGAAAAACAATGTGGCATTTATGCAAATTAATTTTGATTCATAGGCTAAGTAAAACAACAATCTGTAAACCTTTTTTTGATGTATGCTATATGGTGTGTTATTTTAGAAGGACCAATGTATTATAAATTAACCTACCTAATTTTCCAGTGATGCATAGGTCAGATTAAAGTTTCAGGGCTTGAACTCAAGGCTGAGTGCTGCCCCTGAGTTTTTATACTCAAGGATAATGTTCTACCACTTGAGCAAAGGAGGTACAGTGTCACAGATCACAGATTTCCTGCCCAGCCTGACTTCAAACCAGAATCCTCAGGTCTCAGCCTTCTGAGTACCTAGGAATTTAGGCATGAGCCACTTGTACCTAGCTCCAATTTGACATTTAGTAACAATTTGCACTAGCAGAACTCCAAGGGCTTTTTAATTTATGCAAACCTTTGATGCCTTTTCAAGTTGTGTTTACTGCTACCTTTAACAATCAAACTAGAAATACGAAAAGAAAACATGCTACTGCTGCAGAATTTCTAAAGTACTAGACAAGTGGTGAAGTGTTTTTAATAATACACATTTCCTTTAAAATTCCATTTGAGCTTGCTAAGTGGATTAATGTAAGCAGTGGTGCATGATGGATTTGCTAGCAGGTTCCACAATTGTTCTGTTTGAAAAGGGAAATTCATAACAAATTGCAATTTGAACATTCTCTGTGAATATATTTTAAAGAAAAAAGTATAGCTCTACTGAGAATTCTCTAACATAAAAATCCAAACATCAAAAGTTTTTATTTAAGGAAATGCTGTTTTCTTCTACTCATTTTGTGTTTGTATACATTGACAGCTTTAGAATATTTTTTATATCATTGTAAAATATATTATCCAGGATATATTTCACTTTTTATATCTATGAGCTTTTAAAAATAATGTACTGCTCTCCTGAGAAAGAAATTAAAAGTAACTTAAGTGAGCATTGATTGCTTGTGCTTTTAATTCTAGCTCTATGAATATAACTGCGTTCCAGGTTAGAAAGTTCAAAGCCATCCTAGACAGAAATGTCCATGAGAATCTAGCTCTTCATCTCTAACTAACCAATAAAATGTGAATACATGTATATATATACATGTATACATAATGTATATATGTATGTGTGTACATATGTTTACATATATGTATATATGTATATATATACACATTGGATAAATGCCATTTGATGAATTGAATATCTGTCTTCCACATAAGCACAAAATGACATATCTCAATAAGCATATTAATATATTCACCCATTTATGGACCCATTCTAAAGTATGTCTCCATCTGCTAGAACATTATTTATACTGAACCCTTCCCCACTTAAAATTGCCACTATATCTACATTTTCTCATCAGTAATATTTTCCCCAGAGTATTTGTCATCTCATAAGTTACTATATAATTAATTTATTTAACATCTTTAAATTCTTTGCCTTCCTGCTGAAGTATATGCTGATGTAGGAAGCTATTTTTTATGTTTTTGTCTTTTACTTGTGCCTACTACTGAGAATTATGCAGGGTACAGGGTAGAAATGAAAAAAATCCATCTGCAACTGTTAGAACAATGCTAATTTAAATTTTACTCTCTGTGTTTTGATTCTCAGACAAATTTGAATGTTTTCTAATATCCATTGAAGATACAATATACCTGTTATTAAAATGATTTATATATTGATATTAGTATATATAAACATTACATAGATTTATCTTTGTATAACATTAAAATCACTTTTTAACATAAAAAAATTGAAAATCAGTTCCTCAGCACCACATAAGCAAAAAGAAAAAAGCCGGAAGTGGCACTGTGGCTCAAGTGGTAGAGCACTAGCCTTAAGCTGAAGAGCTGAGGGACAGTGCCCAGGCCCAGAGTTCAGGCCCCACGACCGGACCCAAAAAAAAAAAACAAAAAAAAAACAAAAAAATTGAAAATCAGGAATGAATTCAATGTCTTGATGTGATTTTTGGCATTTTTTCCACTATATAAGGTGGTAATTACTTTTATTTTCTATATTTTCAAAGTCATGAATATTTTGGCAGTATCTTATATATATGTACATATATGTATATATATTTATTTATTTTCTTTTTTATTTTTTGTCATTCCTGCGGCTTGAACTCTGAGGCTGGCCACTGTCCCTCAGCTCTTCAGCTCAAGGCAAATGCTCTACCACTTGAGCCACAGTACCACTTCTGGTTTTCTGACAGTTTATTGGAGATAAACAGTATCATGGACTTTTGTGCCCTGGCTGGCTTTGAATCACGATCCTTAGATCTCAACCTCCCGAGTAGCTAGGATTACAGGTGTGAGCCACCGGTGCCCGGTGCAGTATTTTATATTTAAAAATTAAACCACCATAATATTTTAAGGATATTGCCAAAAGCCTCTATATACTCTTCAACAAGATTTAAATGTTAAAAGCTTTTCATATTTGCCTTATTATCTATCTCTCCATTTTGTAGTAGATTTTATTAGTGAATGTGTATGGATGTTAGTAGGGGTAATTGTTGTAGTATTTCTGAATGAAGCATTGACTCCAATAATACGCTAAAACTATCACAAGTTGAGATTTATTTGATGAATGTAAGAGTCGTGCCCCAATAGACAAATAAGATATAAAATATGTAGAATAAATGAAACAATGAAGATAATTTAAAAGTCAGTGAACTGGAGAGAAAAAATTAAACACGAATATCAAAGTTTGTATATACTAATAAAATTGTCAACCTCATAGTTGGGGCAGAATTTAGCATGTGCATAGCATGTGCAAAGCCTTCAGTTTCATTCTTATTTTTTTGAAAGTCTTTCATATGATCACAAAAATAAAGGATGCTTACCTAGCTCCTGATTTCAACCTCCCAGTACTGCTAAATAAACTTAATTGAATAATTAACTACAAAAACATATGATAGCTGTTAACAGTGAAGAAGCTCAGACTTGCAAAACAATGTTCATATCAACTGTACTCATAATAGCCCAATATTGGAAGTAGAGCAAGTGTCCATCAATAAAAAAATTAAGAATGTTATCAGAAGTACAATAATGTTCATCAATGAAAAGAGTTTGCTATGTACAAGGTCACATGTAGGTGGATCTCTGTGGAGCAATAGTAAGAAGGAGCTATGGCAAAGTATAGACCCCCACGGATAGGCTTTCAAGAAGCTACTTCTTCCAATCTGACCACACGTTACACCTTATACCGTCCCAAAATTGATTCAAATTTTGAATATATCAGGAGATCAAACTGTTCCTAAGGTTAGAACCCTCATATAAAAATGTTCTCACAGACACCCAGAAGTCTGCTTTACTAAGGTATTACTCAATGTAAAATTGATAATATTAACCCTGTGTGTATGTCTATTCTAAGCGAAAGTTATGCATACATAGAGGTTTAACACAAATGGAAACATTGATTGCACTTGGATGTATCTCAAGGGTATATTTCTGTAAAAGCAAATAATAAATGTTAGTAGTGTTTCTAAGCAGACTTTATGGATATTTATTCTTAAATAATTTCACCTTTTCTGTATAGATTGTCATATGTTCAGTCTCACGGGCAAGCCTGACTGCAAAAAGGTTTATGTTTAGTTACCAACCTTGAAATTGAATTGACAGAAAGGAATTGAATCTCTCACCTAAGCTTTATGAACATAACACAGTGTCTCAGCTGTGTTAGACAGTGAGTATCACCTTGCAATATATTGAGGGAATTTTGAAAGAAAAGTGAGCTGGTTTATGAATAAATTCCCTTCCTCTACAAAATACCACTTGGTGCCGAAAAGTACAGTATTTCTCTGTGTAATGAAAATAAAATCTGTCAATTGAATTCCAAATGCAAAACTAAATGTATGAAATGATTAAGATACTGTTCATTTAATCATCTCAAAAGTATTGTCCAGGTCTCCTGTGATCACAGCTCTTTTACCTATGTAGAAATTCATTTAAAAATAGTTTTCTTTTAATAAAGTCCCACTTAAGAAAATCTGACACTTCTTTATTCTAATTAATATAGAAAGCTAAACAACACTTAATTTCCTCTTTGCAGTTAGAATGATGACAATGTTAGGTTACATAATTATCCAAAAGATCATTCACTAATTAATAACTTCACAAATCTGTAATGTTAATAAAGACCAGTTTGACATCTGCTACTAAATATCAATTGCCCTTCAATTTCCCTTCAATTAACATTAATCTTCTTGAAGTTGTCTAGCCATTCTCCAATGCCTCTGAAGCCCATAAACTTACTCTGCCTATGCTAAAACATACAACTAATACATTTATTTAGAAGTCAATTAACCCTCAGAACATTTCTGAATGAATAGTAAGAATATGTATGTAAATAGTAGCAAGAACAAAATTATTTAAATCAATTTATTCAAAATATGATTAAAAACTGGAGGAAGCAATGAGAAAAATTTTCCCAATTTTATTTCATTTGTGGACCTACAATGTAGCATTTAAACACTTGTTTCTGTAATACACAGTGATTAAAACATAACATATTTGGTTGTTTGATAAAGAGTTATTAAACATAATATAAAATTTTAAGTTATTTTAATTTTTATTTTGATTTAATTTTTAATTTACTTATTTACTATGTCTTTTTTCTAAATAATCATCTATTAATACAACTACTCTTATTACCAGCATGTATCATGAAGATTTTCTCAACATGTGGGAATTAACAAAAGAGATTGCTGGTTCTCCACTAAAATTTTTCAAATATTACTAGCATTTATTCTTCCAAAGGCCATTGAAACATAACATATTCATAAAGTATATAATATATTGCCACTAATTCAAGTGCTAGTACTTTCATCAAAAGAATTATGAAAATGATTAAAGAAATGACTCAATATCCAAGGTACTCAAACAAAGACATTTACACTTACTACAAAGTCATATATAAGAAGACATGGTCTAACAGTATTGTATATGAACACATTTCAAGGAACTATTTTACTATGATACATAGTATATTTACATAAGTACTTCCATATTTTACTCAGAATGAATTTGAAAAGAGTATTTTAAGAACTTGAAATTCCTTGGAACTAAGAAATTTCTAACACCAAAGAACCAAGTGAAGTTTATTTTATTGATATCTGCTTTAAGAAGAAAGTGTCTTGTGTGTTGACCATAAATTTGCTAAAATCACTACAAATGTATAAGGTGTTCTTTTATATTCAAACTGCTTATTAGTTTACCCCTAGTACATGTGTGATTGGAACATAAAATTCATACATCTTAAATTGTCTTCATTTGTTATTTTAGGTAGAGGACAGACTGTCAATCTGTTGACCTGAATCAGTGTATGATAGATATACTTAAGCAGAGTTGAATTTAGATAAGATCTCAGTGTTGTTTTGTCATATAATTAATTATATATGATATATGATAAGGGGAAACAAAGGAGGAGGCAACAATGCTTGATTAGAACTTGTACGACCACTTTGGAAAGCAGTATGGAGTTCCTCAAAAGACTCCACATAGAGCTCCCCTATGACCTCGCAATCCCACTTTGGGGCATTTACCCGAATGATCACAAACAGGACTGTACTAAAGCTACCAGCACAACTATGTTTATTGCAGCATTATTAACCATAGCTAAGATATGGAACCAACCCAGATGCCCCTCAGTAGATGAATGGATCAAGAATATGTGGTATATATACACAATGGAATTCTATGCCTCCATCAGAAAGAATGGCATTGCCCCATTTGTTAGGAAATGGAAAGGCTTGGAAAAAATTATATTAAGTGAAGTACGCCATGCCCAAAGAAACATAGGTCCTACGGTTTTCTTTTCTTTCTTTCTTTCTTTTTTTTTTTTTTGTCGGTTATGGGGCTTGAACTCTGGGCTTGGGTGCTGTCTCTGCACTTTTCAGCTCAGGCGAGCGCTCTACCGCTTGAGCCACAGCACCACTTCTGGTTTTCTAGTGGTTTATTGGAGATAAGGGTCTCTCAGACTTTCCTGCGTGGGCTGGCTATGAACTGCGATCCTCAGATCTCAGCCTCCTGAGTAGCTAGGATTACAGGTGTGAGCCACCAGCGATCGGCTGGTTTTCCGTATTTGCAGTAACTAGTATATGTCTGAGACAAGCAGAAACTGTCAGATAAGTTGATGTTAGGCAAAATGAACCCCAAAATAAGGACTCAAATGGTTTTTCTTTCTTGTTATAGTTTCTAACATACTTATAAGATGATTTCTTTGTTGCTTTGTATGTCCCTCCCCCACGGTATAACCGCTGTTTTCACTGTATTTGATGTAGGTATAATTTGTGGGGGGGAAGGAAAAAAACAATTTTTTTATATAGGGATACAGGTGGACCCATTGCAACAATGAGATGTACAAGTCGTTATGTCGAAAAAGGAGCTTAACAACTTTGGGGGTGAGGGAGGTATAGGTATTGGGTGATGGGGAACAGGAGAAGGGTGGAGATGGGAAGGGATGGTAAGGGGAAACAAAGGACGAGGCAACAATGCTACTTTGCTCATGTAATTATAACCCCTCTGTACGATATTTTCACAATAAAAAATCTTTAAAAATAAAAATATATATAAGTATATAATGTATAGATTATATTATAATGTATTAATTAAGTAATTAATCCTTCCCAGTCTTGGTTCCAGAGTTTTGTCTTTAGACTCTTTATTACTTGACATTATACTGCTTTTTGGTTGTTTGGATATTTTTTTAAGTACTCCTGTTTTTCAAATATATCTCCATTCTTTGTCTAGCTTCCTCCATTCTGCCAAATTACAGCTGATTAACCCCCTGCTTTGGCAATGCTTTCTACACTTTACAAGACTGCCTTGTTTCACAAATCAAATTTTATACAGTTTTAATATTTTTTATTTATTTTATACATTGATTATTTAACTTGGTTTTGCACCAAAACTCAGCCTACTCCTTTAGAAATTCATGATTGGCATTCCTTTCACTAGCACGTGAATAGGCAAGGATTTTTTCCCTAAATATTCATGTTTATCTTTGAGAATGCTGTGGTGAGATTTTTCTGCACTGCTTTTTTTTTCTTAAAAAATACTGTAGATACATTCATGGAAGTCACCAGATAGATTTATTTCATTTCACTTTTGCTAACATTTGTTAATCATTGAAAATCAATTTAATAAAACATTACACAGTAGCTTCAGTGCTGGGAAAAAGTGCAGGCATTATTTCACAACCTCAAAAGTACTCCCGAAAAATTAACATCATTATACATATCTCTCGGTCAATGAATTTGAAGATTAGATACTCTAAATAAATTTTGTATGCAACATAATAGTTATCAAGTGGAAAGTTTAAATTTCAAATCCAAATCTGTACTGTTCAAGTATTGATTTTTTTTTCGTACAACTCATCTAATTGTTCAATAAGCCATTGATGGATGACCTGTTTTGTTGGAATACTGGTCATGCTTTCTCTTAGTTCAGTTAAAGAAAAAGTTATATGCTGTGGAGTAAAAGGGCATAGGTTAGTGGTATTGAATCTGAAGACTGAGTTTAATCTCCCATATCTATAGCATGATAAAAATTATGAGGAAAAAATCAATTAAAGATTTCTTTGGAATTTGAAAATATATATCACACCTCCTTAAGGCCTAGCAATTTCTACCCTCCTCTATGTCCTACTGTGAAATCTGAATCTAAGGGGCATGGGAGTACCATATAATTTGAGAAATTACAAACACTTTGGTATCTTTTACATTGATTACCACATAGCCTCTTGATAGATTCCTTCAGAAAATTTGATATGCAATCAGGCCATTGTCATATCTTCTGTCTGCTGTGTTCAGTGTTCTCTTCCTAGCCCAGAAACATGGGAAGGACAAATGCTATTCTCTTGCTTTATCCTACCTCTTGTGTGCATTTAATGAATTCTATCATAACAGGTGTCTTCCTTTGATAAAAGATTTTTCAGTTTATTTATCTATTTGCTATTTAACTTTTTTGACATGTCCATGACTATTTTAATGAGAAATAAAAAGAGGAAGACACAAGCACAGGAGCTCAACTGACAACTTCTGGAAATGATGGTTTATGTTCATTTATGTAAATATAATATTTGGACATCAAAGTAACATTTGAAGCCAGCATTTTTTTACTAAGATATTAATTTTAAACAGCTTTGCTTTCTCTTCCTATTTCTTGGAACTTTTCCATTCAGATAAATATATTGTTACTCAACAAAAAAAACTGTAGCTATTTAAAATATTTAAGATATACAAGTTGTATTATTTTGATTTTTAAATGGAAAAAATTGTCAAAGACCAACTCTTTTGAATAATAAATAATTTAATATAAGAAAAGCATAATGCTGGCAAGGAATAATTTTCTCAATCTTGTTTAAGATGAAAATGGAAAAGAAAAATTGACAAGATGCAAGTATTAAATGACATAGGAGACTTCAATACTTCAGAAGAGTGACATAAACATAAACTCAAAAACCCAGGGGAAGTTTCTAAATGTGATTTAGATGAGGAATGAATACATGTATAGATCTGTAAGTGAACAAAAGGGCATGGTGTTGATAGACTGAGTGGCAAAACCCAGAAAGGCTGATGGTTGAGCCTCTTCTTGGTCTGGACCTGACACAGGGGTCAGGAGTATAGTCCTAGATTTTTATTTATTTTTATTTTTATTTTTTTATTGTGAGAATAACATACAGAGGAGTTACAATTACATGGGCAAGATAACGAGTACATTTCTTATCAAGCATTGTTGCCTCCTCTTTGTTTCCCCTTCCCATACTCCCCCCCCCCCCACTCCTGCCATCCCATCCTCCCTCCACTCCCCACCCAAGTTGTAAAGTTCGTTTTTCGACATAACGACTTGTACATCTCCTTGTTGCAATGGGTCCACCTGTATCCCTATTTAAACAATCTGTTTTTTTCCCTTCCCCTCCACAAATTATACCAACATCAAATACAGTGAAAGAATGGGTTATACCGTGGGGGTGGGACGTACAAAGCAACATAGAAATCATCTCATAAATATGTTAGAAACAATTGCATGAAAGGAAAAAAAAAACATTTGAATATTTATCTTGAGGTTCATTCCCCTAACATCAACTTACCTGACCTTTTCTGCTTGACTCAGACATATACTAGTTATTGCAAATAAGGGAAACCATGGGACCTATGTTTCTTTGGGCCTGGCTTACTTCACTTAATATAATTTTTTCAAGTCTAGATTTTAAGAGTCAGATTTCAGATTTGGTGAGCTTCACCAAGACAAAATCTTTATATGCCATAAACAGCTAGTACACAATGGATGAACAGGAAGGATGAAATTCTGTTTCTACAACTTTTGGAATCACTTATTCCAGAGATTTTTTTTCTTATCTTTATATGCTTATAGTTTATTCAGTTGCATATTTATCTTTACTGAGTGGACAAATTCGTGAATATAAACAAAATTTTGAGCCAGGTGCTGGTGGTTCACACTGTCATGCCAGATATTCAGGGGGCTGAGATACGAGAATCACGATTGAAAGAAAGCCTGGGTAGGAAAATCCCTGAGACTCTTATGTACAGTTAACCACCAAAAAAAAACAGAAATGGAGCTATAGCTCAAAGTGGTAGAGCACTAGCTATGAGTGAAAAGTCGGGGACAGTACCTGGGCCCTGAATCCAAGCCCCACAAACCAACCCAAAATAAATCTGTAGGATACCTAATAAATTCTATTCAATAGTACTCAATAGGACCTTGCTTACCTGTTATTACACAGGCCATTTGTTTTCAGAAGAAATGTAAAGTTCTGTGTTCTTTGTCTTATTCTGTCATTTGTATTTCTTAGTATATTTTGGGCTTAGAAAAATTATTTTTAGACAAGAAAACTTCAATTTCTGACTAGATTAGTAAAGAAAAATGCAAGTTATGAAACTTTTATTTGGAGCAGATTTCTATTGTGATTTGCTTAAGAATTGAAAGTACTAAGTCCATCTTGCCAGATAGAAACAATTCTACTATTGAAAAGAAAATGAAAAAAGAAGACAAAAAATAACAGAAAAAAATTATTTTTAAAAAATCCCCCAAACAAGCAAAAGAATTATTTGTGAGTCCACCCAGAATTAATTTCATTGTTTTTGTGTATTTTGTGTATGTCCATTAATCTGTATGAAGTATCTATGATAATTGACATGATGAAGGCTAAAAGCTTCATTGCAACAGCAAAATTGCCACTGAAATTATTTCATCCCAAATAACAATAGAATGGAGGCAGAACTCAAATCAGTTTTTGTTTGTCATAGGTTTTTATTTCTTTTCCAATTACGATGGTTACCTGGCTGGAACATTGATCATTGTTGATATTATTTTCTTTCAAGTCTTGAAATGTATCATCTCATTTCCTCCTTCTTTTCAAGTTTCTGTTTCAAAATCTGCTCTTGTTCTTTATTTTTTTTTTTATTGTGAAAATACTGTACAGAGGGGTTACAATTACATGGGCAAGATAATGAGTACATTTCTTATCAAGCATTGTAGCTTCCTCCTTTGTTTCCCCTTCCCAACCCTTCCCATCCTCCCCCTTCCCTGCCCCCCCACCCAAACCTCCCCTTTCCCATCCCCCCCACCAAAGTTGTAAAGTTCTTTTTCGACATAACGACTTGTACTTCTCATTGTTGCAATGGGTCCACCTGTATCTCTATTTAAAAGATTTGTTTTTCCCCTTTCCCTCCACAAATTATACCAACATCAAATACAGTGACTTGTTCTTTTTATGTGATCTGGTGCTTCTCATTGATGTTTTCAATAGTGTTTACTTGTTCTGTATTTCCAATATTTTAACTGTAATGCCTTGAAGATATGGTATTCTGCTTTTTGCTTTTCTTGACATACTTAGTAGTAACTCCTTTGCAAACTACTTAAAGATAAAAATATATAATTAAAAAATGAATAAAAATAAAACAAAAACAATTTGTGTATTCTTGTATACCACTCAATGTATTATAAGTTTATAAGATAAATCTAGCTTCGACATGTAAGGGAAAATGTGCATCCTTTCTCTCTCTATGCCTGACTTACTTCACTTAATGTGAAGGTTTTTCCATATCTTTACAAGTGGTATAATCATTCTTTCTAATGGTTGAGTAAAATTCCATTGTGCATATACACACATTTGATTGATCCATTTGTCCATTGAGGGCCATCTGGGCTTATTCCATACCTTGGCTAAGGTGAATAGAATGTAGAAAAATGAAGTCAATGTTCAGCAAAATAAAGCACCAGGATGTGGGTACTCCATGGGATGAGGAAAAAGGGAGAGGGGAAATGAAGAGGAAATGAAGAGGAAAACAGGGAAAATAAAGTCAACAATCACATCTATCTCCTACAAAATTAAACAAAGAGAAAGTCTGAATAGAGGAGGGATGGATAAAAAAGTTGAGAGGGGTGACTTTGATCAAGATACATTGCATTCATAAATTGCTTTATTGAATTGCAACTCCTTTGTACAACTACTGAAAGATTAAAAAATAAAAGCCTTCTGTAGCAGAATGACTATCTGTTTATAAGGTGTGGTAAATTTTTAGCAATTAGTTTACTGAATATGATTTCTATGACTTTAATTTGAACCATGTCTCCATCTATGCTCATGATTTGCATGTGTGGTCTTTTAGTGGTATCTTTGGACTTTATTTTCTCTTTTTGTTCATCTGAATGTTCTAGTACATCTAGACTGTCTTCAATCCCTATTAGTTTTCCCTCAATTGTGTTTATAGTCTACTAAAGAAGCTTTCGATTGACTTTTAATTTTAGTTACACAGCTTCTCATTTCCAGACTTTCCCCACAATTATTGTATCTTTATTGAATGCTTTTTCATGTTGTTTATAATTTCATCATTTTATTCAGCTATTTTTGTTTTTTTGGAATTTTCTCAGGTATTTATTTACTTTCTCATTAATATTATTTGGTATCCTTGGAGTCATTTTTTTAAACAGTTCACTTGTGATTTCATCTTCCTTACTGTCTTTAGTATTTGTTTATGTGCGTTTGTTGAGTTTCATAGAAGTCATATTCCCTTGTTATTTTCATATTTCTTGTGTATTTTCCTTGGTGTTTATACATTTAAGGCCAAGTTGTTGGTGGGTAGTTCTAATCAGCTGAAGTTTTCTCAGTTTTCAGGCAGGACATTATAGTGGCAAAGTTGAGGTACTATTTATGCTAATAGACTGAGGTAATTGTTTAGAAACCAAGTATTTATGCACATGTTCAAGGTTCTTGACCTGATCCCCAAATCTGCTCGGATTGAGGGAAACTACCTATAGTCTCCAGAAAAAGTGTCCTTTGTCTATTGCTGGGTTGTTTGCCTCTGTCTTTGTAACTGGGAAGTACTATCAGCCATAGGGAGCTTTGGAGCACATGGATCTAGCAGGTTATCACTTGCTCCCAAGCCCCACAATATTTGGCTCTGGAGGCAACAGGCATCTAAATGGAGAGATATCCCACATATGATTCAGATATTGGTGATAGAGGACTGAGTTCTGAACTGGCTATGAGGAATCAATGTTGTCAGACCTCAGCAAACAATTGACCTCCCTTTTGGAGAAAGGTGGCATTAGAAACTGTTTCTCAAGGCCTGAGCATAAGGCTTTCAGTCCCTTTAGGCATAAACAAACAGCAAGATGGAGTTCCTGGAGGTGTGTCTCAGTTCCCTAAGACCCATTCTAAAAGTTAATTCTCCTACGTGTGGAAAGAGAGTCTGTGGAAATCGCATAATTTTTGGCGGTCTGGGCTCTATGCTTTCCGATCCATCTGGCTCTCAACCCAAGTAGCCAGAAAGTCCTGGAGGCCAAGTACTAACTCAGCCAGGACTTAATCTTTTGCTTCTGCTCTAACCAACTGTCAGGCAATGGCTGACATTACCAGGAAATGACACTGCTCAAAGATCCCTTCTTTTTAACCTTTCCAAACAAACCACTTTAGGCCCTGTCACTCTCCATGACCTCTGCTTGAGCATGTCTCTCACCCTTTTCACTATGGTAGTATGTTCAATTACTTGAGCCTTGATGGTTTATGTTTCTACACCCCTAAACTACCTACTTCAGTTTTAGTAACTCCCCTCTAAAGATGGCATTTTTGACGAGAATAGGCTCCACTTTTTTTTTTTAATTTAACCAAGGCTGGCTATCCATACTAGAGCAGTGTCACTTTTTTCCTCACTGGGTTTAAAATCTTGTGGTGAGTGTGGATTTACCCAGCTTAAAATGACCAGTCTATCATACCCTGTGTCTGCATCTTGGCCTCCTATCCCCAACTTCTGGCAACTGGGATGGAGGCTGGGCCTGTTTTGCCTTTCTAGTTTGCCTTTCTGTTTCTCCATGTTTTTTAGATGTGACACTTCATAATTCCTGATGCTTTTCCTCTTTTGGTTCCTTTTCTTTGTTACTTGAGCCTGCTGATTCATAGAATTGAAATAATGGCGTTCCTAAACTACCACCTTTCCTTGACACTTTGTTCAAATAATTTTGGATCTTTCTAACATATCATGAATAATTATGACTATGGGTGAGAAATGTCCTTTCAAGAGATTTGAAATGAGTCTATTTGTTGCTCTTTATAAAATATTGTCATATTCTAAAGCAGACAAACGAAAGCAAAATCACTAGTTCCCAGAGAAAGCTTATTTTCGGTTAAAAAGCGAATTCAAGAATTCTTAAAGTCTGAGTTTACATATGAAATGTTTATTTTGGCTGGGAAGTTGGCTCAGTGGTAGAGCGCTTGCCTTGCATGCCTGAGGCCCTGGGTTCGATTCCTCAGCACCACATAAGCAAAAAGAAAAAAAGCCGGAAGTGGCACTGTGGCTCAGGTGGTAGAGCGCTAGCCTTGAGCTGAAGAGCTGAGGGACAGCACCCAGGCCCAGAGTTCAGGCCCTACGACCGGACCCCCCCCCAAAAAAAGAAATGTTTATTTTTAGAAGTTTTTCCAATATTCAGTATTTACCCTTGTGTTCTGTATATTTTCATGTAAATTAACAGTAGGTCTATAAGCACAAGTATATTTTGGGCTTACTGGTTGAATGTTTTGCCCTCTCCTCAAGAAATATTTTCTAGAAAAGAAACTTTGGATAACTTGAATCATTTATTATTTAGAGGAAAATTTCAGGATAAATCTTAAAAGACCCAGCCAACTGCAATTTGTCACATCACATCTAGTAAAATTTAATATTCTAAAAAGGGCATTTGAAAAATCTCTGATTTCCAAAGACAAAGTAATTCCCAAATTGCTTGTGTTATGGTACATTTTTCTCCTTTTCATTTCTTAATAACAGTGTTTCATTCTCCCTATCTTGCTCTACTTGAATACTCAGATGATCAAATATAATGATCGAATGCTTACCTTTGTGGGGTACATTAGATCTCTCAGACCACTTGAGTCCATTTAGTAAATTGCTACCCTAGTGCATTAAGTGGAACTCCAGTAGACTAAAATCGTTAATGCACTAAATGATTTGGCACATTTAATTGCCAGTGACTGGAGTACATTTGCTTTCAAATTTTTATAGTAATGGTCATAAAGAAAAATATGTATGTAAAGAATTAGTAGGTTAGATACTAGGATTATTAGCTAGACTCAGCTTTAGTAAACAATTATGCAGTCTAATATTAATAATGGATGCTGTCAAAATTTTGTTTCTTCTCAAAATGTTTCTTTCTCCTCTGTAATAGAAGAGAATACCTATGTCTACACTATATTTCAATGTTTTATTTTCAATCCCTGCTCACATTTAACAAAATTTCCAGTTTTAAAACTTCATGTAAAAGGCACAATATTTATATGAATAAAAATTTTAGTATGAGGGCCATAGATTAAGTTGCACAGGACAGATACATTCTAAAGAGCTAATAACAAGTATAGTGAATGTAGTTAGTGTAACTACATTGTGTTTTTAATATTTTCTGAGAAAAAAGATCTTATAGCTCATTTTACAAAAAAGGTAACTATGATATAATGATATATAATGATATAATATATGATATAATTAATATAATTAGCTTGCTAGTCACAATCATTTAATATGGCTACAAATAACACAGCATGTTACACACTAATTACAATTTTTATTTGCTAATTGTACTTCAATATATATAAATAAAATTATATATATGAGATAAAATTATAGAAATGGTATGAATGTGTAAGATAGCTAAAGATTATACTTTTATAATGATAATTCAGAAAAGCATGCTGAAACTTTTAAGGGAGTTTCTGTTTGTTATCAGATACTTTAATAAAAAACAGTTGCTTTTTAAAATTTGGTTTGCATTTATGAAAATTAAAGGCATAGTCACTGTCTTATGTTGAGCTCTTAATTATCAAAAACAACATTTGGGGCTTAGTAACTCATTTATAGTCTAATAAACTTGTCTTATGGCTTATTTAAAGCAACTCATTGTGTCTCAGTACAATGCGACTCAATTTTGTCAATACCCACCAAGAAAGGACATCTTAAGGTGTTAACATTTCTGAAAGCATAGTTAAATGTTACAGAAAATCTAATTTGCCCTCCACATTCCAATACTAAAAGCTCAGCCCCATTCAACCTGTGTGTTAGGCATCTTTATTTTCTGGTTTTTATGTTTAATCAGTAAGAGAGTGGTAAACCAGGCTTAACAATCCTAAGGGGAATTAATATAAGAGCTGGATTTAATCAGAAGTTTAGAATCACTTGTAAATGTCTGTTACCCATAGAAGTAGAGTGTTAGTCCAACATATTACTCTTATTCAGTTCATACTCTATAGATAAGTCAGCTTTAAAGCCTGAATGAAAACGCTTTGCTACATATTTGCATTGGTCAAATTACTGATATTCTGTGTAAAAGTTTCATTTCAGTCAAGAATTTTGAAAATGGATTTTAATGACCACATAATTGATACCTATTCTGCTCTCTTGCTATTTCAGCCTGAGTCCACAATTAGTTTTCTAATGTATCTTATTAAAATCATCTGAATCAGTTATAAGATTTTGTCCATATATCTTAAAATATAGATCTCTGTTCCAATGTTCTTTACTCCCAATCTAGGCTTGTATTGTGAGGACTCAAGTTCTCTTTTCCCTTGTCCTTATTCTTAGGGACTGGGACAAGGACAAGAGGAGGGAAAGCTGGCTGTTTTTGAATGTCTATGGAAAGTAAGCAAATTCTTGGAAACACATGACCTGCCACATATTGGAGGTTGTAAGGCTGGAGATTCATTTCATAGATGCCATACATTTCCCTTTACTTAAGCATCAGGAGATTTAAGATGGTAATATCTCCTTTAGAAATGAACAAATCTAATTAAAGTCTTTTAATGTTGCTTCTTTCTCTTTGAAAATCATTTTCAAAAATATAGTATCTGAGAGAAATAAAGGCTTTTTGAGCAACCAAACTTCACAACACGTTAGTGTCCTTCTTCCAGAGTTCCGGCTTCCCTTCTATCTGTGAACACTTTATTTTGGTCACTATAGCAATCTTACCCTACAAAGAGATTTTGGTTAAGTGAGCTAAAACTATCAAAGAAATTGAGCATTATCTCACTTGCAATGTATTCCTAAATTTTGTTGTGCATCAACATTCAGAGTTACTGAGTGAAGAATCTGAGATTTATTGTAAATTGAACAGTTGATTAAAAATGGGAAACTTCAAGTGTGTACATAAATTTTTTATTGAAGATTTGTTTCTATTTCTCATCTGGAAGATTGTGGCTAGATTGCTTAACCCAGGAAAAGGCAAAAGCCCACTTCATTGATGATACTTAAAATGATATTCTATATAACAGTCTCAGTTCTTAGCACTGTGTACAGCTTAGATGATACAAGGTTCTGTGGAATGAATGCACATTTGAAGAAATTAATCCAGGAGTGAAAAGGAAAACCAAGTTACAAGCTCAGCATGTTATGCTTGTAGTGTAAGGCCTAGGTGATATAGAAAATACATCTGCCTTCTCAACACTAAAACTCAACCAATTCACAATTAACAACGATGACCACCAAATCTAAGATAGGTGACAAGCTGAATCATATTATTAAAATGGACTTTTAAGTTGAAATGTTCCCCGGGTTGCCAAACATTTCTTTGATAACCATTTTTCTTTCTAGCAGGAGTTACATTTCATGAGGGCTGTTATGTTATGTCCTTAATCTTAGTTTAAGAAAGAAAAACAAATACATTCATTTAAAGGAGCAGTAATGGTGATATTAGAAAAATCACTGCAGATGAGGGGTGCCATTGTTCATGGATTCACTGGAAATGTTATGTTTCTCTTCTCCACTGATTCCTTTAAACAATAGTTGAGACACTTCGTGGTGTATATATAACTTGATACTTCCCAATATACTCTTTTTAGGAGAGGAAACATAGATTTGATTTATTATAGCAGATTTTCTTTTTTTTTCTTTTTTATTTTTTTATTGTGAAAATACTGTACAGAGTGTTACAATTACATGGGCAAAATAATGAGTACATTTCTTATCAAGCATTGTAGCCTCCTCCTTTGTTTCCCCTTCCCATAGCAGATTTTTTTCCCCCTTTTCAATCTTTTTTTTTTTTTTGTCATTCATGGGGCTTGAACTCTGGGTCTGGGCATTGTCTCTGAGCTCTCCAGCTCAAGGCAAGTGCTCTACCATTTGAGCCACAGTGCCACTTCTGATTTTCTGTTGGTTAATTGGAGATTAGAGTCTCACAGACTTTCCTACCTGGGCTGGCTTTGAACTGCGATCCTCAGATCTCAGCCGCCTGAGTAGCTAGGATTGCAGTCGTGAGTCACCGGTGCCCAGCTTATTATAGCAGATTTTCTTTCAGCTGAGTTGTTTCATTTCTTTAGCAATATCAGTGCATATCCACCTAAACCTGTTAGCTGCATCAGTTTCTCAGTGTGTGTCAAGAAAAAAATCCTTTAAGTATATTTGCTATCAGCACTTTTCATGTTACTAACATGATAATTCCAGTTCTCTTGAGCCTGCTAAGGCTGAGTGAAAAAGATAACGGAAAGTTTGAGTTCTTTTCTTGTAATTCCTGCCAAGGTAATTCTGAGTCCAAGTAGCATTGTGTCATAAAGGATGAGAATCAGGATGGTCTTGCACAGACTTCCATGTACAAACAAAACTAAAATAATTGGAGCACCTAGAGTTAACCTATATGAACCTGATCCACGCTAGTATGTTATGGAAAAATTAAAAATAACATGAAGATAATTAAATTTTGATGAAAGTTCAATTTTTCCAAAATTTGTCTCCTCTGTATATGTGACTTACAGACTTAGGATTCTTTGCAGAAAATTAGCATAACCTCCTAGAGAGAGTAACTAAAACTTAAGAGTTTTAAGTAGAGTTATAAGTAGATTAAGAGAAAAATGCACTTTAAATTTTTAATAAGATATGCTCTCTATACACACATATACAGCTAATATGTCTGCATATACCTATATACATACATACATATGTAGATTCCAAATACATTATTCTGATTCTAATCTATTTATTTATTTATTTATTTATGGTCTTTGTTAGTCTTCCCATCTCTCAAAATATTCATCATGTTCTACACACATTGTACCTTAAAATAAAGGAATAATATTAACTAAAATTAGGGAAGTTATGTATTGGGAAGGATGCAAAAGAATGTTGAAAGGGGTGACAATGATCAAGACACATTGTATTCATGAACTGTTTTGTAAATGGAAACTCCTGTGTACAACTACTTAAAGATAATCTTATTGTTTTAAAAAGAAAATAGTTAAGCCATTGAACACAGTTATTTATATCTTCCTATAAATACTACTGGATGGTGACAGGTCTTAAAACTCCTCATTATCAGTCATATTACATTAGATAGATCAAGAATGAAATCCCTGCTCCCATTTACTGATCTAAAGAATGAGTATTATTAGTTATGATTATTTCACAGAGCATGTGAAAATTTGAAGAAAAACCTTATAAACCTCATAAACATGAGTAAGAAGAAATGTTATAATATAAATGATTCAACAGGAACAATAAATATTTATTCTATACAGTTTGTTGTACAAATATTAGTTTTGTTGAATTATTTTCTCTGTATATACATATAAATTTACAGATATGTCTCTCTATAAATAAACACACTTTTTATCAGTTTTGTTTCCTATGTGTTCAGTTTAATCAGTAAATATTATTTGAGCATCCAGTATCCAATCAGGAATTGCTATTGTAAGAAATTTTTAAAATTAGTATGAAACAATACACAATGCCTGCTCTTAGGGAGCTTACAGTATCCATTAAGAAAATAAGACAAAGGCCAAATATTTGCATAATAAAGCAAAATATCTATTCCATAAAAGAAGTAATAAAGGCATTATGGATTCCAAGAAGGTTATCATAAAAAATTAGCATTTGACATGAATTTTTAAGAAAAGGTAGGACTGTCACCTTGAGGATTATAAGCTAGAAGATATCTAGGTCAGAGGAATCAAAAGACTTAAGAATCACCCATAAGAAGAATGGATGACTATATGATAGAAATAGTGTGCTTTCCAGCAAAATCACAATATAGAGAAATTTGGCCTGATGTTTTATAAACATTTCAGAAAATCATGGATGTGTATTTAGGCATTGGTAACTTAGTATATAGTAGATAGATACTGAGAATCTCTAAGCAGGAGTCCAGTATGTTAGAAATGCCACATTCTTGAAAGGGAAGGAGATTCTATTTAGGAAGACTAACATGACAGGATTATGGTAATTTAGAAATTGGGCTGAAGGTAATTGACATGAAATAAAATATTTTCAAACTGCCTTAGTGGATGAAAATTTAAGTCTGAATTTTAGTGGAAATAGAATAGAGATTACAAAGAGTTAAAATGATAGAAGACATTAGTGATTACATTTTGCATATAAGGGACATGGAGTCAGAGATGATTTTTTGAGTTTTGAATCTAGTTGAACACAACTGATGGGGAAAAAACTGGGAGTAAGCTAATGGCCATAAAAGCAATGAGAAAGAATTCAGAAGGATTTCTGATGTCAGAAGAAATTTTTTGTTTTTTAGGGATGAAGAGGATATTCACAAATGTTTGGGTTTGACTATAGAGTTTAGGAGTATAAGAGTATAGGATTCTGTATAACAAATGTAGATAAGGGGAATAAGATCAATTTGTATTACATTATTTTAGTCATTTTTATAATTCTACTCACTGTACTTCTTTATAAGTACAGATTGCTAAAATACATGTCAGAAAATATAGTAACATATCAACAGTAATTTCAAAATTAGAAACATGATGAAAATTATCAATCAAACAAAGAAAACAGAGCCAGGAGTTGGTGACTGAGTTTGAGATCTGAGGACCACCATTAAAATTCAGTCCAGGCAGCTAAGTGTGTGAAACTCCAATTCAGCAGCAGAAAGCCAAAAGTGATGGTGTGCCTTAACAGTAAGATCTGGAAGTCTTGAGAGCAAACCAATGAACACAGAAAATGATCCCAGAGAATGGGCCTTTGGAGAAACCTTGGTATTTAGCTTCTAAAGAACTCAGAAGGGGAAAATGCACTTTTTGATTAAGTGTAACAAATATTTGAGATCTTAATGTGTTTTTATTAAAAAAAAAAAGAAACTCTCTGAGCTTGTGAATACAATATTGGAGAAATTAAAGAAAGGGTCTGTGAAAGAAGAAATAGGAACAAATATAGAGTGGTGGGATAATCATGCACTCTAAATTTGATGATTAAAATATGATAGGCATTGTGAGGACCAGCACAGTTAGACTAAGGTGATAAAGTTGGGTTGGTGAGAAAAAGCTGAATTCATGTTGCCATAAGAATTTATCTTTTGTTTGGTGAGCCATGAGAAGATATTAGAAAGCTTTAAGAAAGAGTCCACTAATATTTTAAGGCACATAAGTATGCTTCAGTGGGAGAATGGCTGTGGCTGGAAGATTGGATGGAGAGTGTGGCAGTAAGTTATTATAAATTCTTAGCAGGAATTCATAGTGCCTTGCTGTGCAGCATGATAGTAAAGATGGTAGCAAGTGGATTCAATTAAAGTATATCCATGTGGATATGGACTAAGTATAGGAAATGAGCAACATGGAGGTAGCAAGTTGGGCTCAAAGGCTTCTGGGTTATATTTCAGTGCCATTTTGGACATAAGGGCAGATATTGACACACAAATGTAAAGAAAGACTGGAATTTTTGTTTAATCTTTAGAGCAAAAGCCATCAATTTACCCACAGATGGCATACTCCCATTTCTAACACATAATAAGGATTGCTCAGATGTTTGGCTGAGATGATCAGCACATATCCATGGAGTTCATCTATGTATAGCTAATTAGGACAGTGCTTAAATCTACGTACTCATTAGCACACACTCAGGACAACATAGTTTACCAGGCCAATATGTATTTCCCTTGCTATGTAATGTCTTCACCACTATCTATTGTTAATGTGCCTATTTTCCTTACTGACTTCCAAATATGAATTTTACTTTTTATCAATTAATGTTTCCAATGTAAACTCTGAAATAAATATGCTACCTTAAGTAGAAAATATTGATTTTTCAACCTACTTGACTTTCTCTGCCAATACACATGACTACATGATATATAGCCTTGATAATTGTCACCTTTTTACTATCCCAGCCTAGCTTTATGATCAGAACAGGCAGACTGAGTTTCTCTCACTGTAACGTGTTCTCATATCAGATTTTTAAACATAAACCTACAAATAAGACACTTTTAATAAGAGAAACCAAGGAAAATCTTATACAGAGCCATTTCTTTCTTATGCCAAGATTTTCTTTTGGGCTGGAAAGTTAACAATTCACTATAAAAAGTTAATTAACATGTTTAGTACACAAAACACAAGTTGAAAACCCAAGAAACTGGCAAGCTATATCAATTATCAAAAAGGCTACATATTCTAGAAATAACAGTGATACATAGCTTATGTATATTTTAACAAATACTATGTAATGGGCATAGCTATATGTGAATATATAAAGTTCCAGAATGTTCTCTGAAAACAAAAATCTTGCCTGTCTTTGAAGCAGTCTTTGAGTCAAGGGTTACAAGGGAGAATTTTATCTGGAGGGTGATTTTGGGAAATTCTAGGAGGGATATGAAAAGTGAGAAAAGGAAATAAAGAAAACCAAACAAGATTTCTCTTAATCTGAGGACTGTGATGAATAAGGAATTAGGAACCAATAGAGAACTTTAAGAGTTATAGAAGCAGCTTCTCAGAGTTCTTCTGTCCTAGAAAGAAAAAAAAAACCTGGGACACAATTTGCAGGCTTACTGGTGCAGGGTAAGTGGGTGAGGGTGGTTGAGTTGTGATAATATTAAATTTCTGCTCTTTTTAAAGTAGTCCTAGGCACTGGTTCCTGAACAAGTCTCTCATACAATTGGTAATCCTTAGGCTATAATGGGCCATTAACCTATTACAAGTAGAAATACAAAAATTGCATTTAGATTTTCCTCAGTATTTGTCCTTATACATACCTATGTGGAAGGCTTTTGGACTATTTTCAGCACATAATTCTCATAAGTCAGAATGAAGAGTAATAAACTTTGTATGTTTTTGAAGATGAAAACCAGAAATATATTTTCTGTTCATACAAATATTTTGTGATATGGTTATATCATATCATTTAATTAACAATAATTTTAACATTCAAATTCAGACTTAAAAATTTAAACCTCAACAATATCCACATATATTTCATTATTTTATATTTTTCATTATTATTTGAGAAAATGTTAATATTTTAATTTAAAATAAATATGCTCAACATGTCGCCTGACTTAGAATTTGCTCAGTTTTCCTGATTAAGATAGGAGTAACACTAATTTTAAGAAAGTCAACACAATTTTTTTATTTTAAGTTTCTATAGTAAATATTATTAGGCTTTCTACAAGAAGCATATTTTGTCAAATAAAGTTAACCAATTAAACTTCATTGAAACAAAAAATTTCTTGGCAAAATACCCTGTATAAAGAAGATGACTAGATAAGTAAAGATAAGGAAAAATATTTGAAAACCATACATTTGGCAAATGACTTCAACACAGAATAGAAAAGATACGTTTTTCAAACCCAACAGTATTTTGACAAGTGCAATTTACAAACCATGTAAAGGGCATGACTTGAGAATTCCCTAAAGAGGAAATTCAAGTAGCAGATGAACAGATGCTCTATTTCATGGTTTTTTGTTTTTTGTTTTTTTTTACCAAAATTGTAATTAAAATGACAAGGAAAACCATTAAAGTTTATCAGAATAGTTAAAACAAAAAAAAAAATGACCAAAAGTCTTTTTGACGATGTACAGAAATCCCTCATCCAATGTTGGTGGGAATGTAAAATGGTCTAACCACCTTGAAAAATAATTTAACCAGTTTCTAATAAAAACTGAGCATACAAATAATACAGCAATTCAGAGAATGAAAGGTTACACAAACTTCAGTACATATATGCTACAAACACGCAGTTAATAAAAGGTTAAAAATATTAATACATGCTACTTCTTGAACAGTCCTCTGAAGAATTATGGAGAAAGTAGATCTTCCAAATGCATACAGTGCATTTTTTATCATTTATATACATTCTTAAAATGATGAAATTGTACAAGTGGAAAACAGAATTTTTCTTGTCAGGGGCAGATGATGGATTGTTGGGAAGCCCATGTATTACAAAGAGATATCTGTAATTACTGAAGAGATATCTACAATTCATTTGTTATGTTTTGACTATAATGGTGAGCATATGAACGTACAGATTTGAATAAAATACTTAGAATAAAAGACACCCACAAATGCAAGTAAGCACAAGTGGGGAAAATCATGAGTGAAATCTCAAGTGTCAGGAGGTAGGTGTGACATAGTATGGGAGTTTTGCATAACACTGAGAGAATGTGAATATGGGATCTCTACTTCACCTCCTATAAAAATGCTTGTGAATCTACATGGAAAATTGGTTAATCTAAAAAGTGCTCCATATTTCTCTCTAGAATGTAAGTACATATTTAAATGTTAATGAGAAAAATTTGAAAAAAGCAGAATTCATCTTTGTTCAATAATGGTAGTTTAAGTTTTCAAATTTGCTCTTAATCAGCTGGAAATTAGGAGATGGGTTACAATTGTTACATTTTTGCTAGCGAGCATTTCATCAACATTTGTTCTATACCAGTAATATTCTAAATGTTTTACAGGTAGTAGCTGACTAAACAACATACTACCTCTACCCCTTATAATGATAAAGGAGATCATTTAAGGAACAACACTGGTAGTCTAGGTTCAAATGACCAGTGGTTTATATTCATTGTGTCTAGCGGGGGTACTAAGGCACAGGGATTTTTAAATTAATCTAGTCAGGAGCACTGCTGTTTGGGTATAATTAGATTTTGAAATTACTTCCTTTCTCCTACATTAAATTATGATACTTGGGACCACATGAATCTGAATTATTGAAACCATTTGTTGAACACCTAGTTCCTTTCCTTTCCTCTCTTTTGAATCAAAACCTGTCATGCTAAGACCATGGAATCTGAATTTTCAACCTCCCATTCTGAATTGGGAGATTTAAGTAACATTAAAGTTAGAGTGTAACTGCAACCAGACAAATTTTTCTTCGAGGCTCAAAAAATAAAATAGCTGATATAATTATAAATGATATGATTAATAACATTTTTCCCCATGATTTGGCCTTTCTGAAGTAGGATTGCCTATATAAGTGCTACCTCACAATAAGAATAAAAGAACTGCTTATTTTTAGTAGTATGTGAAATAATAGTTTAAATTTGTTAATGCATGCTCACTGGGCCTTACAGGTGAGAATAGAGTCGATAACATGGGGTTTTGGAATGCATATTGAAAATACTAGGTTATTATATAAACAGCATGTGTGTTTGAATGTGCATGTAAGCATGGGACTGAAGTAATTAGCGAAAGTGGAAATAATTTGAAAATGTCCATTTGCAAACATGGCATCCAACAATGCATAACATGATTTTCAGTATTATTCTCCTTGTCTTAAAAATAATAAACATCCTGGCAAAAGTTAATGTTCCTTGATGTTTGATATCTTTCAGGAAATGGTTTAAGTGCTTTACAAAATTATCTTATTTGATCTTGCTCCAGTCCTATGAATACGAGATTATTATTGCAATTGTCCTTATTTTACAGGAGAGAAAAACAAGTTATAGAAACATAAATGAAGCTGATAACAATTATGAGACAGTGGTAGATTAATAGTGTGAAGAGAAGCAGTTTGAGACAAGAACTTGCATCCTGAATTACGTGCTAAAATTAGCCTCAGAATAAACTACATACTCTGTGTTCTTATAACACAAGAAGGAAAAAGTAGACAGAGAAGCTACGCTGTGTCATAGTTACTGAAAAGACAAAGCAAGAAGGTTCCATGGGAAAGTATTTGCAAATATGTTTATTGCAATTAATTACTTTTCACTTGTTTGATTCAAATGCATTATTTTTCTCTTTTCGTGTGTGTGTGTGTGTGTGTGTGTGTGTGTGTGTGTGTTTGTGTGTGTGTGTACACATGTGCCTGTGTGTGCACATGTGAACGAATACCAGTCCTGGGGCTTGAACTCAGGGTCTGTGTGCTGTCACAGACTTTCCTACCCGGGTTGGCTAGCTCTTGGGTCTCTACCAAATACACTTGATAATAAAAAAACTTCTACTTTCTACTGAACACTAAAGTATTTATTTTATTGTGGTATTCATTTTCTGTATCTAGTCAGTGTTTATCTCATGATGACCCACTGTTGGTTTCTCTTTACAGTCTCTACTACTCTGTTGTTTGAGCCTGTGTATGCCTGCTACACCTGACAAACTCATATCTCTTTCATTCTGCCAAATAATTCTGCAGTGAGTATGTAATCAGACAGATTTTCTTAAATAAAGGCTTAAATAAAATAGCTGATATAATTATAAATGATGACATAATTTAATAATTTTGTTCCCCCATTCCAATTTGACCTCTCTGAAGCAGGATAGCAGGATATTATAAGTGGTGATATCTTGCAATCACAAAAAAGAACTTCTTATTTTTAGTAGTATGTGAAATAATGGTTTATATCTTGGTAAAGTGTGAAATGTCTATAAAATCACATGGCTCTTCTAAGGCCTGTTTCTCTTTCTTGTATTTTAGTTCCTACAAATAAGTCCAATTTTCAGTTAGAAAAGTGGTGTCAATTAATACATATTACTCCAGAGCACTAAGAAATCTTATGTTTGTCTTAGAGAACATTTGTAATGTGAAATAAGTCTAAATGGAGAAGGAATGTAGAAGCAAGAAGGAATGGATAAGATGAGTAAGGAATTGAAGTCCCTAGTAGAGGATGCTGATTCAGAATGGCTGACCTCTAATGCCCTCAATATTACTGCACGCAATGGCCATTTGGATAAATGCAAATTCCAGTTCAATCTTGTATATGATATAAAAACCTAAACCAATGAAAAAGGGAAGAACCTTGTTTATTTCATTATAAAGTAAGCACTACTTATTTTTTCATTTACTTTAGGCATTCATACATGGTGAGACCAAAGGAGGATACTCTTAGGCATGAGGTCTGTGTGTGCATCTGATCATACAAAATAGTATTTATTGAAATGAAATCTAGGAAATAAAAACAAGAGGTTTCATTTTTGCTGTTTTTCTTTTCTTTCTTTTAGTCTTGTTTGTTTGTCTTTTGGAGAGGTCCTTTGAAGAGGTACGGAAATAGAGGAACAAAGGATTAAAAATGCAGCAATAGTAGTCACTGGACACTGTTGAAATGAACTATACAACTTGTTGGTGGAATGGGAAGGAAAAAATGGGAAAAGCAATGGAACGGGTGACATTGTGTAAAAACAAATGTATTCTTTGCCTGACTTATGTAGCTGTAACCCCTTTGATTTTAGCATTTTAAAATAAAACAAAAATATTGTGTGAACACATCATTTTCTCTTATGTTCAGTGGCAGGTCACAAATTGTGTTAATTTTGGAAATTAAAATATATAAATCAAACTCAAATGAAATAAAAATAATAAAAATTAAGTCATCTCTTCAGCACTTTTTCCAATATAGAAAATTAATTTCTCTCTCACTATATTTTTCTCTTAATTTTGCTAAAATATAGGCCAGACCTAAATGTCTTATTTTTAGAACTTGGTTTTAAAATCCAAATTGTTTTATAACTGAAAACAGTTGTATGTATAAGTATTCTATATTTCAAGTTTAGAGACAAGTCAAACACAAAGACACATATACTACAATAAACAGTTTGAATTTAGTTAGAGTTCATATGAGATTTGTAGCATAAAAATTAGCATAATAGATCATACTTATTAATTGTTGTTAGAACAGTGATTCTTTAACACATTATTCCTATGTATAATACTGTTATCTATCATAAACACACAAAATTAGTGTAGTTTTATTCAGGTAAACCACATAACTTTTCTTGAAAATTCAGTAGCAACATTTGCTCTTTTATTATGAAATAATCTTTTCTGTTAAACTACAAAATGCCAGAAAATTGTATTTAAAATGCTTCATGTGTTGCTCCAGTTGAATTCTATTTTTTCTCATTACACAGATAGATCTTCTACCCAGAAAATTTCCTTGACGTTATAAGTGAAAGATGGAAGTCCTGCATATTTTTCTAAGCTCTTTGAATAAGTTCTTCTATACATATATCTCATTGGTTAATTCAATAGTAATTCATTTTGTATTCACCACAGAACCCAGATTTACCACTTACCCTCATCCTATAGTTTACTGAAGCTATAAGAGATACAGCTTTGCCATGGTGAAGCTTAGAATTTCAGGAACAGATATTCATGTTAACAACACTTATTAAGTACTGATGGAAACAAAACTATGGATAGTCCTTGCTTTGACTATTGCACTTCAATGACTTATAAAAAATAAACCATAATTTATTATCTACAGAGCAGTGGAAGAGGGATTGATTTTAATAGATTTTAATGTTAATTTGATGTTAATTATGCCTGTAATTCCAAAACTTTATGCATATATTTAAGGTTTTAATACTAAAGATAAAACATCAAGTTAAATATACCAGGAGCCAGAAATCAGTGAATTTTTTTTACAGTCCCATTTAAACTTTGAGTTACATAACTGTAACTGTCCCTAAAAAATATGGGATTAAATTTATCCTTCTGAATAACATCAGCACCACCAAACTTCAGTTATTTCCCAATCCATAGAGAAGCATAGTGTTATTAACTTGAGTCATAATTCTTAAATCACATCCATTCAGGAAGATTTTAATGCCTATTGTTTAACACAGTCATATAAATGGTCCCTCACAAAGGATGTACAAATCAACACATAACTTAATGGGCTAATTGTGCTCACTGCAGTGTTGAGTCTATAAAAGCTTCTTAAGAGTGGCATAAATGATGGCATTTTCATTTTAAATTGCAAATGTAATTGCCATCTAAGTACCTTTTTGTTTCTAACTTAATTGCTTATTGACAGCAGAAATTCCCCCAAAACACTAATAGAATATTTAACATAATTTCATTTATTGAAAAAAATCAAGGGAAAATAACATACAGCTATCTGAAACTAGATAGCAAACAGAAAATATCAAAAGCAAATTAAGTTAATCTGAACTTTGTGATCTCAAATGTAATTAATTTAACACAATGGGTATATGCTTAAATTCATACATTTAAGTATACGGGCAAGACTCAAGAAATAAAAATGATAGCCTGGAAATCCAGGACAACAATTAGGAGTAAGACAAAAACAAAACAGTCAAGCTAATCCCTATGTCATAGAATTTCCCATCAATTCATTGAAATAAAAGAATACATTGCAGCTCAACTCATGGAAAATTAGTACAATGAAATGAAATTCATTCAGTTGTAAATATTCCCTTGAGAAAACTATTGCAGTTTATATCCAGAGTTTAACCTCTGCCTGAATCCAAATTTTGAATTCTGGTTACTTAACCTCAATATACTTAACATGGGTGCAGGGTAATGAAATTGTTACTCACAACTTATTGATCTTACATTAGTATAGATTATTAAAAAAATCCATATATAAACATATGGATTATTTCTCTCTTTAATTCTCATTTCTGTTCCTAAACAGATATAATCATATGAGGAATAGATCCTGACTTAAGAGATTTCTTATTTCACTTTCAAGTCTTCACATCTTTCCTTTTCAGTAACAACATAGATGTTTATTTATATACATTATGGATATTTAGCAAAGACTTTATATCATCCTTGAAAAATTTGCTGGTCATTTCATGTTTGCTTTTCTCCAACTTCAAAGTAGTAAAATCCAGACATTATTTTTAAAAAAAACTCTAAGAAAATGAATTAAACTAGTTAGCCACAAAGGGAACACTTTAGGAAAAGAAAGAGCTTGGGATTGACCTTATAATTTTATTGTTTTCACAGAAAATGCAATAACTCCTCATTGACATCAACTGTCCATTTGTAAAAAAAAAAGTATTCCTTCTGCTTTGTTGAGATGAAAATGAAGAAATTAGTAAAGCAGACATAAACAGGAAGCAAATGTATGGAAGCCGGTTTAAATTTTTCCAGTTTAAATAGCTGTTGAGTGGCCCAGATCTTTGGAAGGCACATTTAAAAAAAGTTTTGTGATAAAGTTTATTCAACACAATCCTTTAAAATCATTCTATCAAAATCAGATCAATCTGTCACCATCTTTCAAATTACTAACTAAAACATACAAATAAAAATTGATCATGAAAAATACTGTAGCCAGTTTTACAGTCAAGTACAGAATTAAATGAATTAATTGTTCTGCAAATTACATATTTCATTGACAGATAATTTTATTATAAACTTTTTAAAATAAAAATGCATGTTCGGTGAAAAGTTAGTACAGCTGTAATTTGTATTTTATCATATCTTAAAATATAAAATAAAAATGGGATTATTAATTTTTACTATTAAGTACATGATATAACTATCTGGGGTCTATTACTAATTCTTATAATTATAATTCATTGCCATGCCAGAGTCAATTCTATGACACATGAGAAATAAAATACCATTTGTTTTATGTCAGTTGCATGACACTGTCATGCACAATGCATCTTTCAGTTGTATTAAAGAAAATGGAATGGAATGTAAATGATTTTAACAGTACAGGGAGTTACATGGAATCAGAAAATATTTTAACAAGGGATAGACAGCAGATTGTAATTTGTGATGGAACTATGAAGTTAGTTACCGGGAGGAAAAAACCCCACAAAATACACAAAGAAAAAAACAGACAAATGAGTTATTATGTATGCAAGAAAAAACTTAGATTCAGGTAAGAAAAAAACTCAGATGTTTTTAAAGGAAAAATTAAGATTATTTTAAAATACTGCACAATCCATAATATAAATCCTACAATTATGATAGGATAATACTTTTGGTATCAGTTAAGGTTAACTGAAAAGCAGTAATATTGGGCATTATCTGGCACTTTGGGCAACTTTAGTGAATTAAGTAAATTTAATTCTATCTTAAGATGCCATAGATTTCTGGAGTACGCTTAATATATTGCTACCCAGAAATGATGCCAATCATGATTAATATAGGCCTGATTGTAGAAATGTAAAATGTAGAGAAACAAACATCATTAAAATGATGAAACATTGATGGCAATCCTAATAAACTGGAATAAATTACTGGCAGTAGGAATTATATGGTATATTATCCCTCCGAGAAAACCAAAAGCTCCACTGCAACTTGACATTCCAGAGAGGAACAATGACAGATATGGTTGGTATTCATGATTAAAATGGAAAAGGAGGAATCTGTTAATGGATTTAAGTCATAGTAAATACACCAAAATTAGGGAAGGATTTGCCACAAGAGATGTTTTAGGGTTTTCATTATTGTTCTCAGTAATGTTAAGGAGGGGGCAAGTTAAAACAACTTATATTTCATTCATATGAATCATTTAAAATTCTCTGCATTTTTATTCACTACTTTCAATTAAAGTGACTGAACATTTGGTCTGAAGTAAAAAACACTGATTCCAACAAGTTGCTCATGTATATAAATGACCCAGAATGTAAGTTGAGATATGTATTTCATTACCATCTCAATAAATCTGATTTCTTTTTCCCTTCAGCTTTTATTCTTCACAATCATCTACATTTTCTTAAAAATTTAATGAAAATTAACTTTGAGGTACCAGCCAGTTCTCATGAGTTACTGAAGTGTACGTATTCTTACGTGAGAGAGTTTAGAAAAAAGTTTAGTATTTTATAAATGCTAAATAGTACAACTGAAATTGCAGTACCTTCTTTGTGCAGGATTACTTAGACAAAAAAAGGGAATTTAATTCTTTTCCTAGAAAGGACACATGTATATTAAAATATTTTGAATTTAAGGATTTTCTTAGATTTGTTTTTGAGCAAAATCCTCAGTCAAATCACCTGAAAGATAATTGAAACAAGGAAATGAGGTAATCCTTTTATATTTAAAAGAGTTTTTTGATATTATGGTCAATGGCAGTACCATTGGGGAAAGAAGAGAAGTGACTTAGTTATCTGATATATGAGATAGTGATTAACTGATGTAAAATTGAAGTCTGGGTGAAGGGAGATTTTTGCAAATGCTAAGCACAGTACCCAATATTATTTACTTTACTCTCTTTGGTTTGATAAAATAGATAATTGACTTTGAAATTTGAAAAACATATTCAACAGGACTGATTCAATTCAGATAACATAATATTCATTTACTGGGTTTAGTTCAATCCTATGTCTACATAGGCATTCCTATGTGTCCCCTTTTGAACTATGAAAATATACATTAAATTTCCAGTTTATATTTGTTTCATATTTTACCTAAAAAGGTATATTTTACACGTATTACAAATATAGGAGAGTGCATCAGAGAGTTTCTATTAAAATTTGTTCCTATAGACAATAAGGTGTATGAAGCAGTGAAAAATTATTCCATGGTGAACATAACCAGTAAATTCTTTAGCTAATTTTAGTGATCAGTGAACATTGTTCAACAAACACACATACCGCTTGTCATACCTTACCTGGAAAGAGGCTTTATTGAACATAGCTGTAAAATCATATTTTAAATTGAATTATTGAATTTGCACAAACATTTCTACAGATTTGTTTTTAAAAAAATCAAGCTTTGTCATTTTCCACTACATTTTGTTGTGCTTTTTATATTGATTCGCAAATGTTATAATTTAATACGTATATCCCAATTAATTGCATAATCACTTTTTTTAATCCTGGGGTGTTGAGAGAACACATAGTAATCATAGTAATAATAATAATCTTTAGACAAAAGTCTTTTTAAATGAAGTTAAAAGCTGAGATAATTTAAGGAAAAGATTTTCAAATTTTTCATAACCAACAGGTTTAAGTGAAATTTTACAATGCATTTGAAAACTGGCTGGTTAAAGGTATGATTTGTCCTCAGGTAGCTCAAAATCATTTTTACAGATTTTTGTTTTTTTGTAAAAGTGTTTTCTTTAATCGTGGTAAAATAATAAAATAATATTTCACAATTTGCACAGTCTGACTAAAGGGCAGAGGCATATTACCCTCGGTGTTTAGAATAAAGCCAGATTAATCAGGCCCAGTTCCGCTGAAGAGTTTGTATGCACTGCAAATCACAAACATTTTCTTGTTCCCTCTCAAGCTAGGGCCGATTTCATTTCAAATGGAGGTTAGAGTTTAAAAAAAATTAAAAAAATCACTTTTGAGTTTTACCACCTTCTGCGCTAATGGTTATCTTAACAATCTTTTGCTCTGGTTGACCCATTTAACAACCTGGAAGAAATAAGAGTTGCTTCCATGTCTGGTCTCAATGGAAGTTACTTTCTAATGGACAATAAGCCGAAAGGCCATGGCTGTCTAGGAAGTGAAACAACACATCTCTTGTCTGCATGGGCTTACGCAGTAGCTTCCGTCCTCTTTTCTTCAGAAGCAGCTTTGTTGTCTTGCCTGTGGTTTGCACATGTAGGCTTTGTAGTTAGTTTACAAAATAGTTATTTTTCTTTTTACACAAACCACTGTTAGCAGTGCAAGCTTCTGAGTTGAGAATTATTCAGGCTTGTTTCATTGAAGGCACTTGGTTTCCATGGCAATTTATAAAAGATGGTGGTTTGGTTTCTTCATTGGAACAGATGACAGTAGTTTGGGTGTTCAAGTGGCCACAAGCAAACTCCGATAAGCCTGTGTAATATGTAAGCCCAGGTTTACCGTCCTGGATAGTAGTGCATGCAAAAAGAGCACACAGTTATCTAGCTTAGCCATGGGAGCAAAATAATAATAACAATAATAATAGTAATAGTAATAATTAATAATAGTAATCATAAAAATAAAGGAGGGTGGGGTGGGGAGGAACATAAATGTTTTAAATAATATTTAGTTGGGGTTATTTTCGAGGAAGGGTAACAGCCAAAGGTAAAAGGGCCTTACATTTATTTAATTCTCTATGCAAAACCTTCTCGAAAGGAAAATAAATGCCAGCTCTTCACGTACCCTGTTTACAGTGAGGTTTTTGTTGGCAGGCCATTAGGTTTCCATGGTAACAAGCAAACTATTCATTTGAAACAAAACCAGCCATGACTTTGTGCTTTGACGAGGATTTCTATAGCTCTTTTTTTTCCTTTTTTTTTCTTTTTAATTTTTTTAATTTTTTTTTCCAGAGTTCAACCAGATGATGCTGTATTCTTTTTAGCCACAAAGCACCTGTATGTCTCTTCTCTACTCAGGTCAAGATTATCTTTATATGAAGTTTGGAATAAGTTATACTTCCATGATATCTTTTCTTATTTTCAATCTCCAGTGCTTAAAAAAATGTGTTTTTATTATTTTAGAGTCAGTAGTCAGTGGAGGAATCTTTGGTAGTTTGTTTATTCAATGTCCATTTACAAAGACTCTTTCTTCATGCCAGGGCCTGGTGCCTTTACAGCCTCTGCCAGAATAAGGTCACCTTCGAGGACTTAAGATAGAGATGAGAACAATAACTGGGAAAAGCCATAAGTGAACTAAAATCCCAACAGCACCATCAACAGAATCTAGAGAAAAAGAAAACAAATGACAAAAAGTGATAAAGAAATAAGCAAACGAGAGTAAGCATTCCAAGTAGCTATTAATGAGACAAGTTAAGTGAATGAGAAATTTAATCAATGGAACACATGTGGTTAGCTAGTTGACAAAAGGAAATTCTTCACAGATTTTCAATTGATGTCATAAAAATACTTATTTGGACTCTATTCACGTGGGTCCATGTTTGAGCTCAGTCTCACAGTTTTGGTAGTTCTGTGAAAATAGACATGTGGGGAAAGTTCTCCAAAATGTTTGTTTTTTCTTTTTCTTTTTCAAAATGCCATAAATATATAAGCTTAAAGACAGAGAGAAAATTCAATGCTTGATGCAAATTGAAAACGAATGGTTATTATTAGGGAAATTCACTGTTATAACCAAGTAATACAGGATATTATTTATACATTATGTGATAAATTTTCCCTTGAGCATTTAGAAGTGACATGAAATTCAATGTAGCTAAAGGATAATTTCCTCCAATCAGCCTGGAGTTTCCTAATCTAGGTGATGCTTCAGTAAAGCTTCCTGTCTTGGTTGATTCTCTTAGAAAATGGATGTATCCTATCTTAGATTACTAACACAAATATAGCTGATAAGATATAAGGTTTCAGTGTACAAAATACTTTCAGCTATAGGCTGGTGGAACATATCTATAATCCTACCTACTCAGGAGACTGAGATCTGAGGATAGAGCAGAATCTTATCACTGATTAACAGGCAAAAAGATGGAGGTGGAGATATGGTAGAGCATTGAGAATGCCAGGATTTATCTAAAAAGCTAAGGTAGGGGTTGGGAAGGTGGTTCAGAGGTAGAGTGCTTGCCTCGCATACATGAGGCCCTGGGTTCGATTCCTCAGCACCACATAAGCAGAAAAACCTGGAAGTGGCACTGTGGCTCAAGTGGTAGAGTGCTAGCCTTGAGCTGAAGAGCTGAGGGACAGCACCCAGGCCCCGAGTTCAGGCCCCACGACCAACCAAAAATAAGAATAAAAAGAGTAAAAAGCTAAGGAAGAGTGCAAGGCCATGAATTCAAGACCCAGTATCAGCACAGGAAAAAAAAATAATTCTTACAAAGGGGAAAACCTAAGCAAAACATAAAACCTCAGCTTTTAATGCATCATTCACTGCCTGGGAAAAAATTTAAAAAGAGCTTTTGACTTTCAGGTTGGACTGCACTTAGAAATTCACATTACTTTAATATTCATCAATCAAAATATAATCATCAACATGAACTTAATAAATAAGAATTAGAGACAACTACAACATAATGCTTTCTCATAGCAAATGGAATTGTTTTGTTCGGATTGGAATCTATTCCCAGTTTTCTGGAAAGAAATAAAAGTGTCACCATTCACATAAATCTTATGCAAAACAGACATGATTCTCTTGATTTACTAGATTAAGAAAAATGATGAGGAGAATGTTTTATCTACTCTGTGATGATGGAGTGCCAATGGGCTTTCATAGACATTTCACTGTGAAGTTTTACTGTTTTGGTTTTCTCCTTCTGGAAAGTTTAATTCAATTTACTGAACTTAATTTGTAATAATTTTTCAGTGATTACAGTTGAAAATGTATAATCTGTGTGAAGTGGTAACTGTATTCAATGAATATAATTTCCACTCAGTGAAGAGAAATTCAGAGGAAACCACAATCTTCTCTAAGGAGAATGCTTTTATTTTTCTGTGCATTAGATAACTTGCTACTTTCCTGAAGTAAAATGAGCCAGACTCAGGAAGAAGATTTTACTGTATAGTTTAAATGCTAAATTTAATGACAAGAAACTATGAGTAAAAATGCCTCATTGTTACATACAATCTTAGTTTTTGTTTTTTCACAATGCTAAAGAATGGAGTCAATTCAGTTCATAGTAGAGCAATCACTGGGCAGTAGAAGAAATTTGACTTTCAACATTTAGACTGACATAATTTCACACTAAATATACAAAGTTAACAAAGACTTTGATTTGCTCTAGGCTCATACAACATGGATTTTCTTGTTTCTGTATATGTTGAATTATTGATGAGCTATTAGTGTACATTTAGCTTGATTGCTCTCTCTTTATAAAATAACCACAAAATTGATGCTATCAGATGGGCCTTATGAAAATCCTTGTTGGAGCAAGTTTTAATAGGAATAGCTTCACATATATGACTCAAATGTATAATTTGAAGATGAGGATTTTGGGAAGCAACTTCAAACATAATTCTAATGTTATTTGTCATTTTTATACTTCTGTTGAAAAAAATGCAACTGTGGTGAGTGCTAATAAAAATACTTAATGGTCTTAGGAATCCAGAAGATTAAAACCAATGTAAAAATGAAATCCCCAATTATTAAACCAGATTGTAGTGTAGATAGGAGATAAATTATATCAGGGAAAACTATAGAGCTATTCCATTAATTAATATGTTTAATAAGTTTCTTCATGTTTGTGCTGGTACTAGAGTTCAACTCAGGGCCTCTCACAGACTTTCTCATTCCAGTTGGTTTCAAATCACAGTCCTTAGAATTCAGCCTTCTGAGTAGCTGGAATTATAGGCATGGGCAATGGGTGCCCAGCTACTATATTGCGTGTGTGTGTGTGTGTGTGTGTGTGTGTGTGTGTGTGTGTGTGTGTGTGTGTGTGTGTGTGTGTGTGTGTGTGTGTGTGTGTGTGTGTGTGTGTGTGTGTGTTCTAAGGCTTGAGCTCAGGGCCTGAGCTTTTTTGCTCAAGATCAGTGCTCCACCACTTGAGGCACCGCTCCACTTGAGCTTTTTGGGTTTGTATGTTTGTTTTTGGTTATAAATTAGAAAAAGAGTCTCACAGACTTCCCTGTGCAAGCTGGCTTTGAACTGCAATCCTTAGTTCTTAGCCTCTTGAGTAACTGAGGAAACAGACATGAGTCACTGGCACCCAGCTAGAGTTCTTTTGTAAAACAAAGATTGTATCTGTTATATTTAAACTATTTGGAAAAAAAGCTAAGTGGTTTACCTAAGTTATATGAAATATACATATATTTTAGTAAAAGTTTTGAAAACTCTAAAATAAATAGTGTAAGGTAAAGTATTTTAATCTTATCTAGAAAAATCACAGGGCATTTTCTTCAAACATATTGCATCAACATTGTTATTTTCTTTGTCCAAATATGAGTACAATGTATTATTTAAAAATACAGTTAAGGTCTAAAAACATTTCAAAAGTAGCTTTGACTATTAAATTAGAACCTGATGTAGCAGTAGTAGTTGTATTCCTGTAACATCATATCACACGAAACCAATGCCAAGAAAGAAGGCTTACTCTTAGTTGTTAAGTCTTGTTTTGCACATTCGCCTTCTGCGATGGATACATCGTCGATGGCGATGTCACCTTCTATGCCAGGGCCGCGGATACCTTCAAATATGAGCTACAAACACGAATGAGACACATCTAAATGTGGAGCTTTGGTTTGGAGATGAATGTCTATAAAGAAACTGAAGAGACAAATGTAAACTCTTCAAAAACCCTACCCCCCATTTTTATTTTTGATGCATACACAGTTTTATTTACCAAAACCTCAAACTTTCCTAACATAATTGAAAATAGTAATCTCAGTGCAGTATTGACTTTCATCAGAGACTATGTGATTTGAAAATTGAAACTAATTTTAATTAAACCAAATGATAAAGCAACTATAAGTGCTTATAGTTGCAATTCTCAGATGTAAGAAAACCTGAATGAGGTTGCTTTGTTTACAGTGGCTTTATGTTTATTTGCTGACAACCTGTCACAACAGTTTGCTATTTCTGACTTATTTGTATCTTTTCCAAATAGATTGAAAATCTCTTCATGTTCCCTAAATTCTCCTTAAGACTTAACTCTATGGTCTCATTTTTGATAACTTATTTTGTATATTTTGAAGATATTTATGAGTATATTTATGTTGACTATGTAAGGGTAAACCTTTGGATTTCTAGTATTTATGAGAGAATGGGCATTAAAAGACTAAGAGAGCATTAAAAGACGAAGAGACTGAAATAATACTGCCTTTATTACTAAATTTGGTAAATAATAGCAATAGAAGCATAATTTGCATTTTTTGTTTCATTTTTAAACAAATAGGCTTTTTAGAATTTTCTCTATATACTAAATAATTCCTTGCTTGCATCAAAATGACTTAATTTTGCTATTAAGAGGTAAAGTATGTACTTAGTGGTTTTTATTCCCAGAGAAATTTCAAAATAAAATAATAATTAGGTTTTTTCTAAAGAAAAATAATTTAATAGAGAATTTTTTCTAACATCAAACTGGCATGTTCATTTTGTAAGACTTATAGTCTTATATCATTTTAAGAAATGTGAGTGAAATTCATGTTGATCAATGTCAAAAAAAATGTTGTTTTTCAAAAGAGCTCATAAACAATAAATTTGAGGTGATTTCCAGGAATTCTGGTTGCATTTGAGAAACAAATCTATTGTCTTTCATATTTTATAAAAGAAAATTTCCTGTTAGTAATTATAGGCAAATGTATTGTACTGAATTTCTGTATTTTCCCATCCACTTACAGGTATCCAAAAATATCTAATTTTCAAAATTTGACAGGAAACAAAGTGTTGAAAGTTTAATTTCTTATGGCATATAAGTAAAAAAGATACAAATAATGATACTATGAAACTCATATTTAAATATAACTTCTCTAGAAGAGGTGAAATAGGTGCAGCACTGATTTGTGAACATGGTTAAGGGGAGCCAAGAATACAATACACTTATGAAAATCTAACTCTATGGATAAGAGGTGCCTTTTACAAATGTTTGCTACAGTGTTGTCACTTTTACTGGGAAGAGGAAAATCAATTAGGACATTACTACTGGAACAAGTGGAAAAGCCCAAGAATGCATTGAGAAATGAACATGTACATCTCTTTGGAGAACATCAGGATCTAAATATGTTTTACAACATAATTTTGCAATTATGAATGTTACCTTTATTTATGTTTGTTTCAACAGATAATTTAACCTTTCCTCAACCTTTCTAGATGAAATTTGAAGAGAAGTGACCCACTAGACCAATGCTTTTGTCCCGATAAAGCTATCCCAATATTTGCAGTGAGTGTAATTTCACAAGACTGTCAGTTTAATTTGCTGGATAAATATCACTTGATAGTTAAAACTTTTAATCTGAAATAATAACATGAGTTGACTTCTGGAGAAGACATAAAGAAACACCACATTGTGAGTGAGTTGCTATTGAAAAATGTTTCAATGGTTAAATCCAACAGTCATTATGATGTCTAAATGATTGCCCTGGAATTTGGCTTACAACACCAGACATGAGTATAATGTCTCATGATAGTTAAGATATGTTCCTAATTATTGCTTTAATTAGTTAGAATATATTGACACAACGTAATGAGACCACTGCCAGTTCCTTTTTGGCCACTAACTATATAGAAAAAGGACACTGTATTTTCATCACAATATTTCTATTTGCCTTCCATAGTAATTTTATTTTCAAGTAACCAAAGTAATTGGATATACTCTAACAAAGGATTTTGTCAATTGTTGTAATTAGAAGAATTTATGGTTAAAATTAAGGGCATCTAGTACCAATCACATAAAAATTAGGATTGCTATTGAAACAGAGGCTCAAAGTAATATATCCTCTTTAAAACTCAAAGAAAGGTGAGAGATAATGTGTTCTATTTGAATTAAAGACATCTTGAAATTCCAGAGGTTTAAAAGGGAACAGTTTAACTTCTCACAATTTAATTTATATGGTAATATACTTGCATCTATTGTTTAATTTTGCTTTCCTGGAGGTATGGCATACCAAACCCAAGTATTTTAGAAAAACCTTGATAACTCATAAATAAATTTTGAGTGAAAAATACTGCTACTTTGTCTGATGATAATTCAAAATAATAAGAAACAAAGTCAAAGAAAATATGGCATGACATGAGTGGTTGTTCATGTGTTTCCTTGAGGAAAAAAATTTCTGAAAATTAAATAAAGCCCTTAGTCAATGACCATCTGTTGGAAAACAAAAGAACACAGTTCAGAACAAAAATATAATCTTAGTTGTCTTGATTTTTGTATTATTTTAATTTGCTAAAAATTGATTGACTCACAATCTTTACCTACTCCACACATAAAAGGTGAAATTTATCCTTCTTTCTGCGACAATCAGATAACTAGACAAAATGTGAGACCCTAGATATCAGAGAGTGAAAACAATGATGCATGAGAGATAAAAGTAAAAAAAACGAGGTTATGATTGTTCTATTTATAGTTGTTAAGCTCTTTTTCAAGAAGATAGAATCAAGGTGATACTCGGGAGAATTGAATGTAGCTGAGTGAGGAATGGAGGATATAAGGAAGACAGGTAAGAATAGAGAAAAAAAAATCTTACATAGCATTTGTTAAGAGACTTAAAATGAGCTGATTATTTCCAAGTAACTTAATTATACCCTCCAAATCTTGCAGATGTCAGAAATTCACCCATTGCCAGCACCTATCTGGGTAAAACTGACAGTGTCTTACACTCAAATAATCAGATTTGCCTAGAAGCGTATAAAGATGACTCAAAGGGAAGACAAATCAGACATCTGAAACCAACCAACGATCCAAAATGCTACTAGCACTAAAGACATAAAACACTTATGTTAAGTGGATTTACTATGCTCAAAATATTTATTTGTAAAATGACTCAAATTGAACTTATTCAGGATGAGAAGTCTAATGGCTGAGATGCAAAATTGAACTGAATAAGATTAAAGGCAGATAAAGTGTTGCAGAAGAAATGATTAATGATAATAAAGACAGAAAATTGTTCAAACAGAAACAAATGAAATATTAAAAAGATAAAACGTGAACTGTATATCTCCTTCAGGGTTTTTTTTAATAGGTGTATTCAAAGTTGTCAAAGGAGACAAGGGAAAGTGAATGTACTGAAGAAATATTAGCCAGAAAGTCTTCAAATGTTATGAAAATCACAAACCCCCAATCCAAGAAATTCAATGAATCCCAGGCATACAAAAATGAAAAATATACTGAGTATATCGTAATATAATTTTCCAAAACCAGTGACAAAGGGAAGAACTCACATAATGTATTAAAGTATAAAAATAAGCACATCTACAAACTTGCACTAGAAACCAATGCAAACAAGAAAACAGTGGGGAAACATCTTTAAAATCTGGAAAGAAAACTAAAACACTATACTCAGAAAATTTTATTTTGTTCAGAAAAGATGATACACTAGATATTTTCAAAGTACAAAAGGCAAAAAAATCATGTTTTAAAAAACATATTTCAAGATATCTTAAAGGAAGTCCTTCAGAGAAAATAAATTTGACACCAAATGAAAATATGTACTTTTCATCTCTAAAAATTATTTTAAAAGGTACAAAGGACACCAAAAATCATACTGCACTGAGAACCCACCACCCAAACAAAGTTCAATTTCTAAGTTGGAAGAAGAAAATCCAAGTACTGCAGATAGATGTTTGGAATATTATGTTTGGAATATTATGAATAAAGTATTCTTAGTTTGAATGTTAATGTTAATAAAATGTGAATGTGAATATTAATAAAATCCCTAATGTTATATTGTGAATAGCTATGCTGATCACTGCTATCATAACTAAAATTTCTGTTATCTTTGTAGGTATCTCTTTTATATGTAATCTCAATAAAAGCAAAGAAAAATAGCTTGTTTAAATGTATGTGACTTTTATCATGAAAGTGATATACTACTGGAATGTCATTATCCCAAAGAGATATATTTTGTTAAAGATATGTAAACTTCCACCAGATAAAAATCACTCAGGCAGAGAATTGATTACCTAGTGACATTATCCTAAAGTCCTGTATTATTTTTCCTTAGGGGAAATATGTATGCAGATAATCTTACAGATTTTCTTCTCACATATCACTTGATAGTTGTTAATTAATGAAGGAAATGGACATTTATTTCTAAAATAGCTTGTAGAACTAAAAGAATAACTTCACTATGTGATTTACATTGTGCTCATATCATGGAATTTCTAAATATGTGTACTAACTGTTTACATATTTGGAGCTCACCATTATTGCTGTGTTCAGACACACCAAGCTATGGGTAGAAATGACTGCTCATTTCTTACCTGAAATGATGTGATTGGATATATATTAACATGTGCCTCGTTCCATCGCTGTCCTTTATTTCCACTTGAAGACCACAGCGGATTCTCTATTGTTGTCTGCCCTTTCAAGCGTAGGTAAACATTTAAAACACCTAAAAGTGGCAATGAAATTTCATTTTGTACATATACTTTCACTTCAAATTTGTTTCTCCTTGACCCAACACTGTCTAAAACAAATTTTGCAGAGCATTCTATTATCCCAGCTTCAAACATGAAATGATCCAAAGATAACCATATCTTCTTAATTCTTGCAACCAGCAAATATTTCCTTACATTACCAAAATAAACAAGAGTTTTGACATGAAGAGTGAGGTTCTGTTCCTGTTCCAAATCTTTTGAGTAGTTTCTATGTGAAAGAATATTTTTCTAATCATAATTAGAACTTTAAAGGCAAATATTACTTGTTTTAAATCCAAAAGATACTATGATTGATGGAAACAAAGCCTCCAACTAGAAATTAAATGGTTTACTATGAACTTAGTAATAATTATTTTATTATCCCAATTAGTACTTATTCTTTGGTACATTTCTGTAGTAATAATAAAAGCTATATTAACTAATAAGTGGCTTTAAAACATTTCCCACAGAATTTCTTGTCCTTAAGTTCATAAAGGATAATTCAGTATCTAAAAATATACAAACTAACATCAGGTTCTCTTGGTTAACACAATTAAGACTTGTGAAACAGAGTAAAGATACTCGAGAGGTTAGATTCAGCCAAGCTGATTCAGCCCCATTATTGTAGCATTATAAGAAAAATAAAATTACAAAGTGACTGATTACATTAATACCTTTTAAAACTAATTTTATCCTCAGAGACACCACGTTTTGGCTTTATTGGGCTCCAGATACCAAAATGTATGAACTTAATCAACCCAAGTATCTTTTTAGGTTATATAATTCTATGATAGAAGTTGTTGGTAGCTAAGCAAAACTTTCTTCCATTTTTTCTTAATTCTCATCTTTAAAACCTTTTTTTCTTAAGTCTCAGTTACTGGAGTTGGTGAGAACTTTGGTCATATAATGCATAAGAACAACAGACCAAGAGCTAAAAGTTTTTAGTGATGTCCTATGTCATATGTAATAATTATATTTTGGAATTCTTCACAGCATTTTGTAGTGGATTCATTTTATCATATTATCGTATATAAATTTTGGTATAAATTATTATTTGAATAAATATTATTTATTTAACACCACTATCAAATAGTTCATCTTTCAGGTAGCTTGTATAATTTTGCTTTTACTCTTTTACTATAAATATAAGTTGTATACATTTTCAACAAGTATATTAAACATCCACTAATAGGTAATTGCAATACCAAGTACACATAAATACTTTTTTTTATTCCAAGATGTAGAGATCAGTTGCACTTAAAGATCTTTTCTTTTTATATTCAATAACATAAACTCACTGATTTGAGCTACATAGTTCCTGAACAATGAGAATGTGCCAAATTCATAAAGTTGATAAATACATATTGATAGGAAATTGTTAGTATTATTTGTTTTATACAAACATACGAAGTGAGAAATTATAAAATCAGTATTTTCTGTTTGAATAAAGTGGCTTCAGTGACATAAGATTTGAAATTCAACTAGCTGCAGATGGCTCATGCCACTCATTCTACCTACTCAGGATGTTGCAATCTAAGGATCATGGTTCAAAGACAACCCTTGCCATTAGACTCTTGTCTCCAATTAGGAACCAAAAGGCTGGAAGTGGAGCTGTGGCTCAAGTGCTAGAGTGCTAGCTTTGAGAAAAGCTCAGGGAGAGCGCCCAGGCCCTGAGTGCAAGCACCAGAACTGGAACACACACACATACACACACACACACACACATACACGCACACACGCACGCACGCACATAAGCGTGCATGCGCACACACACAGAGAGAAAAGAAAATACTTTGAGTTAAAATATTTATTATTATTTTTAATGGCATTGAAGTTTAAAATAAGGTTCTTGCACTTCTTATTCATTTTATCACTTGACCACTTAAGCTATGCCCCCAATCCCTTTTTGGTGTATTTTCAAATGTCTTCTAAGTGTTTTTGCTTTTGCCTTGCTCAACCTGGATTACTGTTCCCTTACCTATACATGCAGCATAGCTGAGGTAAGAGGTGCATAATCTACTGGCTTACTTGTGGACATGAGAGTCTCTAACTTAACTTTTTCTTTGTTTTTGTTGTTGTTGTTGTTGGTCATGGGGCTTGAACTCAGGGCCTGGGCATTGTCCCTGAGCATTTTGCTTAAAGTGAGTGCTGTACCACTTTCAGCCACAGCTCCACTCCTGGTTTTCTGATGGTTAATTGGAGTAAATAAAGAGTTTCATGGACTTTTCCTGCCTGGGGTGGCTTTGAACCATGATGATCATACCTCAGCCTCCTGAACCTCTAGGAGTACAGACATGAGCCACCAGTGTCCAGCTCTCACTTTTTTGATTGGTATCAATCTGCAATCCTTCTCTCTGTAGCAGTTGGAATTACAGGTGTTAGCCAATACTCCCAGATTCACAATGACACTTTTCTTTACATAAAATTAGTTTAAGAATGTGTTGTATTGAATAAGAAGGAAAAGTTATTGCTGTGCTTACCATTAGTTCCATTGCACTATCTCTTAATGATAATGAAAAGGATTTGTATAAAATTAAAACTTAGCCTTTCTCAGCCAGTTTATTATCATTAATTTTGCTTAAATATATTAGCTGCTAGTATACATAGTTAAGGAATATTATCAGTGAAGAATTAAATAGTAGGAAATAAGCTTATAGGTAAGTGATTTAAAACTAGGAAGTTTAAAAGCACATTACTTAGACATTATTGATAGTTTTAATAGAGAGACTACAACATGTCTAGAGTAAGAGTTAACTCTAGCTAGTCACAAATCATGACTAAGATTGTATCATCTTCCTTTCTGAACCTCTCAGATAACAGCATTTCACTCAGTGATATTACCAATTTCCTACCTTGATGACATTACACTGTTGGTATTAAATACAAATAGGACTTCACTTAAACAACTGGCTGATTTTCAACAAAGATGGATTTCATTATAAACTAACTTCAAATAGTAATAGTTGAGCTGTATTCCTAAACATTTAAACGAAGAACAGTAATTTTCATTATCTATTCCTTCAACTACTTGGAAAAAATTTGTTCTTTGCTAGGAACTGAATTTTGAGAAATTATCAATATGCAAAAATATTAAAATTGCACTTCTGGAGTCAACAGAGTTAAATCCTTAAATTGGTCACTGTCACTCTAGATGATTTGCTTTAGTGTATTCAAATGTTTTCCTTTCCCAATAAACTTTGTACTATCTCTTTCAATATGAACAACAGCAATGAGTAAATTGAATTGAAGTAGTGGAGGGTCATAACAATGGTCAAACTCAAAGGAGAAAACTCCCAGTATGTTAGATTTCATGTTTGAAGAATGTAATCCAGGCTTACTTTCAAGTAAGCCTCTTGATATTCTTAATCCTAACCAGAAGAAACACAATCTTTGACCAGAATAGGAATCAAAGAGAGACTTCTAAAATCACACAACATCCTGTCACTTTGCATATACACATATATATTTTATATATAGTGAATATATTTAATACAAGTTATTTTGACCTAGGATTTACTTAACAGGTAACAGATCTTCCACCTCACCTATGTGCTGTCCATACATGTGATAAAAGAAGCTGAAGCAGTATGCAGTGTTTGTAGGTCCATAAGGATTTTTGGGAGCTATGCTGAAAACAGGGCTGAGAAGTCGAGCTTTTTCTCCTTCCAGTCTAGGCCGAGATGTCTCAATGTACATATAAAACCCTTAAAACAGATCAAGTAAATTGTTAACACCCATCAAGCAACACAGAGTTACAAATCACTGAGAAGTTTTTGAGCATTTATACAAATTACTGTTTGATAGAAACCTTTGTTTCTCATTATAAGATGTGCTATGCAGGGACACAACTAATGGTGGTTTAACAGAAAAAACAATCATCTACCTAACCAAAAATAAAAATGCAAAAAACTTGAAAGAAGCTAGTATTTTAGAAAAGAAGTTAAGCAGGAGTATTTTCAATTTTTTATGGATCTAATGATTTCTGGGCAAAAATATCTCGAAACTTTGGAAAAATGTGTATTATTGATATTAAACATAAACTATAATATTTTATTCTGTAGTATTCAAATGTATCGCTACCTCCTCCCTTGTATTCAACATGAGTAATAGTTTTTAATGCTACTGGTTTGTCTGCACCCAGCACCACCCACACTCCATACCTTCTTTGGAACCCGAACGATCTGCATTAGGTCCTGTGTTAGGAGTGTATTTTGTATTTCTTGTGGCAGTACTTTGCTTTGTCCAGTCAAAATTGTCTGTATCATCTTGAGTAAACAAACAAATATTACCATCTTCAAATCCACAGTGAAATTCTCCTGTGGAGAAATTTTAATTAAGATAAGTAATATAAAAATATGAACATCATAATTTTATTCAAAACATTCAAACATTGTTCAGTGGTAAGAGTGTAAAATTGTGAGAATGTCATGGAAACCTTAATACTGGGTTGTATAACAGTAAACCATTGTACTTTAAATGAGAAAGTAATAATTCTGTTCATATATATTGGACAAACTGTGACATTTCCATACTTGCATATAATGTATTATATTCAGTACTTAACTTATTTTTCCCTAAACTTCCCTCACTGCTCATTTTTCTTTCAGATCCCCAATAATCCCTTTTTAACTTGGTACAATTTTTATACATAAACCAGTACCTTATTAAATAATAAAGTCCCAAACTTTTTTCTCAGAAATATTCAAATAACTTACATAATATAATTCACACCTGAATAATAATAGAATAATATTTTAAAAATGATTAACATGAGTTATATATCTTTTAGATAGGCTTTTTTGTTTTCTCCTTTGTAGAAATAAGTTTGCCTAGGATAGTGCATTAGCAAATTGTTTTGAGAGGCAATCATCACACATACTTTATTTGAATATCAGTTTCTCTGATGTTGGAAATTCACTTGAAATGACTGTCATAAAAATACTTTATAAAGACCCTAAAAAAGACTCTAAGAAGGACAGTGGTTTATTGATTCTACCATATGCTAAGCTCCATGACAATCAAAGTTCAGAGGGAATTATTTTTTGAACTTTCCATGAAATATTGATGAGCAATATTTCTAGATATCAAGTTTTTTAAAAGAACATTTGGATAAACCCTGTTTGAAGGTGAGTCTAAATAAACAAGTTAATAAAGTATTCCTACATCGTTAACTGAGGAAAATTAAACATAGTATTCATTTTTCACTCAGCTTAATAAGATGTTTATGAAATCACAATAATCAGTCATGCGGCTCACAGAGGAGAAAATGTGGTCCAATAATGATTAAATAGCAGATGCATAGCAATTCAAGGAAATACGAACATCTAAGGAAAAGAAACTTTGTTTTGAGACTCTTCTACCCCTGGAAAAGGCATATATTTAAATACATAAACATAAGATGGTATCTATCTCTATTATAGGTCATATGCTTGTAATAATGAAAACAATTGTTGCCAATAAAATAAAACAGAAACTTTCCTTCCAAATTTAAGGAATATAAATATCAACTTTCTAAGTAAGCCAAATATTTTATGAGGGAAGTACAGAAATTCAAAAAATGAAAACCAAAGACAACAAAATATGATAGGCAATTCAATACATATAAATTTTTACAGGTGGAATATCAAACAAATTGGTTGGAAAAATGAGAAATTTATAAGTATGAGAAATTTATAAGTATTAATCACTGGTTTTAATTTTTATCATATCTTTTAAAATTTAAACTTAACATATTATGGCAACTTTGCTATCTCAAAATTATTGCGTTTCAAACTAGATAAGAATATTGGGTAAATAATCCTTGTTTATTTATATACATTGTATTTTTCTTAATAATTGAATACATTGATTTTGAACAAGTATATACTTACTCAAATGAGGATTTACAGGTGCTACAAAAAAAACAAACAAACAACATTAGCAAAGCCTGGATGCTTTTATAAATGGAAGTCTTATTTCATCATATGGTTTCTTATCCAAACTAAGTTATCCTCCCCATGGTGATCTGGGATAATTATAACTGCAATCCATTTAGTTCTGAATGAAGTCTACTTTGGAGCTCAACAATAACAACTTCAAATTTAAAAAAAAAATAAAAATAGACCATGCTAAATAGTATGTAGAATTTGCTCATTTTTCAAATGAATGGAGTTTCTAACCTTTTATATCTTTACCTGTGCTAAACAGGCTTAATGATGAGAACAATTATCCAACAAAGTATACTTTCTTTATTTAAATTATCTACTTTGCTAAGCATAATATAGCACATATGAAAATAATAATACCTTCATATTATGTCATGTGTCTTGAAGTAAATAGCTACTTGTGTTAATTAAATTAAAATGCATACACAGACACCTTTCACAAGTGATAGTCAATATATTTTGTAATATAGTGAACCTGAAGAAAGTATTTCAGGAATCAACCTATGTTTCCTGAAATACAGTACCAAATGAGTTTTACCAAATGGGACTTCAAATTTTAGCAAAATGTTACAAGAATATAGCTATTCTACAAGATAAAATATTATGTGTATGTACTGGGTAGGCATTTCTCAGTGAGAAAATTCCATTTCAGATGGGTAGAGAATAGTAGTTTTTCAAAATTGCAGGATGTTGTTTATGTACCCTATATAAACTGGTCCACTTGCTCATTTTCATGGTTTGCCCTCACCTATCTTTATAAAACTTGTACATTACTAGTAAAGTAGATAAGCAAATGCAGAAGTGCATAAAACATTTATTCTTATATTAGTATAGTTAAATCAATATTAATATTAATCAATCACTTTTACTCTTCATACATAGAAAAGACAATTCCCATTACCTTACTTGATTATTTAATTCTGAATCTCACTTTTTATATTATGAATTGAAGAACATAAACATTCATTAGCTCTCTTGAAGCTGAACTTAAAACAAATAGTTTCAATCAAATTGGAATATTAATTTAAAAATTAAAATAATTTTATATTTAAAGTAATTATGATACTGTAAAAATTCTATGGTCTTTTTCCAATGAAAAATCTTTAAATTATAATTCATTTCTATGACATGTTATATCGCTCTCTCATCTCTTAGTAGATCAAAATATCATTGGGTCTTCTGTTATACTATGACTAAGCTCAATTTGAAAATTTGCAGTGTTAAGTTGTAATGCTATATTTACAATATAGCATTAAGTCCAATAATGTCCTCTTTCATTTATATTTGCTTATGCAATTTCTTACACATGCCTACTACAGTATGAATTATGTTCACTCTGTGTGCAGAAGCTTAATCCCTCCTGTGACTATATTTAAGAGAAGGCCATTAGGAAAGTAACTAGGGTAAATAAGACCATAAGGCTAAATAAGATCATCAGGATTAGACTGTAATCTAACGGATTGGTTTCTATGAAGTGGAAGAGATATTAAAAAAACTTTCTTCCATATGAGGCACCTCAGAAGGTGACCATTTATGAGCCAGGAAGAGAGCTCTGGTCAGAGATTAATCTTGTTTCTTGATTTTGAACTTCCCTACTTCGACAAGTGGGAGAAATAAATGTCTGTATAATCCCAACACTGGTTTTTCCTGTGGCATCCAAAGCCAATAAACATAATGACAATGAATATCCTACAAAATTAAGAAAAGTGAGGAAAAGTATAGGATGGGACTGATGGGTGAGAATGTTGAATGGGATGCTGACTGAGATACATTGTAGTCATAAGCTGCTTTTCTTGAATGGCAAATGTTTTGCACAACTATGTAATGATAATAAAAATATTTTAAAAGTATCTTTTACCCAAATCTTTATTGTAATTAAATATTTAACATTTTAATACTCATGCTCATGAATGTAATTGTGCTTATTAGTAACTGCTTTACCACTTGAACCCCAAGTGGTAGTTTAGTTGCTTTTAAGTTAAGGTCTTTAACTTTTGTCCACACTGACCTTGGACTGTGATCTTTCTCATGGTTCCTGGAATTATAGGCTAGAACCCTCATGCTTAGCCCAATAATAATGCTTTTCTATTACATGATGATCTATAAATACTCCATTCTATATCAGACATCTTAAGCTATTGAAAATGTTTGTGTATAAATATTCTATACATTACGCATCTTGAATTTTAGTGAAGATTGAATATGGAAACAAAGGATTTTTATGAATTCCCAGTGTTTTGGGTTTTTTTGTTGGGAGTGGGGCTTGAACTCTGGGCTTAGGCAATGTCCCTCAGCTCTTCAGCTCAAGGCTAGCACTCTACCAATTGAGCCACTGCTCTACTTGCGATTTTCTGAGTGGTTTATTGGAGATAAGAGTCTCACAGACTTTCCTGCACCAACTGGCTTTGAATCACCATCTTCAGATCTCAGCCTCCTGAGTAGCTAGGATTACAACACCCAACTATATTATTTTTTTAAGTCAAGCTTCAATAAGAAATGATAAGATTGATAGTTTTTGAAGGAATGAAGTAAATATGAAAATATTAATCATTGATTCTTTTAACCCTAAATCATACTGTAGTAATATTAGATACTTTAATTAAACATTACAAAAGTTCAAGATATCAAATATTTATCTTTTTAGAATACATTAACCTAATTATCTGCTTGTTGTTATTTTCTTTTGAGTTATTAATTCTAGAAAAATACTACAGATCAATTTTTATTTTTCACACTTCTACTCTCTTACATTTTCCTCAAATAGGATATTAGAATTGAAGTATTTTATGCATTTAACTTATAATTGATAGCATTCAATTATCATTAACACCCCCATACAAACATTTAGACAGCTGTAACATTAACAATCTTAATAAAATTCACCACCATCACCAATAACAACAACATAGCAACTCAACATCTATAGTACCTTTTAGTGTGTGAAAGGATAAACATAAGGTATTTGCAATGGAATATTAACATCTAAAGAAATGAGCTATTAAACCACAGAAGACACACCTTAAATTTGAATTTTTCAGGATAATGAGCGAGTTCAGAAATGTTACTTATCCTACCTACACAATTTTGTGGCAGAGCATATGCTACAGGGGCAGGGAGTGAACTGCAGTTGCGGCCATTGGGTTGATGTAGAGATTAAAGCACAGTAATGGAATTTTTAGAACAAGGAACCTGTCTGATATCCGACTGAAATAGTAGATATGCATTAAACACTTTTCAAAATCCATATGATGCATAAATATTCATTAATCAATTGTAATACATTCAAGTAGGATATTCATAGAGGAGAAAACACATGGGAGAGAAGAAGCTGCATGAACTTTCTGTTTATTTGTTTTTATTAACTGAAAATCCCTCTAAAAGTGAAATACATTCATTTTCATCTAAAAACCATGCAAATATTTTGATCTTTTTATCCTAACTTAATAATGATAAAAGTTTTAAAATCACCTTAAACACACATACTTCTACATACATATAGTGATCAAATTTGTAGAATCAAAAACAAAGGGATATTTTTGATATCCTCACGTAGTTTCATGGTTACTGTATCTCTACACTGGTAACCAAGTACTGACATATGGTGATTAGGACTTTTTTTTTTAGTTCTTTGATTGCTTAATTGCTTTTGATCATCTGATTGGGGACCCAGAAACCACTTTATTAAATTTTACTTGTATCTAAATTTCTTAAATAAGTTTTTTATTATGAAAATACTGTACAGAGGGATTAGAGTTACATGAGAAAGGTAATGAGTACATTTCTTACCAAGCATTGTTGCCTCCTCCTTTGTTTTTCCCCTACCATCCCTTCCCTTCCATCTCCACAGCTACAGTCACATCTCCCACCCCCAAATCCCCCTCCCCCCTCCCCCCTTCTAAATGTAAAGTTCGTTTTCCGACATAGCGACTTGTACATCTCATTGTTGTAATGGGTCAACCCGTATCCCTATTTAAACAATTTGTTTTTTCCCTTCCCCTCCCCAAATTATACCAACAACAAATGCAGTGAAAACACGGGTTATACCGTGGGGGAGGGACATACAAAGCAAAAAAAAAAATCACATGGTACCTTATAAATACGTTAGAAACAATAGCAATAAAGAAAAAAACCACTTGTGTCCTTATCTTGGGGTTCATTTCGTTTAATATCATCTTATTTGACCTTTTCTGCTTGTCTCAGACATATACTAGTTATTGCAAATAAGGGAAACCATGGGACCCATGTTTCTTTGGGCCTGGCATAGGTCACTTAATATAATTTTTTTCCAAGAACAGATGCTGAAGGGAATGTGGCCAGAAGGAATGCTACTGAATTGTTGGTAGGGAGTGTAAAAATGTTCAACCACTTTGGGACCAGCAATCCCACTTTTGGACATTTACCCAAATGATCACAAATAACACCATACTAACGCTACCAGCACAACTATGTTTATCGCAGCGTTATTTATCATAGCTAAGATATGGAACCAACCCAGATACCCCTCAGTAGATGAATGGACCAAGAAAATGTGTACATATGGGGCTGGGAATGTAGCTCAGTGGTAGAGTGCTTGCCTTATTTGCATGAGGCCCTGGGTTCGATTCCTCAGCACCACATAAGCAAAAAGAAAAAAGCCGGAAGTGGCACTGTGGCTCAAGTGGTAGAGCGCTAGCCTTGAGCTGAAGAGCTGAGGGACAGCACCCAGGCCCAGAGTTCAGGCCCCACGACCGGACGGAAAAAAAAAAAAAAGAAAGAAAAGAAAATGTGTACATATACACAATGGAATTCTATGTCTCCATCAGAAAGAATGACACAGCCCCATTTGTTAGGAAATGGAAAGACTTGGATCTATTTTTTTAATGTAGTTTCAAATTAAATATTCCAAGAAGTTGAATATAGTCTAAAGAAAAGGCTACTTACCACTATATTTGATCACACGAATGGTTGAATCTCCTTCACCAAATTTAGTGAGAGGAGTCAGTCGGACCTCATAAGCCTCTGGTTTAATTAGCTCAGTCAAGTTATATGTAATTAGTTCTCCCTTTTGAATATTCCCATTTATTTTAATCTCCTGTTCCCACCATCGCTGTTGTCCAGCCTGAAATTAAAATAATTATGAAATAATATTCCCAGTATTTTCTTCAAGGATATTTATTGTATACAAAGAAAATAAAAAAGCCTGTAAGTTTATTAAATAAGTATATTGTACTACATAATACATTTTATTAAGATTGAAGTTTCAATGAGGAATTGTCTGAAGATAATTGTCAAATTATCAGAGATTAAATATATGCAATTATTTTAAAGCTATTATGTCACTATTAGGAAAGAGTCAGGAGGTGCAAATGTGACATAAATTTGAGAAGTTTTATACTATTTTAGTAGAATATAAAATTCTTGAATACCTCAAACTTTTTTGTATGTCAATAATCTTATGTGTTTTGTTAATACCAGCGGCTATGATACAGTCTAAACATTAGGATTACACAACAGAGAAGACTCCTTCCTTAATTTCTTTAATTCTATTAAAAAGCAGCACAAAATAAAAATGAAATTATTATTTACTATAACACTATAATTTCAAATAATCAATATGCAATAAAGAAAAAAGTTAAAGCAAGAGAATAAAGTATTAAAATATTAGTCGTAAGGGGTCTCTTATTTTGAGGAGTTCAGAAGACAGTGTTATAGGAAGGATGCTTGTATGTTATGTAAGGTGAGACTAGGAATTTACCATTGGATTTGACCAGACTTCAAAACGGTACAGTAAAGCAATGAAGATAGATGTAACTGTGACTTAACTAGTTAAAGAAAGAATGGCTTCCAACTACTTCTCACATGGAAGTAGTTATTATAGAACAGCTACAAAATCTTCCAGAGATTCACAAAAGGAAAAAAATGCCCCTCATTTAATTTCATTTAATTTAACTATAAAACCTTAAAGACAGTACCAAATAGGAAAATTACTTATATAGAAACCAAATTCATCAAATTTTATCTATCATGTTACATTCAGTTTGGTTAATCTAAAAAGTGAGCGAGAATTGTTTAACCTTAAGAAGTATGTTAATTTAGTTATCCAATAAAATATATGTAAATACATATATTAAAGAGAGAAAAATTAAGGCTTATTTATTACTTTCTAAGGTGATTGATATGCTAGAAAAAGGAATTTGATTAATCAGATAACTAAGATTGAACAAAGATCTACTAAATGCTTGTTTCATAATGCTTGTATTTTAAATCTGGTCCTCTTAGTATCACAAATAAGTAAGTAATAATCACTAACATCTAATTACATATATAGTGAGTGCAGCAGTAAAAGTAAAATGATTCTGTCTGTCAGGTTATATAAATGAGCATCGATCTATCAATTTCTCCCCTTCTTTGCATCTCTCTCTGTGTCCCTATCTTTGTCCCTGTCTCCCTCTCCCTCTCTCTCCTAATTTCTTCCATATATACATATTTATTTAGTCTTCCCATTTACAAATAAGTAATAGCTTTTCCTTCAAATCTATTAGCTAGTCTTCAAAGATCTGTTTGATATTTTAAATTGTTTATTTAATTTAAATATTTTCTAGTTTTCACAACACTCATGGGTCTTTTTTAACTTATATTCAACAGTGTGCATACATATTTAGATACATGAAGGACATGTATACATGAAGGACACTTGTCTTTAGATAAAAAAATTTAATATAAAAATACATGATGTATGAAAGTTATTGTGTGGCATAAAATTCTATAACAAGTTTCTTGGGGACATAGAAGTAATGTCCTTACTGATGCATCTTTGCTCTGGCTTGTTCCTGAGGGCATCAATCATTCACATTGACTTTGTGAAACACTTTGAAATGGCAGATTAAAGTGAAGAAACTACCTTCGTTTGGGCTGGCCTTGGGTTTTCATCCTTCTCTGCCTCAGCACTGTCAAACTGTTAAAAATCAAAGTTCACGTTGGTCTGTATTGGTGAACAGCTGAGGGCAAAATCTTTCGATTATAAATTTTGCTTATCTAAAATTCCCATTTCCCCTTAGCTTTCACAGGGTCATCTCTCTCATCTCTTTCTCTTTGTCTCTTTCTTTCTTTTCTCACTTTCTCTCTAATGCTGACCCTCTCTTCTTTATAGACACACACATACACACGCACATGCACACATGCACACATACATTTATCCATGCATGTGAAATGTACACCATTTTGTACATGTTTACTCATGCATGTACACAATACTATCTATATCTGTGAGTATGTATATTCATGGGTATGTTATCCACAAATCTATAAATTGGTTTTGGAGGTGTGAATTAGTTTGAATTATATATCCCAGATGGCTATTCTGGTGGAAATGACAATCTCCAATATGTTTTCTTTAATGCAGTCATACAAATTATGAACAACTGTAAATCTATTGTGTTGTATCCTGGGTCATTATTTCAAATATCATATAGAGAAGTCAATCTCTCAAGTGAATCAAATACTAAATTAAAAAGGCAAATAGAAAAGTAAAATAATGCTTGCTGAGATTTAAATATTATTCAACAGAGATATGTTAAAAACCATTACATTGTAATTGTTAATATAGACAAGGTTACTTTTGCATACATCAGTAAAATTAAATTAAAAAGTTTATAAAAGATAATTAAAAATATGACTTCAGGTATTACACTGATTTGGTACACAAGACAAAAGCACAGATCATACAATAGATAAATTAATCTTAAATTTGGTTAATATTCGATTCTAATATTTTCAGTGGAAAATTTGCTCACATGAATACTTCTCCTTAAACAGGATGAATATAAGCCAGTGTTTGAGGAAGATAAGGGCAATATATAAAATTATACAGAATATATTAAAATCTCTTAGCTGGTGTCAATGCTCATGTGGGCTGAGAGCAGGACCATGAAATCTCCAGCTCAATCAAAAAGTTGTGAGACACTATCTCAAAGGAAAAAAATGAAAAGAAGGAAAGAAAATGCAAAAAGAAAAGAAAAAGAAAAATGAAAGATGGAAATGCTAAGGACAAATAGTAAAGGGCAGGGCTGGAGGAGGGACTCAAGTAGGAAAGTGAAAGCCTCCCCAGCATGAGAACAAACCCTAGCATTGAAATTACCAATGACAAAATCAAAATAAAAACAACAAACCAAAACAATCATAGAGCAAAAAAGGAATTCAGTAGCAGAGAGAGCAAATAAGAATATACCTTACACCAATAAAGCTAATTCACTAAGTAACTAACTAGCCACCAAACAAACAAACAAAAGTTACCCTCTACTTCTCGATGAATCTAGTAAATAGAAATTAAACACAACCATATATTCTAAATCCTGATAGACAAATACTAAATATCTGCTGGGTAGACAGTACTAAAGTCTGTCAATACCAAACAATGTTTCTTTATGGTGATCAGATCTAGTGTGTAGGGGGGCAGATATGAATGAGATTTTACCCTCTTTATAAGCTAGCAAATTGCAAATGTTTCATGGTATTAGTGCAAAATTGGAAGCCATTGCCCAAAGGAAAGGATTCATGATACAAGTAGAGGGCATATTCTATTTGATGGCATTTGTTTCTTCAGTTTGATAAGTCACCATGGTAATAACAGGCCTTGATTGCTTAGCAGAGGATTAAGAACTATGGGCTAACAAATGCTTTTATTGTATAATTGACAATACCAAAACCTGTCCACAACTTTGTTTTATATTGGCTATGTAACTTTTCCATTTAAGAGCACACACATTATAAGGATGTTTCTGGGCAAATGATCTTGAAATGGTTAGCTATATAGTAAAAGGGCAAACAGCAGAAGTTCAAGAGATCTATGAAAATTATCTCCTCAAAAATCAATTATGTAAAGTGGTAAAAGGATGCCAGAACAATTCAACTATGAAAAAAATACGAAGTGTAGTAGATACTATGGAGAGTGCAAAATAATATAATTCTTTAAAAAGACTAACCCAAACCTCAACAAAATAAGTACCAGGAAATGGGTACTTGCAAGAGGGAGGGTGGAGCCTAGAGAAGAGAATAGAAGGAAGAAGAGAAAAGATAGAAGAATGCTCACAAGAATTAACTGAATATACTACAGAAATATAAGGGAATGGGTGGGTTGAAGAGGGTTGAAGATGTTAAAGATGTGGAAGGGATGACAGATTCAGATACATTGTACACATCAACTGCTATGTTAAGGGAGGGGGTTGGTTAGGAGGGATTGGGGAGAATTGATCAAGATGCTACCTCAGTGACAGGCAATTTCTTTGTACAACTACTAAAAGATTACAAAAATACTCAAAAATAAAATAAGTTTCAACTAAAAATGTGTAAATGTGAAGTTAAACACTTATATTTGGGGACTGGGACATTTTTGACATAGAAACTTAAAAAATGACATAAAAACCCATTAATAAAGTGTTGCAATAGATTATAAGCTATCCATAAAATGGAATGCACAGTATAGCATGAGAAAAGGAAACAGAGCTCTATACATTAGCATGTATGAATTTCAGGAAAGAAATATTGAGTTAATATCCATTTTTTTTGGTTGGTTGTGGGGCTTGAACTTTGGGTTTGGGCGCTGTCCCTGAGCTCTTTAGCTCAAGGCTAGCGCTCTACCACTTGAGCCAAGGCACCACTTGTGGTGTTCTGGTGGTTTATTGGAGATAAGAGTCTCATGGACTTTCCTGTTCAGGCTGGCTTTAAACCATGCGATCCTCAGATCTCAGCTTCCTGAATAGCTAGGATTACAGGCATGAGCCACAGGCACCTGGCTAATATCCGTTTTGAAGCAAATATATTTTAAACTCTAAATTTAAGCCACACATTTTGACAAGGAAGCCAGATTTGCATTGGAATATAAATAAATGCACGGGAATAGCAAACACATTAAGTTCAGGATATTGGTTGCACAGGTTAAGGGATGTGAATAGAAATGAATGGTGAGTATTCATTAGTGATAAACAAAGGACCTCAACCTAGTTAGCTAATTTTTGTTCTTTTAGATTTGTGGTAGATATACAAACTATGATTACATCACTGGGCATTCAGGAATTATTTCTCGTTTTAAAAAGTGAATTTAGGAATGAGAGGTTATAGACTTTCAATGCAGAAATTTCTCAGAGCCCTTCTTTGTATTATAAGACAGGGGCTTTCTCCTGTATTGTTTAATACAGGTATCCCTGTTGCTTTTTCTTGATTATCCCCGAGAATTAATAGTCTCTATTTTTGCTGTATTGATACTCTTTATTATTGCTTCTCATAATCAACTACGCATGATAGACACTGGAGGATCTCATTAAAAAAAAACAACTTGGGTGTTGGTATACTCCTGCAATTCTAGAACAAATTCCAAGTAATCCTGGGAGACAGAAGAAGACTGCCAATTTTGCTTCAATGGAGTCTAAAAAATATGACTTTTACAAAGTATCTCCTCTCCTTCAAAGTGCTTTGAATGCAGGTAATGTAAATGCTTTGTTCCAAGAGGCACAGCTCGATCTTGCAAAATAGTAGTTTCTTCCACTAGTGTTAACTCTATATTGTCAAGTCAGATAACAGAATAAACTACATATTTTCGTCCTATGTGCCAGACACTGTGTTAACTGTATTACAATGAATGTATTCAGGCTACCACACATCTTAGTAGGTAGTAATTAGTATTAAGTCTACATTACTAATTAAAAAACTGAGGCAATGTGAGTTAAGGGAATTCCTACCAATTCTAAGGTTGTACAACCACAGTAGTAGTACCAGAGTTTGTTATACCACAGATAACTCCTTTGCATACTTAAATGTATGGTCACCTTAATTGTTTTAATCAGAATTAATACATAATTACTTCCAGTACACATAGAATACTGGTGTTTTGCACACAGTTTACCAGCTAGAAAAAATTTCCTATTGATTAATTGTTATGGCTTCAGTATCTGGTAATGATGGCTAAATTCCAGCACACATGATGTATTTAATTATTTTCGAAAGAGTGTTGCTGGAAATTGCAATGAGAACTACAGTCCTGGCAAAATCAGGAAAAGAACACAAAACTCAGTTCCACAGAAAACACTCATGTTTCATAGACAACCATGAAGTGAACTTTACAACAAAGTTTCTAGCAGTTTTGTATAACAAAAAATTCTACAAAGTAATTTGATGAGAATGACAATTTCTTTCCCTGTTTTCAGAGTTTTAGATTTATGTACCAAAGATATAATTTTATTTCCAAAAGTAGATGCAATCATTTAAAACATAATATATATCTACATCATACTTTCACATTTTACTATTATCTGAAGAAACACTGTTTAATGAAGACACAGTTTTCTGGATGCATAATATAACCTTAATATCATTCAGTATTTGTAGTACATTCCAAATGAGAGATGGTAGATACTCTTTTGTTGTAATGAGATGTTCTACTCAAGTAGTTTTACTTGATGTCCTTACTTATTACAAATTCCAAGTACATAACTTCATATATGTATTAAAAAGCAATAACTTTGATTCCCAAGTCTTTAATTTAAAGTTGTAATGAAAGTATATAGTTCAGTGGTTGGAGGCACAAGAAATTAAACACTTCATATTGTTTATCAGTGAGCTGTGCAAAATGGAAAAATGAAAAGTCAAGTGCAATGCTTGCACATATACAAAAGAAATTGCAAAATTATGCTCTATATTTAAAGTAGAGCCACAAGAACCTCAGAAAATGTGGGTTCCAAATCCTAATTACAGATACAAGGGACTGGCATCTCTAAAACAAGTGTTAAAATAATTTTCCATGTCAACCTAAAAATCCATTTGCCTTTTCCTAAGAGATATGTTCCTCTTGTATTACTTAGCCCTAAAACCCCCAAGTTCCCTATAATGTGACTTTTTATTCAGAGCTATGGTTTGTGATTTTTATCACAGACAATAATTAAAAGGATACTGGGAAAAAATAGGTCTCTGGAGTAAAAAAAAAAAAACTAAAATTTCTCCTTATTTTAGAAGTATCAAAATTAGCTCATTTCAGCAAATTAAGCAGAAGGTCTAGAGCAGATTCTTGGAGTTGACATCTTTTCCATTTCCTTTCCCTTCCCTCCCTTCCTTCTTTTCTTCCTTCCTCCTTCCCTTCCTTCTTTTCTTCCTTCCCTTCCTCCTCCTCCTCCTCCTCCTCCTCCTCCTCCTCCTCCTCCTCCTCCTCATCCTCCCCCTCCCCCTCCCCCTCCCCCTCCCCCTCCCCCTCCCCCTCCCCCTCCTCCTCCTCCTCCTCCTCCTCCTCCTCCTCCTCTTCCTCCTTTCTTCTTCTTTGTCGGTCATGGGGCTTGACCTCTGGTCCTAGGCACTGTCCCTCAGCTCTTCAGCTCAAGGCTAGCTCTTTACTACTTGAGCCAAGGCACCACTTCTGTTTTTTTCTGATGGTTTATTCGAGATAAGAGTCCCATTGACTTTCCTGCCCAGGCTGGCTTTGAAATGGCATCTTCAGAGCTCAGCCTCCTGAGTAACTAGGATTACAGGTGTGAACCATTGGTACCAGCTCTTTGTTTCTTTTTCAAACATATTTTTTTATCATTAAGCATTTGTAGAAACTGACATTTAACAATGCAGTTTATGAATAAAGTGCATCTTGATCAATGTTACCCCTTTTGACATTCTCATCTATGCCCCCCCCTTACCCCTTTCCTCTTGTTAATGTTGTAGCATTTACGTTGCAATATTGATTGCATTCTCCTGATCTTCTCCTCCTTCCTGTAATTCTTTCCCCTTGAACCTATCTCACCTTTCAAGTACCTGTTTTCGTTTCTACTTTGCTGAACTTTGACTTTGCCTTTCTAAAGAATTACATTGAGTTCTCCTTTGAATCTACCATAATTTAGTCGATACATTTGTATACACTTGCATATCACTCAATGTATTTATAAATTTATACACTAAATCTAGTTTCTACATATGAGAGGAAACATGCATTCTTTGTCTGTCTGGGAATGATTTACTTCAATTAACATATTTTCCCAGGTTTTTCCATGCCTTCACAAATGGTTTAATATCATTTTTCTAATAGATAGAAGTAGAGCCTTGGTTCAAGGGGTAGATCACTAGCCTTGAACAAATAACTCAGGTACAGTACAGGACCTGAGCTCAAGCCCTAGTACTGGCACACTAAAACCACTAAATTCATCTTTTTCCTTCCTTCCTCCCCTCCCTCCCTCCCTGCCCCCTTCCTTCCTTCCCTCCCTCCCTCCCTCTCTCCCTTCCTCTCTCTCTCCCTCTTCTTCCTTCCTTCCTTCCTTCCTTCCTTCCTTCTCTCCCTCCCTCTCTCACTTCCTCTCTCTCTCCCTCTCTTCTTCCTTCCTTCCTTCCTTCCTTCCTTCCTTCCTTCCTTCCTTCCTTCCTTCCTTCCTTCCTCCCTTCCTTTTCTTGCTTGCCTCCTCCCTCCTTTTTTTCTTTCTTTTTCTTTTCTTTTGTGATAGTGCTGGGGCTTGAAATCAAGGCTTCATGCTTTTAACAGAGCTTTTTGGCTCAAGGCTGGTGCTCTTCTATTTTTAGCAAACCTCTACTTCAAGGTTTTTGCTGGTTAATTGGAAATCAAAGAGTCTCAGGTTTGAACATTGATCTTAGAACCCAGCCTCCCAATTAACTAGGACTACCAGTGTGAACCACTGTGCCTGTCCTACCTAGCCTGTGAATACTAGAACAAACTCTATTGAAATCAACCATGTAAGTGAGAAACTAGAAGAGAATGGGTACATCATCCACATGCACATCTAATGTTCCATTTATTTTAGTGATAATGTTAAGATAAATTCCGTATGCCATTTTTGTGAGAATGGGTTGTTTGTGATTTTCCAGGCATTAGATAGGAAATTAATAGCTTACAAAAATATGGACATTATGGACTCAAAATCATATATTCTGTTATTCTACAGAATATAAACTTGCTAAAATGATATGTTAAGGGTTTAAATTTAAGTCAAGTTTCCCAAATGAAAGGTGTATGGCATGGATTTAAGTTGCATTATTATTTTAAATGTACCTTATATAAATTTTCTCCAAATGAATAATAGTATATAATAATCCATGCAATTATGTTCTTCTGTTCCTTCATTGACAGTAACTTCTCTTATCTTCTCCACAATCAAGAGAAATTCTTCAGCATTAAAAGTTGTTCACATCATAATGGATATATATGGTCCTTGTCATACTTTGTTTAAGATACTAACACCTTTTAAAAGTTTTTAGATAATACAAATATTCTTTCATTTTTGTGTGCCATATGACTTTGGAAATTTGCACTATTATGCTTAAATTAAGGTAAGGTAGCTTCCCCCAAAGTGAAATTCACATTCTGACACTGAATTATGACTTGTCCCTTACATGATTGCATGGACATCTACCAAGGTATGAGGGCAAGGTACACTGTTTGTATTGTATTTGTATAAATGGGATATTGATTGCATTTCCATTGTCATATTTATGATAGGTCATTACCAAGTACATACTCACTTTGGTTCTCAATGTATTTGATTATAACAAAAGACATTTTAGAAAGCATGTGGAATGAATGTTTAAGTCAGGATTCAAAAATACAGTTGTTCTCAGGGCAAATAATGCAGCCATGCAAATAATACAACAATCCAGTAGCATTAACCCTTTATTAGTTTGAACAGCTGACTATCATACTTCCACTAGTTGAAGGTCAAACTATAATTTTCTGGATGCCTAGAACTGTATGTTATCATATGTAATTATATGTTATCATGTCTTAAAAACTTGACCACAGAGGTAATACTCAATACTTAATACTCAAGATGATGCCTTGACATGAAATTGAGGAGAACTAAAAAGTATGTATCTATGTATCTATGTATGTATATATCTATGTATGTAGGTATATTCAGTAGGGTTAGGAATTTAACTTATTAAAATCAAAATTTAAATCTCACTGCTATGTAGAAAGATTTGTTTGGTACAGGTAGAGGATTATTTTTCACATCTTAAATGTGTTCTGGTACAGTAATAGAAGGAATGTCTATTGGTTGGGATTGTGTTTACTTTCAGGTGTTACTCTCTCATATATACTCACCTGTAATTGATTTTTCTTGTTGTGTTCTGCCATTTAAAACCTATTTTTTACTTCATTTGTCCTTGGCTATTAGTTTTATTCAGCCTATAAACCACAAGTCCTTTGGGTATAATAATATAATCTCTGACATTTTTCAGGGCATTCAGTTGATAATCCTTCTCTCCTTAGTACTTAACTAAAGGAAACCATTGGCCAGTTCTCATGATTATAAATCTGATTATGTCTTCTGTAGTATTTTACTTGAGGACTGCCCCAACCAGACAGGATTCAGATCTTTCAGGCAAGTACAGCCATCATCTTAAGCTACCATCTGAGAAATGAGTCCATTTTTTCCTTCTCAAGTGAGTAGTAAGTGCCATTATTGGGGACTAATTTTGGGGCCTTTTCTATTGCTTTTCTCATATTTTTATTAAATTATTCATTTTCATTATGTTGAGAAGCCTGTGTATTTGCACTGACATTTTTCCAAATATTTATACTTCAAAGATAAACATTAAGTAACTCAGTACTTTATATCCTTCACCACAAGCTCTGATTGAATGCTGGGCATCCAAAGTTACTGTTTTTTACTTGGACAGAAACTCAGCTATAGGCAGGCACTTGTGTCTCATGCCTACATTCCTAGACATTCAGGAGGCAGAGATCTGAAGATCATGGTTCATGAGACTCTTATCTCCAGTTAACCACCAGAAAACTGGACGTGGAGCTGTGGCTCAAAGTAGTAGAATGATAGCCTTGAGCAAAAGAGGTCAGAGAGCACCCAGGCCTGACTTCAAACCCCCTAACTGATCAGAACAACCCACAATAATACTGGGCCATGGGGTTCATGCCGGCATTTCTAGCTACTCAGAAGACTGAGATAGGAGGATTGTGATTTGAAACCAGTTCTGACAGAAAATCCTGTGAAACTCTTAGCTCTAATTAACCACTAAAAATCTAGAAGTGATAAAGTGTTGGCCTTGAACAAAAATGCTCAGAGTCAGAGCTAAAGCCCTGATTTCTAGCTCCAGGACCATCACACACCACGCTCACGATTGGGGGCGGGGTAGGGGGAGGGGGGGCCCACGATTTCTGTCTATGATTGCTTTCCCATTTTCCCCATGAAATAAGTTGATTAAATACTGAAAGACCACTTGATCAAGAGATTACAAGAATATACACATTTGTTAACTTTTTTCTCAATACCTCTAGCAAGCAAATGTTTTATGTATGTATGTATGTATGTATGTATGTATGTATGTATTTTTATGCCAGTCCTTTGGCTTGAACTTAGGGCCTGATCCTTAGCTTTTAGATTTTTGCTCAAAGCTGATTCTCTAACATTTGAGATGAACTCCCTCTTCTGGCTTTTTGGTTGCTAACTCATGAACTTTCTTATTAGGGCTAATTTTGAACCATGATCCTGAACTTCCTGAAGTAGTTAAGATTACAGGCATGAGCCCCAAGAGCCTGCCAAGCAAGACTTTAGCTCATATAATATGGGAAGGGATGGGAAGGGGAAAACAACCAGGAGGCAACAATGCTTGATAAGAAATGTACTCATTATCTTGCCCATGTAATTGTAACTCCTCTGTATGGTATTCTCACAATAAAAAAAATGTATAATTAAAAAGAAAAACAAAAAAACCCCCTAAAACTTCTAAAACTTCCTTTCCTAGTAATCACAGCAATAGAATATATAGAAAAATAGAAATAGAAAAGATAAGAGGAAAACAATGCTTCTCAAAGTCCCAAAATAGATTAAAGATGATACAAAAATGTAGTTCTAGCACATAAATATCAATATTAGAACTTCATTTAGGGGAAAAAGGGAGCCTTTTTACCACCTTGAAAAACTTGAATGTTTCCACAATAGCTAAACATCAAGTGACAGCTAAGTCTAGCATTCTACATCCTTTCAGGTTTAGTATGTATTTCTTTTGGGACTTTACCTACTCAATATAATAAAGTATAGAAGTTACATGGATATAATTAAAATGCAGTCAACCTTACTACGATGACTATGAAACCAGTATCTCTTTGAAGCATTTTTTAATTGTATGACAAGTAATTCAAAGACATAGCTAGGGGCTGGGAAGGTGGCTCAGTGGTAGAGCGCTTGCCTTGCATGCCTGAGGCCCTGGGTTCAATTCCTCAGCACCATATAAGCAAAAAGAAAAAAGCCGGAAGTGGCGCTGTGGCTCACGTGGTAGACGCTAGCCTTGAGCTGAAGAGTTGAGGGACAGTGCCCAGGCCCAGAGTTCAGGCCCACGACCAGACCCCAGGAAAATAAAAAGATATAGCTAGTATTCAGAATCTTATACTTAACTCATACATATTATTGTTTTTAATTAGAAAACTTTCTGAAGAACAAAGTAGAATTGGAGAGTGGAAAGAAGTATATATAATATCTGAGGATATATATAGAACCAATTCTGTTAAATTGATTCCAGCTAGTTCTATTTGTTTGTGCATTTGTGTCTGACTGTGTTATGCCCTTTCTAACATTTAGAATGTCATTGCTAACACTGTCCTTAAAATGCTAACACTTAACCTTTTACATTTAAATTTTCTAGAATACACATATTTTAATCTATATTAATATAATCCTTATTCTAGGTAGCTTGTAGAATTTTGAAGAATGGTCATAACTATGTAAGCTATATTGAACAATGTAGCTTGACACATGATTTTGTATTGCATAAAAGGTTTGGTTTTATCAGACAATGAATAACTTGCATGGATGAACTTTTCTTCTCAGGTTAGCCAAGAATATTTATTTTCAGGGAGTAGAACACATGTACAATTTTAAAAACTGTAAGTCCCAGATTACTGCTCTTTTCCATAATGAAACTTTTAAGTATCTTTTAGGGCTATAATTGCAGAAAAAATAGTTGTTTGGGGGTGTTGGTTCTGAGGATTATGCTTGTTTCAGGGCCTGGATCTGTCCCTGAGCTTCTTTTGCTAAAGGTTAATGCTCTATTGCTTGAGCCACAGCTTCACTTCTAGCTGCTTCTTTTCTTTTCTTTTCTTTTTTAACTAGCTTATTTGATATAAGAGTCTCATGGATTTTTCTGCCTAAGCTGGCTTCCAACTATGTTCCTCAGATCTCAGCCTCCTGAGTAGCTAGGATTACAGTTGTGAGCCACCAGCTTTCAGCTACAGTAAAACATTCTAAGACATAAAAGTGAATCACTATTTGAACTATCTCAAGCTTCTTATCTAAACTTGAACAAGTTAATGTGCCAGGTTGTAGAAGGCAATATGGGAAATTCTAGTTTCAAATAATTGTCCCTAGGTCACAGAAGGTTAACATTAGCCATTACTTTGGGCAAACCTTTGTCTTTTGGGAAATTCTCAACATATGAGTGAGAGTATTGTCAAAATGGAGGATAAACTTCTTTAATGATATATAGTATCTTCAGTCACCGGTGGCTCATGCCTGTAGTCCTAGCTACTCAGGAGGCAAAGACCTGTAGGATTGTGGTTTGAAGTCAGCCCAGCAGGGAATTAGAAAGACTTCAAATCCAAAATAATCAGCATGGATCCAGACTGGAGAATGGCTCAAATGTTAGAGCTCAAACAGACAAGTTTAAGACCCTGAGTTCAAACCATAGTAACACACACACACACACACACACACACACACACACACACATACACACACACACACACACAGAGTGAAACCAATGATATAAAACATATTTACAATGCAAAGTAACACAGTATTATGGTGCTGATAAAAATAACCATATGTATAGACCAATAAACTAGACTAGAATAGAGTCAAGAAATAAGCAAATATGCAGGCAACTGATCTTCCTTCCTTCCTTCCTTCCTTCCTTCCTTCCTTCCTTCCTTCCTTCCTTCCTTTTCTTTCTTTCTTTCTTTCTTTCTTTCTTTCTTTCTTTCTTTCTTTCTTTCTTTCTTTCTTTCTTTCTTTCTTTCTCTCTCTCTTTCTTTCTCTCTCTCTTTCTTTCCTCTGTCCATCATGGGACTTGAACTCAGGTCTTGGGCACTGTCCCTGAGCTCTTTTGCTCAAGTCTAGTGCTCTACCACTTTGAGCCATAGCACCACTTCTGGTTTCCTGATGGTTAAATGGAGATAAGAATTTCACAGACTTTCTTGCCAGTGACTGTCACCCAGCTCAGGCAACTTTTTTTCCCCAGTTATAGGGCTTGAACTCCGTGACTGGGTGCTGTCCCGGAGCTCTTCAGCTCAAGGCTAGCACTCTATGACTTGAGCCACAGAGCCACTACTGGTTTTCTGGTGGCTTATTGGACATAAGTGTCTCACAGACTTTCCTGCCTGGTATGGCTGTGAACTGTGATCCTCAGATCTCAGCCTCTTGAGTAGCCAGGATTATAAACGTGAGCCACCGGTGCTGGCTGGCAACTGATTTTTGACAAGACCTCCAAGAAGACACATTGATAAATTTTGTTGTGAAAACAAGATTTCACATACAAAATAATGAAACTAGACCATTAGCATACATTCTTTACAAAATCAATTCATACAAAAAATATTCCAAGAAATGAGACAGCAATCTCACAAACAGACAACATGGAAAGTTGGTTTTAGGAGCAGGAGTATGGTGAAACTGGAGAGTTGATGGAAGTCAAAGAGGTAAAGTTTTAAAAGTTTAATTGTGTAAGGTAAATAAACCAGAGTATCTAGTATCTAGCAGTAGGGCTACCAGGAATCATATTGTATTTGTGCTAGAAATTTGCAACACAGACATGTGGGAACGATATATATGTTAATTTTCTAGACTGAATTAACCACCTTACTGTGTTGTATATATCAAAACATTATGTTGATGTCTTTAATATGTATAATAAAAAGAGAAGCTAAAATGTGCTTGCAGTACATTCACATTTTACTAGAGATACTCCTTTACTTATGATGCAGTTACATTATGACAGGCCCACCATGAACTGAAAAATATTATAACTTGAAAATGCACCACTACACTTAGCCTACCTAACATCTGAGTTTATCAACGTAACATCCTACATTCTATCAGTTACACCATCTCCATGATCATGTGGCTGACCAGAGCCACAGCCCAGCCTCTGATGCCTTCTAGCATCTCTAGAGGGGATTGCACTACAGATTCTTAGCAAAGAAACAGATTTGCAGTGGATAACACTTTCAAACCACAGAAAATTTGAAAAAAAATGCTGTCAATTTATCCTTAATCAGAGGCAATTTCTCTGCATTTGTAATTACATTACAGATAACACCCTAGTGTTATTTGCATAAAAATTAAGAACTTAAGACTAAGTTTAATTTAGACATTTTCTTGTATTGATTTTTATACATATTGTGGTAAGTCAGTCCTTCTGACTCAGACACCTGAACTAGGGTTTTTTTCTTAGTAATGGCTCCTATATAATATACTCCTGCATTTCAACAGCAAATATCAAGAAGACTGATCCTTTATGGTACATTTGAGTGACCTTCTACAGCTCATGGGATTGTAGTTTGGAATGACAGTTGTAAATTCTCAAAGTATTTTTTGTTTACTAAGAAAATGAAATAATGACTATCATCTATTTGAAGACTATTAACAGTACTTTACTAAAGAATTTTCACATTATTTTAATTCTTCTAAAAATCCACTGAGGCTAGAATTGTGAAGCTTATTTCCTCCAATGAGGAAACTGATAACTAGGAAAACTAGGCCATAAAAGAGACCAAATAGGAAGTCAACATTTCTCAATTTCAAGGCCACCCTCTGAATTTTAGTAATTGTCGTTCTTTTCCTCATGTTTTCTATTATGTGTTGTTTTCACACATTTTTAAGAGATATTCTCTTTCTTTGCATTCCCTTCGAAGAGTGCTAAAGGATGTTTTCATAAGGGAAGGAGATATATTTTTGTGTATTTAGCAGTGAATGATACATGATAATAAATCTACCTTTAGAACTACTAGTCCTACAAAATGATTTTGATTTTGTGAGAGTGAACAGTTTAAATGAACATAGGATCTGCTTTGATATTTTATTTAGGAATTTCAGTACATGTATGCTCTGATTGTGCTGAGTATGTACTCCTGCTCACATAAATCATTACATGACAGGAAATTTCACACTGCCTCAGGGAAGAATTTGGGTGTGTTACTAATGTATCTCCTCAACAATATATTTATGACTTCCATTTATTGAAACAAAACAACATCAAAACCCACCTAGAGACTATTGCATAATAGTAAAAAAATAATAATTTACAGCAGATACTGGGAAATTACTATGGTAGAATAATTTGCTTCTTGTTAAAATTAAATATAAGAGAAGTCTAATTACGGTCTCATCATGTTTGGATCCATAGGTAAAAGGACACCTCACCTTAAAGATTAATTTATTATAGATTTCAATCCTGGCAAGTTTGAGTTATCCAGCTCAGTTAGTATCTTTCTACATAAATTAGATTTTCCAGGAAGATCCAATCATTTAGCATTCAGGTTTTGATTATTTAAGGTTTTTAGTTTTGATTCATCTTATGATCTTCTGATATAAGAAATATCACAGGCACTTCCTTAAAAATTACTTTTATGAATAATTAGGTATTTTTCTTTATTCCTATGGATATTTTTTCTCTTGTGAAATTCTGGATTTACTCTTATAGTCCTATATTTTGATGAAGAAAATGCCACTTGTCCCTTCTTCATCTCATTGGACATTTGGCTCCCACAGACTATTTCCCCTTGTTGCTTCTGTGAATTACGATGACTATATACTCAGTGTATTTCTACTGTAGAAGCTTAATTTATTCTCTCACTCAAATTATTTGACTTTAAAAATATGGTTTATGGTAAATAATGCTGCAATAAACATAGTTGTGCTGGTAGCTTTAGTGCCCCTCAGTAGATGAATGGATCAAGAAAATGTGGTATATATACACAATGGAATTCTATGCCTCCATCAGAAAGAATGACATTGCCCCATTAGTTAGGAAATGGAAAAACTTGGAAAAAATTATATTAAGTGAAGTAAGCCAGGCCCAAAGAAACATAGGTCCCATGGTTTCCCTTATTTGTAATATCTAGTAGATGTATGAGTCAAGTGGAAAAGGTCAGATAATGTGATATCAGGAAAATGAACCCTTAGATATGTATTTTAATGTTTTTTTCTTTTATGCATGTGTTTCTAACGCATTTATAAGATTATCTCTTTGTTGCTTTGTATGTCCCTCCCCCACAGTATAACCCCTGCTTTCACTATATTTGATGTCAGTATAACTTGTGGAGGAGATGGGGAAAAACCAGTTGTTTAAGGATACAGGTGGACCTGTTGCAACAATGAGAAGTACAAGTTGTCATGTCCAAAACGAGCTTTACAATGTTGGTGCGGGGGGGGGGGGGGCGGAGGGGGGAAGGAGAAGGATTGGGATTGGGATTGGGGGGGAGGGGGGAGGCTGGGAAGGGATGTGAAGGGTAAACAAAGGAGGAGGCTGCAATGATTGGTAAGAAATGTCCGCATTATCCTGCCCATGTAATTATAACTCCTCTGTACAGTATGTTCACAAATAAAATAAAATTAAATTAAAAAAAATATGGTTTATGTAATTAATTTTTGAATATTACTATTTACTTTGATGAACTATTCAATGTTTGTCTCATTGAGTAATTTTCATAACAATATTATGTAACAGCCATTAAACCTCCTTGTACTCCAACAAGCATTTATTTTTGTTTGTTCAAGTGCAGCTGAGCCTCAGCTGATCTGAGCTGTGCTAGATTAGATATTTCTAGTCCTAGGTAGATTTCAGGTTAGCTCCCTAAGCCTCATTCCATTGGGCTATCGAGCTATCTGAAGCTTGTTCTTCTCATTGATTAGGTATATACAAGTCTTTTCATGACTATGGTGAGAATAAGTATTAATCATTTCCATATAAAAGCTGTGGTTTAAGTGGTACAAGGCCAGCCTGGAGTGAAAAAGCTAAGGTGCAGTACTTAGGCTCTGAGTTCAAGCCTCAGAACTGTCACACACACACACACACACACACACACACACACGCACACACACACACACAAGCACACACACACGCACACACACACACATGCACAGGCATACACAGAAAAAAAACAGAAAAAGAAAATTCTTGATGATTATAGTTATAATAATCCAGGGAGACAATTTAGAGGAGGAGAAGAGTTCATACAAGAGACGGATCATTTCTCTGACAAGAAAAATAGGGATTTGATATTTGGGGGATACCCAAAAGATGAAACTTGTCAGGAATCAGTGATGATTTGATATGGGGAAGTAAACAGAGAAGTTTCAAGTCTCCTTCTTGTGCAAGCAAAGCATCAGATGAGGGCCATTAATTGGAATGAGTAATTTGGAGTAGGACCAATTAGAATTGGGGAGACTCTTGACAGGTAATTTGGAGAAAGAAGGTAATGAGAGGAGAGAATTTTAAAAGTTTAGGTTTGAAAGGCTATGGAAGCAGCCATAGTTGCTCAGATGTGAGTAACACTTGATAACAACCTATACATCCACATGTTCTTCATTATTTCACAAAAATATGCACAATAATTACCATCATTTTGTGTAGTGTCTCCTTTAAAAAAAAAGGAAGATGGGTAAATATTATTAAAAGCAATTATTTCAGGATAAGACTGGAAGCCTGGATGGAGTAGCAATGGGAGAGTGAGAAGTTGCAGGAAAATGAAATATTTCATCAAGGTCAAACAACTAATTAAGAACAAAAGTGTCAATCATTTTAATTAAACAGATGGCATCAATGAAAGTTTCAGGAAAGGATAAGGATTTTAACTCAGGATAAGAAGACAGGTTTACATTTTCCACAATTCAGTTACCAACAAAAAAGGAAATCAAACAGGACTTTTTATTCTCCCCAAGCTCATCCCTGGTAACATCATAAAGCAAGATGATTGACAGTGCTAGGTGATAGGTCAGCAGGTAATGTTTTCCTTCTCTTTTTTTGTTTTTTCTTCTCTAACTTTTACTATCACTGGTCATTATTCATCTATTTCTTCTGGGAAACAAGAAAATAACCTTATCAGGTAAGAGACCAGGAAGGATTACAATATTTATAGACAAATGGGAAATATGAATCTTTTTCTCTACTCTCATTACCTTTTTTTCTCCAAATTACATATCAGGAGAACTTCCCCAAAGCAGAAGTTCCAGAGGCTTACCCTTAGTGGTAGGATGGTACACAAAAGGGAGTACAGTGCCAATGGGTACACATTCAGAGATGGCTTAATTCATGCTATCATTTTCTATTTGATTTTCAAACTCAAGCAGTATAAAGAAATTATCATTTGAACTTCAGTTTATGACACAGACATACAACCAACCACCCCAGACCATGGACATGGACAAAGGAATTCATACTTACCAGGTGGATTGGGTGTTGTTTGAAGAGGAGATCAACCTTGATAAATAAAGATAGCAAAGAAAACAACCTATAACAGATGAGGCTGCAGTCAATCATAAATTCTTAGTCCAAATTCAGGATAAGAATTTAAAATCAACAAAACTATCCCCAGGAAAGCAGAAGTGATTTTTATAATGGTAATTTAAGAATGTAGAAGTAAAGCATTTAAGAAAACCTGAGTATATAAAGATAATCACAAGATAGAACCAAATAGATAGGTGGGGGTTACAAAATGAGTGTAGATTGAGAAAATAACTTGACCCAGATTATGTCCAACAATTCTCTCAGATAGTATCAGCAGATTATCAGGAATATATTGACTGGAAATATGTACAAATATTAAGGCTACCACTATCCACATGCTAAGCAAGGAAACAAGACTTAGAATAGTTAATTCATAAGTCATGCCAGAAATGTCTAGAATTAAAAGTACTTCATATTTTTTTAGAAAACATATATGTGAAAGAAAATATATGTGAAGATACATCTCCAAAGAATACATACAACAGATTGCAAATCAACAAATGAAATGTTACTGAAGATTATTAGCCATTACATTAATTAACACTAAATAGGATATAACTAATCACCTTTCAGAATGGCAAAGAATATAGTAATAACACCAAATTCTGGCGATAATGTACAGAAACTGACTGAGGTGTAAATCGTAAAACCACTAAGGAAAATAGATTGGCAGTTCCTTCAAAAACCAAAGATGGATTTTTTATACACAGCTTCACAATCTGCTGTTGGACATGCTAACATGGAAATGAACATAATCCATTTTTCATATATGAACTTGTATATGTTTCTGGCAACTTTTATTCATAATGAAAAAACTTGAGCAACAAAAATATATTTAAAATACAGATGGTTTATCAAATTGTAAGATGAATACCCCAAAATACGCAAATGTAAAAATGAGCATTGATACCTGCAATATTTATGACATTATGCTACTCAGGATAAAGTCCATTTCAAATGAATATTCATCATTCCATCTGTCTGATATTCATGATAAAATATTATAATATTTTCTTCAAGGGATGGGGAGGAAAGTAGAGGTACCTCGGTTTAGAGGAAGAATATGTCTATGAGGCAAAACAGGGAGTCTCTGATGATGAGAGAGGTGAGTGTCCTGATTACTTGGTTGTGATGTAACACTTCTAACCTTACACTAAATGCACATATGCACACACAGAAACACAAATGCATAACCATGAAAATGGGTTTACAATTGGTGTGCAATATGATTAGATCCTATGAATTTTACCTCTGTGATTTTTAGGTTTGAGTGTATTTGTTTAGAACTTTGATTTGGGAGCATGTTAGCGGAAGAGTTCATTGGATTTCCCCATAAAATTCCTGTGAATCTATAATTATTTTAAAGAATGTTTTTAAAAGAAAAATTTTCAAGGGTTGTGAAGGTGACAGAGTGGTAGACCTTTGCCTTGCATGCATGAGGCCCTGGGTTCCACACCTCAGCATCACATAAAAAGAAAAAAGCCGGAAGTGGCGCGCTGTAGCTCAAGTGGTAGAGCGCTAGCCTTGAGCTGAAGAGCTGAGGGACAGCGCCCAGGCCCCAGAGTTCAGGCCCCACGACCAGACCCCCCCCCCAAAAAAAAGAAAAATTTTCAAGACTTACGTTGAAAAGAGCTTGTAAAGTATTAAATGGGAAAGTTAGAGAAAAGGCACACATACATATCACTCATATACTTCAACTTGGAATAATGGAATGGAAGAATGGCAAAAGGTCAAAATATCTTCTAGAAAACATTCACTGTACACCTACAATGTGTACAACATTGCTCTTGGCATTGAGAACAACAAGGTGAATAAAACAGACCAAAGTTGTTTGGTGAGTGACTGACTGCCTACTACTTAAATGCAACTTCACCAATCAGTATTCCCTCTAACTTCCATGGGAACTCTAGAAAGCCTTGCCCACACACTTCACTTTTCTGCCATGCTTACTACTGGAAAGATGAGGTGGATACCTGAGGCTGAAAACCATCCTGGTATTCCAATCTTGAATAAAGTACTGTGGGCCAAATGTGGAGAAAATTTCAAAAGGGCAAAAGTGTGGCCTCTGTACGATATCTACTCACTTCTCATCATAAGCAATGATGAATGAGGCAGCAGAGGAATTCTAAGCATGGACATGAGGAATTCTAAGCCTTTATAAGGTGTGGACAGATATCACTGGGTCAAACAGAGTGGTCACTGATAAACCTCACACTCATTCTTCCAAGTCTACATGAACATGACATTATTACCTTCTTTCTCCCCATGGATTATAAGCAAAAATTTTATGTATGCAAATGTAGGACAGTATATTGTCTTCATATAAATGTGTCTGTTTTTAAATTAATTACAGTTCTTTGATTTCAACAGTACCTCTAAGACTTTAATTTTAAAACAGTGTAAATATTCAAAATTATTTTAACACACCTTATTTTAAATTCCTAATATCCAAATAAGTGACAATTAGTAGAATTTTACTTATAACATCATTAAGCTACTAAAATGTATTTATTAATTTATTGTCTACTATATTCAAGCATTTCTACAGTATGGTATATATGATGTTTGTTCTTCACCTAAAAACTAGAAATACATCATAGAAGTTCAATAACATTACTTGTAATATTAAAACAAGTGTTCAGCTCTGACAAACTGTCATTAGAGCTCTAAGAAAATAACATTAAAATATATACATTAAATAAGCACTAAACAAATACATTAGCATTAAATATGTAATGTATAGAAATTAAATAAGTATTGTGCAGACAAATTAGAAAACTGACTAAGGAATTTATAGTGAAAAGAGAAAGGATTCGTGTTGTTCTGAATAGAATTCTTCATTCCTTTAGTAGGACTGAATAGCACATGCATGAGACCCCATATAAATTTTAGACGTGGAAGGATGTTACGTTTCTCCTGTTTTAAGTGTGACTTTTGTTGTTTATTCAAACTATGTTCTTTCTTTCCAAAAAGTGATAGTTGTCAGGCTAAAAGGTAGTTTATAGGTTTCTAACATAAAAGTATGATTTAACAAAATTAGTTACATGAAGGTTCAGCAGAGAAAGGCATGCCATTGTATTAAAATGTCATAAGCAGGAAGTGGCGCTGTAGCTCAAGTGGTAGAGTGCTCGCCTTGAGCTGAAGAGCTGAGGGACAACGCCCAGGCCCAGAGTTCAAGCCCCATGACCGACAAAAAAAATAAAAATAAAATAAAATAAAATAAAATGTCATAAGCATAACAATCTCCAGTCTGATTCCTCAATTTCTCCTTCTTTCAGAAAAAAAAATCCGTCTTTTTAAGGTACAGTTACATATACTTAATAGTAGAAGCATATTGTATAGATTAATTAACTATTCTATGTACAAATTGATGTTTAGAAATATGTGAATATTGTAAATTCATTATCATCTTTTGTTTTAGCACCAGTTAGCTGTAGGCACATCAAGAAATTTGAGGGATACATGTTTTTCACAGCTTAGCTAAGGATCATTTAGGAAATACACAAACACCATAGATTAAGGATACATTTTCAGAAAGGATTTGAATTTTTCTAAAATAAAGTATCCTTATTTTACAGAGCTGAGGCCATCAATCAGAAGTCCACGTCCCAGTTCATTCTAATGTTTACCATAGTTATTTCCTATTATATACATTGTGATGCTAGTATTTACAAGCATAAAATGTATGGTAGGTGTAGCCTTTATTTAAAAAATATAATAACTTAAGTTTTATTCATTGTCTTATGTTTATTTTCCTCAAGCCAAAGAGTTGGAGACACCATATTTTCCTCTACATTTCTATGTGTTCTTGGCTTCCTCTAATCTGTGTACTTCCAGAACATTAACTAAAAAGCTCAAATGAATGGCACAGCGTATAAGATCACTTTCCTTTTTAAAATGTTAAGTCAATATTCAACAAAATTGAGTCAATATACAAGTTCTGCCAAATTCAATATTTGCTTAATGTAATTTTTCTTCCTCTTTCTTTTCACTACTTTAATCTGAAATCATTGGTGCTTATCTCAAATATCTGACCATCTACAGCCCCTGTCTGTTGTAATATTGACAATATAATGTGTATAATATCAGATTACAGCAGATTTCATTTTGGGTTGTGTTTCAAAACTATACAAAGATTTACAATTATTTATCAATCATCCACAGATGTTCCAAGAGTTGCATTAAATATCACTTGCCAAAGGGTTCCAGACATCTCTCTCAGCAAGACCTGGGCAAATGTCAAGTTCACTGAGTTATTTCCAAGTCACATCTATCTTATTCTGCCATCATTCTTTAGCATATATAGACCGTATCAGTGATACTGGGGCCTCTTCATGCTTGCTAAGGTATAAAATAATTATACTACATACTCTTCAAAATACTCTGCTTCATGTACTCATTACCTCACTCATGTAACTGTAACCCTCTGTATAGTATCTTTACAATAAAAAAAAATAAAATCAGCTTTTCAATACTTAAAAAAAATACTCTGCTTCAGCAAACAAGGTACTTACTAATATGTAACTACTATTATCAAGCTTGTTGTCATTTGTGTATATAATACATTTTTGAGTTTTATTTATTATTATATATTGTTATAAACCTTTAATAAACAATATGCAATAGATTATACATAAGTATAAACTTGAAAATGCTTTAAAAAGAAGCAATAGGAGCCGGGTGCTGGTAGCTCACACCTTCAATCCTAGCTACTCAGGAAGCTGAGCTTTGAGGATCGTGGTTCAAAGCCAGCCCAGGCAAGAAACTCCGTTCTCACAGAGTTTAATCTCCCATAAACCACTTGAAAGCCTGAAGTGGTGCTGTGGATCAAGCGGTAGAGCGCTCGTCTTGAGCTGAAGAGCACAGGGACAGCGCCCAAGCCCAGAGTTCAAGCCCCACGACCAACATTAAAAAAAAAAAAAAAAGGAGTAGGTAGTTTAGAACAGAAAACTAGATACAAAAAAATGGGAAATTTGTAATAATTTCATCAAATTATCAACTGTACTCAAACTATTTTGTTTTCATTAGTGACTGCTTCATTAGTTACTGCTGCCTGAAAAGAAATCTTGGAGCAAGTTGGTACATGCCTGTTATCCTAGATACTCAGGAGACTAAGGTCTGATGTCTGCAGTTTAAAGCCATCCTGGACAAAAAAAAAATCCATGAGACTCTCATCTCCCCTTAGCCAGCAAAATGTCAGAACTGGAGCTGTGGCTCAAGTGTAGAATGCCAGCCTTGAGTGAAAGTTAAGGGACAGCACCCAGGCCCTAGTTCAAGCCACAATTTCAACACACACACACACACACACACACACACACACACACACACACACACACACACACACACACACACACACACGAAAGGAAAGACAGACTGAGAGAGACTGAAAAAGAAAAAAACATTGAGAATAAAATTACCTATACTGTCTGCACACAAACCTATTTCTATGTCATTTTGTTCATATGCCTATTACTGTAGTGATTTTAACACAACATGTCAGACATACTTCACTATTAATTCCAATTAAGAATTATATATTAAATTTTCTCACAATTAATTTGAATGAATGGTAAATAAGTGAGTAAGACTCTTTTCAATCATTTTAATATATCATGTCTTAGGAAGATAATAACAAGGTCACATAAGATATTTTATTTAGCAAATATCCTCCTTGACATAAATGTCAGTTATAGTATTTTTATGCATCTCTATGTCAGAATTTTAAAAGAAGGTGGCATAAAAGTCTCTAAAATTCTTTATTAGTAGAGACTATAATTGCATACATTTCAAATAAATTAAAATGATGCTTCTGTTGTTTGTTATAGTCAGGTAGCTTAGAAAAAACTTTGCTTTTTATATAATTCCTTGGATACCAAAGAAAATAGACATTCAAATAACCTGTTTTCTTTCATCATAAGCAACAAATGAAGCAATTAATTGGAGGCTGGTTGCTGTCTAAGAAGATTAAACAATAGCTCACTAGGCCTAAAAAGTACAACTTAAGGACATGAAGGTTTTTGAGGAAGTTTATTCTATAAATTAATTTTAGGACTTTTGTTATGTGTTTGGTTCTTTTTGAGTTTCTTAAAACAGTGATTCTGACCTTCAGTGCTTTATCTTAGAAATGCTGCTACATTTTGTAAAACAAATGGATGAGGAGCCAGTAGTTAAATACTGAGAAAGAGTTCCTTACCATATTTCATTATAGACCACATAGTTGAAACCCAGACTCTCATAATATTTTAATGGAAAACTAAAATAATGCATGGTGTGGCTTAGCAACCTTTTCAAGCTATTGGTTTACTACCACAGCAGTGATTATATAATTATATTTAATTTTAAAAGAGCTAATAAAGTTCTAGAATTTTTGTGAATTAAAAACACAGTAGTAGGATCTTCAGAACTGTGTTTGACATTCATCTTAAAAAGATGAAATTTTCATAGCATACTAAGATCTGAGGATTGCAGTTCAAAGCCAGCCCAGTCAGGGAATCCAGTGAGACTCTTATTTCCTATTAACAACCAAAAAGCCAGCAGTAAGAGCTGTGTGGTTCAAGTGATAGAGAACTAGCCTTGAGCACAAAAACTAAGGAACAGCACTCAGGCCCTGAGTTCAAGCCCCAGAACTGGCCCAAAAATAAAAGGAAAACATAAAATGTAGTATCAGATTCTGTTTGTTGAATAAGTGCTTATGTAACTAAGATTATGCTTAAAGTGAATAGATGCTTTGTACTAGAAAGGCTATACATTACATGGATAGAAAAATTTATCTGATCAATAGGCTTAAAATACTGGCATGGACTACAACATGATTTTAAAACAATAAAGTAAGTCCACAGGTATAGTTTAGTAGTAGAACCTTTGCCTAGTCTGAATGAAGTCTTGGGTTCAATCTAGAGCAATGTAAACAAAAAAATAATAGAAATACAAGTTGTTAAAGATAATGTAAAAATAAATGTAACAAAACTTGAGTCCCTTTAGAAAACTCACATATCAAGCACACAGACATTAATTATTAATGTGGAAATACCATATTTTTAATTTTTTTCTTGCATAAGCTACATTCTAATTTTAATTTGGAAAATGGTTACATAAACATTTAGCTTGATTATATTAAAAAAGTTCATTGAGCAATATGAAACAGCTGAGGGTGAACAGGACATTTGCATATAAAATGAAATCATTGCACTGATAATCATTTCAAAGTGTAGTTTTAAAAAAATATTGATAGTGTACCCTGTATCAAGAAATAAATGAAGAGACATCTAATGTTTCTAAGATAATACAGAAAAGTAAACATATTTATAGAAATATTTTTATTTCCTATTTTAGGCTGGACTTATAAAAAGTCACCAATTTCATTGTATATAAAATGCCTTTACTCTGTCATTTTAAAGGTCTGTATGTATGTAGATATTCAAGAGGAAGCAAATTTAATGGCAGTAAATCTAGTAGATGAAGGAGGAGATTAAGGATTCCCCAGTTAAAGGCCATCTAGGATGTGAAAATCTCCAACTAATCATTCAGTGCACATGGTAGGGAATGCCTGTGTCTTCCACATACAGGAAAGCAAAGCCAGCCACAGTGACATGAGCCTGTCATCTCTGTGAGAGGGGCAACACAAGTAGGATCGCAGCCAGGCCAGCCTGAACAATAAGGTAATACTTTTCCTCCTAATAACTACAGTGAAAAGGGACTGAAATTGTTGCTACAGCACAAACAACCTGCCTGTCGAACACAAGACACTGAGTTCCATTTTCACTACTATTAGACAAAAGGGAAAAAGGAAAGGAAATATTGTTTATTTACGATCATTTCTCATGAGAACAATTTTCATGAGAGAGGTGTATGTGATAAACACGATAGAGGAGAAAGACAAGAATGTATGCATGCTCATTTCTTCATACATTCTGTCCTCAAACATCATCTTCCTGTTCACACTGACAGAGCAGCACAAGAGCATTACTCTTTATTGAGGCCTCAGAGATCCATCAAAGTGTTTATTTTTCCCCCATAGTAAGATATATACTAGACTACCTAAGGAAAGTTATTAAATAGATTAAAGCACTAGAAAACAAAAACCTGCAAAAAGAATAGTTGTTTATAAATATAAAAAAGAATTTGGAGAACAAAGGAGTCCATAACAAAAATGCCATAGAAAGGATGGGGTTAGATGAAAATATTGAGTGAAGGAAACTATTTGCTGTTCTTAACATCATTTATGTCAAACATGTTTCCTTTAGCAGAAAGCATGAATCTCATGTGAGCCTCAAACTTAAGAAGGGTTTATAATACTTGTGGACAAGAAAATGTGAATCAGCAAAATAGTGGAATATATTTCAAATAAAAGGAAGGCTTACTAAAATAAAATCTAGTATTTTTTGGAGAAAATCATGCCTAAAAGTAACAATTAAGCCTATGATGTGTACAGTCAATAAAATATAATAATAAAGATAAAAGACATTAACTTCTTAAAATATCCTTCTTAAAAAAGTTCTTACATGAGTTGAAGGGGGCAAATGGAGAAGGATGGAAGGGATGGAATTTATGAAGGTGCACAGTACTCATATACTGACATGGTGAATTGAAACTCTTTTGTACAACTACTTTAAAAGAAATATTCAAAACCCACAAAATAAAGTTTTCCCAGTAAGTACAAGACTTGCCACAAATGTTTGTGCCATGAGTGCCCTGCCCAAGAGCATTTGGACTAAAGGAAACGTAGAGTATATTGAAATATACAATAGATATATTGAATAGAATATCTAGAGATATATTGAAATATACAATAGATATCACGATGTCAAATTACAGACATGTTTAGATAAGTGCAGGAACATACTTAAGATTATAAATCTTCAATGGTGACACAAGGCCAAAGGGGAACCAATGTAACAGCAATATATACAAGGCAATATGTTGGAAATGATCTGTACCACTTGAAGGGTATGGGGGGAGGGAACACGGGAGAAAAATGAGGTAAGGGGTATTAAGTTTGACAAGAAATGAACTTATTACCTTACTTATGCAACTGTAATCCCTCTGTACCTCACCTTGACAATAAAAAAATAGAACAGGACTATAACTGTCTAGGCTTGCAGGCCACAAGTGTGTCTGGGATTTATTATTTTCACAAAATGTAGCAACAAACATTGATTATATAGGCATCATGCATGCATAGTAGTTTCTACAGAAGTAGACAGGGAAAATACTATCCAATTAATTTGGCAAAATGAGAAACACAATGACTAAGAATTATATGTCAATGACTATCAGAGTGTAATAGACCAACTTTATGATCAAGAAAAGTAAAGGCAGGACTAAAGAGATGTTCAGTTAGAAGGCAAAACTTAAAAGCAAGAAGCTGTCATTGGAAAATAGTACAGTAATCTATGCAAAATTACTACAGAAGATAGTATTCATCCTGGGTATGAGAAAAAAAACAAAATAACTTCATTTTTGAGAGGAATTTTAACTCTGTAAACAACCTGAATTCTACTCTGAGGGTGGAGGTGTGTCACAGTGGTTACTACATTTCTGTTAACTTTGGTTCCTAGAGGACTGGGACATGTATACCACATAGAGATATTGGATGAGAATAAGGTTTTGGGACATATAAGCAAAGAGAGGAAATGAGGAGCAGAAATAGGTAAAATCCACATACTTAAAACAGGTGGCCTTTCAGATTGCAAATGGAAGTTATCTGAAAATATTCAGAAAATGTAACTGTTGAAGTGAATTTAAAAACACAGGTAAAATTCTGATTCTATCTTTGAAAATATATCTATAACAGAAAGAAATAAAACACAGCTACAGAAAAAAAATTGAAATTTGAAAATAGCAATTTGGCCTTAAGTATATGATCAAACCATGTAGTATTAGAGCTGATGAAACAGTATGAGGAACAAAAGTCAATAATGCTCTAAGATACTCCAAACATTAAAAAATAATTAAGTGTTAAATGAGTTGAGAAAACAAACTGAGGGGAATTTCCTGATTAGCTGATTTTTTTTTTACTTTTGTTCTTTTGATCTTGTCTATAAAGAAAAATTGTAAAGAAATTAGGAATGGCAGAACAAATACGTTTGATAAGGGTTTTGGGTTTACCCAAGAACTGTAGTATATTAGATAATAATTTGAGACAAGCTTTTTGAATGGTCCATGGTAGTTTGTTGTTCAGTGACTACTGAACACATAAGCAAGAAAAGTGGTTATTGGATGCCAGATATTTTAACTAGGAAGGACTTTCATTTTTCTGAGATGACTAGAAATATGCAAGTCAGGTGTAGTGATTCAAGCCTATTATTATCATAGCTATTTGTTTTTTTTATTGTGAAAATACTGTACAGAGGGCTATTTGTGAAGTGGAGATTATGGTATCAGGATTCAAGTCATATAAAAAATGAATGTATGAGATTCCACTTCAACAAATGGCTGTTATACTCAGTGTTATGCCCAGTGACACAAGGAAGAGGAAGCATATGCAGAGAAGATCAGTATCCCAGACAGAAGGAACATACAATATAACTATTTAAGAAATAACCAATGTAGGATTACAGGCATGAGCCATAGGTACCTGGCTAAAAGTAGTTTTCTTTCTTTTTTTTTTTTTTTAAAAAAAAGAAATAAAAAGAAATAACCAATGGCAAAAGGGGTCGGAATTGTGGCACATAATAGATGGCCAGCCTAGCCAGCACAAGGCTCTGAGTTCAAATCATTGTACTGATCCCCCCAAAATAATTTATAGTGCATCTTAATTTGAATAATAGAAGACCTTTTCTGTAACTTTTGTGAATCATATATAAATTGAATAGTTTTATAATAAAACATCTAAGTTGATTGATAAAAGTTGGTAAATCTTTCTCTAGGCAATCTGTCTTTCTACTTATCCAACTCGAAATGATTTAGATAAGGAAGTAGAACACATCTCTTGATAAGCTACTCCTAACATAAAGCTGTCTTCAAAAAATACCTTGTTTTAAGACTCACCCAGATAATATACTACCCAGCAAGGAACAAGGCAAAGACCTACAATTAAACTTCAAAAGGCCTTTCACAGTAACAAAAAATAGGTAAGTTTAACAGTGGTTCATTTAAAGAAGATAAAAAGTTCTTTATATAATCTACAAGCTTTAATGATTTTATGAAAAGATCTCTTATTATTTTTCTATTTGATAAAGCATTCATATTCTTCAAGTATATTAAATTAACTATTGAAACATTTTATATATACTTTTGAGTCCTTCAAAGAAAAATATATGTAGACTGTTATTTAGGAAAGACAAGAAATAATTGTACACTATATGTAAGCAGGAAAACACTGTACATAGTGTTTTCTTCCATGGATATTGTGCTGCATAATTTAATACATTTCATGCTGAAGGATTTCAGAGGGTTCAAAGAATGCCACTTTAATATTTGTTGCTATAACAGAAGCATAAGCTAATTTCAGAGATTTATAAGTAATTCAGAGTAGTTTATACAAAGTAATATCTTTTATATAGGAAAATATATTCTCTTATCCATGCAAAATAAGATCTTTACAAAAGATCACAAATGGGAAACAAAAACAATAATTAAATTGCTCACCTGCCGAATACCCAACCGATAAGCAACAATCCGGTCTACCGCATCAGGATTCATTTGTGTCCACTGCAGACTGTAGGAATACACACGATGTCTGTTCTGCCACACTGGATTGTACGTGTCATAATAAAATTCTGGAGCATAGGCCTTTCCTGAAAGCAGAAGTGCGCTTATGTGTGAATGATGGCCCATTAGACTTTAAATACACTTGTTATTCCCTTTGGCCCTGCTATCACTTTCTACACTAGAGTCATAAGTGATGATTCTATTTGAAAACTCACACTACTAAAATGTAATCAATTTCCAAGCTTGTCTTCAGAATAGACATAAGGCTGGAGATATATATATATATATATATATATATATATATATATATATATATATATATATATATATAGAGAGAGAGAGAGAGAGAGAGAGAGAGAGAGAGAGAGAGAGAGAGAGAGAGAGAGAGAGAGAGAGAAAGAGAGAAAGAGGAGGGAAGGAGAGACAGAGGGAGGGAGGGCAGAATGGAGGCAGGGAAGAAGGGAGGGAGGGAGAAAGGGAGAGAAAGAGGAATCAAGGATGACCCCCCAAGGTCTTAAGCCTCAGCAAATCCAGGAATCAAATTTCTATCAAATCAAATTGAAAGCTATGAGAGGATGGAACTTTGGAGAAGTTGGGGGAACAATTTTTGGATACTTTGATAGAAGTGGTGATATCAAGTAGGTTATAATTCTCCTGTTGAGGTAAGCATGACTGGAATTATAACCTTGTTAAATCTCAAGCCATGTATTTTGGGCTGAGATGAGCATTAAGGTACCTTTTAATCTTAAATCTGAGTGGGGTGAGAATATTTTTTGTCTGTTATTAGGTTTGATGTGACATTTTAAATCATTTTAGATGAAACACTACTTAAAAATAATTTATGAATTATCTAATCATCTTGTGAAAACATTCACATACATTGCAAATATAACATATATTGCAAATATATTGCACATATATTACAAAGAATATTTCATTAAATTTAGTATACATAAGTATAAATGAAGCTTGGGCATTGAGGTATGCTAGAAACACCTGAGGTTATTCTGATGCACAGGAATGCAGAATATATATTTCAGTACAAATAGCTGCAATTTCTTTCCTGATATCATCTCTGTATAACAAGAGACATCAAAGCTAACTCTAGAGTCACATAAATATCGCTTTGTAATTTTTCTCTGCTGAGCCTGTCAGCAGGTGGTCTGATTCAATAGCCAAGATCTCTAGGGCAAGGAAAGAAAATGGGGTGGGTAAAGGTGTTAAGATAATGAGAAATAATATTTTGAGAATTTCCATGGGTAGATATCCTAATACGTGGACCTTTAGTTGATTGCTTAGGGGAAATTGGCTGAATGCATATTACCATACATAAAGTTTCTTTATTTAATTAAATACTACTAAGGTTATTAAAATGGTTTAATTCTTAAGTTGAAAATGATTCTCTTGGTCTTCATTAATGATGGAAATTTATCAATGCCTTGGAAGGTCTGAAAATTAAAGCTTTAATTGAGTCCCCACTTAAATATTCTAAATCAATCACATTTAATGATACATTTTAATGATCACATTAAACTATGAAAGTTAATCATCACAATACATATAATTGCAGACTACTACAAAGCTTTCAATTGTTCATTTTTTGTGTGTGTGCCAGTCCTGGAGGCTTGAGCTCAGGACCTGGGCACAATCACTCAGCTTCTTTCTCTCAAAGCTGGTGCTCCACCACTTGAAGCACAGCTCCACTTATGACTTTTTGGCAGTTTATTCAAGATAAGGGTCTCAGGAACTTTCCTGCCCCCACTGGCTTCAAGCTGCATTCCTCAGATCTCAATCTCCTGAGTAGCTAGGATTATAGTTGTGATCCGAAGGCACCCAACTCAAACACATTTTTAAAAACACTATATTTTGTCTGTGCTTGGTGATATATGTAACAATGTTTTCTGAACTATAAAGCCAGGATGGTTTTTTAGAGGCTAATTGGATGTCGTGTACTGCAAGTAAAGAATTTAGAGACAGAATGAGAATGTCAGTGCCACATGAAAGATGATGTAATTAATCAAACACAATAAGATCCATTATAAATTTTAATTAAAAAATTATTTTTAAATGGAATTGAATTTTAGTTAAATAAAGACACTTGAAATGTACTCATTACCTTGCTCATGTAATTGTAACCCCTCTGTATAGCATTATCACAATAAAAAAGACACTTGCTTAGAAATTAGGTTGAATAGAAGATAGTCTCAATTAGTAACAAATTCTGATCACCAATAATTCTGAGTGGCTATGAGTATAAATGTACTTATTTATGTTTCAGAGCAAATTATTATTATATATTTTTCCTTGAAAAATATATAAAGGGAAAATAGCTTTTGGATTTTATTAACAAGAATCTTCAAATTCTTAAAATCACACAATTTCAGTCACTCTTTCTTAATGTTAGTGCATACTCTTCTATAAGAAGGACACAGAAGCTGTACAAGGCTACAAGCAAGTAGTTTCCAATAATATTTGGCTCTGACAACCACACATGACACCTGCTGGCTGAATGGAGAAAGAATTCATAGCATTTTCCCTTTTTATTCTTCAATTTTTCATTTTTTTTCAATTTCTAGCAAGAACACTAAAATTATTTCCTTACTCCATTATTTTCTAATTTTATTTTTATATAATATTTTTCCGGTTTAAATATTTTAGGATGAACTGACCTAGAACTGGTTTCCCTATGTAAACTGGGAGATTAAATTTAGTAACTTTATGCATGATATCTTTAATTTTAAAATATTCTTAAAATGTACATACAGATAGAAACAACTGTGATGTTCTCAGTACTACATATAACAGTACAAGCATTGTTTTGCAAAAAGCTTTAAAAATGACCAAGATTTAAAAATAAAATTTTAACCATAAAGCTAAATTACACTTTAATAATGACTGATTATTATATATTAACAACATTTAAAATTTCTTTGCTACATTAATTGAACTTAGGAGTATGATATTTTGTAATTAAACAAAAGAAAGATCGAATATTGGTCATATTCAAATATGCTATGCTTTGAAAGCAATTAACATGGGAAAATAGGCTGTAGAAAAAATAGTAAAATAGCTAGATTTAATTTAGAAAAATATTTATAAGCTATGTTACCATAGATAAGTAATACCTGTATGAATATATGTGTATATATATAATTACTTCATTGGGTAGATATTAAGTAGTTAATAATGTGACTTTCTTTTTTATTTTATTTTAATTTTATTGTCAAGGTGATGTATAGAGGGGTTACAGTTACATAAGGAAGGTAGTGAGTGCATTTCTTGTCGAATTTGTTACCCCTTTTTCATTTTTCTTCCTCACTCTTTCACTACCCCACGCAAGTTGTACAGATCTCTAGGGAGCTGGGGCAAGACTCCGCCCACTCCCTTGCAGCTTTGAGGTAACCACCCCATATTAGACGGTGCTTGGCGGGACGCCTGGGCTGGCGGGACGCCTGGGCTGTGCGTGTGCGCGAGCCAGGTAGAGTCCCCAGCCAATCCCATGACACCTGGTGAGGGTGAAAGGCAGGCGACCAACAATAGACGGACCCCCGTTCCTATTTCCCTATATAAGCAGCTATGTTTCGGGTGCACTCTCTCTCGCGCTCAAGCTCTCCTACAATTAAAAGGCTCTCCAATAAAGCGTGATCTGAGAAGACTCCTGGTGTGGTGGTCGTTCTTTCTCGCTGGTCGAGTAGACGGTCGCTACACAGATCAATTCAACATAGTGTCTTATGATTATCACTATTGCACTGGTTGTCCCTTTGTGCTTTGTCTCACCATTTTTTTTTTATTCCCCATCCCTTCCCTAATTCAGATAAAGATATATACAATACTCAGGGTACCAAATTCAAATAGAGTGACAACAGGGGATAAACCACAGTGGAGAAAAACACAAAAGAAAAGAGATATGCCATAGTATTTAAGGATTGACAACATGCAGAGAAAATCAATCCATTTAATATCAGGCTGCCTAATATAGAAAAGAGAAACTCTCAAAAACAACTAACTCTGCCTGGTGCTGGTGGCTCACACGCCTGTAACCCTAGCTACTCAAGAGACTGAGTTCTGAGAATTGCAGTTCAGAGCCATCCAGGGGAAGAAAGTCTGTGAGACTCATCTCCAATTAACCATCAGAAAATGGGAAGTAGAACTGTGGTTTAAACTGGTAGAGTACTAGCCTTGACTGAAAAAGCTTAGGCACAGAGCCCAGGCCTTGAGTTCAAGACCCGTAACCTATAAAAACAAACAAACAAAAACCCCAAACTGATACACTTATTGGTATAAACAAAAGACAGTAACAAATCTAACATTTTGACCTAAGAGTACATAGATTGTGAACATGAAAAGAAATTGCTCATGCATTAAAAATGAGATAAAAAAACTGGTCCCAGCTCCCTGTGAGCTGGATATAGGCCCAGAGAATGAAGGTTAATATGGTAATGCAAAATAAGCATTTGAAAATAAGGCCACTACATATGATCAAAATCAGTAAAACAGCAACAATAACAACAATAAGAAAAACCACCCCAAACAAAACAAAACAGAAAAACTAACTTGTAGGATTTTAGAAAGAGCAGTGGGTGCAGGTGGCTCATGCTATAATCCTAGCTACTCAGAAAACAGATCTGAGGCTTGTGGTTGAAAGACAGCCCAGGCAGGAAAGTCTGTGAGACTCTTATCTCCAATTAACCACCAGAAAACTCAAAGTGGCACTGTAGCTCAAGTGGTAGAGTGCTCACCTTGACCTGAAGAGCTGAGGGACAGCACTCAGGCCCAGAATTCAAGCCACACGACCTACTAAAAAAAGCCCAAAAACCAAAAACCCAACCAACCAAACAAACAAAAAAAAAAAAAAAAGAAAGAAAGAAAGAAAATGCCTCTCAATTGTGAGAAGATAAGAATATTTACAATAGCATAGATCATGATTCTTGTCCAGTGATATTGAGGAAATTCTTGAGGAAAGATAATACCATGTTGATCTTGAAAGATATGTCCTCAGTCTAGGGTAGTAAATTTCTCTGAATCAAATTCCCATCAATTTCTCATGAATTGGATTTCAAAATCCAGTATCTCACACACATTCACACACACACACACACACACACACACACACACACATACACACACACAAATATTTCACTGTGTATGACCAAGAAATGTAATGAACAGTATAATTAGACCTCAAATAGTAGAAATATAAAGGAATTTTTACATTAGATATATTAGAAATAATTGATGCTATACAGTAGAGGATTATGGACAAGCACTGTAAAACCTTTGGATTTTTAAATAAAAGAATAATGGATACATCTATAGATAGCCAAGAATAGGCTTCTTGTTAGGGAGAGGAAGAGAAAAAAATACCTCAGCATTTCTTTGGCTTTTGTTTGTTTGTTTGTTTTGGTAGTGCTGGGAATCAAACCCAGAGACTTGCACATGCATGTAAGGCAAGTAATTCACCATAGATACACACACACACACACACACACACACACACACACACACACATATATATATATACATATATATATATATATATATATATATATATATATATATCTATGTATATATATCTTAAAAGACAAAAGTGCTTTGGAAAGACAGGTATGATTCATGAAGGAGTAAAGAAGAAAAAAATGAAAGGCAACCATGTGTGAAAAAATGAATATAAAATTGAGAACATTTTCAAACCTAGAACATGATATAGTATAGTGTTTGCATGTGTTGGCCTTCCTCCCTGAGCACTTTGAAAGCACAAGGTAATGTGCTAACACAATGCATGTGCTCGAACAAGAGAGGAAAAATTCAGCAGTGCTCATTTATAATGTACCTGCTTTGTACGAAAATATGGTGTTGAATATTTATATTATGGGTCAGTTATTCTGAAATTATCTATCTAGTACGCACTTAAGTCTGAGAATAAATATTTTTTTATTGTGAAAATACTGTACAGAGGGGTTACAATTACATGGGCAAGATAATGAGGACATTTCTTATCAAGCATTGTAGTTTCCTCCTTTGTTTCCCTTCCCATCCCTTCCCATCCTCCCCTTGCCCCCATAAATATTTTATAGTATATCCCCTGATTTATTTCCCAGTGGGAGAAAAATACTCCATAATAGGAAATAAAAAGGATCTAAATAAAATAAAAATGATAGCAGTGACTAAACAACACTTGAAAATCACAAAGTTCTTTAAGACCTACTGTAAAGAAATGCATTCTCATGTAATCCATGACAAATGTAAACCCAGATGACACACTGAAACTAGAAAAGAAACTTGTGAAAGCAGGAATTGCAGTACTTTGTGGATGTGCAGTTTCAGTAAAAGCTAACTAGTAGTGGTGGGTGGGGATGGGAGGGAAACTTGGAAGAGAGCAGAGAAGGGATGATATGGTCAAGAAAGAAATTTACTTATTATCTGACTTACATAACTGCAATCCCTCTGTAGTTCACCTCTATAGTAGCAATAAAATACGTGTTTAAAATAGAAATGATTCACTAGCCATACAATGGACAAGGGTCTCATATCTAAAATATACTTGGAACTCAAAAAAATAAAATCCCACTTGACTCATACATATACTAAAGCAGAAAAGGTCAGATAATGTGATGTCAGGAAAATGAACCCTTAGATATGTATTTTAATATTTTTTTCTTTCATGCACGTGTTTCTAATGCATTTATAAGATTATCTCTTTGTTGCTTTGTATGTCCCTCCCCCACAGTATAACCCCTGCTTTCACTATATTTGATGTCAGTATAACTTGTGGAGGAGATGGGGAAAAACCAGTTGTTTAAGGATACAGGTGGACCTGTTGCAACAATGAGAAGTACAAGTTGTCATGTCCAAAATGAGCTTTACAATGTCGGTGCAGGGGGGGGGGAAGGAGAAGGATTGGGATTGGGATTGGGGGGGAGGGGGGAGGCTGGGAAGGGATGTGAAGGGTAAACAAATGAGGAGGCTGCAATGCTTGGTAAGAAATGTACGCATTATCCTGCCCATGTAATTGTAACCCCTCTGTACAGTATGTTCACAAATAAAATTAAATTAAATTAAAAAAAAGAATAAAAAAATTAAAATCCCCAAAAAACAAAGCCTCAAAGAAACAACTGCCCAATAAAAAAGTGGGCTAAAGACTTAAAGAGAAACTTCTATGAGGAGGAAATAACAATGGCCAATAGATACATGAAGAAATGCTCAGCCTCTCTAGCCATAAAAGAAATGCAAATCAAAACAACATTGAGATTCCACCTCACCCCAGTTAGAATGGCTAGAATCAAGAAATCTAATAACAAAAGCTGCTAGAGGGATGTGGCCAGGAGGGAACCCTACTGCATTGTTGGTGGGAGTGTACACCTGTTCAACCACTTTGGAAAGCAGTATGGAGGTGCCTTAAAAGACTCCACATAGAGCTCCCTTATGACCCAGCAATCCCACTTTTGGGCATTTACCCAAATGATCACAAACAAGACCATACTAAAGTTACCAGCCCCATGTTCATTGGGCTGTAATGTTCATTACAGCATTAATTACCATATCTAAGCTATGGAACCAACTCAGATGCCCCTTAGTAGATGAATGGATCAAGAAAATATGATACACACACACACACACACACACACACACACACACAATGGAATTCTATGCCTCCATCAGAAAGAATGACATTATCCCACATGTTAGAAAATGGAAAGATGTGCAAAAAATTATATTAAGTGAAGTAAGCCAGGCCCAAAGAACCATATGTCCTATGGTTTCCCTTATTTGCAATAACTAGTATATGTCTGGGACAAGCAGAAAAGGTCAAAAGCTATGTACATATGACCAGATAAGATGATGTTAAGAAAAATGAACCCCAAGATAGGGACACAAGTGGTTTTTTCTTTCTTGCTATTGTTCCTAATGTATTTATAATGTACCATGTGATTTTTTTTTACTTCTTTGTATGTTCCTCCCCCATGGTAAAACCCCTGTTTTTACTGTATTTGATGTCGATGTCCTGCATCTTGTATATACACTTCTCTAGCTTGGGGAGAGGAAGGGAAAAAACAAAATGCTTAAATAGGGATACAGGTTGACCCATTATAACAATGAAATTGTACAAGACACTATGTTGAAAAACAAACTTTACAATTTGGGCAGGGAGGCCGGTGAGGGAGGAGAAGAGAGAGTGTAGTTGTGGAGGTGGGAGAGAAAGAAGGGTAAGGGAAAAACAAAGGAGGTGGTAACAATGCTTGATAGGAAATGTACTCATTACCTTGCTCATGAAACTGCAACCCCTCTGTACAGTATTTTTACCAAAAATAGTATTTTTTAAACAAGAAATGATTGCACTGATAACCAATACTGTGTGGGGCTGGCTATGGAGGTGCCTGCCTATATTCACCACTACTCTGGACGATAAGGCAAAAGTTTGGCTAACCTGGATAACTTAGAAAGACCTTGTCTCAAAATAAAATAATGAAAAAGGGAAGGCTAGGAATGTAACTCAATAATACAATGCTTACCTGGCATGGATTCATCTCCAGCTCCATTAAAATATAGACAGACAACTAAGTACTGTCTGAGAATTAAAGTAAGTGTATCACAGCAACAATAAGCACTGACATCAAGAGTGTGTGCAATAATAAAAATTTGTCAATATGTTTGCGGGAAATAAAAACAATAAGTTAAGTCAATAACATTCTACATTAAAGGAGGCTTTGGTTTCACTTTAGAGAAATTGAGATGTGACAAATCAGCACATAACTGAATTACATGGATGAGGTGCTTTTGTACAGGAGACACAGAAGTTTTTATCCAAACTGTGTCATCCTATGGAGTGACAGCCAAATGTAGGTTCACCTTCAGGAGTCAAAGCTGTGCAAGCCACTGTAAAGCACAGTTTTATCTTAGAACCCAAGAATTTCTTCAGGATTTGTTGGATTTTGTGATTGGTAAATAGTAAAACTATTAGAAATATTGTCTGTCTTTACAGAATACTAAGATCTCTATGGAAGATGTTTCAATCTGCTTAAGCAGAAGCTTTAGTAGTTTTGGGTACAATATTATACTATGTCTTCTGCTGTAAGTTAAGCATTTAAGAAATAAATCTATTAAATATAGATAGCTCCCTGATATGCAGATGTTAAATTCAAAACACAAAATGCAACGAGATATGACAAAGCAAACAGGACTCAAGAAACAAAGGACCTCTGCTTATTTTGTCACATTGTGTTTAGGCGACACTATGATGTGTGTGTGTGTGTGTGTGTGTGTGTGTGTGTGTGTGTGTGTGTGTGTGTGTGTGTGTGTGTGTGTGTGTGTGTGTGCATAAGAGGAAAGCTCGTACGAGGGCACAGAATCAGAGGAAAATGGGTGGACAAAAAGGAAGCTAGTGCCGGTTACTAAAGAAGCAGGGGTAGGTGGATGGAAGTCTAAGGCAAGCCTAGGGCCAACTTGAGAAACATTATCTGAAAAATAGACTAAAAGCAAAGGATGAGAGTAGTGGTTCCAGCAGCAAAGCAGTTCAATATCTAATATCATGAAAGAAAAAAAAGAATTTCCTAGTAACTCGATGGCAATCAGATCAGCCAATTGTATTGTTCAAGAAAAATATTTCTGTTGTGTGCATAAAAGTAATTTACACAAATGTCTCACTAGCCAATTCGGTATTATCTCTTTTTTTTTTTTTTTTGGATCAGTCATGGGGTTTGAACTCTGGGCTTGGGCACTGTCCCTGAGCTCTTCAGTTCAAGGGGGGGGGGGGGACTCTACTGCTTGAGCCACAGCGCCATTTCCGGTTTTTGAGTGGTTTATTGGAGATAAGAGTCTCACGGACTTTCCTGCCTGGGCTGGCTTTGAACTGGTGTCCTCAGATCTCAGCCTCCTGATAGCTAGGATTACAGGCATGAGCCACCGGTCCCTGGGTCAGTATTATCTCTTTAAGGGATAAAGTCATAATGCTATCTATCTAACCCATGACATTAACTGTAAACTCCATTACAAATATATCATTTGTTAAAAAATATAGACGGTTTCCCTCAAAAAAATCTATAATCAAGATCAACTTCTATTTTCTATGTGGAAATAAGATACAACAATAAATTTTAGCATTACTTGTAAAACATCTAGTCATCAAAATCATACTTTGAAATAATATATGTGCATACTTTTGAACTGAAATATTCCTAATGATATGTCAAAGGCTTTTGTTTTGGAAGGAAACACAAAGAAAGAACAGAGAACAAGCTTTGGATTTGTACCTGAATTCACTTATGAAAGGAAGCCCTGCCCATGTGTCTTTGTATCTCACACATTTGAAGTTTTATGGTCTGGATTATCTATTGTTTGAAACTATTATCCTTTTCACTAGTAACATCTAATGTCACATAGTCCCTCACACTAGGAGAAGTCTTATAAGTCAGGGTTTGTTGACTGAATGAATTAGTGAACATGTTTGCCTGGATGAATTTCTCAGCTTACAGTTTTGTGACTCAGCTTGCTAATAACTAAAGTTTCTAAAACCTTCACAAATGTCATAAATCAAAATGCTTTCCTCATGCAACTCTTCCTTGCTTCACAATTCTTGTCCATTTTTGATACCTATCCCCACAGTCCTTTCTTGTTTTATTCTTTCTTCTATGAGAGGCACTTGTACTATAATACTTAGCATTTAATTAAGAAAAACAAGTTTCAATGCTATAATATTATGTAAGCATTCCCTACAACCTTTTTTCTTTTTACTAGTTGTCTTTTAGTATTATTATAAAAGTGATATACACAGGGGTTACACTTATATAAGTCAGGTACATCTCTTTTTAGACAAAGAATCATTTCCTATAGTTAAATTGGGAAGTACTATATCCTAATGTAAATTAGAACTATATACTAACAGCTAAAAGTATTACATAGATAAAAATATACAACCAAAAAAACTCATCTCCAAAAACAAAATAAAAAGCATAATTTTTTAAAGGTAGCAAAGGGTGAAATAGGAATCAAGATACAATTATTTGGATCAACATTGCTTAAAGTTGTTTTTTGTTGGTCTGTTCTGTGTTTTGCCAACAAGATTTAAAATAAAATCACTTCTAATTATCATTGAAGCTTTTCCCCAGATTAAGGCCAGTGGGGTCAGTATATGGTAGTGACAATGAAAACCAGCTATAGATTGATTGTTGTTACAGAGTAATCCTAATCATTCAGTTCTTTTATATATTACATTTTAAAGGAGAACTGTAGTACAATAGAGAAAAAAATCCTTCATTTGATTTTAGGTATTAAATAGATGTGATGCTACTGAGCAAATGTAACTTTCTTAGGCAAGTATGTGGTTTGGATAATGCTATATCAACAATGAAACATTTGGGATGATTTTTGCTTTAGTGAGATCAGGTTAGTACAGTTAAACAAAAGGATAGAAAAGTTAACAAGTAAGTTTGTAAGTTGCTCCCTTCCTAGTCAAGTGTGCTTGAGGAGATCTTGGCTTCAGCCTATAAAGCAGGTTTCAGCAAATATTTTTCTGTAAGTCAGATCGTGTCTATTGCCACTGCCAGCCTCAAACTACAATCCTTCTATCTCCACCTTCTGTGTAGCAGGAATTACAGGCATGTACAACCGTGCCTAGTTTGGTGTTGAGAAAAAGTTTTGTGAGATTTTTTTTCTCCCCTTTTTTAGCCTTAATCTCGAACTATCATTCTGTCCTCACCTCCCAAATAGTTGAGATTATAGGTGGGCACCACCCTGCTTGTCCTCCAAAGTTTACTTTTGTTAGATAAATGTGTTCTCCAGTCTTAGAGCACCTGTGAGGACAAGAAGGTTAGACCTCGGATTTCACACACTGGGTTGTGTGCAATCACACCCACAGACCCTGGATGTGAAAGTGAGAAGGGCTTTTGCACAGCTTGAGTTGATGGAAGTTTACAGTAGAACACAATGTCTAGGATTACTAATTTTCTCTTTCATCCTTTGTGAAGAAAAATGATCAGATTAGTGCCATCTTGCAGTAGACAGTACATATTAAAATGTATATGTGTACTCATACCTATACTAGATATTGCAAATAAGGGAAACCATGGGACCTATGTTTCTTTGGGCCTGGCTTACTTCACTTAATATAATTTTTTCCAAGCCTTTCCATTTCCTAACAAATGGGGAAATGTCATTCTTTCTGATGGAGGCATAGAATTCCATTGTGTATATATGCCACATTTTCTTGATCCATTCATCTATTGAGGGGCATCTGGGTTGGTTCCATATCTTAGCTATGGTAAATAATGCTGCAATAAACATAGTTGTGCTGGTAGCTTTAGTGTGGTCTTTTTTGTAAACATTAGGGTAATGTATTTTAATGTTTTCGTTTCTTTCATGCATGTGTTTCTAACGCATTTATAAGATTATTTCTTTGTTGCTTTGTATGTCCCTCCCCCACAGTTTAACCCCCGCTTTCACTATATTTGATGTCAGTATAACATGTGGAGGAGATGGGGACAAACAAGTCGTTTAAGGATTCAGGTGGACCTGTTGCAACAATGAGAAGTACAAAATGTCATGTCAAAACCAGCTTTACAATGTCGGTGTGGGGGGGGCAGGAGGGGGGTATGATTGGGTGGGGGGGAGGGGGGAGGCTGGGAAGGGAGGTGAAGGGTAAACAAAGGAGGAGGCTGCAATGCTTGGTAAGAAATGTATGCATTATCCTGCCCATGTAATTGTAACCCCTCTGTACAGTATGTTCTCAAATAAAATAAAATAAAATATAAAAAAAAGGAAAAAAAATGCAAATGTGTAGAAGCTGATTCGTATAGTCTCTGACAACTAAAGAGCAGCAACTTAGCAAACAAAATAGCCTTAACAACAAAATAGCCTCAAAACATTTTCGGCTTGTCTGGGAGAAATCACACATTAGTGTTTTTTTTTTCCCCCTATCTGAGGTTTTATTCCAGAGTTTAAGCTTCCTTGTAACGCCTTAGAAGCAGCAACCAAACACCCTTTCATAATTAATATATTCAAGTAAAAACAATCTTTTAAAAATTATTTCTGGTGTTATAAATCTCTGTAGTCAGGCTTACAAAATCATGAATAGATGTATACCTTACTCTGGTGACTACTACTATTTACTTAAGAATTTAAAGAAAACTTCGTATTTTCTACAAATATAGGAATATAATAAAATTGTAAACATTTCATTTGCCCTTAAAAACTGAAAGGAATAAAGAATTTAGATAAGATTTTTTTAACTGTACAACCGAAAATGATCATATGGTATTAGAAGGTCCTAGTGAAACTGGTGGAATAGATTTGAAGATTTTGCTCTAGGGAAAATTATAATAAAATTATCATTTTTTTGTCAGTTGTGGGGCTTGAACTCTGGGCCTGGGCACTGTCCCTCAGCTCTTCAGCTCAAGGCTAGCACTCTATCACTTGTGCCACTTCTGAATTTTTCTGCTTACGTGTGCTGAGGAACTAACCCCAATGCCTCATGCATGCAAGGCAAGCACTCTACCACTGAATCACCTTCCCAGCCCCAAATTTCCAATTTTAAGATGGTTCTCCGCTTAATATTTCCATTAGTATACTTCAAATGCCAACAACTCTGTAGTTACCACTATTCTGAGTTATCCTGCATCTGTCATCGCATAAAAACAAGGTGCATATGGTTATCTGAATGATAGCTTCAGTAGTGATTTCTTTAGTTCAATTGATATCATAAAGATTCTAAACATATTGCAAACTATAGATAAGAAATATTTGTGACCAGGAGCTTATTGTTTCTTAACAAAAAGAAGATAAAGCAACTACAGAAGATAAAGCAACACAAGTACTTGTCTCAATGGAAGTATTGTAATAAATATTTTCAAGTTTATGAGATTTTTCAAACATTCATTGAATCTTTATTTCAAGTATTTTTATTCACCACAGTTTTTTTAAATTTATGGATATTGGTGTGTGAGCGACTAATATATAGAAACCCCAAAAGTGTATGGGGATTATTAGATTTTAAAAAGTATTATGACATCGTAAATCCATTTCAGTTTGTTCTAAAGAACTTTTTGTTGTTATAAATTGTATTACTATGTCTACAAACTGAAAGGTGTGCTTAGTTTTCATCAACTGTCTGTGAGAGATGAGACAAAATTCTGTTAAAATATATTGAAGTCATTTATCAACATTTGTTACATCTGAGAAATATTGAGCACAGTTTTTTCATAATTTTCTTCACTTCTTTCCTTCTTCAGATGTTGAATACTCATGAGAAGCAGTTGTTGTAATAAATACTTAGAAGTATAGTATTTGGAATACATGGTCAATTTCAAAATATAGTTGCAGAAATAACCTGACAACTCACTGGCATTTGTATCTTATCATCATCATCTCAAATTAAATCATTGTAGATTAAACACATTTTAAAGATGTGCACATCTTAAACATATCATAGGTCAAATGTTTTTTAATTATTTCAATTGTATATTTTTGAAAGTTAAAAAGATTCTTGAAGCATGCCTTTATTTTATTCACTTAAAATATTAAGCTAACTTTATAGGTGGGATGGCATGCATACATCCACAGACACTGAGTAACACAATTAGTTTATCTCTAAGAAAAGAACTACCTGGGCACAACAAGCTCATAAAGATCATTTTCTCCCCCACAGGGTTTACCTTTAGCAATAACCACCAAAGCATACAAACCAGAAATTATTGTAGAATCAATATTTAGATAGAAGAGGTCAAAATCCATCAGATTCAGCTATGTAATTTTTTTGTCTCCCTTTTCAGGGTATTGTGTGATGTAAGTGGTAAATAGGTAGAAAACAAATTAACCCAAAGAATCTAGGTTTGGGATCCTTTTCTATGCTTTTCTAAACATAAAATTAGAAATCTCTAAGTTAATGTCCTTTCTTTACTACACTTTGTTTCTTAATATATGGTTAATTTATGTATTTAGTATATATTATATAATATATATGAAATATATTCATAAATTATATAATCAATTAAAATAAGCAATTCAGAAAACAGGTAGAGCCTAACCTTAAAGGCATATTTTAGACACAAACTTAATATAATCTGAACTATTAGATAAGGAATTTGTTACTAAATTATATAGGTTATCTTCTTCAAATGCTTTAGAACAGGTTAGTACACTGTAAACCATTTTGCGTGGGCTGTATAGCGAAGCATATCAGTATGATTTTAAATGGCTAGAAGAATTCAAAATAAGAAATGGTGTTTTAGTGCCATTATAAAAAATATTTTGAGGGCATATTAAGGTTACTTTCTATGGCCATAGTTTTGCACAGTTGTATGCTTTCTATCTTATATTCCATGGGGGAGCACTTGCAGTATTGACTATTGGACTTAAAAAATAATTTTATTATCTCGAAGTAATCATACACAGGGGTTAACATTCAATAAGTTGGTCTATAAATATAATGTATCACAAGCACCCTTTCTCATTCTTTCACATCCCACACCATCTGACTACTTACTGTAAAGCAAACTGAAATCAAAAGGGTGGAAGATATATTTCAAGGGGTAGAGCTGTTACATAAGAGATGCCAGGCCCTGAGTTCAATTTCCAGTAATGCCAGAAAAAAAATTTCTGCCTAAAATATAAGCAAACACTGCATTGGTTTGTAATATATAATGTTACTTCCACCAACAGGAAAAATTACTTCTGCTTATCTATTTGTCCTATATCTGATCAGAAACTTCAATTATAATTTTGTCCCTAGCACTATTTGTTAGATTGCTTCATTATCTGAAGGTACCATCAGCTAGGAATGCCTGAAGATCAGCCTTGACGGACCAAATTTCTGCCATGCAACCTCGACTCTTTTATGCATCTCCAATGAATAGATGATATGCTGCAAATTAATTCCTTCAGTCCTGTCTAAAATTATGCATTTCCTTAAAGCCATAGAATGTCCATATACTTAAAACACATGGAGATGGGGTGTGTGCATGGAGAAGGAGCAGATGGGTGAACTGAACCAGAGCCTCTCGGGCCGGGAGACCTGAATGTTCACTGGAATACTTATAGAGCACATTAACTTCTTGGCAAGAGCTGTTGCTGCACATGTAGGTGGTCCACTGCTGCAAGTCATGAGGCAGGGAGTAAGAGGTATTCAAGAGAATTGGAGAGAAGCCCAGAAGGTAAGCTGTTTATCTTGTAAGAACACTCATTTTCTCCAAAACATAGAACGTGTATTAATAAAGTGGATTTAGATTTAGATGTGAATAAAGGAAACTAGTTATTGAAAGAGTATCACTTTGGCTCTTTAAGAATAACTATGAGATTCATGAATATGGCTCCTAGAAAATGTAGAAGAAATAACTGTTTTTTTTTTATCATGCTGATAAGAATCACTAGTCTGATGATGGCTGTGAACAAGGTACTTCCCTGAGGGAGATCCTGAAACTGTCCTTTTGATGAGTTCCTTACAAAGTTCTTCTGATTGATCAGAGAAGGTGATTTCTAAATCAGTGCTCACTTAAGCCTTATGAAATTATCATGCTTTGGTTTTGGCCTCTGGTTTGAAACAGCAAAAGAATAATTGACTTTCTTAACTCATAGCCCCATCCAAAAGGATCCCTGGAAGAAAATAAATGCTGTATCAGGCTGTGGCTTTTCGTGTATGGACTGTCTCTCCTAACCACCTTGAGTTTGGTTTCTGGTATGTCTTTGGAACATATTTTCAACTTTTCTCTTCCATTAATTATATCATCAGCGGGATGGACATAAGCCAGGTGCTCACACAGATAGATACTTGCAGGTTTGGAAGATGCCAATGATTCTACTGCGCTAGAAAGTTCTTTGGTTCTTTCACAGATCGGTTTTATTACCACACAGTATCAAATGAAAGATCCAAGTATATTTAATGCTCAGCCAGCCCTTAAGAAAAAAAGAGAACTATTAAGCATAGGGTAGTTGTATACATATGTGATCCCAAAATATGATTTGTCTTTCTATGTTAATTCCTTTTTATTTTTTTATTGTGAAAATACTGTACAGAGGGGTTACAATTACATGGGCAAGGTAATGAGTACATTTCTTAAGCATTGTTGTCTCCTCCTTTGTTTCCCCTTCCCACCCCTTCCCAAATTCTTTTTTTTTAATTTTTAATTTTAATTTTGATTTCCTTCCCAAATTCTTATATAAAACCTTTACTATCAACAGATTTTGCATATTCTGAACTCTTTGTATAAGTCTCATCTATTAAATCAAACAATATAATTGAGAAAAATAATTATGCTAATCACAAAAAATGGAAATACTGTGGAGAAAATTCTAGTTAAGATCCTCCAAAAAAAGAAAAGTCTTTTGAAGTTTAGTGGAGAGTAAAAATGCTTTTTAAACTTTTTAAAATAATTTTTAAGCAATTTTACGTTTCTGGTACTGGGGCTTGAACTCAGGTCTTTGTCTTCCTGCTCATGCTAACACTCTCCCAGTTTAGGCATGACACACTTCAGCTTTTTGCTGCTTAATTGGACATAAAGTGTCAGAAGGACTTTCCTGCCCAGGCCAACATTAAACTACTATCTTCAGATCTCAGACTCCTGAATAGCTAGTATTACAAGTGTGAGCCACCAGCTTAGGGCTTAAAAGACACTTACAAATTGGAAATCGTGCACACTTACAATTTTACAATCTGGGATACTATGGTAAGAGGACTGGGGATTCCACCCACCTAGACTACATAGTAAGATCCTGTCTCAAGATAAAACAAGCTAAAACATATTAAGGGCCACTGCCACAATAAATGACAGGAATTCCTATCCCTGCAGAAAGTTAGTGCCTGGTCCTTTGTAATCAATCACCTCTATCTTCAGCTTAAGAAAAACTATACACTTTCTATTGCCAAAGATTAGTTTTATAGGATCAGGAAACTCATGTGAATGGAATGGTAAAGTTAGCATTAACACAGTGTTAATGGATTCTGTTCATCTATAGTACAGTACATATCAGTATTTTCTTCTGTCCTTTTGGCTGAGTAACATGGTATGTATGCATCATTCAAAGGTTGTTTATTCTTTCCCTGTTAACATATTTGTATTGTTTCTAGTTTGAGGCCAATATGAGTAAAGCTGCTGTAGACTTTGGAGGCAAATCTTTGAGTAGGCATATACTTTAGTTCTGCTGTGCAAACATGCAGGAGTGGAATCGCTAAATTATTTCATAAGTGCATGTTTAAATTTATGAGGCAGAAAGAAGCTATTTTCAATTTTTTAAAATCTTATTTTCCATTCTCTATGGCAATGTGAAATGCTAATTCTGCATCATCATTAGCATTTAGTATTGTCAGCCTTTGAATTTTTTGTCATCATTATAGGTGTAATGTTATCCCATTGTGTCTTAAATTTCTCTTTTCTGATAACTAACAGTGGTGAACAATTTCCATAAAATTATTGGTCAATTATATAGTATTTTGTCAAATGTCTATTCAAGATTTTCTGTTTCTCTCATTAAGTTGTAAAAACAACTTAGCTACTCTGCATCTAAGTCTTGTGTTAGACATATATAGTTCAAATATTTTCTTACAAAGCATGGCATGTTAACTCTTTCCTTAATGATATCTTATAAAGACAAGATTATTTTAATAAAAATGGAAATAATTTACTATTATCTTTAAGTAATTGTACCAAAGAGTTTTCTTTTAACAAAGTGGTTTATGAATACAAAATATCTTGATCAAAATCACCTGTTTCAACATTTTCACCCTTCCTTTCCCATCCACCCCTTCCTCACTCTTCTTAATTTTGTAGGCTATACATTGGATAATAAATGGCTGTGTTTTACTTTGTAAAAATCTTGATCTCTTCCAAATCGGTATCAGTTATGTCATAAATTATCTCACTAAATATCTCATGAAATTTTATAATATTAGCTTTTAGAATCAGTGATAATTAGATCCACAATCAATTATATTCTTATGAATACTATGAGTTGTTGTTTCAGTTTTATTGTTTCCCTTGTGAATATCCAGTCTGTCCGGTAAAATATATATGGAAGGTTATCTTTTCCACAAGAGATTGTGTCAGTAACTTTGCAAATTTAATTGAGCATATATGAATCATATATTGACCACAGATGTCTATTCATCATCCAGTATTCTGTCTTACAGTTCATGTTTATTTTTGCAAAAAAAAAAACAAATAATTATCTTGATATCTGTGGTTTTACAGTAAATCTTAAATTCAGAAAATACAATTTTGTTAATCTTATTTTTTTCTATATAGGTCTGACTATAATTGGACCTTAGTTTTTAAAACATAGTCTAGAATACTTATTTAAGATCCTATAAAAACAAATAAGCAAGCAAAATATGGTGGGAGTTTTATTAGAATCATCCAAACTGTATAGATCAGATCAGTCGGGAAGAATGTATGTCAAAACACTACTGAGTCTTCCAATCCACGGATGTGAATGTTTCTTCACTTATTTCAGCTTCATGGAATTTCCTTTAACAATATTTTGTATTTCTCAATGTATATTTAATGCATATTTCATTAAATTTATTTACATTTTTATCATTGAAAAACTATTTTTTACAATTGAATTTCAAAATTTTTAGCTACTATTTAGTTGGTCCTCTGTATCCATGGGTTTGATTTATATGGACTTAATCATGGGTTATAAATATTCAGGAAAAAATAAAATTTGCCCTGAACTTTCACAGACTTTCTTTTTCATATCACTATGCCCCAAGTAATGGGCCAAACAGCTTTCTGCATAGCATTTAGATTGTAGTAAGCATTCCTAGTCACCTATATTATACAGGAGGATTGCAGGTTGCATATTACATATTATATAATCTTCTTTAATGGACTTCAACATCTGCAGGTTTTGGTACTTGTGGAATTACTGGAACAAATTCTCTGTGCGCATAAAGTGACCACTAGACACAGAAATAATGCTGATTTTTACATACTGATCTTCATACTATGCCACTGATAAATTACCTTATTAATTTAAATAGATGCCCTTTGAATAGAAATACATTTACTCCTTCCTTTCCAATTCATATGCATTTTAATACTTTTCTTGTTCGTGAAGTGGCAGAATTTCTAGTATAATGTTTTTGACTGGTGAGATGGAATATTTTTGTCTTGCTCTCAATCTTGAAAGCAATATGCTTTATCAGCATATTTTCCCCTTCAGTGAATGTGAATGCTTCATGTGGATTTGCAGTAGTATTTAGTTCATAACATTTGGCACAGTGACTTCTAAAATATGAATCAATTTATTTTGCTTATTAGCATAGTCCATATATTTTAAAACGTTGGTGATTTTTCTTTCTTCATTTTGTTAACTATTGGTAGATGAATATTAGAATATTCAACTATAATTATGAAATTACTTTTTCTCTGGTAGATTTTTCCCCTTTGGTGTTGAAGAGTGGTGTTGAAGTCTCACATTTGCCTAGCTGTATATCAACCCCTTCATTTTTAATTTGTTTCTGACACAAGATCTTACTAATTTCCCAGAAAGCTTCAAACTCATGACCTTTAGCCTCTGTACCTTGAGATTATAGACATGTACCACCACATGCAGGTGCTTGTTTTTAGATTATGAATTTTATGAAGTTTATGAATGTTAAAACAAATTTAGAACCATCAGGCCTTCCTCATAAATTCCACTTTAGATTTATCAAATATGGCTCTTGTAATTCTTCTGCAGCAAAGTCTTACAATTTACTTTTTCTAGTAGGTTACAGCCATATCACCATCCTTATATCTGTATGTTACCTACTCCCCTTTCCTTTCCTTTAGTCAGTGTGTGCCTTGCATTCAATGCACATTTCTGGAGGAAACATATAGATAACTAAACATATAGATAACTAACTTTTTTGAAAAAAATTAATCTACCATCTTTGAAAACTAAATGAACTACTGATTTTATTCACATTTAATGAAATTATTAATGTGAGTTTATTTCCTTTGTCCATTCAGAGTCTGTGTGTCTCTTGCTATCTTCATGTAGTACTCTGAATAAATTCAAAAATACATTAAGTTTCGTTGATGAGTAACTTTCTAGAATGTTTTTGTGCATATTAAAATATATAATTTCATCATATCAGTGCTATTTAGGATCAATTTACTATTTAAGAGGTCAACCGCCCTTCACACTTTATGCTCTTGGAGGTCTTTACTCGCTTATCATTTCCAAATTCTCTAGTGTTATATATTTACAGCGTATGATTTCAATTAATCTCATCCTACGTGGTATTTTCAGATTTTAATTCTGAGTAACATGTCACTATATTATCCCATTGCTTTCCACTGGTTATTGTTTATAGTGGGGAGCAAATGTAGTGTATGACAGTGTATTCCAGTTTCACTGAGAGTTTTCTGCAGTTATATTGAGGCATGCCTTGATGTGACTTTTTAAAAATTTTTCTTTTGAATTAGTATATATTTATAATACAAGAGGATTTCATTATGATTCCATTGATGCATTGAGAGTGTTCAAATCAAACTCACCACCTCCATTATATTTCCTTAGTCTTCCTCTTTCCTCTGGCTTAGTATGTTGTATAATTATGTGTGTGTGTGTGTATACACACACAGACATATATATATATATATATATATATATATATATATATATATATATATATATATATACCTATACCTGTCTGTATCTATAGATATAGATCTATCTGTATATATAGATATCTATATATACATAGATGTAGAAAATTCTAATGCTGCAAGACAAGCACCAGTCAATCCTCAAAAAAAAATTTCCAGAATGATCTATCAGGACTGTGAGTTCATGTTCTGTGTTCCATATTACAATTTAATATTGTTTCTCATGTGACATTTTACTTATTAATCTATCTGGGTCTCTATATTAAAATGTGGTAAATTAGATGACTCAATCAGCAGGTATTTATTTTCTCCTGTTTCCTGAGATTAAATGGGACATCATGGTAACCACATAGTGAGGGCTCTCTTCCCCACTTGCAAATGTCCATTTCCTCCCTCTGTTTTCACTTGGTGGCTTCAAGATGTGGTCATCCTGATCTCAGTGAAATACCAGGTACACATTACTCCCTCTGCTGCCTTGGGACCAAACTCCAGGCTTTGATGCTTAACTCTTGCAAATTTATTTCAATTCTTTTAAATCTAATTAAGTATTATTCCTATTCTACTCCTTAGAGCCTATGAAACATTTACTTTAAAACCTTATCTTTCTTTATTAATGCCAGTGATATACTCTCCAGAAATTAGTGTATCAGGTAAAGGTAAAGGTTTTCTTCCTTTGTGAATTATTTTAGGCTATCCATAGTGGTATAGACATTTTTAAATGCCTATAATGTCTAAAATGTCTTAAATATCTAAAATACATTTCATTGATCTTTAACATTGGAAATCTTTGTTTTTAAGAATTTAAAATTATATGGCCTTGGAATATTATCTTTAGTTACTTGAAGAGTTTCTAGTTTTTTTTAATACAGTTTATGTTAAAATAATTTTCATTAATTTAGAAAAGACAATCAATGTCTGTGAGAAAGCGGACTTTCTTTGGGATTTTCTTTTGTGGTCATGGTGAGCAATTGCTTTTTCCTGTACTTAGGTTCACATTCTTCCTCTGTTCTAAAACTTAGACTGACATCTAGCCTTGACAATCATAGTATGTTTTATTTTCCTGAGGGCGGAATAACTTATAATGTTTAGTTTTGTACTATTGGTGCGTTGGTGAATTTTTAAACTGTGTGTTAACTGCAATAAATTATATGAACCAACAAAAATATATTTTGTATCATGATATTTCTCTACACCTTTTATTGGTGAAAGTCCACAAATCTATAATAAAGACAGCAGTGATGTGGTATAGAAGATGTTGTCAAATTCCTCTGATGATAATTCAAGTTTTAATTAAAGTTTTGATTTGCTAAATTCTTCTGATATACTATTAATTTAGGCAATATTACAAACTTTTGTTGCTCTAAATTACTTTAAATTCACTGGGTGTCTAATTGCTAAAACTGAATGCAAAGCAAGTAGTAAGATATCTCATTTTTAAGCTAGAGGTGAAATTAATAGTCACAGATACGTTTTTGCTTCATTTAACCCTGTTTTCCTTGGTTATGGAAGGGGATTAGACTATGATGGATGTTTTTAGTTAGTATTGCATAGATACAGCAGTCTCATTCATAGTTAGGCTGTGTTGAGAATGTCCTTAAAATAACAGGAAATACTGTTTCCTGTGGAAAAATTCTTCCCTCTGAATGTGGGAGAAAATGGAGTTTTTCCTGATAGCAAAGCTGATGAGACAACATATCTGTAGTTGTGTTACACAATAGAAAGATATATTATATTGGCAAAATGAGGTATAAATTCTTAGTGAACATAGTCATTTGTGGAGAAGTCCATGTAGAAGTCAGTACATGAAAAAGAGGAATATACAAAGATCTCAGAATTAAGGACCATGTGAACAAATGCATAAAATCCTAAAATTTGTAATGGATGGTGGTAGGTGTTATAGTCCAATTTAAATTGCATTTAAAGTACCTTGTAGACTTGAGAAAGAGATAAACCAATATATTTTCTTTGGAATATAAACAAATAGTTTGTAAATATATGGCACTGAAAATTATGTATATTTTATAGTACATGAAGAACACCAACATTTCTAAATTCACAGTAAGACAAATCTTCTAGGAAATTAATTCCAAGAATAGGGGAAGTGAAATGAGTGGAAAAGAGGCAGAAGTCAAAGGTCAAATAAAAGGCTATTATTATATCCAAGGAGAGAATAAATGAATAGGTATAACTGAAAGATTTTTATAGGTTCAAGATATTCTGTAAATGTAAATCTGATAGTTTTTGAGATTACTTCTTGCTCTCTTGCTCATTTCTTGTAAAGCACCTCACATTCAGTAGGTTCTCACAGATAGTTGTCAATTTCCTGAGTGTGCAGTTTATCAGTTGAGAGATAAGTGCATAACTATTGTTTTATACTCAATTGCAACTATAGTTCATGCAATAAACTGACTTAATATTTTTTATGTTTACTTTTTGATAAACATGTCACTCTTTTAATGTTTTTTATTTAAAAGAATCTAATGTTATCACCCATTGATCGAGTTCCTAAATGTTTTATAAATCTAAATATATATCTATATGTATGCATTTTCTGGAAGTTACAAGGGTACCCTAGTTTTACTTCATGGACTGTATAGGAAGCAGTGATTATTACTTAATGTTTATCTAAATTTTAGAGTGATAAATATCTATGATCATGTTGTAATATGACAATTTCTAAATTTTATGTACGTAGCTAATTAAAAGCTAAACATAAAGAGATGGTTACTTTTCACATTCATGTTTCCCAAATTGTTAATAAATTTCAATCTTCTTAGATATTAACATATCCAAACAGAAATGTTTCATGAGAAATAATAGGTAAAATAGTTTCTGTGAACATGATTGTAGCAACTTAGAGATAACATCTTGGTTGCTATATGTTGCTATATTATGAATATGAATTAAAGCAATTAGAAAGGTATAGACTAGTTTAACTTTTTAAATCAACACTGTATTTTTAATCACTAATAGCCTTGTTCTTTATTTTAAAAAAATGATAAAACATATTTCCATTCATATCCACTATTGTCATTTAATACTGTCCACAGTTTCTCTATCATCTGGTTTCTTGTATAATCAAGCTCTGGAGATTTCTTGTCACTGCTGCAGTGTATAATGGGAATAATTTTTCAGTCTTAAGGAATCACCTGAAGTCTTTGGCAATGGGCAATTCATCTCAACATATGGTACTCATGCAAACTATCATTCCTCCCCTTCCCAGGTTGCTTTCCCTCACTGGCTCTACCTTTACACCTGGACATTTGTTCCAATTAGCTCCTCAGGAGACACATGCAAAACAGTCCAGCAATTTTTCTGAAGTGTGAGAATCTACATATTCATTGGTTCAGCATGAAGATCAATGATAAACAGTTGTATTCACCTTGCAGCATTTTGAAATAATGGCTTATAATATGTGTTTGTTATTTTCTATGAACTGGGTAGCTTAAAAAATATTGTCTTACAACTTTAGAGGAGTTCAGAAAAGTTAAGGCAAGGTGTTGACAGGATTCTCCTTCCAGCTGAGTCCCTAGACAGGAGTAGGCTCTTTGCCTAGTCTAGATTCTGCTGCTGGCAGAAGTTCTTCAGCTTGTATTAAATGATTCTATTCTGATATTGCCTTTTCTTCCTCAGACACCCTTGGTATTCTCTTAAGGTCATAACTTACTGCATCTGGAGCTCATCTAAATAATCCAGAACAAATTAATTCTATCAAATTCCTCAAGATAGCCATATTTTCTTCTATACAATGTAATTTTCATTGGTTCAGGGATTGGGAGTTAGGCATATTCTCTAGGGCATCATCAGTTAACTCAGTACAAAAAAATCTATTTTCAATTTGAACCACTCTTTGGTCCCCCCTGCCTTCATCTATTTTCCTGTTTGGAAGAATAATTAGTAATTCTTGTGTTAATCATGGTACCTATTTAATCACTCTGTAGTTATTGAGTTCCTTTTGTGGCTCAAGCTTTGTGTGAGGAAAACAGCATAGTTATATGCTGTATATTCAATCTTTCTTTCAAATAATAAAGTTAGATATTTTAAAGTATTTAAGAATACATTTTCAAAAATGAAAATCAGAAAGTTTTGAACATGCCATAAAGTGCAATTCATGCCCGGTTGAATTGTTAATGGTACAGAAATCCATGAAAATAAAAATTTTATGTGTATGTACTGGTATATAAATTCATATGGATAAGTACTTGGAATTTCTTGTTTATAAATACATTAATTCTAGTAAATCAAAGTGCCACGTTGTTCTTTAGACCTTGAAAAATTTTCTTGGAGGAAAACATGATTAATGGGTCTTGATTCCTATTATATCTCTCCTCAAATCATAAGAAACAGCTATAACTTTATCATAAATAATAGATAAAATATATGTAAATGCACCATATTTTGTAATGTTGTCATTTCTATTATTTATCATGGTCAGAACTAAAAATGAGTTATGCCCTCAGGCCAGTAGATACGTTATTTCAAACCCTGCCTTTGGTATTTCTCAAATATTTTCATATTCTCTCTCTATTTGCCTAACAGGAAAATATTCTTGTACCCTCCGATGTCACATGTCTCATACACAGGAATGAACTCAGAGCATAAAAGAATAAACATATTGACTTTTCTATTCTCTACATTCTGAGGTGTAGTCAAGTCACTTTTTAGGGGAATGCCTATAATTAAACATGCATGGTAACTAAAGGAGTAACACTCAACTTGGTAAAATAATTGTAATAACAAAGAATTCAAATTTACTTCATTAATTAAGGTCTCAAGGTTTCAGGAAGTAAAAATAACTGTCTTCAAAATCTGTATATTAGATTAAGGGCACAGGCATTGTTCTATACTATCCATTCTGTAGCTCTCTTATGTTATCATAGAGGAGTTTGCATGGTGGAAAATTCATAGAATCCTAACACTGTATTTTAGTACAGGAAGACAATTGTCTTGCAAAGATAAGATCCTTCCAGATAAAAGTCTATGGAAACTTCTGTATACACACACACACACACACACACACACACACACACACACACACACACACACACGTATGCCTGTATATATCTATTTTGGTGACTCAGTCGTTTCTTTTTCTGCTTTTCAATAGAATATTTCATTGTATGTGCAGATCTTGAAACAATAAGATTAGCCTGAATATTGCAAAGCACACATTGATAAAAATGCATGTGACTATTTCTTCCTCTTCTATGAGAAAATAATATTTCATTGTATGTGGAGATCTTGAAACAATAAGATTGACCTCAATATTGCAAAGCACAAATTGATAAAAATGCATGTGGCTATTTCTTCTACCTCTATGAGAAAACTCATAACAGGTTTATTCCCTCCAACAGGTAACAAAATCTCTGTGGTACACACCATGGATTTGGAATGGAAAAATAGAGCTTAAAGTTTCTTCAGGTTTTAACTTATCTTCTATTTCAAATATTGAGCTTGAATCACATAGTAGGCAGCACATGAAAGTTGTGTTAGAAGTAGTATGAACCTAAACCTTCAAGCCCAAACTTAGAAAACAAGGTCACCCTAGAACATTAATTACATGTAAGGACAGAATAGTGGAAGAAATGGAATTTATTTTATAGTGCGTTTATGTTTTTGAGATTTAGGGAATGAAAATCAGATTCTTTGTACTAACACATAGAAAAGAGTTGCTTTGGAAAAATTTAATCCAGACCATTTAATCTGCTTAATTAATAGTTTATAGTTTCTTTTTTGTAAATATTATTAAATTAGCAGTTAGATCATCATATAAACTTATATTGTCCTAGAAACAGTTTATGTTAAGAATCAAAATAGAAAAGCCTTATATTTAAATGATCCATAATCAAAAGTATTATCAAATCAGGAGATAGCAACATAAAGAAAGGAAGACTTCTTTTTATTGCCAGTACTGGGGCTTGAATCTGGGCTTGGGCACTGTCCCTCAGCTCTTCAGCTCAAGGCTAGCGCTCTACCACTTAAACTGCTGCACCACTTCTGGCTTTTTCTGTGTATGGGGTACTGAGGAATCGAACCCAGGGCTTCATGCATGCTAAGCCAGCACTCTACCACTCAGCCACATTTCCTGCCCTTCTTTGTTGAGTCAGGTATATTTTCTTAATTTAATTTTACATGTCAGGAAAAAAAAGTGACTCAAAGCAAATTCATATGCAGAGAATTCTATCGTAGTTAAAAGGTTAATATTATAAATTGGATATTTTAATCATGTTTAATTGTCTTTCACCTAATAAAATCTCTCCATATATTAGTACAGTCACTCCCACTACTAAAATTAACTGTATTTTGGATAAAGCAAGGATGAAAATGTGAATTTTCTTTTCATATAGCCTTAACCCTGGCTCAAATTTAACACCTTTGCTTTAGATTATGAAATAATTTAGACAAGTATTTAAGACTATACAGAGAGAAAATGTTAAGAAGAAAATTATATGAAGCACAAGTTCTACTTCTTTTCAACTTTTTATATGCCAGATACAAATTTATTGACTTTCTTTAATACATTTATGAGTAAGACACTGTAAGTTGTGCAGTAATAACAACAACAAAAAAATCCCACTAAAAATAAAAAATAAAATAAACATACCTGCTATTAACACCAGGTGTCTATTCACTTTTGCAATCTGATCTAAACGATGTGTTATAGTATTACTGAAATGCTCAAAATATCCAATCTCATCATTCGCTTCCTGTGCTTTTCTCATAAACTTCTGTTTCATGTCATGGGCACAAAGGCTATTTTCTCTACGAATAGAGACTTACAAAGAAAAAAGTAGAAGTTCCATGGCTTTATAAAACATTTTCACTCTCCCACTGGCATAAGCCTAAGATATTTTGGCCTGAGAAGATGAAATGTATTGAAAAACAAAATATCTCAAATCGCACCTGTGATAAGAAAGCTGCATCTCCCAGCCCCGGCTTCATTGATGATGCTGCAATTGTAAACTCCGTAGTGTTCGTTGGAAAGACTCTTCACTGGATACTCTGTGTATTCCTGAGAGTCAAACTGACCAGTTCGTAACAGCTTATTACCCAAGCGCCATTCATAGGTCAGCACCCGGATCGGGTAGGCTCTCAGTACCCTGCAGCTCATAGTGACACTGCGATCTTGTCCTTGCCGAATTTCCAGGAATGCTGGTTCCACCGCAGGAGGATCTGTAACGTAAAAACCAATCAAAGATGAGGCAGTCAATGATGGAATCTCACTGGCTATTCTTTTTAAATGATTCAATTTTTAACCAACCCTTGTCACTGACAAGGAGGTAGGTGGGTGGAGAGCAGAGGTAAGTTAAGGAACTGAATCTTCTGAGCATGAGCAATGAGTCAGCCCCATGGCCTTACAAAAGTATTTGCAGTTTAAACAAGCAAAATTGTTGCTGTCTTGTTTTGTTTTCATACAGGTCTCAGATAGAAAACATTGTCATGGCACCAGAATGAAATACAGTGCCCCGCATCTTGTATATACATTTTCCTAATTTGGAGGAGGGAAGGGAAAAAAATGCTTAAATAGGGATACAGGTTGATCCATTGTAACAATGAGATCTACAAGATACTGTGCTGAAAATGAACTTTACAATTTCGGAAGGTGGGAGAGGAGGGAGTAGTTTGGGAGGTGGGAAGGAAGGGATGGTAAGGGAAAAACAAAGGAGGAGGCAACAATGCTCGATAGGAAATGTACTCATTACCTTACCCATGTAACTGTAACCTCTCTGTACAGTATTTTTACAATAAAAATGCATTGAAAGAAAAACATTGTCATGACTGCTTATGTATATAGCCATCAGTGATACTCTTGATGTAGAACAAAGAAAGAATATAGCAAAGGCTTCGACTAGAAAGCGAATTTGAAGCAGATAATGCTATTGGTTCGAGTCAGTGAATTGTAATGTTTCTCTTGTAAATCTCAGTCTTTTGGCTCCTGAATACTCATGGATTAATAGAATAGGTAACATAATTTTATGAGTATTTTCTATTTAGTTTGATATCATTTGGCTGAAATTCATCATATCATGGGAAACCTTAAGCAAACTTGGCAAATTATACTTCAGGTAAGACGTTATTTTCTACTCATTGCAAAGCCTTATTGCTCTGTCATAATTTTGACTTTTTATGTAACTAAACTTGTTGCTTTAAGTACCCAACCTCTTTTAGTTTGGATGAGGTTTCCAATATTTATTTGTTTACTTGATTTATTTTTTGTTGGTTGTGGAGCTTGAACTCTGGGCCTGGGCATTGTCCCTGATTTCTTCAGCCCAAGGCCAGCGCTCTATTGCTTCAGCCACAGCATCACTTCTGGTTTTTTGGTGGTTAATTGGAGCTAAGAGTTTCATAGGCTTTCCTGCCTGGGCTAGCTTTGAAATGCAATCCTCAGATTTCAGCCTTCTGAGTAGCTAGGATTACAGGCATGAGCCACTGGCGCCCAGCTCCAATATTTATAATACACTCATTTAAAGTGCACAAGAACTGGATACCTATAATCCTAGCTACTCAGGAGGTTGAGAGCTAAACATCAAAGTCTGAAGCCAGTATGATATAAAAGTCTATGAGAGACTTATCTCTAATTCACCAGAAAACAAAACAAAACAAAACAAAACTGGAAATGGGGCTGCGATACAAATGGTAGAGTGAAGGCATTTACCAAAAAAGCCAAGGGACAATACCTGGTCTCTGAGTTCAAGACTTAGTACCTACCTACACACACACAGACATAGACACAGACACAGACACACAGACACACACACACATACACACAAGTAAGCAAACAAAAATGCACAAAATATGCTCTGTGATTATTTAAAATACACAGAATAAAATCCTTTCCTTAAGATTTTCCATGGTTGTAGTATATAAAAATTTCTTATTGGGCCCTGTTAATATAGTTCATTGATTCTATCAAGGAAACCGCAAATAATCATTGCCATACTATACATCACAATGCCATTCCTAACTGGATTTATAGGACCCTTCTGTGAATTGACATTCTCTCTTCCTTTGTCTCTGTCTCTGTCTCTGTCTCTCCCTCTCTCTCCCTCTAAATATCATGATATTATAACTGTATATAACTATACATGATAATATATTATAGGAAAACCCTACAAGTACCTAGTCTGCTATTCTTCACATGTTATTTTGCCCATGTTTTAATATCACTCAACTTTCTCAATACTCTGTTGGCAGATCCTTCTTGCTTCTTTAACATATATATGACTACATACACACACACAAACATATATATATATATATGACTACATTTATATGCACACACACACACACACACACACACACACACACACACACACACACACACACACACACACGTCGTGGGGCTTGAACTCCGGGCCTAAGCACTGTTCCTCAGCTCTTCAGCTCAAGGCTAGTAGCACACACTTTTTAACTACCCTATTAATTCAAGTATCATTCATTTAGTCAATCTGGTCTGTAGATTCTCTAAAAAGAGAAAGAAATTTTAGATGTGCAAAAACAAAATTGTCTTCATTTTTTATGGTGTTACACAATGAAGTATGAAAGGAAGTTCTTGAAGATAGAAAAGGCTTTTGAAGAAAGATTATATTCAAAGTCTATCTTCAAGGATCCACAGAAAGTAGTCAAGCCATAGCAAGGGTGTTCCAGACACAGAAAAAATGGTCAGAGCAATTAAATGGATTAGCATAGTGAGAGCATGAAGTTCGGAGGACTGAGGGGATTAACTTAGAATAGTGGTCAACATCTTTTAAAGGGTATTAGTGGTTTAAAAATGTCCTGTAGGCTGTCTCCTGTTTATTTTACTTAATTCAATGCTATGCTATTAAAGACACACAAATTTTAAATTGCATGTGTTGAAGCTTTTGTTACTATGAACTAATCTTCTTTATCTCTATGCTTCACTTCCTAGAAATTTTATTTTGTGCAATATTGAGTGACACAGAAATACTCTTAAGTAATAGTTAATTGCTATTTTACATATTCTTATACATACATTTATCCTTTTGGTTATAAGCTTCTGATTTGGATGTATGTTGTGTTATTTCAAGAGGGTATGGCAATACTTTTATGTTACCCAGAGCAGTTAGCATTTCATTACTTTACACTTACTGTAACAACTAATATATTTGGGTACAAATAAACTTTTTTATTTTGTGCTTTCTATTTTGTTCTGGCTTTGCATTTGATGTCCATTTTTAAGACTGTGTACATAATGATTCCAACCAACTCTGTATTAATAGTTGGGAATTTACTTAATATTCCATTATTCTTTATTCATTCTTTTTAAGCTTTTCTTCATTTCACTGTTTCAGTGGATGGTTCATTCTGATATTTAAACTTTACCTCTCTAGATGAACAGTTACTAAAGAAACTCCTGAACCAACTTTTATAAATCACTGTATGTATTCCTAATTACAATCACCCCATACATTTTTATTTATAAAAAGCTCTATTGTGAAAACATCTAAAATTCTTGATTTATTGGCTGTAGCCCAATTTGGTTGTTGCCAAATCATCACCGATTGAAACCAATGTATATGAGTGGTATAAAGGAATGATGTTCACTAGGAGAACATTCTTCAGCTCTCTTTCTGGAGAAGGAGAGAGGAGTTCAGTGCAGACTGATAGTGTCTTTACTATGTCTCCAGACACAGGAAACCATTTTGTCCTTGCCATACTTATTGGAACTTAATATTTCAGAGCTAGAGAGATTTGAAGTGATAACAAGTTTAAAGATAGAGCTATTGGTATGAAATGTTAACATGAGTGAAGAATCAAATAGAAATAAGAAAACACACATTTGCTCTCAAGCCATGTTTACGTTTATAGCAAATTAAAAGGGTTTATAACTATTTTCTTAAGACTATTTTAAATTACCATAGTAATTAATTTTACCTAACAGGGTACATCCTAGAATAAATGTTTGTCTTAGAATGATTTTTTTGAGAATTCTGTGAATGTGTCTGACCTTGTGCATTATTTCAAACAATGAGCATGCAAGCATTCCCTCTCTACATGTAATTGGCTTATTTGACCAGATTGGATGACTCTGTTTGTTCAGTAATTATTGGCCTACAAGACTGTCTGAGAGTGTCAGGGTAAAATTCTTCAAATATAGTATATTTTCATTAAGTTGAATAAATCTGTATTGGAAAGCATCCATAAGTTCAGTGGTTATTTTACTTAAAAGGCAGCCCAAACTAGTTGGATTTCAGGCCTTTCTTTACCTAAAGAAGATATCAAATGCACTAATTACAGTTCAGTATTATCTTTGTGAAAAATTTCTCCTGATTTAAGGTTCATTTTAGAATACTATTAGCTATGAATGTATATGATATTTCATGCCCATCTAGTGAAAAGCAACCATTTTTGCAGTTATGTTGTGTAAATGTTTGGCTGCAATACAAAAAAGCTGCAGGTGTTAAAAGGTAGCTAACTATTCTGGCTGAATCAATATATGATGGTCTGAGATATTCAGCAGCATTTTTATGCAATATTTAATATTAATAAAATGATAAATGAAAATATTGTGGAAAACACTTATATTTGAAATGCTTCAAAGTAGGACTACTTAAGAGAAATAAATAGGACCAAATATAGTGGTTCACACATTTAATGCCTACTACTAAGGAAGTAGTGACTGGGAAGACTGGTTTAAGGTAAGCCTAGGAAAATAATTAATAAGTTCATATCAAAAATTTAAACTTGGGCTGGGCACTGGTGGCTCACTCCTGTAATTCTAGCTACTCAAGAGGCTAAGAGCCGATGATTGAGGTTCAAAGCCAGCCTGGGCAGAAAAGTCTGTGAGACTATTATCTCCAATAAACCAAAAAACTGGAAGTGGTTTTGTGGCTCAAGTGGTACAGCATTTGCCTTGAGCTGAAGAGCTGAGGGACAGTGCCCAGCCCCAGAATTCAAGCCCCATGACAAACAAAAAATAAATAAATAATAAAAAAATAAACTTGGTATAGTGGTGCATGTCAGCAAGCCCAGAGGCACAGGTAGGAGGATTGCAGTATAAATTCATGCTGGGTATAAAACACAAGATTTTGTACAAAAATTAAGTAAAGCAAAAAGACCTACGGCATGGTTCAAGAAGTAGAGCCTCTGACTAACAAGTATAAAGCCTTGAGTTAAGGCCATAGTACTGAAATAGCAAGAGAGAGAGAGAGAGAGAGAGAGAGAGAGAGACAGAGACAGAGACAGAGACAGAGACAGAGACACAGAGAGAGAGAGACAGAGACATATAGAGAGACAGAGACAGAGAGACAGAGACAGACAGAGACAGAGACAGAGAGATTAAGAGAAATAAGTACCATGTTTTATTAAACTAAATGAAAGGAAAATTATACAATTATACAAAAAGTATTCACCTATTGAAATGTTTCAAAAGTCAAAATTTCAGTACTATCTCACTACATGTACAAATTATGTCAGATGATTAAATTAAATGACACTTGTTGACATTGAATATTTGTTAAGATCTCAAGTATAGAGCTTTGCCACTTGAGCCACAGCTCTATGTCTGGCTTTTTGGTGGTTCACTGAAGATAAAAGAGCCTCATAAACTTTACTGCCTGAGATGTCTTCAAACCTTGATGCTCAAATCTCAGCTACTCCTGAGTATCTAGGATTACAGGTACAAGATATGCTACATGACAGAAGGACAAATAACCACCCCACCCCCCATTTGCCAGGCACCCATGGCTCATGCCTGTAATCCTAGCTACTCAGGAGGCTGAGATCTGAAGATCTCAGTTCAATTCCAGCCCAAGCATGAAAGTCCATGAGACATTTATCTCCAATTAACAACCAGAAAACCAGAAGTGGCTCTGTGGCTCAAGTGGTAGAGCACTCGCCTTGAGCATAAGACCTCAGGGACAGTGCCCAGACTCAGAGTTCAAGCCCCATGACCAACCAAAACAATAACAGCAACAACAAACTCATTATAGTAAACAGAAATGAAAGGAACTTATGTGACCGCTAAACAAAAGATGCTCAAAGAAATACCGCACACAGAAGAGAATCATAAACATAACCAAGAATATAATAGGGAAAGTAAATCTTCTCAGATGAATACACAAAGAAAAGAATAGTAAGAACATATCAAACACCTTAAGAACAAAAAAATTGCAGGAATTACTATATAATTTCAACTATAACATTAAACTATAATGGTTTCAATTCTCCAGTCAAAAGGTATAAAATAATGAATGAGAACATCAAGTATGACCTTGCCATTTGTTTCTTACAAGACATAAATGCATCTTACTGACAAAAACAAACATTGATGTAGAGTGAAAGAATGAGAAAAGATCTACAAAACAAATGGACTTAAAAAACAGCAGGGCTAGTATATCTGTATTTTATAATATGGACTTCAAAGCAAAACATTCAAAAGACTAAAAGAATGTCATTTCATATTAACGAAATGGACAATCTATCATGAGAAAATAACAATTGCTAATGTCCATGTGCCAAATATCTGTATACTCAGATAAGCACAGGTAGACCTCAACACAACAACAATGAGAAACTTCAATACCCTAATCTCACCTGTAGACAGTTTATCCAATCACAAATCAGTAAGAACCCTCAGAATTAAAGGACAAATGGGTTTGTTAGATACCTAAAGAGTATTTCATTCATCAGTTGTATAATATATATCTTATCAGCAGCTCATTCTTCCAAAATTGATCATATTGTAGGAGGACATAAAACAAGTTAGCACATATTACAAAATTTAAGTATTTCTCAACATTATATGTGACTGTGATAAAATAAATCTAGAAGTTGACAGAAAAAGAAATCACAGCATATATTTAAATACACGGAGACTCTACAACACTTGGTTGAATGATTAAGTAGGTCACTGAGGAAATAAATCAGGAAATCTAAAAGTTACTATGGTCTCATAAAAATGAACGCACAATCTCCCAGAATGCAAAATAGTGTGAAGAGAAACATTTATAGCTATGTGCTATAACTATCTATCTATCTATCTATCTATCTATCTATCTATCTATCTATCTATCTACCTATCATCTATCACCTATTTTTAATAAATAGAAAAGTCTAATGATATGTCTCAAGCATCTAGAAAATAAGAACAAAACAAATCTCAAATTAATGGATGAAAGAAATAATAAACCATAAAATAGAAATTAATAAATTGGAGACATAAAAATCTATATAAAACTCAGAAAAACTGGGTACTAGTAGGTCACACCTGCAGTTATAGCTACATAGAATCTGAATCTGATTATCATATTTCAAAGAAAGCCCAGGCAAGAAAGTCTTTGAGGCTGTCATCTCCAATTAACCACCAAAAAGCCAGAAGTGGAGCTATGGCTCAAGTGCCACGCTGTGAGTACAAGCCCAAGTGGACTGATACACAATAAATCAACAAGACAAAAAGTTGGTTCTTTAAAAGTATAAATATGATTGATCAACATTTAGCCATTCTAACTAAGAAGAGTAGGTTAACAACATAAATAAATATGTAAAGTCAGAGGTAAAATTGGGATATCAGAAAAATATGAAAAACATCAAAAGATTATGAGAAAAATACCTTGAAAACTTGGAAGAAGCTGATACATTTCTACATGCAATTGGCCCACCAAAAACGGATTCAAGAAATGATATTGCTTCTGCAGTTTTTTCTCTCAATAAAAACAATCTAGGGCTCAACTTTTTTTTTTATCAGTTGTGGTGCTTGAACTCTGGGCCTAGGTGCTGTCCCTGAGCTCTTCAGCTCAAGGCAAGTGCTCTACCACTTGAGCCACAGTGTCACTTCTGGTTTTCTGGTGGTTCATTGGAGATGAGTCTCATGGACTTTTCTGTCCAGGCAGGCTTTGAGTCATGATCCTCAGATCTTACCCACCTGGGTAGCCACTGGCACCCACTTGGGCTCAACTTCTTTTCTGCCAAATTCTACTAACTTTTTACAGAAGAACTAACACCAATATTTCCCACGATTTTCTGAGATAGAAATATAAAGAACAGTCCCAAACTCATTCTAAGAAGCCAGTTGCACTCATTCTAAAACCAGGAAAGCAAATGGAATAGCAGATAAATCTCTTTAATGAGAGTGAAGGAAAATTCTCAATAAAATTCTTGCAAAGAGAATTCAATAACAGAAAGATCACAGACCATGATCACCTTGAGTTCATTTCAGAGATTTCAGATTTGTGCAGGTATTAATAAACATATTACAGCACATAAACAAAAAATAGGGTGAAGGAGGAAAAAATGCATGATCTCAAAAAGCCTCTGACAAAATTAATCACCCTTTAATGATAAAACCATTGAAAAAATTAACAATACAGGAAATGTTCCTCAACATAATAAAATATATATATTGACAAACTAATAGCCAATAATGTATTAAATGAAGAAACATTGAAATAATTTCTGATAAAGTGTAGAATGAGCAATGAAATGATTGAAAATTACAACTTCTTCTTTTCACCTTTCCTTTCCCCATTCTTCTTCTTCCTCCTCCACCTCCTCCTCCTCCTCCTCCTCCTCCTCCTCCTCCTCCTCCTCCTCCTCCTCCTCCCCCCCTCCTCCTCCTCCCCCTCCTCCTCCTCCCCCTCCCCCTCCTCCTCCCCCTCCCCCTCTTCCCCCTCCCCCCTTCCTCCTCCTCCCCCTTCCCCTCTTCCCCCTCCCCCCTCCTCCTCCTCCTCGTCCCCCTCCTCCCCCTCCTCCTCTCTCTTCTCCCTCTTCTACTTGGTGATACTGGGGTTTCAGATAATGTCTTTGTACTTATTCTGCTGATACTCCAACACTTGAGCCATCTATTTTGAAGATAGAGGTAACACAGTTTTCTTTCCAGACTGGCATCAATTTGTTATCCTCTGATCTCAGCCTCCTGAGAATATCAAATTGTAAGTGCTATATAATACATAACATATAGTACTCTTTTAATTAATTTCAAAACTAAAACAGAAGGAAACTGGAAAACTGACTGTGAGCAACAAAAGCAAATAATGTTTGAGATGAAGTTCCTAGTGATAGAGCAAAACTAGAAGAAATTAAATCTTCCAACTTCAACCTTTCTGGTCTTTATATTCGTCAATGAAGCAATATTTGAGAAACTTTATTTAAGATTATTTCAATGAAAATTGTTCTTTCAATTAACTTTAGGTAAGCCAGAAAGTTCAAAGAAGCAAAATGGCCTTTATAGAAAATGAAGTTGCAATGCCCATGATTTTGTCATATGTATATATTTACAGTGCAGAGGAAATGAAATATAACAGATTTTACAATAAATTTGAACTTGGTCCATATAATATGATGTCATAAAGCCCTTCACATGCTTTGAATATGTATTTATGCTACTTTCACAATCATAATGTGTTAAAAATGAAACTGAAAATTAAGTACATAGATGCCTTCTACACTTCAGAGTATATTCTAAAATGATAAAGTGAGAATGCCATTCAATTCATTCTTTTCATACAACAGGAAACTTAACATAGTGCAATGAAGTTTATTCAGGAGATACAGTAATTTACCAATCAGAGTAGAATCCATTCCTAAAACTCTGGAGGAAGAGTTCTTTTGTATGTAGTTTTATCTTTGGAAGGTGACAACTTTTTGTGAAATATATTTATCAAGAGGTTTCATAACTTGTAATGGGATTAAGGATCTGTGGAGGGTCAAGATTTGAAGCTAGCTTTGGCAGAAAGGACTCTAAGACACCTTTCCTATAACAAAATGATTTACTAGAAGTATGGCTCAAGTGGTAGAGTGACACAAGCAATGAGAATGTGGGACATTGAGTTTGTGCCCCACTAACTGAATGAAGGCAAAAACATCAAAATAACAAGTTAAAAAGAGGAAGAAAAGGTGTCATTCTTTGTGATGGAAACATAGAATTCCATTATATATATATATATTTATATATATATATATATACATATATATATATATGTCACAATTTCTTGATTCATGCATCTACTGAAGGGCATCATATTAAGTGACATAAGCCAGAACCAAAGAAACATAGATCCCATGGATGCTCTCACTTGCAATAATTAGTATAAGCCTAGGATAATCTTAGCAGATGAGCAGTATAGCTCAATAGCAATGTACATATGACCATATAAGATGACGCTAAGTGAAATGAGTTCCAAGACATGGACACAAGAGGTTTTTGTTGTTGTTTTTAATGTACTATGTGATTTTATGTTTCTTTTGTGTGTTCATTCCCCTTTGGTATATCCCCTGTTGTCACTGTATTTGATTCTGGTACCCTGGTATTGTATATATGTTGATTTGAATTAGGGAAGAGAAGGGGAACAACAGAATGGTGAGACAAAGGACAAGGGTGAACCAATGCAACAGCAATATACACGAGACAATATGTTGGAAATGATCTGTACAACTTGGGGCTGGGGGTTGGGAGAGAGCGAGAGAGGGAAAGGGGTTGGAAGAGAGGGAGAGAAGGGGCGGGAGAAAAATGAGGGAAGGAGTAACAAATTTGACAAGAAATATACTTATTACCTTACTGAAGTAATTGTTACCTCTCTGTACATTATCTTGACAATTAAAAAAAGAAAAAGAAAAAGAAGTGGAAGAAGAAGGCAGAGGAAGAAAAAGAGGAGAAGAAGGAGGATGATATTGAAAGATATAGTAGTGATTTATACCTCAGAAAATAAAATTTTAAGCAAACTATGAAATATTAATGTGAAAAAATTGTATGCTATAAATATTATCAAACTTTTAGGGAAAATTAATGAAAACATTGATATATAAAAAAGAATTTTCAAATTCCTTACTCAAATCCCTTCCCTTTGGCTGTCCTTAGGCCAACACATTTTTTTCCTAGGGATGAATTCAGGTATTGTTTAATATGTTATAATGTAGGAATTAATATAAAACTTAAATTTATTTTTCTCCATTTTAAATGGATAGAAACAATAAACAGAAAAAACAGAAACAAAGAGAGGCATTGTACTAACAGCTACTATTATAAAAATGTTGATCAACAAAAATATAATTAAAATACTGCATTTTGTTGCTGAATGTCAATTAAAACAAACCATTTTATACAATAATACATCAAATTAAATCACAGAATTTTAATTAAGAAAATGGACTCCTAGTTGGACAAATATATTATTTTAGCCAATTTTACAAATCAGACACATCCCATAGATTACGCAGATTATTAGCATGAGAGTAAACTTTGTAGATATAAGTTTTTAGAAGTATAGACCTTTGCCCAATTATAAAACTTGTAGAACTCATACAAGAGAATGGATCAAAATAGTTTTCAAAATCTTGCTAGCTAAATTGAAAAGTCTAAGTTAGGAAAAAAATAAAAATAAGTGATGTGTTGCTTGTCTCAGGAGTATGGAGCTACGCCCTGGTGGTTTATGCCTGTAACAGTTCAAAGGTAGCCTGGACAGAAAAGCACAACAGATTTTTATTCCCAAACAATCAACAAAACACAAGTATGGATAGAATGCCAGCTTTGAGCAAACAAGCTAAGGCAGAGCCTCCAGGCCCAGAGTTCAAGCCCCCAAACTGGCATAAAAAATAATGTTTCATTTTCCAAAATATAAAACAGTAGAGATTGTACTTTACTTGTGGCTTATGATTTTCTTCAAAGAGTGCTTTTACTTTGATGATGAAAGACATTTCCATAAATTTTTATTTATATGAAATAACAAACAAAACAAGAAAAAAGATGACAATTCCAATGGTGCTAAAAGGATGTCCTCAACTAGATGATTTTCTTGTGATAATTTGTTCTTTTATTTTTATGAAAGACAAATACTGATCATAAAGGTTGTTAGAAGTCATCCATATAGAGAAGATACATAAATGCATTATTCAAATTAGGCTGAAAATGCTTTCTTCATTTATTATGATTTAAGGAAAACAAAATACATTCAAATACTCAAGCAGTATGTTAAATAGGTTTGTTCAGTAATGGAGTTTATGGGTAGTAATTTAGTTGCAATGCTGACACTGAGTAGGCTGTGTAGTAGATTCCCTGATTATATACTTAAAAATAACCAATAACTACTGGAAAAAAAAACATTTTCACTCTATTGCATGAAAGGGTAATGACCACAGAAGAAAAGCATTATTAGATGTGTTAGAAATTATTTTCTATTGAGTAACGGTAATTCTGAAATCTAAGCTTAGATAAATTATTATGGATGAGAAAGGAAGAGCTATTTTCGGTGATTCTGCCAAGTCACAAATAGTTGCTGCATTTGCAAACATTATAAATTCCTTATTTAAAGTGCTAAATCCTCCTTGCAGAATGACTCAGAGAGGAAACATAATATTTGTATCTCCAGTCATGTTCCATGTTTTGGTAACTGTATTTTAAATAGCAAGTTTGCAAAGTAAGTGATTTCCTAGACTGTTTCTGTACAGATCTATTAACTGTAAATCTAATTGCACATCTGGATTAGGGTCCAACATTGTCACTTAGTAAATGTGTATCTTTCAAATTCTGAAAAGGTCTGACTACACTTGATTTTAAGGAGAACTTGCTATTTTCTTTTTCTTTAAAACAGCACATACTGAGCCAGGCACTGGTTGGTCCTAGCTACTCATGATGCTGAGATCTGAAGATCATACTTCAAGGTCAGCCTGCGAAGGAAAGACTGAAATTCTTATCGCCAGTTAATAACCAAAAAATGTCATAACTAGAGTTGTGGCTCAAGTGACAGAGCAGTAGACTTGAGCAAAAATGCTAAGGGAAAATGCCAAGTCCTGAGTTAAAAGCCCATAACTGGCACTAAACAACAACAACAGAACATATTTAGATTGATAAATATCTACCGAATTTATAATGCAGAGAATTACACTTTATTTTTCAAGAAAATGTAAAAGTACAAACTAGCACATATGAAATATTTATATAGCATAAAGTATTTTTTAACACTAAGCAAATCAGTTTTGTAGGCATTGTAAGAAACAACAAAAAAAATCTCATAGGGCTTAGGGCTCATGATCTAACTCAGGAAGACAACGTACAAATGCATGAACATTTACATTTTTAAGAAATGATAAGTTATCAGAGGAAAACACCAAATAGTAATGTTCTCACTTTTCACCAGAGAACTTATTAGGGGATGGAGAGATAAAGATTACTTGGTTTAGAAAAAAATATGTTTTAAGTGACCAAAGTGCAAGAGGCAGTAAAAAATGCAGGAAAGTATCATTTACTGTGGAGAAGGCTGGGACTCAAAACCTGGACGTTGTGTTATTCTTGAGCTTCTGTAAGTCATGTTAGTTCTTATGTTTTTCTCAAATATCTATGTTCGTTCATCTTCGTTTAGCAATAATTTCCCAAAAACAATTGAGCCAGATTCGTATATTAGTATATTAAACAAAGCTTCCTTGAAGCTTATACACATAAACATGTGGTATTTCCTCAGTTAATTTAGTTCCTATCAATATATGGGTTATCTTCTTTAAGAATGTTGAGGATCCAGGCACCAGTGGGTCATGCTTGTAAGTCTAGCTGAGAATCGTAGTTCGAAGGCAGCCCAGGCAGAAAAGTCCCCGTGAGACTCTCATCTGAAACTAACCACTCAAAAACCAGAAGTGGGGTTGTAATTCAAAGTGGTAGAGCTCTAGCCTTGAGCAAAAGAACTCAGGGACAGCACCACGAGTTCAAGCCCTACAACCAACCAAAAAATAATAATGTTGAGGAAAAGTGTTCCTATCTGTCATAGAAATATGCAAAATACAACCAAGGCATTCAGAATATTTCCAACTCTAAAATAAATGCTTCCTGATCACATATTTCTAATTGGGAAATCAATTTAAAAATTTCCTCAAGACAGCAGTTTCCAGTGGATAGTTGTATCCAGCTCTCATGGCACATTTTTGGAGAATATTAACCAACTACATTGATTGACCTGTTTTTTTGATGTTCAGTACCTGACATTTACCTGGTTGTAGATTCAGATTCCTTGTCATTATTTTAGAAATTTTAGATACAGTCCCTCTCTATTCTTATCAATGAGTCCTGATAAAGACTAAATGAAGGAAGATGAAAAAATAGGGAAAACCTATAAAAATAATGCTATGAAAAATATGTTTGCCAACATAGTTTTCTATTAATCTATCTTTTTAGTTATTTAAGTACAGACCATTGAATACAAGTTTCCTTTCTCAATAATTTAATGAAAAGACTTAACTTGACCATGGATAATTATGCCAATATATACAATCAGATTTTAAATACCAGATACTATGTGCTATTAAATTTCTTTACTCAGATTGAGCTGTTTTACTTCTACTATTTATTTATTTATTATTCACTTGTTCATTTATTTATTTAGTTATTGGCATTACAGGTTTTGAATTCAGGGTGTCATACTGATTAGGTAGGCTCTCTGTTGCTCAATCAGGCTTCTGCCCCTTTTTCTATGCTAATGGTCTTGAGATAGGGTCTTGCTTCTTGCCCAGATAAGAGATAAGAGAAACACACCACCACTCCCAGCTTGTCACTATTGAGAAAGAATCTTACAAACATTTCTGCCCAGGCTGACTTAGAACTGCAATATCTCTTAGCTCAGCTTGCCATGCAAGTAGGATACCAGTCACGTTACCCTCTTTCCAAGTATTGCTTGACAATCTTTCCTGAATGCTGTGCTAGCCTAAAACAGAGTATTCAGGTCTTAGCCTCCGGAGCATATAGGAGTACAGGAATGAGCCACGAAAGTTCAGCTTATTTTACTTTGAACTCTAATAACAACAGATGCTGGAGGGGATGTGGACAGAAGAGAACCCTACTACATTGTTGGAGGGAGTGTAAACTTGTTCAACCACTTTGGAAAGCATTATGGAGTTTCCTCAAAAGACTCCACATAGAGCACCTCTATGACCCAGCAATCCCACTTTTGGGCATTTACCCAAATGATCACAAACAACACCATACTAAAGCTACCAGCACAACTATGTTTATTGCAGCATTATTTACCATAGCTAAGATATGGAACCAACCCAGATGCCCCTCAGTAGATGAATGGATCAAGAAAATGTGGTATGTATACACAATGGAATTCTATGCCTCCATCAGAGAATGACATTGCCACATTTGTTAGGAAATGGAAACACTTGGAAAAAATTATATTAAGTAAAGTAAGCCAGGCCCAAAGAAACACAGGTCTCATGGTTTCCCTTATTTGCAATTACTAGTAAAAGTCTGAGTCAAGCAGAAATGGTAAGATAAGTTGATTTTAGGTGAAATGAACTCCAAGAGAAGGACTCAAATGTTTTTTTCTTGCTATTGTTTCTAATATATTTATAAGATGATCTTTTTTGTTGCTTTGTATGTCCCTCCCCAATGGTATAGCCCCTGTTTTCACTGTATTTGATGTTGGTATAATTTGTGGAGGGGAAGGGAAAAAAACAAACTGTTTAAATATGGATACAGGTGGACCCATTGCAACAATGAGATGTACAAGTCATATGTTGACAAACAAACTTTACAACTTTGGGGGGGGGATCCAGGGGGAAATGGGAAGGGATGGGAAGGGGAAACATAGGAGGAGGCAACAATGCTTGATAAGAAATGTACTCACTATCTTGTCCATGTAATTCTAACCCCTCTATATGGCATTTTCAAAATAATAAAAAAGTGACTCCTCTCATTTAAGCAATGGGACATGGTACCTTTCCTGGTATGTGAGACAACCTATTCTTGAATGATTTATCATAGGGCTAAATGTGTCTCATTTTCTATCACACATTAGCTAGAAGACTTGGTTAAGAATATTGTAATTTCCAAGGCTATTCTAGGAGACTTTATGATTCTTAAAGGCTATTTTAATCAATTACTCAAATGGTATTGGTATTATTTCTAAGTGTTGCAGTGACATTCACATCTATGTCCACTTCTGCATGTACACCAGCATTTATGTATGCTTGTATGTATGTATTTATTTCGACTTATCTACCTATGAGAGTAAAACAATAAAATCCCTAGTATATACCTATTTCAACTTACTTTAGGAACTTCCTGGGCAGAAATTTGTTTTCGAATGATAGTTACTTTGAATAAGGATTAGAATACAATATCCAACCTGAGTTAATGGAAAAAGACTGGTTGAGGAAACAGGACTGGGACTTTTCATAGCTAGTTTGCTAGTACATGATGGGTGTTCCCTGCCATTATTACTGGGGCACTGTCACACAGAAGAAAAAAACCCAAACAACAAACCCTGTAACTTTGCCCCACCAAAATACAACTGAGAATTTGACATCACAATGCCAAAGGTTAAAAAGTCTCTGTATCTACTATTTTGATGACATCTATAAGAGCTTCTCAGGAGGCAGGAAGAAGCTTCAGAGAGCATTATCTCCTCTATGCAGTGAACATAAAGGTGAGATTGTATTCTAGAGCAAACGTGCAATAACAGGACAGCCACCATAGTCACAATTTGAGAAGGATTTTGCTGTTTACTTGGCATTCCAAACCACATCATTTGAAGGAGACACAGTAGTGTATCAAATGAGATTTTGTTCAAGTTTCCAGATATGCATAAGATGAACAAAATGTTTGGAGCAATTCCTCCCTGTGATCACAGGAAATGAATGAAAATGAAATATACTGACTTGCTAAGTAGGTGTTAGGCAACCAGGATGGATTGATGTCAAATTGCAGTTAACATTTCACTATTTAGGATGTCTATAAAGACCTCCTTACTAAGGACCCACTATTTCTGGTAAGACAGAAAACCTAAAGGCTTCTCAACATGACTTTCTGTTCTGGACTGCACCTTCTCCACTCATACCAACCTTCTTCCCTGTATCTACCTGCCACCTTTAATTCCCAACCAGCATATCCCAACCTTTCTTCTGTAGGGATGTAAAGTTTCTCATCTCTTATTTCTTACTCCTTTGTTCACAATCCTCACTTCCCCAACTGTCAGTGCAATGTACAATTTCATCAAACAATATTCATATGAAAAAGGAGGGAATCTTTGAATGCATGTCCAAATAACTACAAAAATAATAAAATATAGTATAAATACTGAAAATACCATGAGCAAATTCTTATTCTATTGTAATCTGTGGATATTGATTTAGAAACTTTAGTCTCAGATGATGTTTACTCTTTTCAAGAGAGGAAACATTTCAAATTCTTTTGACATATTCTCAATACTGTCATGACTTCTCAAAATAGTACTAGATAACAATGCCACATAGGAATGTTGGAGAAAGGTTATCTTTTCACCTCTTTCTGTGTAGTTCATTGCTCTATTCTCAGATTGAAAGTGGCAAGGTCTTGCTATTTATTCCATACGTTGTTATGAATGGGAATAGGAAATTAAAGTCCAGAGAAGAGAGTCTAAGTTACTGAAAATTTTATTTTTCCCTTACAAAATTGGATGGGATAAAGAAAGATGGATGGGGGAAAATCAAGGAAAAGTAACACAATTCTGCCTCATCCAGCTGTTGCCAGGAAGTCAGGTTTGAACATATAAAACTTAAATAAACTGAGACAACGGGGAAACAATATTTTAATCTTGAATTGTTGGTGGTAAGAAAGCTGCTGATTCTAGGTATTGGGACAATGCAGTTGCAGCTCTCAAAAGATCCAGAGAAGTCATCTGACAACAGGGTAGACATTTGAATGTCAGGATGCAGCTGAAGAATGACAGGAGAACTCATGCATATAAACAAATACCAATGAAGAAAATGAACAAGTGCACCATTTGTGTGAGCCAGCAGGATGTAAGGCAGAGATATGGATGGATGTACTACACAACTCTAAAAAATCTTAACAAGGTGCAATTTATCCTTTCTCAGTTAAAATTAACATTCATGCTCTATAATGATTCATCAAGTGGGAGTGAGACCTACTAAAGTTTAAATGCAGGCTTGATGTAGTTCACATCTTGGTTTTACTACTTGAAAGGCAAGGTATGCAGTGGCTGGCCCAAGCAAAAAGTGTGAGAGCCTATTCAAAAACCAAGCAAATGCAAAAGGACTGGGAAGGAGGTGACTTAAGTAGTAGAACACTTGAAAAGCAATCACCTACACCACTAAACAAATAAATGTGTCACTAATAGAACGATTTTCAACTAATTTTCCAATGTATTTGGAATGATATAATCTATCTTATTCTTAAATAAAGAGAAGACATTGTAAAGGGTGCATGCTACATACTGTTCTCAGACTTATTTGACTGACCTGACTTTTTCATCATGTCTGGAGTTACATAATGCTACTAGTTTGAGGGTAAAGAGTAAATGGAACATTGTCTCAAATAGCTGCTGTTAGTAACTGCTCAAAGTATGTCCAGTTAACTAACTCCTGAGTGATCGCTATGGGGAAAGGAATAGATTCAGGCAACGTAAATGAATCTATTACTTTCTGTTTCAGAAACAGAACTTTCTATTACTTTCTGTTTCTGAAACAGCTTCTGTTTAGACAAATTATTTCCAGATAAAAATATATACATCTCTCCTTACATGCTCTGTCTGATTAGCTACCTAGAAACATGCAAGACAGCAGAGGAAATTCAAAGAAGTGAATGCAAAGCAAACTATGAATATTGCACAAAATTGCAGAAAAACCAGAATTTGAAGAAACAGTATTGAAAAGAAGATCAATAGCCTATTTAGGTGAAATGAAGTTCCTCCTATTAAGATTCCCTCAATTTTATTGATTCATGCTATACAACTAAAATGATAGCTCAAAATATGACAAAAATATTTGCCTAAGCTTATTCAAGACAGGCTATTTCAAAGGATCAGTCCATTGTATAATTGTATAATGTGGAGTCACTAAGGGCTCCCAGGTTTAAATCCAAGCATTATCACTTGCAAGACATGTGGCGTGGAAATACATGAACTTAATTTCTCTTCAGCTTTAAGTTCCCTATTTTTTAAAATGAAGATGAAAGGAATGTTTAACTGACAGATTTATTTTGGGGAAATTAAATGATATAATGTATCAGGGCACGTGATGTAGTCTCCTACTCCCAGTCAACTACTATGAACATGCTACAAAGCAGTAATCCTATCAGATTTGCTATTGTGTTTTCTTAATATACATTTTTTTGTAAAGATGCTGTACAGAGGGGTTACAGTTACATGAGTAAGACAATGAGTAGATTTCCTATTGAGCATTGTTACCTACTCCTTTGTTTTTCCCCTACCACCCCTCTTTGAGTACTTATTCAATATACCTTGAATTAATGATTAGGTAGAAAAGAGATTCATGGAAAATATTTGTTGGAAAAATGCAGGTTCTTTTTTTTTTTAATTGTATTTTATTTTATTTGAGAACATACTGTACAGAGGGGCTACAATTACATGGGCAGGATAATGCATACATTTCTTACCAAGCATTGCAGCCTCCTCCTTTGTTTACCCTTCACTTCCCTTCCCCGCCTCCCCCCTCCCCCCACCCAGTTTTACCCCCCTCCCCCCACCCAATTATACCCCCCCCCCACACCGACATTTTAAAGCTGGTTTTGACATGACATTTTGTACTTCTCATTGTTGCAACAGGTCCACCTGAATCCTTAAACGACTTGTTTGTCCCCATCTCCTCCACATGTTATACTGACATCAAATATAGTGAAAGCGGGGGTTACACTGTGGGGGAGGGACATACAAAGCAACAAAGAAATAATCTTATAAATGCGTTAGAAACACATGCATGAAAGAAACGAAAACATTAAAATACATATTTAAGGGTTCATTTTCCTAACATCACATTATCTGACCTTTTCCGCTTGACTCATACCTATACTAGATATTGCAAATAAGGGAAACCATGGGACCTATGCTTCTTTGGGCCTGGCTTACTTCACTTAATATAATTTTTTCCAAACCTTTCCATTTCCTAACAAATGGGGAAATGTCATTCTTTCTGATGGAGGCATAGAATTCCATTGTGTATATATACCACATTGTAAGTTCTTTTATGACTAGAGAAGTTGAGCATTTCTTCATGTGTCTATTGGCCATCCTTCTTTCCTCTTCAGAGAAGTCTCTCTTTAAGTCTTTAGCCCACTTATTAATCAGGCAGTTGTTTCTTTGAGGATTTGTTGTTGGGAGATTTAATTTTTTGAGTTCCAAGTATATTTTAGATATGAGGCCCTTGTCTGTTGTATGGCTAGTGGAGATCTCCCAATCCATGGGCTTTCTATTGATCTTGCTCGCTATGCCCTTTGCCAAGAAGAAGCTCTGTTATTTCATGGAATCCCATTTGTCCAAACTTTCTTTGATTTGTTGTGTTTCTGATTAAGAAAATTTTGACCTGTGCGGAGGTGCATTATAGTTTCTCCTATTCTTTCCTGTAAAGTTTTCAAGGTGTCTGCTTTGATCCATTTGGAGTTGATTCTGGTACAGGGTGATATATGAAGATCTAGCTTTGGAACACATGCAAATCAAAACAACATTGAGATTCTACCTCACCCCAGTTAGAATGGTTATAATCAAGAAATCTAACAGCAACAGATCCTGGAGGGGATGTGGCCAAAAGGGAACCCTACTGCATTGTTGGTGGGAGTGTAAATTTGTTCAACCACTTTGGAATGCAATTTGGAGGTTCCTCAAAAGAAACCACATAGAGCTCCCCTATGACCCAGCAATCCCATTTTTTTTAGGCATTTACCCAAACCATCATAAACAGGGCCATACTAATGCTCCCAGCACAACTATGATTATTCCAGCATTATTCACCATAGCTAAGATGTGGAACCAACCTAGATGCCCCTCAGCAGATGAATGGATCAAGAAAATTTGGTATACACACACACACACATACACACACACACACACACACACACACACACACACACACACACACACACACACACACACACCACACACACACACAATGTAAGCCAGATCCAAAGACACATATGTCCCGTGGTTTCCCTTATTTGCTAGTATATAACTAATATACATATAGGATAATCTTACCAGAGAAGTAGAAAAGTACCATATAAGTTGATGCTAAGCAAAGTGGACCCCCAAGATAGGGACACAAGAAGTTTTATCTTTTTTGTTGTTGGTTTTAATATACTATATGATTTTTTTGTTTCTTTTGTATGTTCTTCCCCCATTGCATAACCCCCGTTATTACTGTATTTGATTCCCGTGCCCTGTATCATGCTTATGCATTTTTCTACTTTGGGGAGAGGAAGGGAAATAACAAATGCTGAAACAAGGATACAGGTTGACCCATTGTAACAATGAGATATGTAAGACATTATATTGAAAATTAACTTTACAACCTGAGGGGGGTTGGGAGGAGTTGGGGAGGTGGGGAGGGAAGGGATGGTAGGGGAAAAACAAAGGAGGGTGTAACAATGTTCGACAGGAAATGTACTCATTACCTTATGCATGTAACTGTAAACCCTCTGTATAGCATCTTTACAATAAAAATGTCTATTGAAAAAGAAACTTTTGGTTCTGATTGCTTAAAATCCATATAAAAATAAAAGGTGCTTAAAAGAAGTGTCTATTGAGAAGCAGGTAGCAATAACAAGGAAAGAAACTTATAAAATTAGGTTATTAGACAATTCCAAAGAAAGCAAACCCTTTGTGTTTTTAAGGCCCAACTAGCATATAGTATTGTGTGCCATATATATTGGGAAAAGAAGATTGAATTATATGCTATTCTAAAAAGTAAAGTCAAAGTTTAAAAACAATATGTAAGAAAAGGATAAAATATACATGCATAGGAAAATGAACATTCTATTTGGAAAATATGTCCAACTCTGCCCTTGTATATAGTCATAAACTTAATCTAATTAATTATAGAAATCACAGAAGTAATAAGAAACAAATGTCCTAGTTATTTCTTTATATAGTCATTTCTTCATATGCCAAGCATATACATACAAACACATGGCCAGAGAACACAGATTTGTGATTGTCTTCCAAAAGGATTATGACAATATGACTGCAAAGTCTGAATTGAGCTTTATCTTCAGGGACTTTTGCTCATTGATGTCTGGTTCTTCAATATAAAATAAGTGGTGCTAATATACTAAACTTGTCTTATTGGGGTCATATAGCCAGATTTTTTTCTTATTATTGTGAATGTACTTACTATTCTGTCCTTTCATATTTCTATTTAAAGTTCTGTTGAAATGTCACATACTTCAAGGGGAACTTGAAGATACAGGAAAATAATAGGGAAATCATCCCCTGCTTTAAAAGGTCACTTCCTAAGGATTATTTAAATCCTTCATAAAAATGTAAAGATCTTATAGTTTTCAGGAAAAAAAGCTAGTACTTATTTGGGTAGTTAAAAGGCAACTCTTTCTTAAATAATGGGCTTATAACTAGCAGGGATCTTAGCTATTGCTCAAAAATTGACCTTAACCATTCTTTTTTTAAATTTTTTTAAATTTTTATTGTGAAAATACCGTACAGAGGGGTTAAAATTACATGGGCAAGATAATGAGTACATTTCTTATCAAGAATTGCTGCCTCCTCCTTTGTTTCCCCTTCCCATCCCTCTCCTGCTCCCCCTCAAGGCAAAGTTGTAAAGTTCGTTTTTCAACATAACGTCTTGTACATCTCATTGTTGCAATGGGTCCACCTGTATCCCTATTTAAACAATTTGTTTTTCCCCTTCCCCTCCATAAATTATACCAACATCAAATACAGTGAAAGCAGGGGTTATACCGTGGGGGAGGGACATACAAAGCAACAAAGAAATCATCTTATAAATATGTTAGAGACAATCGCAAGAAAGAAAAAAAAATTTAATCCTTATTTTGGGGTTAATTTCACCTATCATCAACTTATCTGACCTTTTCTGCTTGTCTCAGTCATATACTAGTTACTACAAATAACGGAAACTGTGGGACCTAACGGAAACTGTGGGACCTATGTTTTTTGGGGCCTGGCTTACTTAACCATTCTTAATACTTCCTTTCCTTTTTCCTTTTCTGTCCAAGATTTAAGTGGCAAATTCAGTAATTATGGATTTGACAGTTAAATTCATTAGTAATTTGATATCGAGTACATATGAAAATAGTATTTTAAGAAATATTTCAAATGTACATCTTACATTGATAACTAACCTTTCTCTTCTCAAACTAGAATGTTTCCTACAAAAAGAATGAAATGCCTTTGCCCTCTGAAACTAAATGTTATTTTGCTTTACATTTTGGAGAGAATCAAAATACTTAACTATTATAACAAACTTAAAATTTACACTAGACTACTAAATATATTTTTCCATGCAACACACTAGAATTTTGCTAGATAACTATCAACATAGAAATCAGAGGAGTATTGGGGGTCAGATCTAAGAGAACCAAAATGCTACCTGAATGCTAAAATATAAAAAGAAATTGCTTACTAGTTAGCTTGTTAAGGACTCAGAAAAAAAGCAGAGCAGTATAAACTTAGAGAAGAATAATCACATCAAATTCACAATTTAAAAATTAAGTAAGAAGACCTGGGCTAAATATAACTTTTCTCTAAAACTGAACAAAACTAACAGCTGCTCCCATAGTTGCAGGGAGATATCACTGTGATAATTACCATGTCAAGAACTGAGAAATTCCTACATAGCTCAAACTTAGATTTGAATGTGAACAAAGGAAAGGAAGAAGAAAATAATATCCCATAACAAATCAACATGAATTTAAAATTTGAAGGCAACTAATATTATTAAAATATCAGTGGGAAATTCAATCAGCAGATATAGTTGTAAATTCATCCACATTACCTGAAGTAGCCCAGGAGCACTTCCTTCTCTAATATCATTAGCCAAGAGTTTTAAACAAAATGTTAAAAAAAAATCTCACTGTTTTCTTCTTCCCATGAGGGTCAATTACTGCAGCTACATGTTTATCATAATAAAATTCGATGGAAAACTACTAGTAATTTACATAGTTTACACACGGTAGTAGCTAGTACCATTCACTGTGAGCACAGTATGTAAAATAGTGCAGTGTGGTGATCTTTACTTACATAATAGTTTCTGGACTTGCAGAGATGATTGCTCTTTTGCTTGGTACATTTTTTTCTTCACAGTATTTGGATAGAGGCTCATGTCTTCCAGTGATCAAATATTTATTTGTGCTTTGCTAAAAGCTTCTGCATAATGAGCAGAGCTACATAAATTTGCTTCACTTTTGATATGCAGAGAAATTAAATTTTGAGCTCAGAGCTAAAAACTGAATTATGAGGAAAAATACCTTCCGTGTCAGTCCCAATGATTCCTGAGACATGAGTAACATGGATTAATAGCATAGCAATAGGCTTTGACTAAACCCAATCACAGACATGCCATTGAATATGGACAAGAGTAAATAGATGATGTGGAAACAGTTTCCTTTCAGTGTCCTGAAATTGTATATGTGTTAATCCTAATTGGTAAAAATAATTTGTTTTTAACTTGAATTGGGGTCTTTGCAGTTAGTTGCTCGGCTCCTGCTCTGATCATGAGTCATCTTGCTCTTTTGCTAGCAATTTTGGATATTAGAGTCTAATCTATATTTCCAAATTGTCTGGCCTTGAATTTCAGTCCACCAGAGATCAGTCTCTTGGCTAGCTAAGATTGTAGGTGTGTTGAAATGATTTAATCTTGAGTTTTAAGTACTCATTTATGTGAATACTCACTTAAAAAACATAAGATTTTTTTCTCATACACTAAATAGAGTGATTTGGATGCAAAATGTCATCATTTTTAAGGGGCAGATAACAATGTTTTACTTCCATAGAAATAGAATGATTGACATACATCTTTCAATAACAGAGCATCACTTATTAAATGGATACAACCAACTTAATTATCAATGTATAAAAACTATGGAAATTCACCTGGTAAGCATGTACCTTCTTATTAACGTGTTACCTCTAAAAGATTCCTTTACTATCTTATTTAGTTTGCCATATTTCATGGTGAATAATTAATTGAAAAAATGCATAATTAAATCCCTGATTGTAAATAACACTTTGTAAAGGTTTAGAAAATTACTAATATCTTCCTATATATGATGTAAAGACTCCATACTGATTACCCCTCCATTTAACTCATTTGTGCCTGCCATTACTTCTGCTTTAAAAAACAGTGTAGCTTTGGCTACACTGTACTTCTACTTTAAAAACCAAATGTAGCTTTTGTCTAATGAGAAGTGATGCCTTGGTTTTCAGCTTCAGGAAGACAATGAATACATGATGCACTTTGCTGAAGATGGGGGCTAACCACACATAACCGTCTTAGGTTGGGGTATAGACATACCATACAGACTATATTATTTAAGTTTGCAGTAAGAGAACCACATGATTAAGGTTGAGGGCTTGGGTACTACAGTATCAAGCAATCTGGAAACTGAGTTTAATCACAAGACATCAATCAGACCCCAGTAATGAGGCTTCAGTAAAATACTGAATATAGAGACGAGATGTTTCCCTGACTGGCGGTACTTTCTACCTGTTGTGATAAATCAATAGTGGGAAAACAGAGCATCTTGCTTCCAAAGGTAAGACAATAGAATATTGCGTTTGAATAGCAAATTCTACCTTTCTCTGTTTCTTTTTCTGAATTTAATCTATGCACTTTGCATCTAATAATCTGCAACTCTGGAGTGTTTTTAATGAGTTCTACGAGTCTGCCTAAAACATGTCAATTACCAGCATTCTGAGGGGCTGTTTGAATCAACCATTGTGGCTAGTGTCAGAACTGAGGGCACGCTGTACAAACTATTCCATGAAACTTGCTGTTGGGCTATGTAATCCTAAGAAGAAGCATTTAGATTACACACACAAACACACACACACACACATACCATTCAAACTCATGAACAGATATTGGACTTGAAGCTAAATGCAAAAATCATAGGCCAAACTATAATCAATATATTCTTAATTACCTATATTTTACACTACACTTGAGTTTTAACAGAAAACTAAAGTATAACGACAAAATGCAATCAAATAAGAGTAAAATGCTCTAAATATAAAGCCTGCAAAACTATAAAACATTGGACATTAATTTTATATCTTGATGAAAAGAAATTAGCCACACAGGATAAATGAAAAATACAATTAAATATAACCATTTGCATTTCTTTCCATTTTCAAACACCAAGTATAGCTTATTTAATCAGTCTGTCTTCCTTCCTTCCTTCCTTCCATCTTTCCTCCCTTCCTTGCTTTCTTCCTTTCCTTCCTTCTTGCTTTTTCCAGCTCTGGCTCTTGCACTCAGGGCCAGATGGCTGTCCCTCACCTTATTTTGCTCAAGGCTAGTGCTATACCTATTGAGTCACAGCTCTAGTAATCAATTTTCTTAAAATGTAATTTATAGGGCCATGAATGAATAACAGTGGTAAATAATTACTTAATATGTGCAGAGCCCTAGGTTCAATCCCTAGCACTAGAAATGAAAAAAAATAAAAGAAAACATTTTCTGACCTTGGCACATCACAGTAGTACTATTTTGTGGCTCCTTCACGATTTGCATCATCAATATTAAAATTCAATATCTGAAATTTTGAATTCCAAATTTAGCATGCTTAACATAGATCTAAACCACATAATTGAATCTGACCTGAGTAAAATGGCATTTTCCTGACAGAGATAGTAGACTATTATATGATGGCTAATATCATTTTATGAGAAGGATTTTTGGCAGCAATATTGATTTAAAGTGAAAAATATAATTTCTATTTACTCAATTCCATTTTATTATACCATTTTCATTTTCTACAGTTGTTATCTATTAGTGTCGATTGGAACCAACTGAGGAGATTTTTAATCCTAATCAAGATATTCTCTACTCTTAGATTGAATAGAATATTGTGTTTCTAAATTTTAAATAAGCTCTCTAGGTAGCTCTTTTGCATACCAAAATTTAAAAACCACATGCCAGTAAAATGGAAAATTTCATGATAACTAGACCCACCACACTGACCTCCACTAATAATCTCAAGTATGGTTCATAATATTTATGTGATTCCTTCTGTCACTGTGTTGAAATGTTCACTTAGTAAGAATGTTGGCGTTTCAGAGGTTTCTTTGTGCTTATTAGACATGCAGGCAGAAAGCTCCAATTTATGCCCCTCTCCCACAGTATAACCCTTGCTTTCACTGTATTTGATGTCGGTATAATTTGTGGAGGGGAAGGGAAAAACAAGTCGTTTAAATAGGGATACAGGTGGACCCATTGCAACAATAAGTACAAGTCGTTATGTGGAAAACGAACTTTACAACTTTGGTGGGGGGGGCGGGGAGGATTGGGTGGGGGGGGCGTGGGGGAGGATGGGAAGGGATGGGAAGGGGAAACAAAGGAGGAGGCTACAATGCTTGATAAGAAATGTACTGATTATCTTGCCCATGCAATTGTAACCCCTCTGTACAATATTATCACAATAAAAATAAAAATTAAAAAATTAAAAAATACTGATGAAATAGATAAAATGACAGATACATTCATAGCTCTTTATGGTTGACACAGTTCATAGCAGTGCTTACAACCCTTAAGTTCCCGCTGAAGCATGTGTGAAAGCACTTAAACTATTTTCAGACTGAAAGGAGCCTTCAATATCACTGTCCTGGAGAGTCTGAATGAATTCACCACACATAGTCTGAAAGCAGTTCACATGCACATGATGCTAAGCAAAACTAACAGCATTAGGAATGAGTACAGAACTTTCATGGAAATAGCATCAGGCAGTTGATGGTCTTAAGGTGAGGTAAAAATCTATGTGCTCGTTTTGATGAAGGTTGCCCAAGACTTGAAGAACTCATCTTAGTAGCATCATTCCAAGTGGAAATAATGATTATTTTAAAACCATAGAGGTAAACTAACTGGTTCTTTTTTGATACTGGAGATATTCTCCAGATGGACCTATTTTCATAATCTACTGTTCCCACTGTGTATGTTTGAACAGAAGATAATTTCTATTTAGCGAACCAGTCGCAGCTATACAAGTTATCAACTGGCATCCTCTTATAACTTGCTGCTTCTGATATTTTTGAAGGTCAAATGAAGATGGATAATTGGGGAGAATTTCTGGAAATTTTAAATGTAAGGTCATTATACTATCAGAATAAATAAGAAGGAGAAGTTCTACTAAGAAAGTTGTGCAATCTTTCTAATCTAAAATATTTCTTTTACTGAGAAGAAAGGATAAGATCCTCTTGGCAGACAGCAAGCCAAGATGCACACTAACTTCTGAGAGTTTCCCATTTTGCTTATGTGGCATTATTTTCAGAATTGTACTTTCATTCATCTTCTTGTCATGATTACTGCTCTGGGGGTTGATATGTATATACAGTTCGTGAAAGATGGTCTCATGGGTCAGAAGACAGGATAAAATGATACTTCATCCATATATTTAAGAAAACTTCTATTACTGCAAAATGCAAAAGAATGTAAAGTAGTTCCTATATTCAACATGACTACCTGTGGAATTCCATTCTGATGAGATAGTAGAATGAACAAGTTCACCATCCATAAGAGATAACTATAAAAATGAACCTGGTAGTGAATACTCTAAAGTTAGAGGATAATATATAGCATATTATTCATGCTGCTTCTTTATCCAAAAACATAATAAAGGTAATATCTCAGTTTCATATTGAAAAAAATTTAATCACAGAATATAAGCATTTGATAACAATACAAACTGAGACAGATACCTGTGCTTTTTTCGGCCCCAAATCCCTAAGATCAATTCTTTAGGAAGATTTTACAAATTCATCATTAATAACCCAATGTGACACAACATTACTAGGTTCTAAATCTGGCAAACATTTCCAAAAGAAATATGTTTATATTTGTAGTGCAATTGGAGTCTGGATTTTTTTCTGCTAACTGCTTTGTCATTTTTATAACAAGAAAAACTTATTTTAACAAGAATGAAGAAAATCTGTCACTCATACTGAAGATACTGAAGGCTGTGGAAGGAGGATGTGTGAGGAAAATAAGGAAGTAATATCTTCTATTTCCTGCCAGATTAGAAGCCAAAAGAAGCCATATACTCTTCTCCCTCTTCTCTATGTTCCTCTGTCTCAAATCCATCTTCTTGAATTCTGAGTCATACCAACAAATATTTACATTGATGAACAGATTTTTTTTCAAAGAACACAGAGACCTAATAAATGAGGAAGAGCAAGATCACTACTCCCACTACACATATGTAGTTAGCTAGATTGCATAGAGGAATGTTATATATTAATTAGACATTAAAAATAGGATTCAATTACAGTGATATCTAATGTTAGACCACTAGGAAAGTCCCAGCACTGCCCTTGGTTAGTGGCAAAACTTACCAAGTAATTTATTCATTATAAACTTATGATATTGTGCCTGAAAACAACTGCAATGGCACATATAAAAATAGCAAAAAAGTAGCTAAAATATCTCAACAAATAATAATGGCTGTCATTTACTTAACACTGTATTCTAAGCACACTGAATTCTCACAACACTGTGGGTTAGACATAATTACATCTATTTTTTGGGGGGGAAAGGTGTTTGGTCGTGGGGCCTGGGCGCTGTCCTTCAGCTCTTCAGCTCAAGGCTAGCGCTCTACCACTTGAGACACAGCGCCACTTCCGGCTTTTTTCTTTTTGCTTATGTGGTGCTGAGGAATTGAACCCAGGGCCTCAGGCATGCAAGGCAAGCGCTCTACCACTGAGCCAACTTCCTAGACCCAATTACATCTATTTTATAGACACGGAAACTGAAGGATACAATGACTTCAATACATGTAACTACGAAAATAATAACATCCTCTCTGGCAGTTCTCAGTCTGTTGCAAGTAAATAGTAATAAAATGGCTGCAGGGACTTTGCAAATTAAATTTCTATCTGTGAATTGTTATCAGTTATTGTAAGACATTTAAATGTAATAATTTCAAAGGAAGAAGTATTACCTTACCATCAAATTTAAGACAAAAGATATATGGGATATTAACATCCTAATATTAACATCCTAATATGACTTGAATCATCTAGTTTTATAATTTCAAATTCAAAAATGAGATTTGAGGTATTCATATAATTTGCGGAAAATCCTAGAAGAATTAGCACCAGTTCATAAAGAACTCATTTTATAGACTCCTAAATATATGTGCTATTTAACATCCCAAAGGAAACTTTACCTAATTTCACTTTTCATGAATAAACTTCCTCCAAATTTCAACAAATGGAATTATTATCATAATAGTATTTTCCTTTGGTTATTAAACCAGGCATAGCTCAGCTTTAAAAGTAAGAATGGTGTATGTTATTTCCTTATGATTTGCAATAAAAACAGGCTACTTTTAAAAAACATTTCAAGTGAGACTAAAGAATCCCATTAGCAATCTACAATGTAAAGAGATGATGAACTTCACTTCAAACACGAAGATGCAGAAAGAAAGTGGGGAAATGAAGTTTAGAAGATTACAGCATTGTTTCACAAGTCAGATTGCTCCCTTTGAGCTGACAAATCAGGAAGACTATGGAATAAATTTCATGTCAATTATGCAACCAGATCAGGAGTACAAAATATACGGTGAAAATTTGAAGGAAAGAAAACAGTGTACTATGAAGTGAAAGCAATACATCCACCTGAGCAAAAAAAAAAAAAAAAAAAAAAAAGCCCAGTCTGAGAAATAGAAGAAAATTCACATTAAGTGTTCTTTGAAATAGGTAACTTCATTAAGAAATTAAATTTTATGATCTAAGTACTCATGGATGAACAAGTAAAAGCACACAGATGAAAAGAGAAAATAAGCCCTTGGAACTAAGTTGATTACTAAAATAACCAAGAAAAAAAGTAATGTGGACAAGAAAGAGAACAAAGTCTATCAGGATTAAAGTTGATTAATTAACATGATGCACAGACAATGATATTAGGGTAAACAGAAAAACTTGTAGAAGAAAATGTTTGAAACTATAGATAGGGAAATATTTCTTAGGTCCAGTGCCGAGAGCATAGTGTATTAAAAAAGATAAATTAAACAATATTCAAAATTAAAAATACAAATGCTTTGTTGAAAGGCATGTTAGCAGTAAATAGACAATTTGTGGTGTAGAAGGAAGCACTAAAAATATTACATACTTGATTAAATGTGGATATTCAAAATATACAAAGAATTTTCTAACCTGAATACTAAGAAAACAACCTAATAAAACATAAGGTTTGAATAGATAGTTCATTAATACTGATATATGAATAGCAAAATAATCACTACAATTTATACCTGGGAAATAAAAATTAATGATTCATTTTGTGTTTATTTTTGTATATTGATCAAGAAGCAAATTGAACTCACTTTATTCAATTAATCTGTCAGTTTATCTACATATTAATAACATAGCTCATCATTTTGTTCTAACTTTAAACCTTTTATTGGTTAATACAAAAATAAAAACTATCATAATTTATAAATGTGTAACTACTGTTCATATTTGTTGTTTGTAATATGCTTTTAGTATAGGTAATTCTATTAATCCAATTGTGTTCCTCATTTTCCAGTTTGTACTGGCTATTGTAATTCTTTCATATTTCCATACAAATGTTAGATCCAGTCTTCCAAATTTTATCAACTCCTTCTTGATTAGAGAAACTTCTAAGATTTCAAATCAGATATATATAATAAATATACATATATAAAATATTAAGTTATAAGAAGTTAAATTTTATTAAATTTATTTTCCTCTAATACATAAACTCATCCAAATTATACACAGTAGTAAGTTAATGTTAAATGTTACATTGTAATGTTATTAATCAGTTTACACAGACCTATCTCCTCAAACATTTTTTTGTTTTTGGGTCTGGTTGTGGGGCCTGAACTCTGGGTCTGGGCGCTGTCCCTCAGCTCCTCAGCTCAAGGCAAGGGCTCTACCACTTGAGCCACAGAGCCACTCCCGGCTTTTTTTTTCTTATGTGGTGCTGAGGAATCAAACCCAGGGCCTCAGGCATGCAAGGCAAGCACTCTACCACTGACCCACCTTCCCAGCCCTCCTCAAACATTTTTTGTGCCAGTCCTGTACCTTGAACTAAAGGCCTGGGTGCTATCCCTGAGCTTTGGTGCTCTAAGTTAGAGATGTACAACTTGAGCCATAGATCGGTGGTTTTGATGTTGAATGAGAGATAAGAGACTCACAAACTTTCCTGCTTGGGCTGGCTTTGAATCAAGAACCAGGTATGGCAGCAAGATGAGTAGCTCTAGGACTGCAATCATGAGCCACCAGTGCGAGTCTAGAAACATTTTATTTGTTTTTATTTTAATTATTTTTTCATCAGTTGTAGGGCTTGAACTCAGGGTCTGGGCCTTGTCCCTGAGTCTGTTTGTGCTCAAGGCTAGTGCATTACCACTTGAGCTACAGCATATACATAACCAGAAACACTATTTTAGTCTACATTCAGGTTGCTTATCCTGAGAGGTTGTGAGAGATATATGCATCAGTTAATAAAGAAGTCAGACCATCTTGTTACTTTGTGGTAAGGAAGAAAGCATTCATAGAGCAATAAAGGTATTATCATCAACTACTTGATTCTCTTCTAACACTAAAAAGTGAAACAAAATTAGTGAGTGCAATACAAAACCTCTGATAATTTTTGTTGTTTCTAGATCATTCCTCTTTCTTCTTAATTATCCTTTGGTTAGTTAAAATCTATTCTTAGTGATACTGATTTGTTTTAGAACGTTTTGTAATCACATTAATTAATGCTCAGAATTATCTTCTTTACTAGAGTTAACTATTAGCAAACCAAATTATAATGGTGTTCCATTGAGTTTATTTCCAATAATGACATAAAGAAATAAAATGAGCACAGGGTAAATTGTAATATAATAAAAAGTACTTTGGAATGTTGAAATGTGTTTGCTCTGTTTGAGGCTTTTCCTTGTGCCCACAATTCAAAGTTTACTGATCATCAAGTGGCAAACAACCACTGTGTAAGCATCTCTTTAAATATTTCACAGTGAATAAATATAAACTGAAGTCTTGTTCTATACAAACATTATATAGATAGGATACTAATATAGAAATATGTATATTGGAAGAATAAAAATAATTCAGAGGTCTTCTGAAAAAAATCAAGAAAGAACAAGTGATGATGAGAAAAAACACAAGTTACATGGATTGAAAACATTTGAAATAAATGATATTGGAGAAATTGGCCAATATCTTATTTATTTACTTATTTAGTCAGTTAGTGTGGTACTAGAGCTTGCATTCAAGGCCTAACTCTCTCGTTTAGCTCTTTTGCTTGGGACTAAATATCTACGACTTGACTCACAGATCCATTTCTGACTTTTTTCTGGCTAATTGCAGGCAATGAATCCCAGGCTGGATTTGAATCGAAATCTCAGATCTCAGCCTCTTGAGTAGGTAGGATTACAGTCATGAGCCACCAGTGACTGGTACTTTTATTGTGCAATTATACAGCCATCAAAACCAAAACGTTCTTCCATATTCAGTGTGTGAAAATTAGCCTTTGTAAATAAGTATTCCCTAACTTCCTTACTGAATATAATCAAATTCCTTTGACTCAAGGTTATATCCCTTGGGTCTACAATTAAAAATCAGGGAAGGCTTTACATTTCTCCCCAGTAAAGCTATTTTATACAGACTTGAATATTTATTTCTCTTACATAATTTGGCAGCATGAAGTGAAAAACAGCATTGGCCTATCAACATTGGCCCCAGTTCTGTCACTTCTCAGGTGAGTGACTTACTTAAGTCACTTAACCTCTTTCCCCACATTGTCATTATCCATAAAATACCTCCTGTAAGAGAGTCCAGATAAAATGAAATGATGTAATTGGGTAAGTTCTTTTTTTTTTTGGTCGGTCGTGGGGCCTGAACTCTGGGCCTGGGCACTACCATCCCTCAGCTCTTCAGCTCAAGGTTAGCGCTCTACCACTTGAGACACAGTGCCACTTCCGGCTTTTTCTGCTTATGTGGTGCTGAGGAATCAAACACAGGGCCTCATGCATGCAAGGCAAGCATTCTTACCACTGAGCCACCTTCCCAGCCACCGGGGGGGGGGGATTTCTTAAATATTAAAATACTCCATAAGTATAATTATAGATTATTCTACTGGATTTCACAATTCCTTCAGTAAGATTTTTTTCAATAATATTATAATTTAAAAATATCTAAGATCTTTATTAAGAATTATTTTGAAGACTTATTTCTTCCTAAGTGTGTTTAGCTGTTTACTCATTAAATCTCATTCAGCAAACTGAGCCATTATTCATTTCTTTCTACTCTTAACCCAATTTCATGAAACCTTAAGCTCCTATTACCCAATTCATTAAGAAAACAAGAGCATTCCTTGTGAATGAATGTCACTAAATTGACTTGTTTGTTTATTAATAAAGCAATGTAAAACTTATTTAATGATTACATAATATTGTACAGTATGACACCAGCCAAAGGTTGTATAGGTTAGTTTATATTATCCATATAATTCAGATTGGTGCCATAACCATTATTTTCACACATACATGCATGCATACATACATACATATATGATTATTCTATTTACTGGAATTAACAATGAACAATAATACATTAAAGAAGTGTTCATATTTGGTGATTAGGTGCTCTACTTAAGTTGGCCATTTTAATAACATAAACATTACTTCAGCAAAACGTTTTTCAATGTAATGAATCTTTTTGTATGTGTCTTACATGTCAGATTACCTGAATGTTTTTATCTCCTTTGATAATTATGCAGTCCTGACATAATCATGTCTGTCTGACCCTCAGCTTCCCACTCATTAGAATCAAATCAATATCCACTTTTCTCTAATGAATTGTGTTTTAAATTCTGTCAGCAATACAAAGTTAAAGGGGAACAAAAGCAGACCTGTTACATGTAGGAGTTGAAAATTATTTAAGTCAATAGATAAAATGAATAAAAATATTTTTCAACATTAACTTGTGATTATTTATTTTCCATGATGATTGTATATTTAATTTTTCTTCTACCTAATAATGATTTTCTATTAGTTACAAGTATGAACTTTGATGATTTTCATGGGAAGGTAAGGGAAGATACATTCATTAAAAGTGGCAATCATTAGCAGTACGAAGTAGAGACATTCTGAGATCTGATCTGTGAATACCATCTACATCATCTTTTTCTGTAATTTTCATTCTAGCAATGTGTGTTTTTGTCTTTTGTTTACATACAGTTTTTAATGTTTTGTGCTTTCATAATAGTTTCTTTTTCCCTTATACCTTTCTCAAAAATTCCTTGTCATTCTTCAAAATTCAGATTAAATACCACCTTAAGAATACTACCTTCCCCTCCCTTCCCCTTTTCTTCCCTTCCCCTCCCTTCCCCTTCTTTTCCTTCCTTCCTCTTCCCTCTCCTCCTCTCCCCTCCTCTTCCCATTTCTTCCTTCTACTTCACTGCTGACCTTCTCTCTCCCTTTCCCTCTTCAGCTCTCCCACCCTCTCTCTACTTCCAGTTGTATCTGTAATGACCTATGCTCTAAAATGAAAAGAGCTGCCTCATAATAAAATGCTTGGGAGGTAACTAATACATTTGTATTCTATTTGTGTGTTAGAAGGAAATAAGTTCACTCATGTGGTCCTATTGAAAATATAAATTATTTCTTCTCTATGGAATATTTTACAGAAACATGTTATAAACCATTTTAGTGATATATCTTCCCCAACTTGCAATGGCTACACAGATATAAATTCTATCAGTTTCACATTCTAGGATATTTTCTAAATTTTACTTTCATGTCAACAATTGACTATTTAAAAATGAGTTTTTTATCTTACCTGTGCCATATACTTCAATCATGAAAATTTCATTCCAAAATAGAAATAAAGGAATAAAGGATAACTTGATGCTTTGATCAATATTAACTATTTTGCAGAATATTTAAAGTAGAAATAGTGAACTATTATACTATATTTCTCAGTTTCTCTTTATCTTATTTCTCAACCCAGTCTCCATCAATAAAGAAGGACCATAATGCCAAGATGCTTCATAGAATAGATGCTACTTTCATCAGTTCTTTCCCCACTCATGTTGCAATCATTACCTTTTAATTATTTGTATTTTTACAGTAAAAATGTTGATGTTTTCTCCATGCTCTATAGACACTACAAATCTTTTAAATTAATAAATTATGATGTTAGAGGTTTTTAAAAAAGTAAAAAGAGAGAAATAGAAAAAAACCCCACACTTCTGGCATAAAGAATTGTGGTTGATTCAAATGTTTCCTTAAATGCTGTCCAAATGGAAGATATCTGTTTGTGAGAGACCAAACTACATCAAATGAATTGATTTGCCATTAAAGCAGTCAATTGAATCAACATTCATGATGCAAATGGTAATTGGTTCAAATATACTTTGGGGTTTGAGCTCTCAGGTGGACATTTTCCATTGATTTATGGGATCATTTAATCACTTAATATATTGTTTTCAGATACCACTTTAATGTCCAGCACCAAACTGTTTATATTGGGAAGTAAAAAGATAAATCAATCACACTTTACCTTTAATAAGCTTTAATAGGCCTAGTTTGTAGATTACAAAAGGAACATATTAAGCTTTAATAAGAAGACAGCTGAATAAAAATAAGACTTGTATATGCAAAGAACAAAACACAGATTAAATTAAACACACATTATAACCTCCTAACCAAAATGTTTAGTATCAAGTATGTCATAAATAATATTCTCTTTGTTATTGAGGTTGCTCTTGTCCACTAGGATTTAGAACAGGAGGTCATGGTGTTGCTTTAGATCAGATGTGCTGCTGGAGTTGGTATTAATTATGAATTATCTTCAGGTCAAAGATCAAGGAAGGCATAAGAAGAGAGATAGGTCAAAATATGAAATCATGGGGACATGGTAACTGATTGGTTCACCATGTTAATGATGGGGCATTTGTACAATGGTACAAATTATACAAATGCTCTTGAGACTATCAGGAGAAAACTGAGACCTAGCAAAAGAGTTGGGATCAATTTAAAAGATGATATGAAACATGAAAACTCTATAGAAATTTAAGTGGGGACAAAAGAAAGGAAGGGCAGGCAACAGGTAAGGCTGTTGTGTAAAGGACATTGAAAGTGAAAATAAGAATGTAATTCATGCCTCAATGATGAAAAATCTGAAAAGGATAATGACAAAATTGGAGCAAGAAAAAAGTCATAAACTCAAATTTCAGAATTACCAAAATCTATGGGAGCAGACTATAAGGAAGACAATAGGTAAGTAATAACGGAGACAAGATGATGACAAGAAGAAAGATCTATTCCTTGGGAGGCCTTTCCTAGCCTTGCACTAAGATGGTTATCATCACTCATGGGCATAGCTCTAGAATATTCACTCAATATATTTTGATATCTCAGATCTATAGTAGATTTTATTTTTAAATTGTATTTTATTGTAAATAAAATTGTGGCAGTTGTGTTTTCTTCATGCATGGTACCTATGTTTTGTGTGTACCTGTCTTTCTTAGGAAAAGTAGAAGGTATCACATATCTATTTATGTCTCTATTTCTCCCAGTTTCCATTTCTTTTTATCTAGTCTGATTCACCTCTGTCAAGGTGTTTTATCCTTGAAATCAACTTTTCAAGCTTATCCAGGGAAAACGTTTTTTAGACTTCATGCTCCCCTGCTCCCCTCAAAGACAGATTTTATTTGAGACTCAGATAAAAAGCCTCACTCTATTAAGGAAGGGTCTCTGACACAAAGGGTCAATAAGAATTAATCTAGGCTCATATAAAAATACAAAGTATAATTTAAGCCTAGTTTATTTTGTACTTTTTAAGGGAGAAACATAAAATATCCCACTAATGGATATACTTTTTTGGGGGTCTGGTCGTGGGGCCTGAACTCTGGGCCATTGTGTATTATCTCTGTGTATGAAAACTATCTTTAAATGTTGTATCTTCTCTATCAAAACTGCATATGAAAAACATGGTTACACATAGACAGAGATGTCAGAGTACACCGTGGGAGAAATGGTTTTGAGTAATGGCAATGGTAAAGGCTGGGCTTTTTACACATAACATCAAGGTATACACAATACGGGGGGCTGCAGCGGGGACGGGGGTGGGAAGGAGTGTGAAATGACAGAAAGTACTGAGTTCAAAGTACCCAGAATAATGAGGTGTTCAGCATGATGAAAACATGGAATATAATTTTACATGGTCAGATTAGAAGGCTATCAGGTAATGGAAACCCACAGAGAGTTATCATAGAAGAAAGATGCTTGCCTTCATGCCTCTCTATCTACCCAAGTCAAACCAATCCAATCCAATCAGACACAGCTGGTTCTTATTCTTGCAGACTATTCTTGCAGCTTGCAGAACAAGCTTCCATTTCAATAGAGTTGGAAAGGAACTTCATGACATGTAATGCAAACACTGGGAGAGTTGAGTTGGTATTTGAAAAGATGGTAGTGTTCAAGCTCCTGGAACTCAGGAGACATCATTGTGTCCCGGAGTTACAAATTGTTCTGTCAGTGCAAATGAAAATATTCTTCCTTGCAGGACAATCATGTGAGAGAAAAAGAGATGGCCAAGAATGGAGAAAATTGTTGAAAGTTCTGGTAGAGGATAAAATGACAATTGGAATTAAGAGAAAAGAATGGATTTGGAGGTTTGGGGAAAGAATTTGTAACAGAAAATACTAGCTCTGCATCAAACATGAAACTAAACACTTTTCAAGCATCATTTTGTTCAATTCACATAGGAAGAAATGTGTGGCTTAATGAAATTTATTCCCATCCTGACAAATATGAAAATGCATTCTAGACAAATTATGATGAAAGCAAGAAATCTGATTTTAAAATCATGACATTTTCAGGATCCAACATTCACAGTGCTGCTAAAAATAAGGCAGTGTTGAACTTGCACATAGAGATGAGAATTGAGAGAGGTCCATTTATTTATTTATTTGTCTATTTAGGTGCCAATCTTGGGGTTTGAACTCAGGGTCTGGGGGATTTTCCTGAGCTCTTCTGCTGAAGGCTAGCACTCTACCATTTTCTTCTTCTGGTTTTTTTTCTGGATTAATTAGAGATATGCATCTCATAGACTTTCTTGCTTGGCTGGCTTCAAACCATGTTCTTCAGATCTCAGCCTCCTGAGTAGGATTACAGGTGTGAACCACAATGTGCCTAGCTTAGAGAGATCCTTTTAGGTGACACCAGGAATTCAAGGGGAGAAAAAGTATCTCAAAGGAATGACTATAAATTCAACTTTAGTCATACTAGATTTTAGAATTAATCGGGAGCCTAATTTGGCATTTTTTTTTCAGTAACTAGTGTGTACCAGTTACAAATATGGAGGATAATCATAGCACAGCAATGATAATTTAAGTCATAGAGTGAGCATAGACTAAGAGGAGACTAAAACCAAAATCTGATTCAAGAGAAGAAGAAAGCAAGGCTAGAAGATTAAAGGATAATTAGCAAGTATAATATCACCAAAGACATGGAAAGATAATACATTAAAGGAATAAGTGTTCCTATGTATGGGACCAACAATGAGAAAGACAAACAGATGTATTGGTCAGTAGGCAGATAGATAGATATTTAGTACCCACATTCAGATGTCTAATTTTTTAACCATCTGCATCTGTAATGTAGATGTGTGTAGATGAGTGAATGTGTGTGAGAGAGACTTGTTAATTAATTCATCTGTATTTCAACATTTTAAATAAACAAGGGAATTGAAAATGTGATAAAATTACTTATATTTTTGAACTCATATATAAAAAATGATATTCATCACTTTACATTATATACCAGACTTGTACATTAGAATATATCTTTAGCCACTGCTCATGAATCACACTTGTAACCTGGGGTACTTGAGAAGAACAGATGAATAAGATCACAGTTAAAGACTAATGGGAAAAATAAGTTTCCAAGGATTTCAGTAGACGTTTTTGTGGTGGTACATGCCTCTAATTCTAGTTTCAATTGCAAGCCTAAAATAGAAGAATGATAATCCCAAAACAGGCAAAATGTGAGATCCTTTCTCAATATTACCATGCAAATGAAAACTAAAGGCATGATTCAGTGGTAGAGCAACTGCCTAGCAAGTACAAAGCCCTTAGTTCAAGCTCTAGTTCTGCTAAAACAGTATATGCATGTTGAGACATTAATATAACTTTAATGGAACAAATTATAGGCAGTGATGTATATAAAGAAAATGAGAATACTCAAAGATAAGATTATGTCTATCATTTCATTCATACATGACAAGAAGTGCTTATTTTATTAAATACTATCCAAATCCCCACTTATTTAAACATTTATCTCCTTTCATTCATTTAGTATAATTGTATTCTTTTAAAAAATATTCAAGGCCAGGTCTGGTGTTTCACACTTATTTTTCCAACTATTTTGAAGAAGTAGAAGAATTATAGTTTGAGACCTGTTCAAAAATAAATAAATAAATCAAGAACAAAAGATAAGATCCAATCTAATCTCTACCAACAAGCCAGGCATAATGATTTGTGACTGTAATCCCAGTTAATAGAAGACATGAAGAGAAGAATCACTCTAAGAATGTGGTCCAGGAAAAAAACAAAAGACTCTCTATATGTACATAAAATAACACATAATGTGAAATGAATTAGTTCTGTGGCTTCAGTGGTAGAAAACTTGCTTAGCAAGTGCAAATTGTGAGATTCAAAAAAGCTATTCAAGTTATGGAATATTTTTTTCAAGGTCAACAATTTTTTTGTTTGAGAAAAATATTAAAGAGAAAAGTTCACATATCTATTAATTTTAATTTACTCTAATATTTGGGAGGTGATACCCCTGAGAAGCTGCCAAAGAAAGAATGTCAGCTCTGAGTGGAATTGTTTCTGGGTAAAAGAGTTACTGCACTGGTAAGGGCAGTGGTTTTTGTAACTGGTCATCCATTTCAAGGACACTTGAAATGATGCCATTAACATTGGTGATAAGAGACAGGAGCTTCTGCGGGACAGGAAAGTCTGCAACCATTGTTATTTTCCATTAATGTAGTTCTTATATTGCACAGTTTAAATTAAATACTATCTTATATATTCTTTCTTTCTATCCCTGCCTCCCTCTCTCTTTTTTCCCTCCTTCCCTTTTTTCTTCTTTGCTTTCTTCCCTTTCTTTCTTTTTTGTCCTTCCTTGCTTCCTTCCTTGCTTCCTTGCTTCCTTCCTTCCTTCCTTCCTTCCTTCCTTCCTTCCTTCCTTCCTTCCTTCCTTCCTCCTTCCTTCCTTCCTTCCTCCCTTCCTCCCTTCCTCCCTTCCTCCCTTCCCATCTTTCTTTCTTGTCTTTCTTCTTTCTTTCTTGTCTTTCTTCTTCCTTTCTTTCTTTCTTTCTTTCTTTCTTTCTTTCTTTCTTTCTTTCTTTCTTTCTTTCTTCCTTTCTTATTTCTTTCTTTCTCTTCTCTCTCTATTTTTAGAAGCAACTTTAGCTACAATGAAAAAGGGAAGGACAATCTAGGAACAAACAAATGTTATTTTTATCAAATTAGTAACATTTTGCCACGGTTCAATTGATTAATGTTTCTAAAGAAACATTTAAAGAAAGAATACTGGGCAATAAATTTAATTATCATTAGTGTTAACTAACATTAAAAATGAATTCTGTGTGGAGTCTTTTGAGGACCTCCATACTGCTTTCCAAAGTGGTTGAACAAGTTTACACTCTCACCAACAATGCAGTAAGGTTCCTTCCTGTCCACATCCCCTCCAGCATCTGTTGTTATTAAGATTTCTTGATTATAGCCATTCTACCTGAGGTGAGGTGGAATCTCAATGTTGTTTTGATTTGTATTTCTTTTATGGCTAGAGAAGTTGAGCATTTATTCATGTGTCTGTTGGATATTCTTATTTCCTCTTCAGAGTTTTTCTCTAACAATGAGATGTACAAAACACTATGTTGAAAACAGACTACAATTTCGGGGCGTGGTGAGTGGTGGAGGAGGGAGGGAAGGGATGGTAGGGGAAAACAAAGGAGGAGGCAACAATAGAAAATGTACTCGTTACCTTGCTCCTGTAACTGTAATCCCTCTGTACAGCATTTTTTTTTGGGGGGGGGGTCCGGTCGTGGGACCTGCACTCTGGGCCTGGGCACTGTTCCTCAGCTCTTCAGCTCAAGGCTAGCACTCTACCAACTTGAGCCACAGCACCACTTCTGGCTTTTTTCTTTTTGCTTATGTGGTGCTGAGGAATCGAACCCAGAGCCTCAAGCATGCAAGGCAAGCGCTCTACCACTGAGCCACCTTCCCAGCCCCTGTACAGCATTTTTATAATAAAAAAAATACAAAAAATTTCAGCCTGTGTCATCGAGCCCTAGAGTTTCTCCCATTCCTTCCTGTAATGTTTCAGGGTATCTGCTTTGACTTTGAGGTCTTTGATCCATTTGGAGTTGATTCTGGTGCAGGGTGATATATAAGGATCTAGTTTTAGTTTTCTACAGATTTCACATAGAGCGCCCATATGACCCAGCAATCCCACTTGATCACAAACCCAAATGATCACAAACAAGGTCCTACCAAAGCTACCAGCACAACCATGTTAATCACAGCATTATTTCCCATAGCTAAGATATGGAACCAACCCAGATGCCCCTCAGTTGATGAATAGATCAAGAAAATTATGTATATATATATAGACATATATATATATGAATTCTATGCCTCCATCAGAAAGAATGGCATTGCCTTATTTGTTAGGAAATGGAAAGATTTTGAAAAAATTATATTAAGTGAAGTAAGCCAGGCCCAAAGAAACATATGTCCCATGGTTTCCCTTATTTGCAATAACTAGTGTAAGTCTAAGATAAGCAGAAAAGGTCAAAAGTTATATATATTTGACTACATAAGATGATCATAAGTGAAATGAACTCCAAGATAGGTACACAATTCTTTTTATTCTCTCTTGCTATTATTTTTAACATAGTTAAAATGTACTATGTGTGCTTTTTTTGCTTCTTTTGTATGTGCTTCCCCTATGTATAACCACTGTTTTCACATCTTGTATATACATTTTTCTAATTTCAGGAAAGGAAGGAGGTTTACCCATTGTAACAATGAGATGTACAAGACACTATGTTGAAAATGAATTTTACAACTTGGGGGAGGAAGGATGAGTTGGAGAGGTGGGGAGGGAATGGATGTTAGGGGATAAACAAAGGACGAGGTAACACTGCTCGATAGGAAATGTACTCATTACCTTACTCATGAAACTGTAAAGCCTCTGTACAGTATTTTTACAATAAAAAATTTAAAAACCTAATTCTTAAAGTACTACCTTCTTTTTTGTACTTTTTTATTGTAAAAGTACTGTACAGAGGGGTTACAGTTACATGAGCAAGGTAATGAATACATTTCCTATTGAGTACTACCTTCTTAACAAACTAAAAAACATTCCAAAGTCAGGAGCTGGTGATTCATGCCTGTGATCCCACTCAGGAGGCTGTAGTCTGAGGATTGTGGTTCAATGCCAGCCTGGGCAGTAAACCCCTTGAGATTCTTATCTCCAGTAAACTACTCAAAAAATCCAGAAGTGTTCCTGTAGCTCAAATGATAGAGTGCATGCCTTGAGCTAAAAAAGCTCATGGATATTATCTGGACCCAGATTTCAAGCCTCATGACTGGCAAAAACAAAAACAAACACAAAACAACCAAAACAAAACATTTTGCAATTCATATGCTTATAGAGTATATTTTAAAGTGGGAAGGTAAAATTAAAGCTTTATTACCCAATTGAATTTTCGTTCAAAGTTTTCTCTAGAAAAGAAAAACAATAGCTCAATAAATTGGGAATATAATCATTTTGTTCATTTAGTATTGTGATGTTAAAAATATAAGAAAAATGAAGGCATATTTGAATCTCAAGTGATTACTAGAAGATGAAATTATAGCAGAAATGGTTGTAATTAATAAAACAATGTTCAGAGAAATATATAGCCCTTTCTACCATATGAGTTTTTTCACATGAAAAAGTTAATTAATTTTTTGAATGTTTTTGTTTTTAAAATATATACTTTTTATTGTAAAGATACTGTACAGAGGGGTTACAGTTACATGAGGAGGTAATGAGTCCATTTCCTATCAACATTGTTATCCCCTCCTTTGTTTATCTCCTACCATACCTTTCCTCCCCACCTCCCCAACTCCTCCCCCCACCATTCCTGAAAAGTTGGAAAGTTCATTTTCAACATAGTGGCTTGTACATCTCATTGTTACAATGGGCCATCCTGTATCCTTATTTCAGCATTTTGTTATATCCCTTCCCTTCTCCAAATTAGAGAAATGTATATACAAGATGCAGGGCACCGACATCAAATACAGTGAAAACAGAGGTTGTATCATGGGGGAAGAACATACAAAGAAACAAAAAAATCACATAATACATTGTAAGTACATAAAAAAGAACAACAAGAAAGATAAAAATCTCTTGTGTCCCTACCTTGGGTTAATGTCACTTAGAATCAGTTTATATGGTCATATGTACATAGCTTTTGACCTCTTCTGCATGTCCTAGACATATACTAGTTATTGCAGATTAAGGGAAACCATAAGGCCTATGTTTCTTTGGGTCTGGCTTACTTCACTTAATATAATTTTTTCCAAGTCTTTCCATTTTCTAACAAATGCGGCAGTGTCATGTTTTCTGATGAAGGCATACATATACCACATTTTCTTGATCCATTCACATACTGAAGGTCATCTCCTTGGCACAGGCCAAAATTTTCTTAATAGAGACCCAGAAAGACAACAAATCAAAGAAAAATTGGACAAATGGAATTTTCTGCATGGCAAAGGACCTAACAAGCAAGATCAATAGAAAACCCATGGATTGGGAGAAGATCTTCGCTAGCCATACAATGGACAAGGGTCTCATATCTAAAATATACTTAGAACTCAAATCTCCCAACCACAAATCCTCAAAGAAACCACTGCCTATTAGTAAGTGGGCTAAAGACTTAAAGAGAGACTTCTCTGAAGAGGAAATAAGAATGGCCAATAGACACATGAAGAAATGCTCAACTTCTCTAGCCATAAAATCAAAACAACAGTGAGATTCCACCTCACCCAAGTTAGAATGGCAATAACCAAGAAATCTAAGAACAACAGATGTTGGAGGGGATGTGGCCAAAAGGGAATCCTACTGTATTGTTGGTGGGAATATAAACTTGTTCAACCACTCTGGAAAGCAGTATGGAGGTTGCTCAAAGGACTCCACATAGAGTTCCTCTATGACCCAGCAATCCCACTTTGGGGCATTTACCTGAATGATCAGAAACAAGGCCATACTAAAGCTAATAGCACAACTATGTTTATCGCAGCATTATTCACCATAGCTAAGATATGGAACCAACCCAGATACCCCTCAGTAAATGAATGGATCCACCATATGAGTTTATAAGTTAAAAAAATAGGCCTCACCCTTGATCTTGAAATGTATGTTACTTATCACACATTCCTTTATAGTATATTTGATATAGCAGTTGAATGCATTAAGTCATAGTGGTATATTAGGAACAATCTTCAAATAAGAAAGTGGATTTTAGGATAAAATGTACCATAAATTACATGTTAAAATTGAAGTCAAAATGGTAATAATGGTGATTTTCATTAGGTGCTATATGACATTTTATATGTTATTTTCAAAATTATTTTAATATTGAAATATGAACTGAAAATTGGAAACATTTCCCCCTCATTGGAAATAAGGAAATTAAAGCCTAGAGAAATAACTTGCCAGAAGCCATATATATTGTAATAAATGTTTTTGTAAGACTAAGACTCTAAAGGTTAAAGAAAATCTAAATGAAAGCTTCTTTCAAAGTTTACCCTGGAGTTACATAGAGGATGTGGTCATGATATAATTCTCACCTGGTGCCTTTTCAAAATAACTTTCAACTTACCACTCATCTTTCTAATGTAATCTTTGAACATCCACAAAGGTAATTTAACTTATGGGACAAAATCAAAGTCTAGTAGAGTCAAGTGATATCTCTGGTGAAAGAAATGACTACAATTAGATAACAATAGTTTTAGTTAGAAACTATTCAATCCGTGTCTGTTTGTGTCTCTGTGTGTATATGTGTGTATGTGTGTATGTGTGTATGTGTTTATATGTGTGTGTGTGTGCTATTCATTTTAACTCTACAGGTATTACAGAAGAATTTTGAGGAAGGAGATAGTGAAATAAGAATGAAATAAATGATTAATGAAATAAAGCATCTAGTATCTCTGCTAAAATTCATGGTTTCAGTAAGTTTTGAAAGTGGTCTGTCCAAACTAATGACAATCAGCATAGAACTACCCAGTATGGACCTCCAGAGTCACCAAGAAGCAACCTAAAAAGATGATGCTCAGTCACATAAATGCTGCAAGAGATTTCAAGAAATGCTTTGAACATAAATGAGTGACAGAAAGTAGCCAGAGAGGCAACACTGAATTATCATGTTTACAACAGTGAAAAGGGATGGACTGAATTATGATAGGAAATAAGAAAACCACCTTAATCATTAAAGCTATTCAGAATATTTTATTCCTCAAATTGCAAATAAAAATTGTGTTTTGACATTTGTAAATTACTTTGGGTAGTCCTTAACATTTTTCTAGGGGAATCCTGTTTTTGCTTGGGTTTTTAGATTTCATATTACCCTCAGATTAATGTCTAGTTACTGACATTTTCAGAATATTTTTTGTGCTGGTACTAGGATGTAAACTGAGGTTCTGAGTGTTGTAACTTAGCTTTTTTGCTCAAGGCTTGTGCTCTCCCTCCTGAGCCAGTCCTCCATTTGTGGCTTTTTTTCTGGTAACGTGGAGATAAAAGTCTCATGGCTCTTTCTGCTTTGTGTGGCTTTGAATTATGATTCAAAGAACTCAGCCTTCTGAGTTGCTAGAATTATACCACTGAGCCACTGGCACCCAACTAAGAATAATTTGTTATAAAAATCCCAAAAGTAGTTATATTGCTTCAATATAGTCATTCTGTACATCTTAACACTGCAGAAAATCATTCAATTATTTTCATAAAGTGAGAATATTTGCTACATGTGTTCCATTGTCTTTAATTTGCTTTCATTCATATATTTCCTGAAATTACACTTTTATGGATATTTATTTTGATTGAAAATAACAGATACACACTGCTCATTGAGATTCTTGATATTAAACAAAAAAGCCCTAATCTATGGCCTTTTCTTTTGGTTTAGTACCAGCATTTGACTCAGGGTCTTATGCTTGCTCAACTTGTTTGCTCCATTAGAACTCTATCCCTTGAGCCAAGAGTCCAGCATGAATTTTTCTTGATTATTTCGGAGATGTAATCTCTTGGATACTTCTACACTGGTTTGAACACTGAGCTTCCATATTTTAGCCACATTTGTAGCTAGAACTTCAGAGATGTGCCTCCAGTGTCTGATTACATTCTTTTTCTTCTAATTCAGTCTTACTTTGGATACAGAAATGGGGTCTTCGGTTTCTCAACAGATGTGATTAATTTCTGTCATGAATTTTCTTAATTTGGATAACAGATGTAGTAAAGGAGCAAGAAACATACTCTAGAGCTAAACAGAAAGCTTTACTTTATACAACTTACTCTTGTCAGTCTTTTTTTAAATATAGTTTTCTACTTCCTGAGAGAAATATCTTGTCATTTGTCACATACAAATGTGTTTGTGCATGGTGGACCCTTACCAGCCAGGTGACATTCATTGCAAGTAATAACTTCTCCAGGTGAGCCTCGAAAAAAATGTAGTTGACATTACACTCTCTTTTATTTTGTATGTGTATGTAATGGTTGTGGAACTTGAACTGGGGTCCTGGGAGCTGTCCCTGAGCTCTTCTGTTCAAGGCTAGCACTCTACCACTTGAGGCACAGCACCACTTCTGGCTTTCTGGTAGTTAATTGGAGATAAAAGTCTCATGATCTTTCCTGACCTGGCTGGCTTTGAACCTAGATCCTCAGATCTCAGACTCCTGAGGTGCTAGTCTTACAGGTTTGAGCCATCAGTGCCCAGCTACACTCACTTTAATAAATCATTTAAACATTACTGTGTCAGGAGCTGATGGCTTACACCTGTAATCCAGCTGCCCAGAACACTGGAATCTGAATACTGAGATTTGAAGACAGGCTGGGTAGAAAGTTAGTGATATTCTTATCTCCAGTTAACCGACAGAAAGCCAGGGCTCATGTGGTAAAGTGAAAAAGCCAAGCAAGAGCAGGAAGCCTTGAGTTGAAGCCCCAGCACTAGAACAAGAAGCAAACAAAACAAAAATTTTAAGATTCACCTCTCTAAATAAGATAAAATAGTGCAGTCCATCAAATTACAGTATAATCTTAAATACATTTTTAATCACATTTTGAAACTATGATAAAAATAACTTGACTTTAGTAGACATAGCTGAGTTTCTTCATTTAACATATACACATGAGAGTCCAATGGCATTTTTACTTAATATTAAATGTCTCTTATTATTTATCTTTGCCTAGGGAATTATTTGGTTTCTTTTGCTAACCCTATATACTATTAGTTTTAAGTGAATCAAATAACATATATGATATATATATATATATAAATCATGGTATATAAATGATATAATAAAATGATATAACATCATTTTTCTAATGTTTCAAATAAAAATGAACTAGAATATTAATTTAAAACCTTATTTCTTTATACATTTGTTTGGGTGGTACTAAGGCTTGAACTCAAGACCTAAGTGTTGTCCCTTAGCATTTTCAATCAAGGTTAGCACTCTACCACTTGAGCTACAGTTTCACTTGTTTTGATGGTTAACTGGAGATTAGAATCTGACAGACATTCTTTCCCCAGATGGTTTTGAACCATAATCCTTAGACCTCAGCCTTCCTAATATCTAGGATTATAGGCATATCCCCCAAGTGCCTGCTGCAAAAGATGTTTCATGATTCCAGACCCATGTGAATAAAACTAATGGTTGACAATAATACTATCATTAAAATTTGACATTCTCAATGTCTGTTTCATTCATCATTTCTTCAACTAGGTTCAATTTTAAAGCATTTTATACTCTAAAATGAAAAACGAGCATTTGGTATTTCCTAATTTGGTCTATATTACATATTCTAATTTCAAGTGAGAAACCTAGAACATCTTCAAAATAAACCTCTCTTCTAAGAATAAGAAACTTGAACTATATTATAATAATTTACTCTATTAAATTATTGTGAACCTATGACATATGAAATGGTTAGTAATTCTAGATTCTGACAGATGTTATATACATACTTTAAGAAGAGCCTAAATAAATGGAGAGAATAATTTAAAATTTTTAATAAATTATGTATCTTTACAAATTGTGTTGTTTTCTTTTTAACAAAATAATTACTGCTAGGGAATGAATAATCAGATTTGGAGATCTACAGCTTTAATCGATCTTTCTACAACATGGACATTTATCACTTATATTTAATATGGATATATTTTTTATGTAAATGTATATGTATATATGTATATATGTTTATAAATATATGTATGCATATATACATATGTATACATATATACTTACAAACATATTATATACTTATTATTATATATATTTTTTGTTATTATAATTTGCATTTACTAAAAAAACTAATGAACAGCTACAAGGTAAAATATATTTTACTAGCAATAAAAAGTGCATAAAGATAAAAAGCTGGCTTGTGATCTAGAATGGTAGAACTAACTACTGAAGATGATATGAAACATGCATGCATGCATATCTTTATGCATATATATGACATGACATTTTATAGCATATCAGTGTTCAAGTACCATTAATATCCAATGTTCAAATAAAAAAAATAAAATCACTTTAAATGTTACACTGCTTATCACTTAAAATGTATTATCAAGGATCCTCCATTATTAGGCCTATTGAAGTAAGCCTTAGGGTAAATATGTAGGTGGAATCTGCTGGTAGGGACTTCACTTATGGAGCATGAGCCTTGGGAATAGTTGTTATCAGTTATTTGAACTCAGACACACACTTTACCAGATTCTTCAGAAGAGGTAGAAATACGTTTTTCAAAAGATATGGTGACATTCTCACCAGAAATGGAAAGTTTTCTGGCCTCTAGTAGTCATGGCACGGAGACTTGGCTCTCAGAGAAACTCTGCTAGGTTGTACCCTTTCCTGAAGAAGTTGCTTCACAATGCAAAAAATGTCACAACTTTTTACCTACATTTAAAGAATCTTACCTGTTCTTATTGGTGCCCTTTACCAAATACATCAATTATAAAAGAGACAATCAGTATTTCTGATAATACACTGTCTTAAGCTTGAATACTAAAATTTTGTGCTGATTTTAATATGATGACCAGAAACATCCCTCCATTTTTTTAAGCTCTTGAATGGACTCGGATACTTTTAAAAGAAAATAAAGGGTCCACAATGTCTACAGGATTTTCTGTCAGAAGCACTACATGATTTAAATAAAACACAGTTTAGTAATTATCCTGTTCCTGCTTCACAATTAAGCACTTATCTGATGCTATAAGTTGGGCAGAAACTGTAGGGAAAATCTGTTTGAATTATCTCTCTATTACTAGGTAATTGTATAATCTACTGTTACAGCTTCAGATATGCAAACACAGCATTTCAGTGATTAGGCCTCCACAACTACAGAAGAGAGATTCCTTAAAATAGGTAGATAAGTTGGACAATGAGCATGCGATTGCCTGAAGCAGAGACATGAATTCTGGTAAGAAAAGATTGGTAGAACATGAAATAACAATTATTTCCAGCTACCACATGGCTTCATTGCACACAGACAGTTCTTAGCCATTAGTTTGTTGATTCTTTGGCATTAACCAGCCGTGTTCCCCCATTATGATCATTACCATAATACACATAAACACAATTCTTTTCCAATAGCTAAGTAATAACCAGATGTATAGAAAACTAATTTAAACTGGATGGCAATGAGATAGAAGAAATATTTTATCTTAATCCACTTTCAAAATTCCCCTCATTTTACTCAGAGGCTAATGCAATCATTTCGTTCTCTATTCCCAGATCGAAATACATTTTAGAAAAGGAATTCACTTACACTGAACGATGAGCTGCACCAAGGCTTCTCTCGGTTTCACGTTAAATCCATTGTACTGGCTGGTCTGGCATCTGTACATTCCTGACATTTCCCTAGACACGTTCACAATCCTCAGTGTTCCATCGTAACTCTCCATTTGCATGGACCCATCAGGCATTGCCACCTCTTTATCCGCTCTAGACCAAAGGATGATTGGTTTAGGTTTTCCAGTTACTTGACATTGCAGTTCTATTGTGTCTCCTTCTCTGGTGACCAAAGGTGATTTTTCCTGTGGAACAGTCAGATTGGGTGGAACTTGAAATGGGAAAAAGAAAATTTTTCAAGGTTAGTATAAACTGGTAAGGCATATGCAGACACAGAATATCATAAGGAAACAATTTCTGTGGGTTGAAGAATGTGATAAAAATATAGAGACCATGGGAATTATAAAGCATATCTTCACTTTAAATAATTCTAAATTATCTTCATTAAGCATTCTCTCATAAAGAGTGCAAACATTTTCACCATTATCGAGGTATTACATTGGCAAGTAAATGGTCCATATAAGAAAACTCTATTCAATACCTGGCAATTATTGACCATTACTGGTTCTTCAATATTTATCTGTCAAAGAAAAATGATCTGGCTAGCTGAGGATAAGATTTAACTGGAAATACTTAACACTGTGAACAGAAGTAGTAAGGAAGCGAACATGAAAAGCCTGGGATAGAACATAATGTCTTCGGTATAAAATCTGTAGTCAAATTGAGAAGGTGTCCAGTCTGTTTTCTCTCTAGTGGGGGTTTAATGGAAAAACTGATTGTTATATATTCATAACTATCACAAAGCAGGTGACAGTCCATCCCATTCTCCTGTTTAAGATTTTAAGTTTTTTGTCACTTGAATTTCATATGACTTCACTTGAAAATGCTTTTGAAGTCCTAGAACCATTTCCCACAATGTTGCCACTACTACTACAGAATTAATTTTAAAGAAACTTTCAAAATACATTTAAATTAATATAAGACTGATAACTATCCTCTGGTATATCTTGTCTCTGGTTGTACTCAGCAGAGTTAGATGAAAATTAGATTGATTTATCTGGAACTTAATATATTGGAATATATATATATATATATATATATATTCATGTTAAGATTTAATAAATTCAGATAAGGAAAGTGCTACATAATGATTTTTTTACAAACATTACCACCTATTCCACTAGAAAATTTTCATTGTTTTTATAGTTTTATCTGAATTCATAATGGTTTCTAGAATGTAGTATCTACTAAAAAAGTACAGGGTAAACAGAATAAGAATAATCATAAACATGGGTAATTCTGATTCTTACATGCCCCTTTTAAAGATAGCTTAACATATAAATTAAACTAAATAAGTTTTGTTCTCTCATACATTATTTCTCTGCTCTGGTTCCAGTACTAACACAAACAGCTTAAAATTGTTTTTTCAACTACTGTTGAAATGAGGTTTTATTTACTACATATAGTAAAAAAATAAATTCTAGACTAAAATATGAACACAGTTATTTTGCTTTTAAAATATTTTCACATTTCCTTTATCATTGAATTCCTTCACGTAATTCAAGGTAATAAGAACTACTTATATAATACAAATAGCATCTCAGAATTCAGAAGAGGGAGAGTATTAACCACCATGATAGAACATATAGCTACCTTGTAGAAACTCATAATTTAACTAGATAATTTGTTTCCATAAACCATGAAGTGATGATGCAATCCTAAACAGTTCCATGTAATAAATAATTTCAATAGGACTGCAATATTTATTCACCTTCCTGAGAAATAAGATAGAATAACAGAAATAGGGTTGGGAAGGTAGCTCAGTAGTAGAGTGCTTGCCTTGCATGCCTGAGGCCCTGGGTTTGATTCCTCAGCACCACATACGAAAAAAGCCGGAAGTACTGTGGCTCAAATGGTAGAGCGCTAGCCTTGAGCTGAAGAGCTGAGGGACAGTGCCCAGGCCCAGAGTTCAGGCCTTACGACCGAACCCCCCCCCAAAAAAAAAAGAATAACAGAAATAACCTCAGCAGTTAACATTTGTTACAACCTTACTATTTTCGGCCCCAGGAAATTTGTGTTTTCGTTAAATTTTCTTGACAAGCTTAAGATTCAATATTTAATACTAAAATTTAACAAATGAGAACACTGAGAACAAGAGAAGACAAATATTTGGATTTGAACAGGGTACAGACCATACTTGTCAACATAGAGACATGAGTGTGGAAGTAGCTCTCACAACCCTTGAGAGTAAGCCCTGCACTGCCTTCTTCCTGTTCCTGCTCTGGCTCCATTGGTGTCTTTGTCTCATGGACAAACAGTATGAAAGGGTCAAAAAGGAAATGTGAAGGACTCTATGATCTACATTTTCCAAATTCCCTGTCTTGTTTCATAACATGAACAACTGCATCTACCTATGCTGGAATATTTTCCATACATTTCAAAATTGCATACAAGATAAAGTAAATAAATACAGATTTATTTTCAATCTCCGTGCACTAAATGAAATAATAAATTTAAAGAGTGATTCAATGGAGTACTATTTCTTTTAGTGTTTAATCCATATCAATTCTGGAAACATGTCACCTGACCCTGACCATAAGTACACATTTTGCATATTCATTTCTTCATTTTTGAAACTAAGAAGTTACATGTTGTTTTTGTGTCCCAATGTTTTGATGATTAACTTATAGGTATAAATAGTAAAGACTTAATGAGACAAGAAGTATCAAACAAAAGTCTTTATTTTCTAACTTACTGGGATGGATATTTAGGAACTTATATCATGAGTCATTCTAATTAAAATAAAGCATGAGTATATCTTTCAAAAATGCTAACATTATATTGTCTAAAATTTCTCTTGCATATTTGTTATTTATAAATTTAGACAAACTAATTAAAGAAATAGGAATTTAAATCTCTTTTTTTCTTTTTTTTTTGGTTGGTTGTGGGGCTTGAACTCTGGGCTTGGACGCTGTCCCCAGCTTTTCAGCTCAAGGTGAACACTCTACCACTTGAGCCTCAAAGCCACTTCTGATTTTCTGGTGGTCAACTGAAGATAAGAGTCTCACAGACATTCCTGCCCATTCTGGCTTTGAACCATGATCCTCAGATCTCAGCCTCCTGAGTAGCTAGGATTACAGGTGTGAACCACTGGCGCCGGGCCTAAACCTCAATTTTAATCTTGGCTATTTATATTGTTTTGATAGACTAGCCCAGACATTCCTAATTAGCAAAACTTCACCAAAGTGTGGTTCAATGTATATTTGTTTCTATAATACTTCAAAATGAGAAGTCAGGTTGAGGATTTCTCAACTCTCTTAGCAAAGAGAATTTATATCTTCTCAAAATTTCCATACTAAATTTTATTTCAACCTATGACTTTACATTTAGCTCTGTTAATTATTTCTATAAAGAGATCTCTGTTATTTGTTCTCATGGAGATTTCTGTTTTGTACATTGATAGTATATTTTTAACTTTTCCCTAAGGGTCTTCCAACCTATGAACACAATGCTTTATATTCTCCCAATTTTTCAAACCTTAGAACATACAAAATACTTATTTCTCAGTTCAGTTATCAACATGTCCTATTTACAAAATAAATCACAGTTTTCTTGGTTTGATGGATGCTTCTATTCCTCTACTTCCAAAAACCAGCCAAATCCTGATGTTTCTTTATCAACTATGTCTCTCACCCCTGCCTATTTTTTTTGGACAAAGTTAGGTTTCTTAGTACAGATCATCCTTTTCCTTTGTTGTGACAGTATACTAAGATCATCTTTTTCCTTTCTTGTGACAGTATCTTCAGAGCAGTTCCTGTCAACAGTCTCAGTCCAAGACACCTGCTTCCTTTTTATGTATTTGTCATCACAGGCATAATTCTGTTCCTGTCAAGAAAACTATCAACCTCAGTGAAAGTTCGCATCTTAACCTGATCCAATTTGAAAAATGAAAACAGCCTAATGGTTTTTTAAATAAATCATAGAACCGTCACACAATACAATATAACAAACTTTTGAAATATGATGTAATAGAGCTATATTTATTGATAAAGGTATTGATTTCCAATGAGAATAAGATATTAGTGAGTAGTATGAATAGCGGTGACTACTATTATTGAATTGCTATCTGCATACATTCTAGTACCCAGTTCTTTATATTAGAAAAGACTAATATCTTTGTTTCTATATTAGCATATATTAGTAAATACTTATGTATTTGCTTAACTACTATGCATCTATCCCATCACACAATATTCTAAATGTCAAAAATAATAAAATACATTTTTAAGAAGACTTAATGAATATCAACAGAGAGTTTCTTGAATGGGAGAATATTATCATTATATCTTTATATTGTCAACATTCAGCATATTGTCACAGATAATAGAAACTCAGTAGAGAATTTTACACTTAGTTTATAAATAAAGACAGGATGTAATTGCCACTTATTGACAATTAGAAAAAACAGACACATATGGGACAAACCTAGTGAAAAAGAAAATTCAGAAGAAATTACACCAAAAAATTTGAAGTGTTTTTCTTTACACGTAGTATATTTGTAAATTTTATTTTCTTAAAATGTTTTCTTTCGATTTTTATAATATACCCAGCACATATTAACTTATCAAAGGCTCTAAGAAATCTAGAGAAATTTGAGTATTAACTCAACAACCTCATAAAATGAAACTCTGTTTTGTAGGGATAGTAATGTATTACTCTGCAAATGGTAACATAGTAACCATTAAATTTCAGTCAATGGCCACCCTCAGAACTCTTGAATAATCAGTGTTTGGTTTTTTTTCTTCTTCACATATTCAGAGTGTGAGGCCCTTGCCTAACCTATCTGTTGAAAGTCAGCTAAAATAGTATTACTCTGTAGAAACTTTGTCCTCTGCTAAGCTGAGCTGGGTTTACACTCCCCTGAACTACATGTACTGTACATGCACTTAACCTGTACTTGAGTTCTGGCTTTTATTTCATTCCTGAGAAGACAGCCCTTAAATGCACAGAGACTCTTACTCTATTGTTAAGGCCTGATGTCTGCCTCAATGCCTAGCATACTGCCTGGGAAGCTATAAAATAACCAAGAAATGAAGGAGGGGTGGAAAATAGGAAAGGAAAAAATGTAAAGCAAAGAATATAGAAGTAAAAGTGACACATTCAAATCTTGGACATTTTTAACGAAAGAGATAACAGCAACTAAGTACAGTGATTGTATAATTAGTGATTTAGTAAGTAGTGAAGTCACTTGAAAAATACAGAAATTTTGGGTAAATTTCTGAGGTTTATCTTGAGATTTGTGGGTTGTCAATGTGGTAAGAGATTTCAGAATTCTTTTCAAGTCTTCTTTAAGGACACAAGTGGTTTTTTTCTCCCTTGCTATTGTTTCTAACATATTTATAAGGTGTTTTTTTTTGTTGCTTTGTTTGTCCCTTCCCAATGGTATAACCCTTGTTTTCACTGTATTTGATGTTGGTATAATTTGGGGACGGGCAGGGAAAAAGCAAATTGTTTAAATAGGGATACAGGTGGACCCATTGCAACAATGACATGCACAACATGCAATGTGGAAAAATGAGCTTTACAACTTTGGTGGGGGCAGAGGAGGTGGGTAGTAGACATGGGAGGGCAAGGATGGTAGGGAAAAAACAAAGAGGAGGCAACAATGCTTGATAAGAAATGTACTCATTACCTTGCTCATGTAAGTGTAACCTCTCTGTACAGTATTTTCACAATAAAAAAGAATAATAAATACTTAGATAAACTGAGAGTTGAAAGTAAAAATAAATAAATAAAAGTGAGGAAGGAGGTAATTTGAAAATGTTATTTTATTTTACCTTGATTGTTTATATGTTTTTGTTTTTTAAAATATTGCCTCTCAATGAAAACAAATTCAGCATAAAAACCTGAAGATCTGTACTAGTGCTAGGAGAAAACATCTCACCAGATAAAAATACAGAGGTATTTTCTGACAAAGAGTCTATACATATCTCTTTCTACAATTTTTCTCATCAGAAATTCAACTATAAGAGATAGTGCAATCAGAGAAACTTGAAAAAGATGGTATAAAACCCAGTGTCTCAGTCTAAGCATAGAGATAGACAATTTTTTGGTTAACTTTTCCATTGTATCACATACTATAAAATAAAACAAGCATTAAAAAGGTAAATATTGACATTTCTTCCTAGTGGGGAAAACTGAGTAAATTAAGTTCTTTAGTCTTTACTTGGAAAATAAGTTACTCATTTTTCTTCCTCAAAAAAATATGAGAGTAGGTTAGTATATGTGAACTCTGGGAAAATACTGTGCTTATTGAAAACAGCTTCTGCAATTATTTATTAAAATTGCAGAACTATTTAAATTATCATTTAGTATTACACATTAAAATTAAAGATATATCATTCTTTGAAATAATCACAATAAATTAAGTAACAAATGGAATTTGCTCCAGTAGATCAATCAGATTCTTACTTGCTGCAATCCTGAAGCAGGTATAGCACTAAATTAAATTATACTTGAATTTGGGGGAATAGTTTACTACAGATATGTGTATGTCAAATTATAATTCATATTAAAACATAAATTAACAGTATTTTAAAGAAAGTATAAGCTTATTAACATGATCTCTACAGGTAAGAATTGTCATGCTGGCTAGATAGAAATTAATACATTAAAGTAGGAATGAAGCCAGATGTGATAATGTATGCCTGTAATTCCAGCCACATAGGATATTTTGATAAATCACAAAGTCATTTTTGTGGACCTTAAGAATTTGCAAATCTAACAATTTTCATCAAGACACCAGGAGTAACATGTATTTTTTCTTTCTTATTTTTCTTTTCATGCTGATTCTGGGCTTGAATTCATGGCCTGAACTTTTTAAACAAGGTTAACACTCTACCTTCTGAGCCACAGCTCCATTTCTGGCGTTTTTAGGTGTTTAACTGGAGGTAAGAGTCTCACAGATTTTTCTGTCTGTGCTGACAGAGATGCTCAAATCTCAGCTTCCAGAGTAGCTAGGATTACAGCACATGCTTAATGAGCACTAAAAATACTCAGATGATGGTTTAAGGCAAATTGAAGAATATCTTTCCACTTAAAAATAACTACAATTCAAGTCCTAAAAATAGTGTGTAAGCCAATAAGCTTGCCTCATTTTCAATACAATTAATAATTATGTATCAATTAATAGAACTCACTAAGGTACACTTGGAAGCTATGCTGAAATTTCCCAGTTTGTGGACCATATATAGTAGGACACCAGAGCTGAGGAACCTACTGCTGCTCATTTATAACTAAAGAAATAACGGTTGCTACTACATGCTTACTAGAAACAACTAGTAATTAAAAATGAATCCAAGAAGATAATAGGGCAGATTACGTGAAATATAGTACTTAGAATCCATTGTTTTGAAATATTACAATTTCCTGGAGATGTAAGTTAATAAAATATATTTCCTTGTCATATTTCCTTCTGGATTATTTTTCCTTTTATACATGGATTGTTAAAGTTTCATTTATGAACATTTCTTTCAACTTTTTAACAAGAAAAAAAATATGTACTATTCCTTAAAATTCATCTACATCTCTACAGGTGCTCCTCATTTTCCTGGAGAGAATGCCTAAAACTCACGGCTTGTTTTGCCTTTCATCTTCAATAAGTCCTAGTGGTCCTAGGCAAGCTCAGTACTCAATCCAGGCAGGATTTAGGATCTGCTTAATAGACACAGACTGTGGGCCTCGGTAATTCATTCTCAAGTCCTCACTTTTCACCAGTCCCACTCAGTGGTTCTCCTTCATTCCTTAAGACTCAGTTTAAGTTGTGTGTTCTATTTACTCTTTCCTAGTTTCTGGGTCCTTTGTGTTTCCTGTCTCTAAATGATAATATGTCTATTTACTCTATATGTTGACAAAATGTATACTTAATTTCATGTGTCACTCAAACAGGCTAATTTAAGCACCAGGGTCTTCTACTTCTTCAGTAGCTTGTATGCCATGTGACATTTTAAATTAGCTTTCAAGTATTGAATAGACTGTTGATTGATTGATAGGTCTATAACCAATGTTACTAAACAAGCAGGTAAGAATACAATTGCTGAATAATTACTTTAAGATTATCCAATGCTTAATGGTAAAATATATAAATTTCAAGATCATTTTTCAAACATGAATACGACCTATTTTTAATTGTAAAGAATCCACCAAACAGAAACTTGATATTACCACTACAATTACATTTTGATTTGGTCTTAGTAATGATAGGTAGAAATAATACAGCCTCATAATGAATCATTTGGTAGCACTTAATCATATGTCCACTTTGTGACTTTCTACAGTCAGCAGCCAAGAAAAGATTATCCAGCGGTAAAATAGAACACCTATGCACCAACTTCTAAAGCTTCTAGCACTTACAGCTCTGTAGTAAGTCACATAGGAAATAAGCACTTATTTATAAATTCCTTCACAGCAGATGCTAGCCTACTGTTTCTGCCTATGATATGAATTAGCCTAAATATATCTCTTATTGTACTGGGTAAATACAAACTGCCTTTTATTACTTGCACTGACAAATACTTTAAAGCATGTTACCTCACCCATAACCAATTAGAGGATGCTATTAAAACATGATTGATATTGTTTGACAAATCTGGCAATGGAACAGGAATATCCCATGTTGAAAATAAACATGAATTTCAAAAAGGCAAGGAATTGCATCTGGAAATTCTAAGGGAAGGGAAATGTACATTCATACACTCTCATATACTCAATGCTTATTTTTGAAAGTGTTGGGAAATCTTATTAGAGTGGTATTGTCAGTTATGTGAAGCATATGGGGAGAAGTAGGATCCTGGAGGTAGCCACATAGAAGGTTTGGCATTAGAGGATGGAGGACATGCAGTGCTATTCAATCAGAAAAACAACTTTGGCAGACAACCATTCTGGCTGTTCCAACTTCCCTCTCCCAGCAGGTGTTGCTGTGGCACAAGAATAGTCTCAGAGGGATTCAACAGAATACCAAATGTAAGATGAAAAAATAAAGCAGAAAATCATTCTTTGTGTAACATTCATAGTTTCTCTGCTTCCCAAGCTATAACACCAGTTGCAAACAAACAGGGGTTCTATTATTAGAATGTCAAGGAAAATAAATAAATAGGACTCCAGCTGAGGTAAACTAAAATAATTTTTGGTTAAGTTTTCAAGTATCCAGTGGTTATTAACTTCCTATAGTCTAGTCATCTAACTTGGAAGTTATCATAACGTATTTCCTAGAACAATTAAAGTACAAGAACAAATTGAGGAATTGTCTATGACTCTCTCTGGAAGAAGATATGAAAGTATATACTTATTCCTTTGTCTAATTTCCCATTCCTGATTTCTTGCCTATGGTCTTGTACATTAAAACACATTAAAGGAATGATAGTCTCATAAGTAAATGTAAAGTCTCATAAGTAAACCTTTTTCTTTAACAAACAGTAAACAAATAGGAGCAAATAATATAACCTAGGAAGAAATATTGAAAGAAACAGAATTTTATTCTGTAATATAAAAGATAATTTAACAGTCAAAATAGCACAAAAGGTTAAGCTAAGTTCATTTTTAAGTTGTAACAAATCACTTTTATTTTTTTAATTTAATTTTATTTTATTTGTGAACATACTGTACAGAGGAGTTATAATTACATGGGCAGGATAATGCGGACATTTCTTACCAAGCATTGCAGCCTCCTCCTTTGTTTACCCTTCACATCCCTTCCCAGCCTCCCTCCTCCCCCCCAATCCCACTCCTTCTCCTTCCCCCTTCTTCCCCCCCCCCCACCGACGTTGTAAAGCTCGTTTTGGACATGACAACTTGTACTTCTCATTGTTGCAACAGGTCCACCTGTATCCTTAAGCAACTGGTTTTTCCCCATCTCCTCCACAAGTTATACTGACATCAAATATAGTGAAAGCAGGGGTTATACTGTGGGGGAGGGACATACAAAGCAACAAAGAGATAATCTTATAAATGCGTTAGAAACACATGCATGAAAGAAAAAAACATTAAAATACATATCTAAGGGTTCATTTTCCTGACATCACATTATCTGACCTTTTCCGCTTGACTCATACATATACTAGATATTTCAAATAAGGGAAACCATGGGACCTATGTTTCTTTGGGCCTGGCTTACTTCACTTAATATAATCTTTTCCAAGTTTTTCCATTTCCTCACAAATGGGGCAATGTCATTCTTTCTGATGGAGGCATAGAATTCCATTGTGTATATATACCACATTTTCTTGATCCATTCATCTACTGAGGGGCATCTGGGTTGGTTCCATATCTTAGCTATGGTAAATAATGCATCATTTTAAAAAAGATAAGCAACTCAGAAACTTTTGGAAAACTAAAGATGCATTCTTCAACTTTATTTTCTTACTTATGTTTCTTTCATGTTTGGCATTATTTTTTTAAAGTTGCATATAGTGAATCTGGAAACCTATAAGTATTTGTATTTAATCAATGAATTTTAAGTTAAAAATTTTAAGCTAAGGGTACTGCACCCCAAATAGTATATTATATAAATTACATATTATAGGAAAAAGGAAGTTTACCAGCTAAAATGCTAGGTTGGAATTCAAAATTTCTATTATTCTCACAGTACATACTACACTTGCATCCTTACTACTTGATCATATAAATGAGAGACATGATTTATCCATGTAGTTTCATATGTGTGCATAATACATATATATTAACTGCCAGGACTTCATATATAAATATCTCTAACTTATGCTTCCTAGAGTAACTGTTCACAGTGGTAAACTTTTCAATGCAGAGTGGCTAGGGAAAAAATCAGATACATATTTAAATAACCACATTTAAGAGTTACATTTATTACAGACACTAAAATATATAGAGACTTCTTAGTAGGGGTATTTATTTACTATTTCTAAAAGAATTTTTCAAGGACAATGGAAAATATGAAAGAATAACAAGTGACCAAGATTAAACTTTAGCTTGGACTGAAGGTTTAACTCTTATTTTATATGTGTAATCTTGCCATTGGAAATCATAATCACAGTTTCCTCCTGTAGAATTTAAGTTAACACTAATGAAAATTAATAAACATTTAATGATAAGATGGTATAATGCATAACCAATGCATACTATACCTAATTGAATATTAGTTATATCTTCTCACCATTGATGTACTTACTGTAAGGCAAATTATTGTACTTTATTATTCTATATATTTTTCTATCTAGAGGGCATAGATTATATCTTATTCTTTTATGTGTAATAATAAGCACAGTTAGAAGCTCCTTCAAAGATATTCAAGGAAAGGTGTCATGTTTGCCATTAGCAATAATAACCTGATTTCTATGTTTTGATATTATCCTAAAATAGCACCATAATAGAGAGAGTCCAGCTCTTGTTCTACTTCTGTGAAGTAATGAGGTCTGGACATCCCTAAATACATCTATTCCTCCCTATGAGGATGGCAAAATGTCACTGCTGTACATTTCACAAAGGTCAGAGTATTGTCATGAAAAGCAGCAGACAAAAAGTAAAAAAAAAAAAAAACAAAGATCTGTAGAATCATGTTAATTATGTTATTGCTTTCCTGTGAATGAATTCTATATTAAAAAGGAGATAAGCTTTAAATAATATAGCAAATGCATCTTATGAAAGTATAGCAAGAGACAGATGCTTTAAAGCAAGTGGTGATTAATTTTTTGCTTTCTGGAGCAACTGTTGCTCACAGTGATAAACTCTTCAATGCAGAGTAGCTAGAAAAATCAATTTACTTCTACGATGAAAAGGCCATTTGTCTCCTTATAGAACCCATGTGACACTGTTAGGCTCCTTCTAAATGATCATGCTGGACAATGCCTGTGGTTTACAAATTCCCTAATTATACTACTGATTGTGTACCACTGCATATGCCTTATCATATGAGAATAGATACTCTAAACATCTTAATAAACATCTTGACATAAAGTGAAGCTGGCTTTTTCATGTTCTATCAAGAGCAAAATGAAATGACTGAACACAATGTTCCATCAGCAGATCAGAGGCACATGTTCTTTAATTCCAATGAGTTTTAATTAACAGATTTGTTAGTAGATAACTTGGTCACTTGAAAAAAATAGGAAGAGGGTTTTCCCAAAACACATAATGTACTTTTTAACAAATATTCTGCTGATGTTCATGATTGCATTTTACAATTCCTTCTGCTCGTTTGAGAATTACAGAACAGCACAGTAAAAATATGCACCTCACATTAAAACAACATAAAAACTTATATAATGTCATTGACAATATACATCACTCATGCTGAGCTAATAGGCAATGGTGAACAGGTTAGTACAATTTTATTTGTGTGGTTTTACATTTTATTTAATTTTTATGCAAGGATATTTCTGTTTAAATGTCAAGGAAAGAAATTTTGTTTATAAGTATTACTTAGACTTGGTAAAAGTGGATTCATTTGCTTCATTTATGGAGAACTATAACTCATTATATATAGCTTTTAGACACAGCCATTTGCACAGCTTATCATTTTATTGTCTGCTTCACATATTTAAATTGCTCATCTAATTCATACTGTGCAAGAATCTTTTGACTAGTGCAATAGCATTACTCTCATTTCTCGTATTTTAGTGTAGTCATTATTGGTGACAGAAGGTCTATAAAATTTAGGAAATTTCTGATTTCTTTACATATCATGTACTGAAGAGGAGTCTAGTATTCTTAAGTATTTTCTTCCTCTGCAAGTAAGTATCATGTACTAATTTCTAAAGCTTTCATTCTTGATGCTAAGCTGTGAGGTAAGCAGGTTGTTGCCATTATGACTCCGTAGGCTCCAATCCTTTGGCCAAAGATGAAAATGTGGACAAAATATGGCAAGGCTTGTGAGTCGGGTTCAACTCATCAAAATTATTTGTGTTATAGTAAATTCTGGAGCCTGAATCTTAGAATCTGAGTTCAATGGATTGGAAGAATGCATGCTATTCAAGAGAAATCCGGGTTCTGAGCCAACATTGATCTGGGTTCAACAACATGTCAAGACATAGTAGCTGTGAAGCCATGAAAAACCCCTTACATTTGTAAAGCTCAGGGTTTTTTTCATGTGGATAATCACAATGCCTTCTCTTTCTTAGAGTCCTGACTTCAAATTGTGCAAGATTGTGCTTAGTAACTAGACTATATGCAAGCTCCAAACTCCTTTGTTTTTCTTTGTGTATGGAAATTGTTCCTTGACACTATATGTTGTGCAACTTACATGGAAAAACTTCAACGTAGGCTTTATTTACTAAAATGAGTGGGGAGATTTTGCTGTTTAAGGTGCATATTTACAATTCATACTTCTTTTTTGTATATTGGTATGCTGCTGTAAAATAAGGTACTTTCACCATAAGCAGTACGATCTTCAGTAGTGTGCTATAAGTTTAATTATATTCCAGATATACTGTTAATATTTAAATTATGCTACTTATTAATACAGTTAGCTAATGATTTAAAAACACAAACTATACATCCACTGATTTCAAATGTCTAAGTCAAATATGATTATATTAAATGACATTAGGCTTTGGCTTAATAATATATTGAAAATTATCCCTTATGAATTTATTACTCTTCAATTGGTGTACATTGGTTAGAAGAGAGTTAATGGGACATATCACTAGCAAGGAGAACACATTGCCCTAATACTCTTTGTGATGTGTTCGTAGACTGGATGACACTTTGACAGTCTTCTGATTCATAATCAGTTAGCTATGACATGTGATTCAATGAGAATGTTACCTGAATACATTCTACAGTATCTTGGCACATGAGTACAAGTGTCTACCTTTCATGCAGGACCTTTATCAAAGATGTAGGACTGAACATCAGAGACAGTAAATGAGAATATCCATTTAACTTAAGACATTAATGCACTTGGAAATCTCTAGAACAGCATTTAGAATCTGAGACTTCAATAAAGCTAAAGGCGAGTTATAGCTGTAGAAAATGAACAAATTATATGAGGTTTGAGTCCCATTTCGTTCTTTGTAGAATATATTATAGATGCCCTCAATATTTAAAATTATACTAATACTTGAAATTTAGCAATTATATTTAACTGTTATTTGATATAGGAGTCAGGAATGGCCCCAATAATTTTATTTTTTTTTATTGTGAAAATACTCTACAGAAAGGTTACAATTACGTAGGCAAGATAATGAGTACATTTCTTATCAAGCATTGTAGCCTCCTCCTTTGTTTCCCCTTCCCATCCTTTCCCATCCTCCCCTTGCCCCCCCACCTAATCCTCCCCGCTCCCCCCCCACCCCCCCACACCCCCCCCCCCCCCCCGCTCCCACACCGAAGTTGTAAAGTTCGTTCTCGACATAATGGCTTGTACATCTCATTGTCCAATAATTTTATTGTATTTACTTAACATGATATGTGAACATGTGAGTGTTCCCTTCTGGCACTACCAAAATCCTAATAATTTCTCTAATTCTTTTTAATCTCCTTTTCAAATCTCACTGATACTTAACAATGAAGAATGGATATGTTTTAAATTGCAGAACTTTTTGTGGCCCTTTGACATTGCAAATGTACGTATTTAGTAGTGGATTTTGGAGATGTATCTTTGCATGAATTATAGTTCCAGTTTGTACATTGAAGCCCTTGACATAACTACTGAACCTGTGGTATCAACATTCCAAACAGTAAAATGAAGTAGCCACTAAATACACACTAAGTAACTACTACAATTCTTCTTATGATGCCAGAAGATTCAGAGACTTAGAGTAAAATTTGCATAAAACAAAAATATGTCAAAATTTTAGTTTTCCACTAGACTCAGGTAAATCTGCAAAAATGCCAGTATTAGTCCAGGTACTACAGTTTTAGGACACTACTCAGTAGCTATATTGCATTCTTCTCCATAAATAGGATGGAGGCATTTACTCTTCATTAGTTAAGATATGTCATAAGTCTCTAAAATTATTGAGCATTATTATAATTTTACAGTCAAGTTATGAAACAAACCAATGATATTTTTCAGCCATCAATAGATTAATGAAATCTATATTCAATCAATTAAAATTCAGACAGCTCCTATGTTCTTATTACTTTCATTAGCAGTGGAGGAAGGGTAGGTATAGGAAGCACAAATCAGGCATACTCATCTCTTTTTTATTGATCATAATAATAAACTATGGGATAAACTCTAATTTAAGCAGCACAATCTTAGCCTTTTAATTTGGGAAAATTGGGGGTATTTCAAGATATTAATTTCAGGGAAATTATAAATCCAATGTTATTTCATAATTGCATAGATTCAGTTTTATGTGAGCAAAGTGCAATTTAAAAATATGATTAATGTTTATTGAACTCCTATATAAAAATAGATTATTAACTCAACTCACCCAGTCTTTGCATTCATGTAATCTCAAATAAGTAGCAAAAGAATATAATTTATGACTTTCAAAATAATTTACAACTAAAAGGGTCTTAAATATTCCCTCTAGCTCCTTGAAATTACATTGAAGGAGGAACTGATAATCTTACCACTTCCTGTGAGAATCTACAAAACTACCTGGAGCCTGCTTAAAAAGATGCAAAAAATCTGTACAGAGAAGCTTTTTATTCCAAATGACCAGAATTAAACTCTGATCATCTCTTCTCTCCTCTTCCATCTTTTTAAATCACTATTTCATCTTTGTTCTTCTTCAATTTCACCCTTCATTTATTATTCTTCATCTTTTTTCACTCCTTCATATTTTAGTCCTGTGACTTAATTGAACATGAAAGATTGCTTATATGCATCAATGCTAACATCTGGGGAAAAAAAAGCATTTACGTAACTTACAATGATGAAGAATTGTCTTAGACCCTGAAAAGATAATATGGAAAGTTTCCACTGGGTATTCGTTTACAGAATTAGGGTGCTGATATTCATTGAGTCCTATCAATAATTCTTTTGTTTTTCCTGTAGTTTATACTTTGTTTACCATGTCCTTGTACATTTTAAAAATATTTGCTTTGTATACTCTTCTTAGAAGATTCCATCTGGTGGTATATATACACAATGGAATTCTATGCCTCCATCAGGAAGAATGACATTGCCCCATTTGTTAGGAAATGGAAAGACTTGGAAAAAATTATATTAAGTGAAGTAAGCCAAGCCCAAAGAAACATAGATCCCATGGTTTCCTTTATTTGCAATATCTAGTATATGTATGAGTCAAGCAGAAAAGGTCAGATAATGTGATGTTAGGAAAATGAACCCTTAGATATGTATTTTAATGTTTTCTCTTTCATGCATTTGTTTCTAAAGCATTTATAAGATTATTTCTTTGTTGCTTTGTATGTCCCTCCCCCACAAAATAACCCTGCTTTCACTATATTTGATGTCGGTATAATTTGTGGAGATGGGGAAAAACAAGTCGTTTAAGGATACAGGTGGACCTGTTGCAACAATGAGAAGTACAAGTTGTCATGTCTAAAACGAACTTTACAACGTTGGTGGGGGGGAGGAGAAGATTGGGAGGGCAGGGGTGGGGCGGGGAGGCTGGGAAGGGATGTGAAGGGTAAACAAAGGAGGAGGCTGCAATGCTTGATAAGAAATGTACTCATTATCTTGCCCATGTAATTGTAACCCCTCTGTACAGTATGTTCACAAAAAATAAAACTTAAAATTAAAAAAAGATTCCATCTGTTCCTAATTAACACAAAAATTGTGAAATATTGACCTTTCTTATCATTAGACCCGATTATCTAACTAGTCACCAAAACCACAAAGATGTCTTATTATTCACTTTACTACTTTTAGACCCCCAAAAATTTGTTCTCTCAGGCCTTTGTCACAATCTAAAATATGGTATTACCACAACCTACACAAGCAAACATAATGTTTTAGAATCATAGAATCATAACATTTTAGGGGTAGAAAAGCTCATCTAACACAATTCTTTTCAATTATGAGTGTTTAATATGTTCATGTATATATGTGAAAAATAAGACGTCAGAAAACTTTGTCCAAATATAATTTTACATGGAAATTCTATATATGTAAGAGAAAAATGTTCTGGTCCAGTTGCAGTTGGGTTTTAAAATGCTGAGCTGTTTTTTTTTTTCCCCCTTAGCTGCTTTTATATTTCCCTTTTGGTTTGGTTCATCTTGAGAAAATTTCGAGTAATTTATAGTCATCTTCAGAACCTCATTTGGATACCAGTTGCTCACTTAATCACTTTATTCTATAAATTAAAAATCTGAAGTCTAAGGTCAAGGTCATAAAACTACTAGGTGTTAAATTTAAGCCTAGACCCAAGTCCAGAAACAGCACTACCAGACAGACATTGCTTTGTGTTGATCAAGATCTTTTTAAAACTGACTTGAGAGCATTGGTCATTGACTCAAATGCTCCTTAGTAAGAGAGGTTGTGGGTGTTCCACAGTACCTCATTGATTTCTATCAATCTCTCCAGCCAAATAAAGGAAACCTCCATGTACAGCATCAACCTGGAGCATTTTTCTTGTGTTCTTTTTCTCTCACCCTTTTTCTTCCAACTCCATCTTAAAATACCTCTCAAAACCATAGTAAAAAAATAAAGAATCTAAGATGCAACCAGATTGACTGACTTGTCATAGGTGCTTGATCTTTTCATGAGATTAATTTCTATACATGTTCCTTAATCCCATTGCCTTCATTTCCATTTGATTTGTAATTTTGCCTCTTTGCTCACAAAATCTGTATGTTACTCTCTGAGCACTTCCTCACAATACAAAGGTAATCTGCACTGTTGGGGAAAACAGATGAAACATTTGGCTTTCCTCAATTCCTCGTTAGACCTCTAGACTAGCTCTTATATTTTATTATTTAATTTTTGTACTACTCTTTTTTAACTGTCTCTGTTTCTTGAAACTGCCAACTGACCCAGTAAGTATGATCCCAAGTCACCAATCAGATCATACTAATCCCTTGAAAAAAAGTTGGCTGGTTGGTTTTGATTGTGTGAATATGAGATAATAAGGCCTAATGTAATATCCTAAATTCCTACTAAAATTCTAGTATCTCCTTCCTAAAAGAGCCCAGGTGCAACATTCCCTTTGGACCTCTTACTAAGCAAATTCAATGTCACTTTCTCTGTGCTTCTATGTTACTTTCAGTGTGTATTAAAGCAAATGATAAACTTTACCTGTTAAAGTTAATCAAGAGTAATCACAATGGAATAGATAGATAGATAGATAGATAGATAGATAGATAGATAGATAGATAGATAGATAGATAGATTCTGTTATGAATTAGATTCTCTCTATATTAATTTTTTCCTTTATTCTACTTTCTGATTTAGTAAATCTTATATTTACATAATATATATCTAATTTATTGTCACTGTTATGAATTAATTCTACAATTCTGAGTTAATTCTACAATTCTGAGTGACACAAAATCCTGGTTACTCTTTGTCATTGTAAATAAAAAGCACTAGACATTATTCTCACTTGCATTTTCAATTACTCTTGCTTCATATGTTAGATTTTCCCAGATTCAGTCTTCTTGTACTAAGAAAAGTTTCTTTAGGGTTAAAGATTTTCTCTATTAAATGTCAGAGACAGCATTAAGAAAGGGAAAGAATTGCATGTACTGTATTCATTTCTTGGTGTAGGTTTCCTGTGTTCAATAGGTTTTCTTAAAGTGTTTCTATCTACCAAATTACTCCGTTCTATTGAGATTTTAGTAATTCCTCTTAAATTATTTATCACATTTATATAAGCATTTAGGCTTCTGAAGGTCCTCTGAAACAGGAAAAAACGTTTTTGACTATTTGAATTGTTTCTGCTAAAAGATAGTAATAAATAAAAACCATTTTCCAAATACCATCATTGCTAACAGTGCTCAAATGACAACAATAAAGAACAAAATAAAATATTTGATGAGGACAACTGACATTTTCCAAAATTATGTAAAATGTGAACATAAATTCTTTTAGAACAGGTTTCAGTGTTTCTGTTTCCTACTATTTTAGCCATCCAATATGTGGAAAACTATACACTTTAAAATATTCAAGTACAGACTTCCTATACCTTTTTTAGACAATACACATTGTTTAGTTTACATGTATCACATGTAGAAAATCTGCATGGAGCCCTAAACAATTCAGAGTTAATGTAAGTCAACAGAAGTAATAATTCTTGGAATATTTAATAATTCTGAAAGAAATTTTTATTGGAACATGTTTTCAAATTTTAATCAAAAAAATCTATACAGCAAACCCTGTTTGCAAATAAACAGTGCTGATTATAAAATCATCTTCTTGGTAAATGCTTATATACTTAATTATGTAATCATATATATATAAATCAGCTAACAATATTTTCCTTTACTCAAAAATAATAGGAATTATGTATGATTGTGAGCATTGTTGGTCCCAAATTGCCTAAAATACGGTGCGTGTGTATATTCAAAGAATTGTCTCCACTTGATGAGAACAGTGCTCTGCTTAGTTCAGTGTCTGTCTGGCAAATGCACTGAGCATTAAAACCTCCTAAGACTGACAGAAACACAGTAAAGATGCCTGCTTGGACCTGCTTAAATTCAACCCCAGTGCTACAGGTAAAGAGGAAAAGCATTTTTTTTAAGTGAGAAAGGTTGGAGATGAGGTAATTTACTGTTTTAAGATGGGCAGTGTCCTTACTAACACCTAGCATAAAACCAGCACTATACTTCTTCCTAGCCAATATCAAGGACAAAAATAACAACACTTTCAAGTAAACACAGTCCATTGAGAGAGAGGAATTTACTAGCCTTTAAGAGGAAATGTAATCTGTAAGAAACTAATTCTGTCTGATAGCAGTATGAACACTGGCCCTTCAAATAGGCCCTTCAGAAAATAAGCATCTGACTACATATTCACTTTATGCCATTTTTCATAATGTTATATTTTTCATTAAGTCTTTTAACTCACTCAAAAATACATATATAAATTGATAAAAAAAGATAAATGAGTTCACAAATAGTGTAAGGACAGGAGCAGAAAACACCATATGTTAGTAATAATGAGATCTGAGCAATTATAGAATAATCTCAGGAATATTTGCCATTTAATTTTACAATTAAGGTAATTCTAACACAGACAATAGTAAACTTAGCAAAGCATTCAATAGAAGATACATGTGAACAGGAAATAAAGTCTGTGTTTTTGCTTTATTCTTTATGAAAGGTATTTATGCTTGTATAACAAATAAAAGTTATATGTTGATTTAGGATATTGTAAGTCTATTGAATCCCGTTTTGTCATTGCTTCACTTCTTAAAAGTTTCTGAAGTGTAGGATAGAAGCCAATATATTGTGACTCATATACAAAATATAGTGTGCCACCTGCTTTTATAAATAAAGTTTTATTGGGAGATACCTGTGTACATTAAATTACCACCCATGGCAGGTTGTCTATTATACTAGAATGATAAAATAGCTGTGACAGAGAACATATGGCCTGAAAACTTGAAAATTACTACCCAGGCCTTCACAGAAAGTGTTTTCCAACAGCTGGTCTCTGTCATTAAGTCAGAGGTCATGGATTGTATTTCACAAGTTTGGATTGTAGGAAATATGTTTTCTCTGTCCAGTAACTCAGATACCAATTATATAAGTTTAGAATCCATGAAAGTTTCCTCTGTTCAAAGCATTGTCAGAGTTTCGCATGTGAAACTTATGGCTTCCTTTTCCATAAAACTACCTTCTCCCTCATTGTAGTTATTTTATAGAACCAGAAGTTATAATCAGCAGAACTTCATGAGTTTCTTTTCCTCTTTAAATGGAAAAGGGCAAGGAAGCAGATCCAATTAAGTGGATTTAATCATTTTTTTTCTTTCGCCTTCCTGCTCATTACCAATTCTTATTCATTGTGTAGCATAGTCCTTTGTTATCAACAACTTTCATTTTGCAGATGTGAATGCTTGTGTAGACTCAGGTTAACTACCACAATTAAAGTAATCATACAGGTAGTCAGCAGAGCTAAATTTGTGAACTCATTTTTCCACTTGGTCATCACTGTGCTTCTATGTTCCCGTTGCAAGCTCTTATTTAATTCTAATTCATGCTCCATATCTTGTTATATAAAATGCTTACTTATTCTAATATAGGAGTAAAACAATACCCCCCAAAACACTATGTCTTCTATTATATTTAACCACCAGATGTCTTACCATGGAAATCTCCATCTAACAGAGTCTCAGTGCTTAGGTTTTCAAGGCCTGATGCACATACATCTGTGTTTTCTATAAATCCTCAATCATTGAGTCATGAAAAGGAAGAAAGATATGCAAACTAAGGAGCACCAAAAACCTTACAATGGAGTAGCACTGGAGGGAGCAATAGCATTTCACAGACAACACTCTGAAAATTAAAAATCAACCCCCCAAAAAACAACAAACAAATCTATCCAATACTAGAACTACTCAGGAGGCTGAGACCCCGGGGATCACAGTTTGAAGGCAGCCCAGACAGGAAAGTTCGTGAGATTCTTATTTCTGATTACCCAGCAGAATGCCAGGAGTGAAGCTATAGCTCAAGTGACGGAATGTTGGAGTGAGAAAGCTGAGCGACAGCACCCACACCCTGAGTTTAAGCTCCTGTACTTACACAAACACACACACATTCTCTCTCTCACACCCTCACACACAACCTACTATAACAATTACATATGATTAGATTTACTATATATATACATATATATCTAAATAGAAAGCAAGCAAGGAAAATATTTAAAATTCTGATTTTGACTGCTGTCAATAGTACTGAGCATGGGAAGAATTTTCATTTTGTAAACAGTAAAGATTTCAATATTCCTGAAACTTTCCAGGTGGCATATGTTTTGTTAAATGTCCACTCTTTCCAGTGTAATCATTACGATGCTATTTCTTTTTTTTAATTATTTAACTAAGTTTTTATTGTGAAAATACTGTACAGAGGGGTTACAGTCACATGAGCAAGGTAATGGGTACATTTCTTATCAAGCAGTGTTGCCTCCTCCTCTATTTTTCCCCTACCATCCCTTCCCTCTCATCTCCACAACTACATCCCTCCCCCCACCTAAATTGTAAAGTTCATTTGTCAACATAATGTCTTGTACAGCTCATTGTTGTAATGGGTCAACCTGTATCCCTATTTAAGTAATTTGTTTTTCCCCTTCTACTCTCCAAACGCTATTTCTTTCTACGTTTACTCATATATTAATTATTTGTGACATATCTCTATATTCCTGTGTGAGACCCTGACCAATGGATTCACAGTGTCTATAGATGTCTGACCAAATTCTAAGCACAATAGCTTTCTATTCTATACCATGTCTGGTTTCTATGCAAATTGTCTTGAAAATTTAAATTAGCATTTACCTCAGAGCAAGGTGCATGTGTAATATTGACATACACTACAGTACCCAGGAGGTAGAAATAATTAAGTAACAGAATTTGAAAGACATGGATATTTAACTTGGCAAAACAAGAAATATGCATAATATGCATAATTTGTATGCTTACAGAGTAAGGATTAAAAATTTCCTTTTTAATATTAAACTAATGTGAAAATGAGATACTTTATGCTCCTGTAGATCAGAACTTTTGTTAGCCATTCAAATGGATGATCAAATTCAAAATATATGTAGCTAGCTTCTCTAACATTTCCTTACAATCAAATCTCTAAAAATAATATTAATGTTATAAGTAACATTTACTTTCCTGAAATATTTTATATTTCAATTTAAAAATAATCTCAGCCATGTGACTCTCAATTGAAGAAATGTTACATAGTAAGTACTGAGATTATTGATTTATTATATGCTATTTTTATGAAAACTTAAAAGGCTCAGAAACTCTGTGTTTTAAAATGTTACCCTTAAATTACGTTTAACATGAAAATATCTTCAACAGAGCAAAACTAATGACCATTTTGTCAGTGCTTATTTCCTTAATAAAAACAAAACTTGGAAAACCCAGAACCTAAGACTTCCACATATACCCATTTCTAAGCAGTTGCTTCATTCTCTTTGATTCACTCAAACAATCTGCATAAATTGCCTTTATACTCTCTGTGATTTTGAGTGCTAAATCAGTCCAAAATCTTTGTCCATCTTATAGCTTGTGAATTCTCATTTACATCCTAGCCTAGAACAAACCTATTTTCATATTATTAAGTGCAGTTGTTTATCATATAAAAACAATAATCTTGTTTAGTTAGTTTTTTTTTTCCTTTTTTCCAGTAGTTGGAATTGAACCCATGTCCACACTCTAGGCAAGCACTCTACCAACTGAGCCTTGCCATCTGCTGTAGTTATTATTAATATCAGTTGACTTACAAGATGTCAGTCCTATAGAGCTTTATCCTGGCCTCTGGTATTACACTGTACTGTAGGAGGAACAGAATATCAAAGCCAGTGTGAGAATAATATGAAGACAGTAAAGACACAATGTGCTATCACTTTTACAAGTCATCCCAGTCCCCACTGAAATACAATCTACTGAGTGGCCAGCCTCATGAGTAGCCTACTTTATAGCTGCTTTAAAGTATTTTATTGTTTTCATGTGGCTAATTGTAATTTCTTAATCATTTTTGGACAATGGCCAAATTTTCACTTTTACTGTACCAGAAACTATGCAGCTATGCTAGCATAATAGTGAAAATCCACTGTCATAGTATAGAGTTGTCTATTGAGTAATTGTTCTCAAAGTCAGTAAATAATTACATAAAAGTGCAAGAAACACACCAAAAGCTAATTTACACAGGTAATAGAATAAAAACAGGCAACCTGAGAGAAACTAAGTGCAAAAACTTACATTATTAGTTGAGTACCAACTGTACGCTGTATGTTGCCCCAAATACTGAGATTGCAACTAGGAAAAATTAAACAAAAATCTTTGACTTCTCAAGATTTCATTTTAGAGAGATCCAGATCTGTGTAAGAGAGGGTGGTGAATTTCATTGGGCCAGTGTTTTGAAGAAGAAAATGTATTTTTTAAATCTTATTTCTAGTTGGTAATCATGAAAACATAATAAGTAAATTACATTGTTACTATTAACATTTTAGTGTTGAAAAACACTTCAGGAGTAAAATATAGTCTCTAATCCTCTTGGATTTTCCTTTTAGAATGTTTAGAATAATAATAAATAGTTTCAAATGGGAAACATAACTAGCATACTTAAAAGTTAATGTTAGAGATTTTCTTAGCAGTAATTTTATAATGTCTCTTTCTTCACTTATTTTGTGATCCCTTCTCATTGAACTGTAACTGACCCATGCCCTAATCCAGTTAATCCTTTTTGATAAAAGCATTGATTCTTTGGATTTGTTTTTCTTGTGCCACTGTTTCTGAAAAAGAAATGGAGGGAAAAAAGCAGACAAGTAACCAGACAAAACAAAATAATTGTTATAATTACTTTCAGAGCAATCTTAGAAAGGTATCTCCCCCAGAAAATAAATGCAAAGAATCTTGGATTTAATTAAATTGGTTCTGTTCTTTTTTTTTTTTTTTTTTTTAATCAAGGGCCTGGATACTATCCATGAGCTTTGTTGCTCAAGGATAGTATTATTTTTACCACATTGAGCCACAACTCTACCTCTGGTTTTCTGGTTTTCTGGTAGTTAATTGGACATAAGAGTCACATCGACTTTCCAGCCTAGGCAGGCTTTGAACTGCAATTCTCAGATCTCGGCCTCCTTAGTAGCTAGGATTAAAAGTGTCAGCCAAGTGTGCCCACCTTGTACTCCTATTGGAAGAGAAAGACCACTTATAGTACAGAATTACTTAAGGCATTAGTCAGTGAATATTTGTTAATTAAATGTGTCAGCAGTTTTCCACCAACATCCTAAAAGAACTCATCTCCTAATGTTACCATCAATATTTGAAGATCAATTGTATAAAAAAACTTATTTTTTTTAATCTGGTAAAGGACTAGTGTCTAAACAGATGTACTCTTTATGACTCCAACTTCCTTTCACATTAATTATAATAGATAAAATTGAATATTCTTTAGAAAGCAGAATGATAAAAAATAAATAATTTATTTCTGCCTGAAGTATGGAACTATGTTCCTTAAAAATAAAATCAATCTGATGCACTGAATTTGGAGCTGATAGAAGGCACAAGGTCACAGGTGAATAACAAAGTACAAGTCAATACATGGCCTGCCTTGGAGAGGAAAGCCCATTGTCAAATACTCATTAAAACTGAGTGCATCTATGAGCATTATATTCTATGATTTCCATCCGTATTATTCAGCTTGCACTGTGAAAGAATCAATCTCCAAGTAAAATTCAATTTAGTGACAAATTGACCAAATAAATGCAGCTAATATAAATGCTCACTAGTTACACTTAATAGAAGTGAAGCTCTTAAACCATCTTGAGATTATCTATGATCCCGTAACAAATCACAAACCACTAAAACTTTCCTCCCTTATAGTTGTACATGTAATCAGAGAAAACTAACCATGTATTTTTATTTTGAACTTTAAATCTATGTTTTCATTCCATATTTAAGTCCAAATCATATCCGACTACAGATGACCTTGTTAGAGGAGAATGTATTTCCTATATGTCTTTATTTATTTATTTGTGAAGGTATGGGCCTGGACACGGTGCCTTTGCTTTTACTCAAGGCTCTACCACTTGAGCCACATCTTTGCTTCTGGCTCAGGGATAGTTAATTAAGATGAGAGTCTCACAGACTTTCCTGTCCCAGCTAGTTTTGAACTGCAATCCTCAGATCCCTGCCTCCTCAGTAGCTAGGATGACAGGTGTGAGCTACTAGCTCGGAGCTCATGGGTTTTATTTTAAAACCTTAAATTATCTCAGCATTTCTTTTCTGTGCATTTACAACTTCCAAATATTGCCTCAGTTCTTTACTCAGTTATTATTAACCCTGGTTCACATTACATTTTAAAGTTCTGCAAGGGTTCATAGTTCATGAAAAATAATTGCATTTAACCTGTAAAATTATATCTGTCTCAGTGCTGTTAATGTTATTTGTCCAATTTGTATTGGCTCACGCAAATCGAAACCGAAATGGAAATAACAATGTCTCTCAATTGGGTATTCACCAGAACAATAACATTTTTGGTTTTAGAAAATTAAAAAAAAAAGTTCTCAGTTTGACTCGATCGTTTTGTTGAGTGTACAGACATTAGGTTAACATGAACATGAAATGCATCATGTATGTGCTTCTTACCTGTGCTGCTGGAAATATTAACATCAATGCTGATATCAGATATTCCTCCTCCTTTCAGAGAGGCTACACATGTGTATGTCCCAAAATCCGTGAATTTTAAATCAATGATATCCAGGTTTGTGGTTCCGGGGGAGACGTCGGGGTCAGTCTGCGTGATCACCATCCGCTCAGAGCTTCTCAGTGGACGGCCGTTTTTAAACCAACTGAAAGTTAACTCCTCGGAAGGGACAGCTTCCACTTGGCAAGATATTTTCACCTCCCGTCCAATCTGGATGTTGTCATCTTTGTGATAAGGATCAGGGGTGATCCAAAATCGTCCTTTCTTTAGTGCTAAAATATAAAAATTCCATAAGTAGTTAGCATTCCTTTTGGGAATGCTAGGTAAACAACTAGGTAAACATGTCTGAGCTGAAATAATGTAAAGGAAAACAAGATAAAATATGCACATTTCTGTTATTTGCATGTAGTTTGCATACCCATCAACCTTATCTTGACCATCCAGAAATAATACAAAACCCTAACTCACTTAAGAATTCTTAAAAATGCTTTAATTAGATGGTATATTCCTTCAAAGATTGTATTTAAGGCTGATCAAAACTGGCCCAGGAAGAAATGAATTGATTCACATTCACAAGACATTTTCAAACAGAGAAATAACTTGAACTAGAATTTTTTTTAACAAGCGAAGACTTTTGCTATTAATTCTTTTGTGCTGCCATACATAGGAATTTCCTGTTCAATGTGTCTGCAGATTCTCTCATGCATATAACCAAAAGACCCTCTCTGAGAGATGGCTTGGAATACCTGCTATGTTTCTTTCCCAACCACAGTGTTTTCTAGATCTTCGCTATCAACCTGGATCAACGATAAGGACTCCAGAAGGCTACTGGGGGAGCAGTTACAGGCTTACTAAGTCTGAACTCTGAATGACACTGTGCAACTGAATATAAAATAGAGTTTTCTCCTTTATGCCAAATTCTCTTATACTCACACTCTTCTTTTTCTAACATTCTCTAATTTCCCTTCATCTTAAGCATGCTTATATGATACAAATGTATACATGATAAAAGTAGCAAATGCATACCACACCATCATCAGGATAAAATGGTGGTCATTCCCTTTTATTATGAACCCAATAGGCATAAAGATGCTATCAAAAATGATGTCAATTTAATAGACCTGCCGACACCTAAAGACTTTTAACTTTGTTTTGCCTAATCCCTCCTGTATTTAACATGGTTTTCCTCAGTTTAATGAACACCAGGAAAAATCTGTAAACATGAAGAAGAAGCCAGAGGTGAGAGTGTTTTTAAATTTAGAAAAAAAGTTGATTCTAAATTTCTCTTTTTTTAATGTTTTTTATTGTAAAAATACTGTACAGAGGGGTTACAGTTACATGAGTAAGGTAATGAGTACATTTCTCATTGAGCATTTTTTCCTCCTCCTGTGTTTTTCCCCTACCATCCCTTCCTTCCCCATCTCCCCAACTACTCCTCTCCTCCCCCAAAGTTGTAAAGTCCGTTTTCAACATAGTGTCATGTACATCTCATTGTTACAAGGGTCAACCTGTACATATGACCATATAAAATGATGTTAAGCAAAATTAACCCCAAGATAGGGACACAATTTTTTTCTTTCTTCCTATTGTTGTTAACGTATTTATAATGTACTATGTGATTTTTTTTGTTTCTTTGGTATGTTCCTTCCCCACAGTATAACCCCTGTTTTCACTGAACTTGATTCTGATGTCCTGCATCTTGTATATACATTTTTCTAATTTGGGGAGGGGAAGGGAAACAACAAAATACTTCTAAAATTTCTTGACTTGTTAACTTCAAATATATTTTGTATGGTTTTTTATCTATATATAATGAAGAGAAATAAATAAAAATGAAAAACAAAGATTGAAATGTACACCTTTCTTTTTACTCAAGACATATCTATAAGAGTTCTCTCAACTTAGTATTAGTTAAGTTCCAATTACTTAAGATAAACAAAAGAAGAATAAACCTAATCTTCACTTCCCTTTGTATGCTCATAGATTATAGGTCAATTTATGCGCCAAATAAATTAATACATTAAGTGGGCAGGAGGAGTTTTATATGCTTTATGAAATAAGCATCTCGGAAAAGATGCTTAGAGTCACCACTAAGTTTTTCTCAATGAAAGCCCCAAGAAGCAAATATAGCATGCTTTAATATTATTGCTTGTTAGCATTTTCTATCATAAAATTCAGTCTATGAATCTTATTTATGCCTATCTTTAGAAATAGGTAACTGTGGAACAGAGTTAGGGTACCTTGGGAGTCTTCTACTCCCTACAGTGGGGGATTTTCATCTTACAGGCACTGAGGGATGACTTCACAATGTCATGGCTACCATACATGGTGTGTAATATTTTGCATAAGCAATATAAATGTAATCACAACTCTATAGTACACAACAAATCACATGAACATAGAAATGGGCCTAAAATATGTACTTACGTTAGCATTATACCAGGTAAATGAGTTCTCTATAAGATTGTTCCTTAATAACAAAATGCTGAAATAAGGATAGAGGTTGACTCATTGTAACAATGAGATGTACAGGACACTATGTTGAAAACGAACTTACAACTTTGCAGGGAGGTGGGGAGGAAGAATTGGGGAGGCGGGGAAGAAATGCACAGTAGGGGAAAAACAAAGGAGGGAGTAACAATGCTTGATAGGAAATGGACTTATTACCTTGCTCATGAACTGTAACCCCTCTGTACGGTATCTTTACAATAAAAAATATACTATTTTTTTAAAAAAAGATTGTTCCTTAAAATGTTTGTAAAGAAAAATGATAAACTTAGGTGAATTTTTATACAATGGCCATCAATTTTGAAAATTTTAATTTTTTCACTTAAAAATCAATTCGTATTACCAATGTGAGAGTATATCAGAGGAAGATTTTGTTAGCATTCAAGGAGATTCATTTATTTGAAATCTCCATATTTCCTTACCTTGTTCCCTAATCAGAACATTCTCTTCCATCACTCTCCTTCCTTCTCCTCCCCTCTTCCACACAATTTCACAAGTTTCTTTCATTCATCTGTTTTCACGAATGTGTATAAACTACTTTGAGCACGTTCATATTCCATTCATCTTTTATTCTCCTTCTCCTACCACTCCCCCCACAAACCTGTTTTACATACCTACTATTCATTTTAGTTTTTAGGTATATGTTGTTTAAAAAGACTCTCCTTGTTGTATTTCACACAGACATCTATTCTATTTATATAGTAAAATCCTATTAGTTTCTCTTTGTTCTTTATATCCGCCCTCTATTATTCAAATATCAGTGAGTTTCCTAATGCTGTCCAGATACATAGTTCTAGCTAGAGAGCAGTCTCTTCTTGCTCTCTCTTTAAGTCCCTTCTTGAGTTCATTTGCCCAAATGAATGATTGAGTTATCTTATGTTAGTTTAATTTTTGAGCACCCTGAATAGCTTAGTAATTAATCCCTTGACAGATTTTTTCTAATCTCCAGACTCTCTTTTCTCTCTCTTGACTATTTCCTTTGCTGTACAGAAACTATAGAAAGTATAAGAAGATAGAAATAACTCCTGAATTTTATCAGCTCACACTGAAATAAGGCTAGATCTCAACATAAAAAAATTGAAAACAAAACAAAACAAAATGCATGGAAACTGAACAACTTTTGGTGAATGATGAAGAGATCACTGAAAAAAATTCCAAAGTTCCTAGAATTTAATGAAAATGAGAACATAACCTGCAAGAACTGGAGAAACAGCTACAGTAATGCTAGGAAAAAAGTTTGTAGCTCTGATCATCTACATCAGCAACAAATGAACAAACACAGCCCAGAAAAATCTTCAAAAGTACCTGATGAAGCATCTCAATTAGCAAATGGAAAGAATTAAAGATTAGTGCAAGAAATCAATGAAATAGAGATTTAATCAAACACAGACAAAGAAATAAAAAGTTGGTCTTTGAAAAGATAGATAAGCCCTTCATTAATCTCACTAAAAGGACCAGAAAAAGCAACCAAATAAAAAAAAATTAGAGATTAGTAGTGATATTACAATGAATAACAATCCAGAAGATCATGAAGGAACAATCTGAAAACATATTCAAATAAATTGTGAAACGTAGCAGAAATGAGTATATTTCTAGATACATTTGACTTACCTAAGAGGCTATAAACCACTTAAATAGACCTATAAGGAGCAACAAAATTAAAGTAGTAATAGCCTCTCAACAAAGAAAAGCCCATGAACTAACAGGTGTGCTACCAAATTTTACCAGACATTTAAAGAACTGATATCCACACTCCAAATTATAAATGGAAGGAACATTATCAAATTTATACTATGAAACTACTATTATCACCCATTCCAAAACCAGTTAAAAATACAACAAAGGAAGAAAATTACAGGCCAAGCTGATAAACATAGATGACAGAGAAGCCAAAAATATTCAGTAAAATATTTTCACGTCGGATTGTATCAGGGTACATTTATGAGTAATGTTCATTGGAAATGTCATATTGGTTGTCATATGCAAACACACAAAACAATTGTTTTGTACTTGACATTAACTTACTGTGTACTTACTTATCCATAGTTCTGTGCTCTGCACAGTAGCATATTAAATTGATTTGGCATTGAAAGGTTATAAATATATTAAATCAATATTCATACTACACATTGTGACTGTTCAACTAATAACTTGAAACTGTAAAATTAAATGTAAAATCTAAATGTAAAATATTTATAGAAAGCAACGTAATAAATGTGTTCCAAAAAATGATCTCAAAAAGGTATGAATTTGAGCCAGGCACCAGTGGCTCACATCCTAGCTACTCAGGAGGCTGATATCTGAGGATCGAGGTTCAAAGCCAGCTCAGGCAGAAACGTCCTTGAGATTCTTATTTCAAATTAACCACCAGAAAACCGGAAGTCACACTGTGGCTCAAGTGGTAGAGTGCTTGCCTCAAGCTGAAGAGCTGAGGGACATAACCGAGGCCCAGAGATCAAGACCCCCAATGACAAAATGGTATGAATTTATTTTTTAAAAAATTGTTGATATCAGCATTGGTTAATATTGTGGATTTGGCTTAAGCTTATCATATGAATTTTCTAAATAGCAAAATCTCTAAAGAGGAAAAAAATTGACAAGTCAATCTCTTGCCTGAGTTCCAATGAAGAAATATCATGATAAGTAGAATGGATCATTTGGCTTTCAAGCCAAATCTCTGACTTTAATATATTCTGTTTATCAAAGTAATTTATTCTACATATAGAATACAAACAGCTTAAGGAAAATAAAATATTGTGTGCATGTGTGTGCATGCGCATTTGTGTGTGTACACATGTACATATGTTCATCCATAGCAATAACACAAATTTACTTTGGTTTTGCAATTCACTCAGAAATCCAAAAGCTTTGCTCTGTAAACTAAACATAGAGCTATGATATCTTGCAATTTCTTTCTAGTTTTTCATTTTCTACTTGGTCCAAAATAGGTGATCTAATTTTAATGGGTCAATTGTGTCAGTTATAAAAATAGGTGATAATATTGGGCCCCCTCAGAGATCCATTGTGAGAAATAGCTAATTAGCAATTGTATTTGAGCTTAGAATATACAGTATTTAATATAACTAATCAGCTGGCAAGTTAAGTTTCTTCATTTATAGTTAAACACTCTCCTTTTCAGTGAACAGTTTATAGTAGTTCATACAATCTTAATTTAAAGTCATTTCCTATTACCAGTTATTTCAAAATCAGCCACTGCTGGCTCACCCCTGAATTCCTAGCTATTCAGGAGGCTAAGATTTGAGGATCACAGTTCAAAGCCTTCTTAGGCAGAAAATTCCATGAAACTTTAGTCTCTAATTAATCAATCAATTAATCAATCAATTGAGCTGTGGCTCAAGAGGTAGAACATTAGCTTTGGGCACAAAAGATCAGGGACATTGTCCAACCCCTGAGTTCAAGCCCCAAGAGTCACACACACACAAACACACACATATATATATTATTTCATATTCCTAAAATCAGTCTGAGATTAGTACTGGCATATTGCCAGGGTCCAATAAATTTAAAGGGATTCTAGAGTGACAGACATTTTTTGGGAAAAGGGAGAGAAATCATTTTGCTCGAATTCAATTTCTTTGTCTCCACATTGAAAAAAACATTAACTTAAGAGAACATTAGAGTTGGCTTAATGTATCATAAATTGTAATGGATGAGGCTCAGAAGCTACCTGTGCAGTGTGGCAATACATCTTAAAAGATGGGAATGAATCTCAGCCTCTTTTCTTGAAAATCAGTTTGGAAACATTGCAATATAACCACAGTCTTCCTTATTTAACACTAAAAATTTGATGCAGACTTGGTCCATATTCCTTTTTGGTACTTTTTTTTTTTGGTAGGACATGGAGCCTGAACTCTGGGCCTGGACACTGTCCCTCAGCTCTTTAGCTCAACGCTAGCACTCTACCACTTGAGCCACTGCACCACTTCCAGGGTTTTCTGCTTATGTGGTGCTGAGGAATATGAACCCAGGAACTCATGCGTGCAAGGCAAGCGCTCTACCACTGAACCTCTTCCCAGCCCCATAATACATTATTTCTGAAACTACTCTAAATTCACTTAGCCTTTCTATTTTGAGATATTTAAAGTGGCTCTGTGAATGGACTAAACCCAGGTGTAAAGCAGAGGCCAGGAGTTGCAAAAATCTGGGTAGGGTTTGCTGTTGACTTTCCAGATCTGTGCCTATGCATGCCAGTCATAAAAGTAGTTCTTGAGTTTAGGCTCCAGAAAGAAACGCTAGAGTAAGTTTAAAGATTGGGACATCCATAAGAAGACTATGAGATTGTATCTTTCCTGCAACTGTAGACTAAATATATAAAATAGGTTACTTTGTTAGTAAAATTTACAGAAAATAGTAGTCAACCATGAAATAAAATTTACGTGTGCTGAAGACATAGCCCAGTGGGAGTCCAGCTGCCTAACAAGCATGATATCCTGAGTCCAAACTCAGTACTTCCAAAGAACAAATAAATGAATAAAGTAAACTTTATGAAGAGAACAAAGATGACAAAGGTGTTTTCAATTTTAATGTGAAAGTTTAATTTTCGAAACAAATATAAGTTGCCAATTTTTTATTTTATGTTATTTATTTTTTGTCAGTCAGGAGGCTTGAACTCTTTGCTTGGGCGCTTTCCCTGCGCTCTTCAGCTCAAGGCGAACACTCTACCACTTGAGCCACAGCACCCCTTCCGGTTTTCTAGTTGTTTATCGGAGATAAGAATCTCACTGAGTTTCCTACCCAGGCTGGCTTAGAACTGTGATACTCGGATCTCAGTCTCCTGAGTAGCTAGGATTACAGGCGTGAGCCCCCAGCGTCCTGCAAGTTGCCAGGTTTTTACTTATACCATGATCCCATTTCAGAAAATAGTGATCATTGATTACCAATCTAAGTTGACAAATGAGTAAATAGACTATTCAAATACTACACTTTATAATCTCAATGGACTATCCAAATACTACACCTTATAATCTCAATAGAATAGAAATATGAAAAAAACCTAATCTGCTGGTAAGAAAAATGGATCTAGAAATCATTAATAGAGATTTTCTGGTAAGTAAAGTATTAATTTCCTATCCATTTATCTTCTGATAAAGATAGTAAAATATTTTCATGAGAAATAAAGTGTTTTCCATTCTTATCAAGTGCCATTGAATAAGCATAGGATTCAAATTACATTAGCAATGACTTAAAAAATAGTGGATTATTTTTCATCTAATCAGTTCTCTTATAATAAGGTACTTGCCTACCCAGGAATTCTGTGAAAGGTTAGAGAGTAGGACTATCACTTTGCATTGCCAAATCCTAACCATGTTTCCTTGTTATAATTTTCCCTCAACACAGCTGAATTTAACTGAAATTGACATTTTGAAGCACTAACTTTACTGATGCCAGTTGTTTCCATTCAGTCTGGGATGCTGATTTCGTCTTGGATTTTGTTTTGGTCTTGTGTTCTGTGGTCATTTGAGGGAAATGGAACAGAAATATTAGAATAGACTGATGGCTTTGGGGGATTCAAGGGTTCTGTTATGGGAAGAACAAGATACTATTGTATGGATGTGAGAGAAGAAGTGGATTCTGAATAAAACACAGAAATCCTCACTCTAGCATGGCAACTGAGTATTTGTGTGCCATGTAATGTACCAGTAACATCAGTTTTCAAGCACACACTTAGTAGAGACTGCATTTCAGGATAGACATTTTCTTCACCTGTTTCAGAACTCAGTGTATAGTCATTTCTGATGAAGGAGTGAAGAAGAAAGACAATTGGCATTTCACAACACTTTCTTAATTGAAAATATTATTTGATAAAAATCTGTTTCAGAAGAAGGCCAATAAGGTTTATATTACAACAAAGCAAAACAAATCAAGTGTGATGGTTGATTACATGAGCTAAAGTTTACTACATTGAAGGTCACTTTTCTGCAGGATTTTCTAAGAGCTTTGAATATATTGCCATAAACGTTGTATTTTCCTAAAGTGGCTCATTGTATTAATCACAATGTTCTTTATTAAGGAACATCTTTCCGAATAAGGACCTCAAAGAATAGGTAAGGAAAACCTTGACATTAACTGAGGAAATGATTTGAAATTAACTTTCTTGAGTTCTTTGAATATAACTGATATTTCTATTATAAACAAAAAATAATCAACTAGATAAAACTCTCGTGGAAATAAAATTTCTGATTAAACATGTCCAAGACAAGGTGAATAATCTTGACTTTTTAATTCAAGAAAGATCTAATGGTATACTGAAGTTATTAAACTCATTTCAGAAATATATAATGAGTCTATTTCCAGTAAAAGAAGCATGTTATTTTCTTCCCAACTTACCATGAATTTTTAAAAATAAATCAAAGTATTAGTTTCTAATCTTAGGAGTGGACATTTTGTAATATAAAAAAAGAATTACTTAGGAATTAACTATATTACCTTCTGTACACTCAAGTATTACAATGAGTATGACTATTTCACTTTCTGTGAAAAGAAAAATCTATATTAGAAATGTACACTATGAAAAACATAAAATATTTATGCTAGAAGTATAAAAGTCTTAAAGATCCTACAAGATTTATAGGAATAGGAAGGTAATATTTTCTTTTTGTTTTTTGACTTTTGTTGTTTCTCTTTTTTATACTATTTTCATTGGCATTTTATATAATCATCCTATTTTCTAAATTTCCAGTTGTTAGTCATTGGGCTGAATGGAAGTTCCTTAGTAATGTAACAACAAAAACAAAAACAGAAACATTGCACTCTTTCCCAGAACTAGTTTAATATAGCACTCATGATAATTTGAATGCAGGTGAAGATGCTAAAAGACAGGTAGGCTTCTATTTAATTATGAAGTGTCAAGGCTCTATTTATTTCTTTTATTTACTCAACCTTAATTACCTCACTTATTCAGACTGTTTAAGGAAAATGTAGTTGAACTTCAATTGTCATTTTAACATCCTGGCTAGAATCTTAAGTCACACTTAAATTTACAATATTTCTCTCTCTTGCTTGTATATGCATGTGGGGTGTGTGTGGGGGGGTGTGGGGGTGTGGGTGTGTTTCTGTCAGTATTAGAAACACTTTCTTTGCCGGGCGGTGGTGGCTCATGCCTGTAATCTTAGCTATTCAGGAGGCTGAGATCTGAGGATCCCGGTTCAAAGCCAGCCCAGGCAGGAAAGTCCATGAAACTCTTATCTCCAATAAACCACCAGAAAACTGGAAGTGGCGCTGCAGCTCAAGTGGTAGAGTGCTAGCCTTGAGCTGAAGAGCTGAGGGACAGCACTCAGGCCCAGAGTTCAAGCCCCCCAACCACCAAAAAAAAAAAAAGAAAAGAAAAGAAAAGAAAGAAATACTTTCTTTTTCACAGGAGGTACTCTACTATTTGAGCTATGTCTCTAGATCTTTACTGATTAACTGAAGAAAAGAATATCTTGGATTTGTTTGCCTAGGCTGGCTTCCAACTAAGATCCTCATATGTCTACCTTTGAGTAGTTATGATTACAGGTTGACCTACTGGAATGAAGTTCAAAACACTTCTTGTTACTCTGGTATTTCCTCTAAACATTTATGATGCATTGCTTGACAAAATGCTGAGACACCATTGTATCCAGTGGTTCCTCATGGCTCTTTGGGACACCACATGTGGTTTCTCTATGCTAACTAAAGACTCAAAAATTAATTATGAACTTTTAACCAAAACAGAAAGATCTTTTCTACATTTGCATGTTTATGTGATTTTATATTTTGCACCTTGTATCCTTTTATATGAGTCATTCTCTCTTTCTTCTTGAATATTTCTATTTCTAAGATGGGTAAAATGTGAAACAACATTAGTTAAAATAAATGAGTGGATTTTGCCTATGTGTATCACAGTTGTCATGACCTTTCAGATCATTCATGCTCTCACAGTGTTTTTGTAAAGTAATGCTTATTGAGAAAACATTTTGCAAAAATAGTTGGCATAGTTGTAGATACCATAGATTTCCCATAATGTAATATTATTATAACATTTTCTTTTCCAGGTATAAAGAAAATGAAGTGGTTGGGGTTCATTTTATTGTTAATTTCTTTTGTTTTTTGAGATGAAAAATATTACAAACATATCTATTTATATTCCAGTTTATTTATTATTTAAGTGTGTTAAATAACTGACATGTATTATTTCATGACATTAAATAACAAATAACCTGGATACATTAAATAACTAAACATAAAATGCCTGAATTTTAAAGGAGTTATTAATAATTATAAATCTTAGTTTCTATGATTGATGAAAACCATGTTAACATTCCTCTAAGCCTGTTTAATGTTAGATAAGCTTGCTTAATGTTAGATAAGTTTCTTTCTGACCACAGGCCATTCATCACTGTAATACTTTAGGAAATTTAAAAATTTAGAAAAACAATAAATTATTTTTTGTGCCCTTGGGAAATAAACCATCTACAACTCAGCAATTGTTTTTTTCCTAAACCTAAGAGCCATTCCTTTGCTATATAATCATCTGTCTCAGAGTTAGTGCCCCTATCTCCCAGATCTCTGTGGAGAGTAGAAGTCTTACTTTTAAAGAGAAAAGAGAGAATTAGGAAAAAACATACAGGATTCATCACATTGACCATTCTCCACTTATTCTTTCATTATCTCACCCAGCATCTAAATCATTATCTCACCCAGCATCTAAAAATCCTCTGCTTTTGTTTCATTAAAACTGAGTTCCACCTCTCTTCCCAAATGTAATAGTACTGTATAATGTCATGTTTGCCATTTTAAACAAGTAGCCAGTGTAATTTTATTCTTATGTTACTAAATTTAGTATTGTGCATTAGCAAAAGTATTAAGGATCAGTTTAAGAAGCCCAATATGACACAGTTTCAAAGGTCAAAGAAAATGCTGTTGGTTATAACACATATAAACATACATGTACATGTATATGCACACACATACACATGAACATGTATGCACATATACACATATAAACACATGAGCATGTACATACACATACACATTCATATATACACATGAAGATGTATGTGCACATACACATATATACTACAACACATTGTTCAAATATACATATTTCATGATTATATAAGTATTTGTGAGGTAGAGGTTAATTTAATCTCTTTCTAAAATTGTGCTTTCCAAAGTGGTAAGCTCTATTTAATATTTAATATCTATTTGCCCTAGAGTTGCAGAGAAAATGTCATAGGACAAAGATACAAATTTGTTGTCTACCAACTTGGAATTATTGCCAAAATAAAGTATAAAGTAGCTCTAAATTACACAACCCTAATATTTAATATTCATTTTAGAGACAAATATCTATCATTTCACTTTTATAAACAAGTATTAAAATTAAACTTGCCTTATTCTAGAAGTCTTTAAAGCAGATTTTAGAAATACATATTTCAAGGCTTCATTTCTCCTTTAAGTGTGAATTATTATGGCAAAGAAAATGCAGTCTAATGATGGTGATGATACAGACATTTTTAAATATTCTATAACCTGCTAATAAGGCCAGAAATCAACTGTGGACAAAGAAGACAATACTAATTTCATAAGTCACAATAGTGGTGAGTTCAATACACTCCAGATCTTCAAATCAACATCATACCAAACCAACAGTTCCTTGTTCAGAGATCTGAGAGGAAATTACCTTCTGAATTGGTCTAAAGGAGATATGCAGTGAGCAACATTTTAAGCCTATTTTAAGCATTTCATCATTTTGGCTATATCAATTTAACTCACCAGACTAGTTCTTAATCTGTCCTTTTAGAAGATCCAATTACATCAATTTTACATCAAAATCAAGTAAGTATTATCCAGACACAGTTACTCAGACTTTGTTCAAGGATAGCCCCAGAGATGATGTTTGTGTAAGACAAAAGTTAATGCAAGTTCATATGCTATGAAGATGAGCTAGAAAGACTGTGGTTGATAATGGTGGTAGTAGTCATATCTGGTTGGGGTTGTTACAGATATGGTATTTTGAGGCATGCATGGAAATATTAACCATAAAAATGACACATCAAGAAATAAAATTCCTACAGATTTAGTAATGAGGAAAATCCAAACAAGGTAAATTCAAACAAGGTCAATTCAGTGAAACTATAGACTAAATTACTTATTTGTGTAGAGACAAGACAAGAGATCTAAATGGTATTTAAACCCAATAAAAACATGACTTTAAAAAATAAAAGCTGTGAACACATTCTAAAAACACATGCTCCCATGTTTAATAAGTTACTTACATTACTTATAAGGTTGTTCAATATAAGTCAATTAAGGTACATCTACCAGAAGCAGTCACTTTTGTGTTGGAAGAGTTGATATGAACTTATTTTTAACAGAATAATTACATAGTAAGTTCAGAAATCCATTAATCCATGATAGTTAAAATTTAAAGTAGTTGGGGCTGGGAAGGTGGCTCAGTGGTAGAGCGCTTGCCTTGGATGCATGATGCCCTGTGTTTGATTCCTCAGCACCACATAAACAGAAAATGTCAGAAGTGGTGCTGTGGCTCAAGTGGTAGAGTACTAGGCTTGAGCTGAAGAGCTGAGGGACAGTGCCCAAGCCCAGAGTTCAGGCCCCATGACCAGCAAAAAAATAAAAATAAATAAATAAATAAATATGAAAAAATTAAAGCAGTGGGTACCCAAGTGTGGTCCAGCTGTCTCAGGCCTCTCCTGGTAACATGCTATACAAGGTATTAAGAATGTTACCTTGGGAAGATCTAAAAATAACTAGTATGTTACTACTTTGGATTCAAGAAATTAACAGCCCATCAGACATTTTTCTAATTGCTAATGAGATTAACAGTGAAGAGCAAGTATTCACCAATTGGATTTTCTGGATTATAATATTGTTTTATTTCTCGGTAATATGGCCTCACTATACTAGTTCTGTAAAGACTTGGTCTCCCAAAGCTATAAAATGACATTAATGATAAAACATAAATCAGATCCAATAAAACAATGCTTGATAAGAAATGTACTCATTATCTTGCCCCTGTAATTGTAACCCCTCTGTACAGTATTTTCACAATTAAAAAATTATTTATGTGTTGCTAATACAATACAAAATGAATAGTGAAAGGTCTCTTGTTTTCCATGGTTTTCAGCATTTGCAACATGTCTTTTTCTGTTCTTGGCAAGGGTATAAAGAACATAGAATTTAGATATTTTTTTTATTTTCCTGCTTGGGCTGGCTTCAAACTGCAATCCTCAGATCAGATTATAGGCATACTACCAGTGCCCAGCAAGAGCTAAATTTTAAGGGGATTTTTACAAAAGTATTGCTATTGGTACCTCAGAAAGCTAAATATAGACCTTCCCTACAACCCAGCCATACCAGTCCTAGGCATCTACCCTGAGCAATAGCAATCAGGATACAAAGACACATGCACCTCCATGTTCACTGAAGCACAGTTCACAATAGCCAACATATGGAAACAACCCAGATGCCCTACTACAGATGAATGGATCCAAAACTTGTAGTACCTATATACAATGGAATATTATGCAGCCATTAGAAAGGACAAAATAATGGCATTCACAGGGAAATGGATGGAAATAGAAAAAAATCATTTTGAGTGAGGTAAGCCAAGAGCAAAGTGACAAACAGCACATGGTCTCCCTGAGATGTGAATGTTAAATACAAAATGTAAACAATTAATGTTTAACAAAAATGTTAAATATGAAAAACTAAACAAGACTGGAGAAACAAAGGACTTGCACTCATCTGGTCGTATCATTACTAAATGACCCCATGCTGTTGACCACATTGCACACATCTGAGGGAAACTAGGAGGAGGGCACAGAATCAGAGGGAAACAGGAAAACAGAACAGAGGGGCTTATCAGCTGCACTGGACATTGATGAAAACCAACTAAGCAACTCAAGGGCAGCGATGGGAGGGAGGGAATGAGAGGGAAGAACAGCTAACACTAAGCAAAAGGAAAGAAATGTACATACCACCCGATGTGGAAGAAATAATTGTATTGACAAAGCTCATAGAATTCACAAACTTTATAGACCACAATAATGACAATTTGCCTCATGAATGTTAGAATGTGTTTGTGAATTTAACTAAGTATCACTCTCACACAATACTGTGAATTTGTGAAATATATGCAATCACTTAATCACATTAAAATGATTTTTAAAATAAAAATATAAAAATTGCTATTATACTGGTGATATACAGAGGGGTAACATTTACATGCATCAGGTAATAAGTGCATTTCCTTTAGTACAGTGTCATCGGTTCCCTCATTCTCTCCCATTCCTTCTCTCCTGTCTCTTCCATGAGTTGTATAGTTAGCTTTCATCAATGTCCAGTGCACCCTTTGTCCTTGGATTCTTTACCTTATATACCATGTGGTCACATATGTATCTGTGGAAGGATTGGTATAGAACTAATAGATTTTTAAAGATAAAAATGAGTGTACTTCACTAAGTCTTGCATACAAATTTATCAGATCCATGGAAGAGAAAGGGAATCACAGAAGCAGAAGGACAAAGGCTGAACTAATGCAAATTTGATATTCACTTGACACTACGGTGGAAATGAACTTTACGACTTGGGGGCGATGGGGGTAGGGAGAGGTAAGTGGGAGAAAATGAGGGATGGGGTTACAATATTTTTTTAAATGAGTATTAGTGAGTATTACCTTACTTATGTAAGTATAAGTCCCCTGCTCATCACCTTCTGAATAAAAATTATAAAATGAGTGTACTTTGTGGTCTGAGTAAAATATTAAAGAAAAACAAATTATTATCGGAGACCATAACACATCGATACCTCCTAATGATATGGGATCAAAAGAGGGCAGACAGGTGAAGTGCATGAACCCTATCAGGTGTGGAAAAGAAGTTCTTACTAGACAAACAATTGCTTCTAATTTAGTTTACACTAACTGGAAAATATCCTTGTATGCCCACAAAACTTATTTCCATATGATTTCAAACATTTGCTTCCACTTGTTCTTGTCTGTTGAGGATACAAGGTTAGTCTTGTTTCTAAGCCTGACCTCTTAAAATGGGTTGGGAAGTCATCTCTAACTCTGAGTGGAACACCACCAATTTTTTCCCTCTGATCTTTAATTTCTCCCTTACAACAAAGTCTGCATGTATCAAACATGTATCTATAACTTCTTGTTAATGAAAACAAAACTAAGCAACAAAAAGAAGTAAGGAAATAGAAGGCTTTTCCTCAACTTCTTCTTTTTTACTTATTGTATTGGAATCAATGAATTGTACAAGGAGATTTCATTTTGACATGTCCATGCATGCATTTATTATACCTGGGTAATACTCCCTCCCTCTGCCTCCCCCACTACTTCCCTTCCTCCTGTCTAAACCTAATACACCTTAACTTTTTTATCCTCTGGAGCTACTTCTTATTCTCTTCTCCATCAAAACATTAATATAACACACTCTCTCCAGCCTTTCCTCAAGGTTTTGAATCTTGCCAATAATGGATTTCATCTTTAGGACTATTGAAGACATATTCCAAATAGCCTATTTCAACACTTGACATATTTGTTATGTACAATTTATCATTACTTTTATTTATAGCTCCCAGACTGACTTTATTTCTACTTCCTGCAGGCTGAAAAATGTGCTACAGTTGTGTCCTCTACACTCATACAACTTTTTTTTTTTGGTCATGGGGCTTGAACTTGGTGCCTGGACTCTGTTACTGAGCTCTTTTTCCACTCAAAGTTAACACTTTGAGCCCCAATGCCACTTCAGCTATTCTGGTAGTTAGTTGGAGATAAGACTCTAATGGATTTTTCTGTCTGGGTTGGCTTGGAACCCAAAAAAATGGGAGAATATGTAGATGAAAATGTATGTGAATAATATCCCATAAACAAATTGAGAGATACACAATCTAAATGATCAAAATAAAAGTAACCAATATAGTTAATTACATTCTCTATTCTAATTTTATTTTGGTTACTGATAAAAGGAGAATAATCATAGCACTGAAAAACTTAGTTCACCTACTAAATATCTGAGTAGATCAGCACAGAATTATGTTTTTACCTATTCCTTCATTTTGAATATTATTTGTGTTAAATGGTGACACAAAATGTTGAAATCATTTATATAAGTCATATAAAAATGAACCCACATCTAATTTTTGATAAGGGATCCAAAAATATGGGCTTGAAGAAAAATAGCCTCTTCAACAAATAGTACTAGGAAAATGTCCTATCCATATGCAGAAAACTGAAGGTACACCCTTCTATATCATATTGTACCAGCATCGATACAAAATAGATCAAAGACTTCCCTCAATGTAAGACCACAAACCATGAAACTATTACAGGAAGTGGTAGTGGAAATATTAGAGCTCTTGAATATAGGTCGAAACATTCTAAGTAAAGATCCAGAAATACACAACAAACCAGAAAAAGACTTGATACCTGGGATTGCATCAAACTTAAAAATATCAAACTTAAAATGTCAAAAGTCATAGCTAACAAGCTAAATAGAAAGCACACAGAATGGGAGAAAATTTATATCAGTTATACATCAGCCAAGGGCCAAATATCCAAGACATATTTAAAACTCAACAAGTTAAATTCTTAAACTTAAACCCCATGGAAAGAACAACTTAATTAATAATTAAGGTAATGACCTAAATAGTTTTATAGAAGTAGAGGTGAGCAATAAATACATGAAGAAATGTTCATTTCTCACCATCAAGGAAATGAAAATAAAAACAACACTGAAATCCCTCCTCATCCAGGTTAGAAAGCAAAAACAATTGCTGGTGAAGATGTGGCCAAATGGGAACTCTAATATGATGTTGGTGGGAATGTAAGCCTGCTCAATCACTTTGGACAGCAGTATGAAGATTCCTCAAAAGAAGAAACAGAACTACTCTATGACCCAGCATTTTTACCTGAAGGTATTTATCTAATAGAGCACACAAATAAGGACACCTTAAACTACCAGTTCAACCATGTTCATTGCAGCAATATTCACGAGAACCAAGATATAGAATCAGCCCAAATGCTTCTCAATGGAAAAATGGATCAAGCAAATATGTTCTATATACATAATGGAATTTTACTTATCCATTAGAAGGAATAATATTTGCTATTCATAAAGAAATGGTAAGACTTGGAAAAATATATTAAGGTGAAGTAAACCAGACCCAGAGAAACAAAGGTTGCATAATTTCCCCCACTAGGGGAAGATAGAATATACCCATAAATTGGTAAGTAAACACATTGGCTGGTATGCAAGTGGTTACAAATGAATTAACTGAAATATAACAGACTTTATGAAGAACTCAGAGAGTAAAATTTTGTTTAAAAATACTGGAACCAAGCCCAATAAAATCTGCACCAGAAAATGAGTACATGAGAGAGAGAGAGAGGCTGGGCAAAGGGGAAACGGATAGATGAAATGAGGAAAAGAGGAAGAATTCAGCCAAGAATTCATTGAACTTTACACCTTGGTGGGAGGAGGGTGTGGGGGAGATGGGGCAAGGAAGGGATAGTAGGAGAAAATCAAAGGAGGAGTTAACAATGCTCAACAAGAAATACACTCATTCCTTTACTTGTGTAACTGTAACCCTTCTGTACAGCATTTTGCAATTAAATAAAATTAAAACAATAAATAAATAGAACATCCTTTATTCTTTTTTTAAATTAAATTAAATTTAATTGGAGGGGTTATATTTACATTAGTAAGATAATGAGTAACTTTCTTCTTGACATTGTCACCCCTTCCCTTGTTTTGTCCCACTTTTCTCTATTTTTGATATCATTTTAGAGGTCAATAAAAAGTGTACAAGAAATCTAGTGGAACCTATGTTTTCCAATAATTAAACAGCATTGAAAATTTAAAAAAAGATTTATTGTATGCACCACAATATTAAAAAAAGGAAAGGAAAGGGTGGGTCAAAGCGGTGTGAGAATGTTGAAGGAGGTGATACTGATCAAGATTGTTTTCATAAATTGCTTTGTCAAATAGTACCTCCTCTGTACAACTTCTTACAATAATAAAAAGTTTTAAAAACAGGGCTGGGAAGGTGGCTCAGTGGTAGAGCGCTTGCCTTGCATGCCTGATGCCCTGGGTTTGATTCCTCAGCACCACATAAGCAAAAAGAAAAAAGCCGGAAGTGGCGCTGTGGCTCAAGTGGTAGAGCGCTAGCCTTGAGCTGAAGTGCTGAGGGACAGCGCCCAGGCCCAGAGTTCAGGCCCCACGGCCGGACCCCCCCAAAAAAAACATACATTATGGATATGTATAATACACATCAAGAGACATCAAGAGACATAATCATATGTAAAATACACACACACACACACACACACACACACACACACATATATATATATATATATATATATATATACTAATATATTTGGTTGACACAAAATGTTGAAAACATTTATATAAATTTATATAAAATTTTATATACATAAATATATATTGTTCAAAAAGAAATGAGCTCTTTAACTGACTCATACCACTGTAACCCCTTCTGTACATCACCATTATAATATTAAATATGCATGAATGATTAAACAGTATCTATAATTTCTTATACTGTTATTTTAAATTTGGTGATCAATTTTAATGACAAGGAATAACAAATTATTGCTTTTCTTGAAGGCTAACTATAGGAAAGCAATGACTAAATCTAGATGTCAGTAGCCATGATGATATTTATTTTTAATCTGTTTTTGACAAAAGATGAATATTGTCAAATGTCTGTGTTATTTGGGTCAGCTGTTGGTTTTCTCCTAATTTCTATTTGTAGTCAAATTTCCATACAATAAAATAGACTGAGGGAATTTCAATTCCAGGTAGAAGAAGGTTCTACATTGTTTAAATAAGCTAAGCCAGGTGACAGTGAGTATCCATTACATAATCAAGTTATTAGAGAGGCAAAAATTCTGCCATTGTGAGTGGAGAACAAAGAATTAATTGCAACTAAAGCTGAATAGCTTAGGACTATGAAGAACAAAAATTAATTTATATTGTACTGTATGTAATTCAATGATTTCTACCTCAAAAGATGCCTATTCATTTTACACAGACTCCAATTTACAAGAGATCACAATATCAAGTTGATTTTCCTCCACAGAGACTTCAGGAGAATTTTATTTCAACAAGAGCACATGCCTTTTGACTGTTATTTAAAAATATTTTTCTATGAAAAGAATTTGGAGATGTGAGTTGTAACATCATTTATTATTTATTTACTTCCAAACATTTTAAAATATATGTTGTTGCTATTTATTATTTGAATTATTCTTTTGGGGAAAGGAACAGAAAATAAAGGCATTAGTTAACAGGTAAAGCTACTGTTCTGCTTTTAAACAGTAGTCACTAATGATAGTCATAATGATATTAATACACAATCAATGGCATGATTAAATGGAACTATTCAAGTGAAAACAGGTACTAGTAGTGGGCACTGTCATGACATATGAGAATTAAAGGTTGGGTTTTTACTCTGTGCTTTCCATTAGTGCATACTAAGTAAGAACAAGGTTATTGCATATGCTATAATCCTTGTTGCTCCTGGATGCTCTATGAACCCTGTTTGAAATGGCCTGTCCTTGCTTTTATTCTCCTGAAACCATACCTGACCTTCCTGTCTGTCTCTGCAAAAGCTGTTCTCTCTAACTTCAGTGAGGGAGAGAAATGGCAGTAAGCATAAATGCCCAAAGTGAATTTGTTACCAAGTCACAACTTGTGACAGTAGCTCTGTCTCTTTCTGCTCTTCGCCATTCTGTCACAGAACAATCTGTCCTGTCGTGGTACTCCTGCCTAAATCCATCTGCATCAGTACTTTGCTCAATACTCCCTCTGATTTTACTCTCCATCTTGTCACAGATTGTCCAACGACAGCTTTTGCAAGTGATCCATTCTCTGTCATCTAAAAAATAATTTGCCCATAGTATTTCCTCTTTGTCACTGTCAACTTCAAATGGTGAATCTTCAAATGTCTTAAACATCTCAAATATCAGTGACTTCCTCAATCTGTTGAACTCTGGTGTCTGGTCCACTTCCTGCTACCCTGACATCATTGTCAGATTTCAGGAACTCAGTCACCTTCAGCTATTATTTCCCCTGGGTTACTGAGTTTTGAACTAGGGACTTTGAATTGTAAAGCAGTGGCTCTATCACTGCCTAATCACCAAACCTCATCTTCTTTTAATTCTTGTATTGTTAGCATCTTTCTCTGATCACCATACCTTCACTTGATTTTTATTTATAGCTTTACCTATTTTTTTGTGTTCAGAGTGTAGACTTTTGAAATCAGGGACTTGCATTTGCTCAGGGAGTATTTTCTACTTTAGCCACATCCCGAGAAATTTTTGCTTCAAGTTATCATTCAGTAGTACAGTGTGGCTTTTGTTTAGGCTTAGAGTCAACCATGGACCATAATCTTTGATCTCTACCTTCAGTGTTGCTGGGATTATAGGTATGCACAACTGCATTCTATCCAGGCCTTCAATGTTTAAATCTGACTTCCAATTTAATTTATAGGATAATATTTATGTTTGGCTTTATTTTTAACCTAACAAAAACTCATTTAATTTTTAAAGTTGAATACCTTCAATGTAGATATTTTACAGAGGCTTATTTTCACCTTAGCTATATAACACTATTTTTTAAATCTATAAACAATGAAATATAAACAAGATGTCTCTGCAAACGGCTCATGCTCTCCCTGATATATGGAAGTTAGATCTACTAGTCACTGAAATATGAAGTTATACAGAAATCTAGAAATTCACATATAGTGAGTCCAAAAGAGGACTGTCTTAGGAGAGAATCACAAAGGTGCAATACCCAGGTGCCTCTTCCTATATCTATCAAATAATAAACAAACTGAAATGAACTCCAAAAATGTGAATACAAAGGACTTTTTTCTTAATTTGTTCTTTTTTTTTCTTCTGTATTCTTTACCCAGTATACAGTGCATTCATGTGCACATCTGTGGGAGGGTGGGGACAGGGCACAAAATCAGAGGAAAAAAGATGAAAAAGTGGAGCACAGGAGCACATTGAACATTGATGAAAGTGACTATGCAACTTGTGGGTGGTGATGGGAGGGAGGGAATGGGAGAGAATGAGGGAACAGATGACACTATGTGTAAGGAATTGTTCTTATCACCTGATGTCTATAAAGGTAACTTGCTGCATATCACCTCTAACATAACCATAAAGTACATTTTTTAAAAAGATATAATCATTACTGGACTTATAAAATGGTAACCCCACTATACATCACCTTAATAATAACAATAAAAATAAATACAATAAAGTAGGAAAAAAGTCTCTGAATATCAAGATCATAAAAATAAAGTATTTCAAAGCCAGGTGTTGGTGGTTCATGCCTGTAATCCTAGCTATGCAGGAGGCTCAGATTTGAGGATTGTGATTTAAAGCCAGCACAGGCAAGAAAGTACATGAGACTTTTAGCTCCACAAAACTTCCAAAACGTTAGAAGTGGAGCTATAGCTCAAGTGACAGACTCCTAGACTTGAGCAAAACTGCTCAGGGACAGCCCTCAGGCACTGATTTGAAGCCCTAAGATTGGCACAAGAAACAAATATTTCTGGTCAGTAACATTTTAAATATTATTTTACAGGAATAATTTTGTCAAATAATATTTACTTATTAATGCAATTTCTCATATTTTTTGATGTAGTAAGGTTTAAACTCAGGGTTTTGTATTTCCTAGGCAGGCACTCTACCACCTGACTTATTCTGCCAGTTTTCTATGTTAGTTTCAAGGTAGACTCTTTTTTAAAATTTAATTTAACTTTATTGTAAAGGTGATATTCAGAGGGCTTACAGTTCCATAACTAAGGTACTGAGTACATTTCTTGTCAAACATTGTTACCTCCTACCTTATTTTTCTCCCTCAAGCTAGACTCTTGATTAAAATCTTGGCCAGCTTGGACTACTGACCAATGCACCATCACTGGTTGAGATAGTTTTGTGGACTTTTCACCCAGACTAACTTGAAACACAAACTTCCAGATCTCTGCTTCCTAACTAGCTAGTGTTGTGGGTGTGAGCTATCAAGCTCAGAAATAGTGACAGGTGAGCTTTCTAAGCCTGTACATTAAGCTTACATATTATTGGTGACTGTGATTGGATTAGGAAAACCCAATCCCAAGAATTAATTATGCAATTAATTTTTACAATAGTGAAGAAGCTGTTAACAAAAATACAGTATATGGATGTGATTTGGGTAAGTTTTTAAAATAAAGTGTTTGAATTAGATATGCTATATTATATATTAACTGTAACTAGGAATGATTCCTTGAATTTATTGCTTGGAAAATATATGTTATTGCCATATTATTTTCAGTGCATAATATATGTAATTAAGACATCGCCAATTAGGGAAGAAAGAAACATGAAGTTATTGCTCAATTTTAAGGTTTTATTATTTGCTGATTGAGCCATTTGATAATTATTGTTTATATGCAGTTGATTGCTTCATTGTAAAAATTATGCTTCTGTTAGCACCTTTGTAATGTAAATACATCAGACCACAAATAGCTTATTATTCTGTTACTTTTTTTCCTTTTTAAATATAAAGAATGATGAAATCTTCCTTTACCTATACTGCTTAACAAGTACTCTATTTGTGGTGGAAATAAAACAACCCTAAAATACTCAGTTATTTTCCATTTTACTGGCTTATGAACTTTGGCTTTCTCCTTTCTCTTTTTAGCATCCTTCAAATACTCAAATACAAAGTTAGTCATACTGTTGAAGAAGAATGGGATTAGGGTCTGTTTCTGACATAACTGTTATCATCCCCAGCTGACCAATTTTTAAGTACTTTCAGAAAGTAGCAGATATTATTAATGGAAATCTGAACCCGAGGATACAAAATCCAAGTGAAGAGAGAAAGGAAAAGTGAAGTTTGCACCTTTCCTTAAAAATCGTTTTACTATTTTAAGGATTTAGGTGGAAATCCAAGCAAAATGCTCAGTAAGTAATCCGGAGTACTCAATAGGAACTACTGAAGAACTGTTCCTTGGGAAGAGGAAACAGAGAGACTGAGAGCACATCATCAACACAACACCAGCTCAAGAAAAGAAAAGTATTAAATTATCCTGATCAAAGAACAGAATCCTGAATGTGTTTTAAATAGAGAACAACTGACAGTTGAGTAGATATAAGACTTGAATTAAAAAAAATAGAATAAAAAGACGAGGTGACGAAGACACAGGTGTTACTGGATAAAAATAAGAATATAACAATGTTTGAAATGTTTAAGAAAGTAAGATAAAAGGCTGAGAAATGCTAAATGAAAAGATGTTAAGTTTCAACAGATAATTGGACTCTGTAAAAGTAGACCAGATGTGTAAATAGCAACTCCACAATATGTTCAATAGCAAACTAGAAGCAACAAAATGCAAGATTATTGAGCACTAAGAGGGGACAATAAAACATGTATAGCTCAAGAGAAAACATAGACAAACAGGAGAAAAGTTAGGAAATAACATAGTAAACATGAAAGCCAGTAAAAGGTCTAACTCAAGTAAAAAGGGAATCAAGAAGGAGAGAATAAAGGGAACTATCTGCACAAGTCCTGGCCAAAGATTTTTTAAAAATTGCGTGACTCCAATCAATGAATTCATAAACATAAAAAAATTCCAAGCCAAAATATAAGAGCCATGAAAAGAAACTAACAACATGTAAGGAAAACTATCCAAATATCTGATGATAAAAATTATTAGAGAAATAGAGATAAACTGTGCAAAACGATACACTCAAAACTACAATAGGTAAATCAAAATACGAACTTATAACTCTAGTTATGTTTAGCCAGAAGAGTAAGGGAAAGCATAAATGCACCAGATTGCAGGAAGCAAATATTTGTCATTTGTAGCTAGTGTATGGGACTATGGCATAAATAAGTCAGAAACACAAAATAAATACAAAACAAAAATTAATTGCATCCTGGGCATGGGGGGCTCATGCCTACAATCCTAGCTATGAAGATGCTCAGATTTAGAGATCATGGTTCAAAGCCAGCCCAAAAAGACAATTATCTTATCTCCAATTAGCCAGCAAAGAAGCTGGATCTAGATGCATGGTTCAGTAGCAGCTTCTTATCTCCAATTAGCCAGCAAAGAAGCTGGATGTAGATGCATGGTTCAGTAGCAGAGTTGCAGTAATGTGTGAAAAAGCCAAGCAAAAGGACAAGGCCCTGCGTTAAAGCCCCTGACCCAGGACAAACAAACAACAAAAAAGTTATTTGCAATAACTAGTATAAGTATAGGACAGGCAGAAAAGATCAAAAGCTATGTACATATGACCATATAAGATAATGTTAAGTGAAATGAATCCCAAGATAAGGACACTACTTGTTTTGTTATGCTATTGTTTTTAACATATCTAAAATGTTTTTTGTATGTTCTTTCCCCAGAGTATAACCGGTTTTCACTGTCTTTGACATCGGAGCCCTGCACTGTTTATATATATTTATCTAATTTGGGGAAGGGAAGGGAAATAACAAAAAGCTGAAACAAGGATACAGGTTGACCCATTGTAACAATGAGATGTACAAGACACTATGTTGAAAATGAATTTTACAACTTGGGGGTTGGGGAGTTGGGGATGTGGGAAGGGAAGGAATGGTAGGGGAAAAACAGAGGAGGTAACAATGCTCAATAGGAAATGTACTCATTACCTTACTCATGTCATTGTAACCCCTCTGTACACTATTTTTACAATAAAAAATAAAAAAGTTGCAGACTGACACTTAATCTCTAATATTTTAATAATTACATGCAAATGGTCTAAATGTACTGATTAAAATAGCAGAGAGGATTCACAAAATGACTGATTATTGGAAACTTATTCCAAATATAATAATGCAGGTCAGTTTAAAAATCATGCAAATACAAATTATAAGTAGGTGCTATAGTAATCAGATAAAATTAGTACCAGAACAAAAAAAATGCTCCATTCATTGCTAATCCCTGATCTGCAGGATGCTGAGATATAAGGAACCTGGTTGGAAGCTAGCCCAGGAAGAAGAGTCCCTGAAATGAGTGTCTCTAATTAACCACCAAATAGAAGAAATGCAAATCAAAACAACATTGAGATACCACCTCACCCCAGTTAGAATGGCTATAATCAAGAACTCTAACAATAACAGATGCTGGAGGGGATGTGGACAGAAGAGAACACTACTGCATTGTTGGTGGGAGTGTAAACTTGTTCAACCACTTTGGAAAGCAGTATGGAGGTGCCTTAAAAGACTCCACAAAGAGCTCCCCTATGACCCAGCAATCCCACTTTTGGGCATTTACCTGAATGATCACAAACAAGACTCTACTAAAGCTACCAGCACAACTATTTTACTGCAGCATTATTTACCATAGCTAAGATATGGAACAGATTCCCCTCAGTAGATGAATGGATCAAGAAAATGTGCTATATATACACAATTACATTTTGAGGGTTGGATTCTTCCCTTTAAATAGAAGTCAGCAGGAATACTGAGGAATTAGGTCAACCTACTAGATTGAATTACTATATTATAGACCATTATACCTAATATTAGCATATGTATGTTCTTCTCAAGTGCCTATCAAACCTAAAACATAGATGATAAAATAATATCAAAATGTTTTGAAGAGCTCACTGCATACTGATTGAGTTATCTATTTTCAATAGAATTAAATTAGTAATCAATCAGCAAAAGGCAATAGGAAAAATTTCATTCTCAGAAATTGGAACAATATTCTTTAAAATAGTCTATACATCAAAGAAGTCTTAAGGGAAATTTACAAAGCATAGACCCTCACATACTCATACACAGACACACACTGAACTGAATACAAATAAAAATAGAATATGACAAAATTTGTAAGACTAATTAAAGATATGGTTAAAGGGAAAAGATTTAGCACATAAAATCTAATAAGGAACAAAGAGCAGAAACATTATAAGAAAAGTCATACATAACAGGGGAAAATTGTTTAAAATTCACAAGAGTTCAGATTTTGTTAATCAAAATAAGAAAATAGAATGATATGTAGCAAAACTAATCAAGATGCAGAGAGTTAACAATATGGCTTTGTGATAGACTGAAAGTGTTGAATAATATATTTGAGCACCTTAGTGTGCTCATGATGGTATATCTTATCATTCATTCATCAGTTATCTTTCAACATACCCTGGCTTTACTTCACTTTTCTTCACTTTGTATTATATGAAATGAATCCTTGATTGTATTTTCCCCTCATTCTTCTCTTCGTTTATCTACCCTCTTCCCCTTTGTCCAACCCCACCTTTTGCAACTACCTTTTTCCTGGTGTTTATTTTGTTGAACTAAATTTGGGCTTTGTAAGGAGTTATACAGTTTGAGTTCTCTCCTGTATCTACCATATTTCAGGTAATGCATTTGTGTACACATGCATAGTACCCAAAGTATTTATGTGTGCATGTGCATAGCACCCAAAGTATTTACTTATATATTTGTAGATAATTCTAGCTTCTACATATGAATGAAAACATGCATTCTTTGTCTCTCTGGGTCTGACTTACTTAACATGTTTTCCAGGTCCTTCCATTTCTCTGCAAATAAAGACATATCATTGTTTTTAATGGATAGAAACAATTCCATTCCTAATGGCTAAGTAAATCTTCATTGTGTATGAAGTCCACACTTATCATTCATTCATTTGTTGAAGGCCAAAAAAGCTGACTCCATTACTTGACTTGATTTTGATAATAAGATTCTTCCTTTCTGGATGTCATCTAATACTGACATTGAGAGCAATACTGTTAGTTGAATTAGCATCCCACTTTTTTATTAGCATAAATACGATGAGATACTCCATCCACTGAGAACAATTTTAGATTTTAGTAAATAATCACGTATAATGAGTAATTATAAAATGTACATTATCTTGACAAAACTTTGAACTTGAGATGTTAAATGTTAGCAAGTTCACTCAAACAACAATAACTTCGAATTACTTATTTAGGAAAGGAACTGCTATTTATATTCAGATGAGAATAACCAAATTTGCTAATTTTTAGATTTTGTGTGTCCTTGGTTATTTTTCAGAAACATAATAAAGAAATCATTTTAGGACTACAAAACAATATAATAAAATTCTCTTTCATGTTTTAGGAGGTGTAATTACTAGAGAGTATTAACTTGGGAAAAAAAGAAACAGTGCTTAATTTGCGTAATTGGGATACTTGCACACAGCAGACAGTTCTGCTTTGGGGAAGGTTAAGGATTGTTTTTCTACCATTTTGGAGGTTATTGCTATATTTTTAATTAATGAAATATTATGGACAAAATTATTGGTGATTGAAAATTCACCAATAATTTCTGTTTGTAAATTCATTGAGAAGTTGAGTATGCTAGTTCTTGTCTGTACTTACATCTATGCAAGAGAGAGAGGTGGGAGAATCCTTAACTAAGGCCAGACCTAGGCAGACCTATAAGACTGTAAGTGAAAAAGAAGCTTAAAAGCAAAAGGCCTAGGGGTATGGCTCAAATAATAGAATACTTGTCTAGTAGTCTAAGTTCTGAATTCTAGTACCGTCAAACAACAAGAAAGCTATTCATAGGGGTCTAAATCTGATCAGTTCTTTCTGCAAAATTTCCAATGAACTCCGAATGACTTACTGAACAAATATATATATACCTTTCAATACAAATAGTGAGCATCAATGTGTAGCCATGTGTGACTTTTTCTATTTCTTCTTTATATACATATTTTAATTGGGCAGATATTTTGTGTATTTGTCTACTGTGATTCCATTTATCTTTTTCATTTACTATAAAGTCTCTAAAACATGTAGAATGTGTTAGGACATCCAAGAACAGTCACAATGTACTTTAGAAAATACTAAACTACATAAAACATATTGGTTAGATTCTGAAATTAAAATATATCTGATATTATCAGAGGAAAAATGCTGATTAACAAAACAAAACTTTAAATGAACCTAGAATACACTCATGTAATGAGGTTGTATATTTTGGAAGAAAACTGTAATTAAGAAAATCATCAGGAGCCGGGCACTGGTGGCTCACGCCTGTAATCCTAGCTACTCAGGAGGCTGAGATCTGAGGATCGCGGTTCAAAGCCAGCCCGGGCAGGAGAGACCGTGAGACTCCTATCTCCAATAAACCACCAGAAAACCGGAAGTGGCGCTGTAGCTCAAGTGGTAGAGCGCTCGCCTTGAGCTGAAGAGCTGAGGGACAGCGCCCAGGCCCAGAGTTCAAGCCCCACGACCGACAAAAAAAAAAAAAAAAAAAAAAAAAGAAAATCATCAGGGCTGGGAAGGTGGCTCAGTGGTAGAGTGTTTGCCTTGCATGCATGACGTCCTGGATTCAATTCCTCAGAACCACATAAGCAGAAAAAGCCAGAAGTGGTGCTGTTACTCAAGTGGTAGAATGCTAGCCTTGAGCTGAAGAGCTGAGGGATAGCACCCAGGCCCAGAGTTCAGGCTCCACGACTGACAAAAAAAAAAGGGAGAAAATTATCAGTATTCATGTGAGGAGTTCTTTTTCAAAGTATAAGAAGAGTAGATTCTCAACACAGAAAGCATCATTAGTAGGTCTCTGGCAATATTAAAGATAAAGCAAGTAGAAAGGACTTTTTTTTTTTTTGCTGTTTTGGTTTAAGTAGTTGTTCTGTGGCAGAATACACACAAGGCCCTGGGATGAATGCTCTGATCACAAAAGAGTAAGAAAGAAGGGAGGGAGAGGCAAAGAAGGAAGGGAAAGAGAAGAAGGAAATGAGGGGGAAAAGAGAGAACAGAATACTGGTTATCAAACCTTGAAGTGAAAATAAGTATTGTAAAGATCTGGATGAATTGTTGAAATGTTTTGATTAAGACAATGGCCTTGGTGCCATTTTTCTGACTTTCTTTCCTTTTTGGAAGGGGGTGAATAGGACAAGATTCTACTCTGTAACCTAGCTTGACCTGAAGCTTACAATCTTGCCTCAGCCCCTCAATGTAGGAGTTTCAGGTATGAACCACAATGCCTCGCTCGTATTGTGGCTTTTGAATCCTAGATTAGAGTTTAAACAGAGCTTGTATTTGCATACTGCTTTTGTATTGATGTATATTAAATTCTATATGATAATTACTTCCATTTTGTGACATTTCTATTCACAGATATAATGTACTTTGATCATACACTTTCTACTACTCTTCTTTTGTTCTATGACACATGAATTACTTTTACTCAGGTTTGCTTTGGCTTTTTTGTTGTTGTTCTTATTTTTCTTTCCTTTTTGCTGGTATTCCCTCATATTCTATGCTCCTATTTAGCTTTTGTTACTCAAGGCTGATCCTGTATCAATTGAACCACATCTTTACTTCCTTTCTTTTGTTTGCAGTTTAATTGGAGAACTTTCCTACGTGGGCTGGTTTTGAACTGGAATCCTTATATCTCAGCCTACTGAGTACCTAGAATTAAAAGCATGGCTATTCTTTCTGATGGAAGCATAGAATTCCATTGTGTGTGTGTGTGTGTGTGTGTGTGTGTGTGTGTGTGTGTGTGTGTGTGTGTGTGTTGTGTGTATACACATACCACATTTTCTTGATCCATTACTCTACCGAGGGGCATCTGGGTCAGAAAGTATGACACTGCCCCATTTGTAAGGAAATGGAAAGACTTGGAAAAAAATCATATCAAGTGAAGTAAGCCAGATCCAAAGAAACGTAGATTCTATGGTTTCCCTCATTTGTAATAATTAGTATAAGTCTAGAATAATCTTAGCAGATGAGCAAAATAGCTTAATAGCTATGTACATATGACCATATGAGAGATGCTAAGCAAAATGAACTCCAGGATATGGAAACAAGAGATTTTTCTTTGTTTTAGTTGTTTTTAATGTACTATGTGATTTCTTTTTTCTTTTATGTTTTTTTTTTCCTTTTTCCTATGGTTTATCCCTTGTTGTCACTGTATTTGATTTTGGTACCCTGGGTAGTGCATATATGTTTATTTGAATTAGGGAAGGGAAGGGGAACAACAAAATGGTAAGAAAAAGGACAAAGGTGAACCAATGCAACAGCGATACTCATAAAACAATAACTGGAAATGAACTGTACAAGTTGGGGACATTAGGAGGCAGGGAAAGTAAGAGAAAAATGAGGGAGGGATAACAAGTTCAACAAGAAAGTTACTTACTGCCTTACATACGTAACTGTAACCCCTCTGTACCTCACCTTGACAATAAATTTTTAAAAAATAAAAGAAATCAAACAATAACAACAATAAAAAAGCACAGGCACCCAGAAAGGTGCTTCTTCTTGACACGTCCATGTATGCATACAATGAACCTTGATAACACACACTAATTGGTTCTTCTGCAACCTTCATCTACCCCCTTTCTCAAATTACTCTCAATGAACTTCTCTGTTCCATTGACACCCATGTTCCATTATCAGGTATTTGACTTTATTCACTCTCCTTCAACTCTCTGCCTTCTCCTGTTTTACACTCCAGAGAGGACCTGTGTTATATTCTTGTCTTGTTTTTATTAGTAAGCTTTTTATTGTGAAAATACCATAGAGAGGGGTTACAATTACATGAGCAAGGTAATGAGTACATTTCTTATCAAGCATTGTTGCCTTCTCCTTTGTTTCCCCTTACCATCCTTGCCCTCCCATCTCCCCCCGCCCCCCTCCCCCCCACCAAAGTTGTAAAGTTCGTTTTCGACATAACGACTTGTACATCTTTGTTGCAAAGGGTCCACCTGTATCCCTATTTAAACCACTTGTTTTTGCCCTTCCCCTCCACAAATTATAGTAACATCAAATACAGTGAAAGCAGCTGTTATACTGTCGGGGAGGGACATACAAAGCAACAAAGAAATCATTTTATAAATATATTAGAAACAATAGCAAGAAAGAAAAACCATTGTCTTTTTTAAAGTATATGTTAACTGTTAAAAGTGGCTTCTCTGTTGTATTTCATACATGCATATACAGTACTTTAATCAGATTGACACCCTGTCTACTTTGACTTTCCACTTTACCCTATTTTTCGATGATTTTTGCTTTGGCATCTTGATTCACAAATGCAATGGCTTTCAGTACTGTTTAGCTTCTTAACAATTCCTTTTTTGTCTCTCCTCCATCATCTAATCCCTTCAAGCAGTCCTATAATTACAAACATATTATTCATGTATGTGCATGTATGTTTGCATGTATGATCCTGTGTGCAGTTACATACTTGTTTATCTTTTAGGGCTGTATTCACATGACATTTTTTTGGTTGGTCGTGGGGCTTGAACTCTGGGCTTGTGTGCTGTCCCTCAGCTCTTCAGCTCAAGGAGAGTGCTCTACCACTTGAGCTACAGCACCTTTTCTGGTTTTTTGGTGGCTTATTAGAGATAGGAGTCTCATGGACTTTCCTGCCCAGGCTGGTTTTGAAACATGATCCTCACATCTTAGCCTCCTGAGTAGCTAGGATTACAGGTGTGAGCCACCAGCACCTGGCATAAACATGTTATTCATCTATGTTTATGTTTATTTGCATATATGATCCTGTGTGTACTTACAATACATGTTTATCTTTCAGGGCTGTATGCACATGACAGAAAAAATGCAACTTTTTCCTAAATCTGGCTTACTTTACCCAACAGGATCTATAGTTCAAGTTACTTCCCTGAAAACAGCATAATTTTATTCATTAGTTTCAGGGTATGTGGACTGTTTTCATACCTTGGTTATTGTGAGTAGTGCTTCAATAAACATGGACTTGCTAGTGCCTCTATTACGTCCTCACTTCTATTACTTTATTTCCTCTCTTCCTTTCGCTTCTATGTACACCTCCTTAGTAGTGCCATCTTTACTTTTATAGCAACAACAAAACACAACCTAAACTCATGAAAGCAAGGCTTGATTTGATTAAATTAACTGCTCTGTCATCTGCTTTATATGGCTTTTACTCTAAAATCTTTTCCATATTTTTGTGGAGGCCCTCAAAAACATTTATTCAATGTATTAATAAAAATGTGTCCCTCTAAAATTAGTCTTTAGAGCATAGTAAGACAAGCGTCTTTCTGTTGAAGATTGGTTCAAGGACATTCCCAGCCTTGGCTAAATAACTTTTAATGTGTATAATATTTAGTAATTGTATTATGATTTAAGGAGAGTTTTATAATATAGTATGAAGCAAACATTCTAAAATATGCTAGGTAAATCCAAGTTTGAAAATAGTAAGCATACACAGTAAAATAATGGTAGCTACCTGAGTTGATGTTAATTCAGTTAATATTTATGAGTGGTTCTGTATGATATGTGTTTTGAGACTGCCTTCTTTGGGTGCTTTTTGGTGGCAGTAGTGGTATTGTTATTTGGGGTTTTGTGTGTGTGTGTGTGTGTGTGTGTGTGTGTGTGTGTGTGTGTGTGTGTGTGTGTGTGTGTGTGTGTGTGTGTATGACTACTAGGGCCTAAATAAGATGTGTTTTAATTGGAAAATACTGTAATAAAAATATCAGTTGGTTTTCCATATTTTGTTTATTATACTATATTATGTTTCAATTGAATGAACATATTATTTCCATGCTGGATTCTTAAAATAAAATGTTTTCCTATTAAAAAAAAATATGTAGTATGTATTGGAATATGAACATGGTAAATACTCATGCTAACTACTATTATAGTGTAGTTTTGCTGGTACGAGGATTTGAACTCAGGTCTTTCTGCTTGCTAGACAGTTTCTCACCTGAGTCACCTGAGTCACCCTATCAGTGTCTGTTCGTGTTGGTTTGTTCTGAGATAGAATGTCACTCTATTATGCCCATACCAACCTGAACTGTGATCCTCCTATTTGTGTTTTCCCATATCATTGGGATGCCAGGTACCAGTCATGGCTTCTAATCGTTGGGTGCCACCCAAAATGGGTCAAAATGGGGTTTTACAAAGTATTTTTGTTGGGAGAGAGTTGAGCTGTCTGTGAACTGGAATCCCTCAGTTTCTGCATCTCATATAACCACCATGCCTAGCTAGCTATTACTGTTATTTAAACAGTATGGATGCACTCAAAAAAATTCAAGTTTTTATCTCAGAATTTTAAGTATTTATAATAAGCGTAAAGAAGATCACTTTGAAATGTTTGCAATGCTAATATATCTCTCAGTAAAATGATTTCAGGACAAAAATGTTTAATATTAAAATTCAGATATTTAAACAGTTCAGTACTTTGATGTGTACAAATGAATTAGATAAATCGGCACATTTCAGAACAGAGAGTTATGATGTTCCTGGAGGTTACACTATATTTCTGCAGCTAGAGAAGCATAAATTCATGCCCTCCTGAATACATATTGACTTCCTCCATAAAGGTTAACTCTATCTCAATATTGACATTACTTTATATTTCTAAATACTAGGAATCAGAGACCATTGCCAACAGAATATATGCAGAAAAAATTCTCAAATTAAAAGAAAAAAAACCACATGTGTCATTCAAAGGGGTCATGGGTTCAGGAAAAGTGCTGAAATTATAGATTAAAAGGGAGGAAGAAAAGGTATTTGAAACATTGAGGCATAATGAAAGCCTAATGTGAAGCACACCATTTATAGGGTGCAGGGCACACAAAACTGCCCTTAAAACATGTTGCAAATTATCTGGTACTTTGATCATCAAAGAGCCAAGATATCTGACCCTTTTTGTAAATGGACCAGACTTGTTCCTGCCTTATAACAAAGAATATGATAACGAAATTGCATGACTACTGAGGCAGGGTCAGCAGAAAACTCACAGTTCTGAGAACCGCTCATCTGCCAAATTAGTTTGAGAAGGGAAAGGGAAGTTGAAGGAGAGGGACCAAGCATTGTGAGTGATCCAGGTTCATTGTGTGCATACATGGGCCAGTCATAAAGAAACCACTTGCTGGGAGCTAATGGCTTATGCTTATGCCTTAAATAACAGCTACTAAGGAGGCTGAGCTATGAGGATCCCAGTGCAAAGCCAGCACAGGTAGAAAAGTCCCTGACACTCTTATCTCCAAATAACCAGCAAACATTTGGAAGTCATGTTGTGGTTCAAATGGTACACCACCAGGCCTGATCAACAAAAGCTAAGCAAGAGTGTACAGTATGAGATGTCCTGTATATGAATATATACTTAGAGAAAAGTGGGGAAAGAGGGGTAGGGGAGATGAGAGGGAAGCAGAGAGTTGGAGAAAGAAAGGGACAGAAGAGAGAGAGACACAGAGAGAGAATGAAACAGTGCGTGACCTGAGCAGCCCAGCTGTTAAAACTTTCTAGTACAAGAACCAGCTTTTTTTTTACTCAAAATGCTCGAATGTTATTCTAACCTCTCTTAATTTCTGACTGCAATTATACATTTGACATGGAATTTTATTTATTTTGTTGTAGCTGCGTTTGAACTCCACAGACCCATGCTTTTAGCCATGTCTTTCACTGGTTATTTTTTGAGACTGTGGTGTCACTTCTTGTCCACACATAGTTCTGGACTGAACTCCACATGTTTTAAACTCCTCATTATTACTGGGATGATAGGCACATGCTGCAGCATTCAGCTTTCATCAGTTGAGATGGAGTTTGGACAGAAGATGTGTCTGCCCAGGCTGGTCTGGCATAGGGAACTCCCTCGGCTTTCTCCATAGTTGAGAACAAGAGGCATCAGCCACCTGCACCTGGCGGAAACTTATTTTTAACGGAGTCTCTCAATCATCAGATTTATAAGCGAGATAAAAGATGAGATGAATATTGAGGGTTTTTGCTGGACAGTAATGTGAATTATCACATTTTCAAGTGAGCCATTCACATCACACAAATTATTTAGTAACACTTAGGATGCCTTGATATCATCTAATGCACACAGTAATATTCAGAAGAGATATGTGATCTAAACTAATGGATATTTTATTATTATTTTATCATCTTTAAGTTGTTGTACAACTGCGTTGCCATTCACCAAAGCAGTTTATAAATACAATGAGTCCTGGTAACATCACCATTCTTACCATTTCTCCATGCCCACACCTTCCCTTGCTTGTCTTATTTCCCCTGTTCTTTCTACTCAGCAACTTCTCTCCCCTTGACCCCACCCTTGTCAAATACTAGCTTCCTAGTGTTTATGAAACTAGTCAATTTATGAAAGACATTCATTCGCTTAGTGTGTTTATTGAGCATCTATCATATATTGGGTGATGTTCTAGACTACATGCATACAACATAGAATCAGATAACAGAAGGTTTATCTGTCCCTTTAGCATGAGAGGGACAAAAAACAAATGCATGTAAAATAATTTTAGATAGTTGAGTTATAAGAAGAAACCACAAACCATAGTATCGGAAATAAAAGTGGCTTGTTTAGATAAAGAAGTTAGGAAAAATGTTTCAGAAGAGAGTTTGAAAATTCACATTTCAAGATAACAAGCATATAGAAACAGCAGCAGCATTATCATATAGGAAAGTCTCTGGATTCTTTCCTGTACAGAATTTGAATGCACCAGTGTCTTCGGCAAGCCACCCGTCTGTGGCTGCATGCTTCCATTCTTCCACAAACCTCCCTTTGCCAGCCTGTGGTTTGTCCACATCTTTCTGTTCTATTTCCTTTGCCTCCTTATTTTCTCTGCAAAACTATACAGAAGTGGCCAATTACATTCACAGCATGATTTCCTTGCTGCTTTGAAGTTTCCTCCACCAAATAAATTACTTTGTCCATCTGAAGTTTGTCCTTCCTTGTACAAAATCTTGGGATGGGGACATAGTGCATCTAGATTTTTTTGGGCTGGTGTATAACAAGAATGGCTGTTCTCCAATTAACAAGAGAATCCTAACTTATATCCAAGATCTGTAACCTAGTTATATCTTCAGTCTTCAACAGAATCACTTTAATATTCTACTGAATATATTTTAAAGTTTCTTCAGCCTGCCCCTCCAGTCTCTTCCAACTGCTACTCAGAAATCAGTTCCTCTGCACCTTTCAAGAGAGTTTCAGGTTCAGATTTCTGGATGAGTCTGATTTTTATCACCATAATAAAAATACCCAAGGTGTCTAAGGAGAAAAAGGTATTTAGCTTACTGTTCTGAAGGTACCATGGCATGGTTGTCTCAACAGTGCAGTTCTGGAGAGGATTCCATGAGAAGAGTGCCAAATGTCAGGGTACATGTTTGAGCAAGAAGACATATCTCATGCCAAAAAAAAAAAAATAGGCTGAATGGGAAGAGTTAGACATGGCCTCCACAATCTCTTCCTAAAACCATCTACTAACAGCTTTGCTGAAAGCCTTGGAGGATTAATCTATAGTGGGGTCGTAACAGGATAGATATTGGTAAATGATGGGAACTCATCGTGAGGAGGAAATGGAAGCAGGTGGATGTTTTCAGGAATTCCCCTAGGGGCTACATCTTATTCCTGATCCCGTCTACTCTTGGTGCTTGCTGTCCATCTTGAAATGAGCTACTTTGTTCTACTCGCAGACAGTATGTGATGCTTTACCATAGGCTTGGAGCAATACAACCAAGTAAGCATGAACGAAAACCGGTGAAACTATGAACTGACATAAACTTTTCCTTCTCAGAGTTGGTGAAAACTTTGGGTTTCCTTTGTGGAAAATGATGAGATGCAACTTTACCCAAGCCCTACATGAAGGAATTCACTTATCTATTTTCTCTCATAGATAAACATTGAGCATCTCTCCATGAAATCTATTGGTGCTTTGAAATGTTTCTAATGCATGGTGCCCAAATCTTATCTGGCAGGAAAACACTTGTGGCAAAAGCGCAGAGGTGGCCTCTGGACCTATTCTCACAGTGCTTCTTGGTAAGTAAGACAGACTAATACCCTGCTTTAAAAATGCTTTGTATATTGGGGCTGGGAAGGTGGCTAAGTGATAGAGCGCTTGCCTTGCATGCATGAGGCCCTGGATTCGATTCCTCAGCAAAAAGAAGCAAAAGAAAAAAGAAAAAGAAAAAAAGCAAAAAGAAAAAAAGCCGGAAGTGGTGCTGTGGCTCAAGCGCTAGAGCGCTAGCCTTGAGCTGAAGAGCTGAGGAACAGCGCCCAGACCCAGAGTTCAGGCCCCACGACCGGACCCCCCCACCTCAAAAAATGTTTTGTGTAGAGAAGACTCCATGCCCCAACCCCAAGCCAAGAAACTTAGTATCAAGCCATGTAGATAGCAGGGTGAACAGCAAAGATGAAGAGAGAAAAATGTACCATACTCTAGTTCCCTTTGCCAATCCAGGTTCTAACCCCAAACTGGTTGAGTCTGGGGAGGCAAGAACATTTTATACTGAGCCAGAATTAGAATTTTACTACTATTTTGGGTTCAATGTGTATTTGTAATTTTATGGACCATAGGCAGTCAAAAGGGCCACAATACAGTAAAATCTAGTCATGCTTTTGTCATGTGATTTACTAAACAATACAATTTAATCGTAACAGAAGGAAACTCTGGGCATGTCTCAATACAGTAAGTAAACAACAAGACCGTCAAATAAAAATGAAATAACATATCGTAAGGCTTTGAAAACGGCTCAGGCCAAACTCCATGTAATTTTAATGTAATATTACTTTTAGACAGACTGGGAAATTTCTTCACTACTGATTCAGTAGGAATATCACTGTCATTTCTTAAAGGATTGCATGAAAAGGCATTGCGATAATACTTATAAATGGAAGGGGAAACAAAGGAAGAGGCAACAATGTTTGATAAGAAATGTACTCATTACCTTGCTCATGTAATCGTAACCCCTCTGTTTGGTATTTTCACAATAAAAAATAAATGTTTTACCCATATTAGTAAACCATACGAGAATCATATTCAGTTTGATTTTTATCTCCAGAGTCATACATCTATACGTATTCATGGATATGTGTATACATATAAATTAATATGCAGTGTACAATTAGTTTATTTAAATGTGTTCTCTACTTTTCAATAGGTCAAAGGGGGATTCTGGACATGTTTCTAAAGTCTCATTCTTATGTGAAGAATTTCTCTGACTCTGCACATAGACATTTATTAATTGAAATGGTAACTCTGTGTATAAAGTACACTTGTTTTGAAACTTGGATTCTGATTTCATTACAGAAACAAGCCTGCCATTCTATACTTATTGTATGCATGCTATATCACCCAAGGTACTGCAGGCATTACATATTTCAGAAGACTGAAATAATTTATTTGATACAGTGAAAGGAAAGACATTTCTCTGGACTGAATTTCTTACCCTGAGAAATCAGGTATCTCACATAATTGCAGTAGCTTTCCTCTCCCCAGTTTAGCCAAGAGTATTTCTATATTCAGCAAAATTACATACTGATTCGACTTGATGAGTTATGTGAATGCTTTTGCTGAGAGGTCCCACTAGTAATATAATAAGATTATGCAAATATGCACTTCTGACAAATTAAAAACATAAAAAGAAATTATGGTTCAGGGAAATACATTTTTAGGGCTTTATTTATTTCAGGTCATTTGTGTTAAAGTTGGAAACTTTACAAGGTAAGTACACAGATGGAGGCTGTAGGCAGGAAAGGGAGGAGTAAGTCATCCTGGGAGCATGAGTTGCTGGGCACTGAGTTGGTCTTTATGGAGGGTATCTGAGCAATACACACATTCTCTGCTACACAATTCTCTAACTGCTTATGGATTCAATGTTGAAAAGGGTTTTGTCTGACTATGTTGACTAGATACAGCACATTTTCCCCCAGAGAGTTCTCATCTTTAACAAAACAATAGAATGAAAGTTTTATTATTGGATCAATGGCACTTAAGTGTAGACGTGGCAGTGGCTTATCTAATCTCAGGCTTAACAAATTTTGATAGATTATTCCACCGCTCCTTGGGAAAGCAAGTCATTTTAAAAGCAAAGAAAACTACCAAACACTGATGACCATGTACTTTCTTTTTCTGTTTCATCTTTTCTTTTATAATTTGGGATAGGAATACAGAATCGGGCTCCTCACAGATTCCAGGCTTAGAAGAAGTTTCACTTCATTGATACTTATTTTCAAAACTGGAAGGTTAGTTTCTTCCACTTGAGAACTTTATTTTTTTATTTATCTTACATATCATTATTTATATATGCATCTCCCTTACAGAAAGGTATGCTCTTTTGAGGGAAGTGTATGGTCCCTGATCTATGGAATTAGCGTCACTCATTGACTCTATTATCATGTGTAATTTAGCCATTCAAAATTTCTTAAGTAATTGAAATAAAGATCACATTTTGTTGGTTATGAATCTTTTAAAAATCTTATTTTCTACATTTATGAAGCCAGAATGAGTCTTACATCCACTAGTTTCTCTCATTGCTTCTATCAGACATATTAACGAGGTCATAGTGATATAACTTAGAAGACAATCTCAGAACTGATGTATCTCTAAAAATCTTAGTTATAAGTATTTTTGTCAGGAATTTGAACTCAGGGTTTTATGCTTATTAGGCAGGTACTCTACCACTTGAGCAAGACCTCTAGCCTTTCTGTTCTGTTCTCTTTGTTTCTGACCCTGAATCTTGCTGTCCTTCCCACTTCCTGGTTGGTCTGGACAAGATTCTCCTGTTTATACTTCTTGCTGTACCAGGAATGACAGGTACATTCTATCATATATCTAGCTTTTCTGTTTAAATGGAAATCTTGATCGACAGAAATGGTATTCACGAGGGCTGGTCTGGAATTGTGATCTTCCCAATGTCAGCTTCCCTAGTAACAGAGATAAGAGGTGCCTGCCAGAGTGCCCAACTGATCTGTTGAAATGAGATCCAGGAAACATTTAATCCTCATCTTGCCTTGAATTGTGATCATCTTTATCTCCACCTCCCTGGAATTATAAATTATCCTTTATGACCTAAAGGACAATATTATAGAGAAAAAGCTGTTTACCAAAGAATTTGGATGAAGACTGATTAAAACATTGGCTCTGGATATGGATAATTCCATGTATTTTACTTTTATTTACATTTCACATATGCCAAAATATGATGCAGAGCTTAGAAAAGATAAATAAGTAGCATGCCCCTACATGAGAAAACACTGTGGCAACTTAATTGTGAGTGTGTTTTGTTTTAAAGAGATGGATAAAATGGTGGTATATGTTGCAATTATTAAATATCAGGAGGTCCACAGTTTGGTAGCTGAGAGGGCACTAATGATGTCTTGATAAACACGATAATACTTCACAATATTTTGAATGTAGTATGTTACTGTTAAGTAATAGATTTGTAGTCATTTGGATGATGACAAATGATGATAGTCACTAAAATCACCAGTCTTTTTTCACAAACCACATATGCTAATCTTGAAATCAATTATGTTTTGCTTCCTTCATAAACTGCTGTCATGAGTAATATTCAGGTTCATCATTAAGCATTCACCAGAGCACACAGATGTCAACCTTAACCTCAGAAGTGTTAGATGCAAGTATCTGCCTCCACCCCAACTCAAGACCAGATAAAATAAGACAGAAAGGTGCACAGAGTGTCTTATATGTTCTCCTGGCCTCTCTACTACATCTTTAGTACCAGCTAGAACAGCCATATGATGCTAAATTAGTGACACACATTTTATTTCATCCCCTTCAATAGGAGGTGCCTTTTATTTTCTGATTTTCTAGTGTCATTCTTCAGTATTGGTATGTCACAATCTCAATTCTGAGCAAAAGTCTCTATCTATTCCTTACTAAAATCAGCCAAAAATGACAATGAGTTCTCTTTTTTCAAGAGTTAATATGTCATTTATGCTTGCTGAACACCAAATGCTACCAATGTTTTATTTTCACTCCATGAAAAAGGAAACTTTCAGTAACTGGATAAATGGATCATTAGATAATTCAGTATTAGGATGATTGAGAAATACTAAATAGATTATAATAATGTGATGTTAATTGTAATAATAGATTCAATAAAGGCTTATGAAACATAGAATTCCTAAATTTAGGGTATTTCTCAACTGTTATATACTCTGTGTAACACTGTTGTACATTTTATGCTATACTTTCTTCTTCATCTATAGTAGATAGTAAAATGATTTAACTTATCATGAAGAGTAGGTTATAAAAGCAAACATACAGCAATATCAACTGGATTTAGGATTTTAAAGTGCCATTTATTATTAGACAATATCTCATTATTTCAAAGCAGTCTTTCCTTCTCTTACAGACAGGTAATATTTGGGGAAATAATTTCAGATCAAACTAGGTCAGTAATTGCCTTTTGATATACTGGGTAAACCAATATTTGTAAGCAATGTCTCAAGATAAACTTACCTCTCACAATAATGTTGGTGGACTTTTTTGCAGGGTTTCCCACGTTATTATTGGCAAGGCAGCTGTAGGTACCAGCATCATCTGAGGTGATGGCGGGTATAGTCAGAGTCCCTCCATTCAAAACAATCTTTTCAGGAAGAGTCCCAAAGGACCTGACCCAGGTAAGGGAAGGTGCAGGCTCTCCTCCCGTTGTAACACACACTAATGTTATGGCCTCTCCAGGATTCACAACTATTGGGTCATCCACCAGGAGTTTAATTGACGGAGAGGCTAAAAGACATAAACAGAGACATGTGTCTGTTTAGATACGCAGCAGCTGGAAGTCAATACCATGTTTTATACGTTGTTCCTTCATCCACACAATGAAAATTAAAAGCGAGAAATAATCTTCATCAAAAGCAGACTGTGCTGCTCAAGTCTAAGCAAGATGTGATAGTTTTTGTACTAAGCAAAATGACATAAACACATAATTGTGTGGGGAATTTTACAATGAAAATGGGAATCCAAGTCTTTCCATTTCCTAACAAATGGAGCAATGTCATTCTTTCTAATGGAGGCATAGAATTCCATTGTGTATATATACCACATTTTCTTGATCCATTCATCTACTGAGGGGCATCTGGGTTGGTTCCATATCTTAGCTATGGTAAATAAAGCTGCAAGTGAAGTAAGCCAGGCCCAAAGAAACATAGGTCTCATGGTTTCCCTTATTTGCAATAACTAGTATATGTCTGAGACAGCAGAAAAGGTCAGATAAGTTGATGTTAGGCGAAATGAACCCCAAGAGAAGGACTCAAATGGTTTTTCTTTCTTGCTATTGTTTCTAACATATTTATAAGATGATTTCTTTGTTGCTTTGTATGGCCCTCCCCCACAGTATAACCCCTGTTTTCACTGTATTTGATGTTGGTTTAATTTGTGGAGGGGAAGGGAAAAAACAAATTGTTTAAATAGGGATACAGGTGGACCCATTGCAACAATGCCACATACAAGACGTCATGTTGAAAAATGAACTTTACAACTTTGGCGGGGTGGGGAGCGACGGAGCGCAGGAGGGGGGAAAGGGAGATGGGAAGGGATGGTTAGGGGAAACAAAGGAGGAGGAAACAATGCTTGATAAGAAGGTATATATACACAATGTCAGAAAGAATGACATTGCCCCATTTGTTAGGAAATGGAAAGACTTAGAAAAATTATATTAAGTGAACTAAGCCAGGCCCAAAGAAACATAGGTCCTATGGTTTCTCTTATTTGCAATAACTATTATATGTCTGAGTCAAGCAGAAAAGGTCAGATAAGTTGATGTTAGGGAAATGAACCCCAAGATACGTATTCAAATGTTTTTTTTTCTTTCATGTAATTGTTTCTAACATATTTCTTTGTTGCTTTCTAACACTTGATTGTTTCTAACATATTTCTTTGCTGCTTTGTATGTCTCTCCCCCACTGTATAACCCCTGCCTTCACTGTATTTGATGTTGGTATAATTTGTGGAGGGGAAGGGAAAAAACAAATTGTTTAAATAGGGATACAGGTGGACCCATTGCAACAATGCAACGTACAAGACATAATGTTGAAAAGTGAACATTACAACTTTGGTCGGGTGGGGGGGAGAACCAGATACGGGGAGAGGAAGGGGTATGGGAAGGGTTGGGAAGGAAAAACAAAGGAGGAGGCAACAATGCTTGATAAGGGATGTACTTATTATCTTGCCCATGTAATTGTAACCCCTCTGTACGGTATTTCCACAATAAAAGAAAAAGAAAAGATAAGAAATGTAGTCATTACCTTGCTCATGTAATTGTAACCCCTATGTATGGTATTTTCACAATTTAAAACATTGCAAAATAAAAAAGAGAATTCAGTTGATTAGAGTTTTAAATCAAAATTTCAGTTCTTTTTATATTGTTATAGCTCCCTTGGATATTGTCTTTCCCTTGTAAACACTACAGCTATTTTAGTCCTTCTACTTTTCTGGTGAAGATAGTTATTTAACTTTTTAATTTTACAACCTGAATTAAAACAAGTAACTGACAAGCACAAATTATCCATCTTTTACCATGCAGTAGGTCTGACGTTTTGTTCATGAAAGGAATATCCAAACTGCCTAATTCAATGCAGTCCCTAAGTATATTAAGTTCTCCAATAAGAAAAATCGAGGTGGTTGAGTTCTCATAATCAGGGTTTGACATGAAATATTTCTGAATGTTTGAACTCAGATGTCAGCATAAGGCATTTATTCTGATTTTATTTATGGATAAATTATTTGTACATACACTAGGGGAGAGTCAGGAAAAATGCCTTTGCTCAATATAGATTTTCTGAGGTTTCTATTTTAAGTGTTCGATGAAAAAGCTTCAACACAGCATGTCCTTATTAAATGCATGCTTATCTGCATTTTTTATCCTGAGTGAATACCAAGTTGTAATTTTCACTGGACAGATATCGTAACCTACAGTAATGGTAGGCATTTTAGGTGTGGCAGGGTTATGTTTAGGAGCCCTGGTAGGAGTGGTTTAGTTGCTGTGTGTTTGAGCTCTCAGTGTGTTATTTAGAAATAAAACAAATGCACAGATAATTTATCCATAAATAAAATCAGAATAAATGCCTTATGCTAACATCTGAGTTCAAACATTCAGAAATATTAGAGCTGCATCATTTGAAATCAATTCATATCAGAAATATTTAAACTGCTCAGTAGCATGGTGTGACATATATAGACCTATTTTCAGCTTAGATTTCAAGCTCAAAATCAAGGATTAACTCCTTATGTGGCTCAATAAAAGCTTTTATTTTTACTTTTTTTTTTAAGCCTGAGGTAAGAAGAGAATAATTCCACATGACAGTTTCACAAAACAGACATGGAATGTGCCTGTGATGTTTTTGAATATAATGGTGCATGTTGACTCCTGTAACATCATTTGACAAAATATAGAAGTTTTCAAAATGTGGTAATATTCCTTCGGTTATATAATAAATATCTACGATAAAACTCGTACATATATAAGATGATAGGCAAAACTCACCATAGTTTTGTGGAAAACAAAGTGTCTTTGAGAGCAAATTATTAAATTGATATATTCTTTTTCTAATTGAATATCTGAAAACAGTTAATACACTTAACTATTATTATCACCATCAAGATATAAATGAAAATGTTCTTGAGTTAACTAACACAATTTATAAAAATATGTAACTGAAATAGAATTCTCACGATTTGACATTTAATTCACATTAACAATGCTTAACTTGTCATATATCATATTTTAATTCTACTAAAAGGCAGAAGATATAGAGTAATTAATAGCATGTATTTTGACTATAGAAACACACAAAGTGGCATGTAATCAACAAATACTTTTCCCCATTACTGGCTTATACAAGAAAGAGTTGTTATCTGTAGTATATTATTTTTTAAAAGTTTCAAAGCTCAAAATGTAACATATATATGCATATATAACATATTTATGCATATATATTACACATATATAAAGGAGTTTGCTCTTTCAACTACCACACATTAGACATTTACATTCATATATAGTCTTATTACTAATGTTACATTTGCAAATCTGAAGTGAAAGCTACAACTTAGTTTTGATGAAGATAAAATTTATTATATCTAATTTTCCTTGAAATTAAAAATGGCCTATGAACATCACGTGGATACCAATTTCAAGACCTTAAGAATATTTATACACTTTTTATTTTATTTATTGATTTAGACATTTATTATAAAACAAAGAAAAATGGAGACTACACATTACCTAGGCAGCAGAAATGAGATTGGCATGCAGAATATTTCTGTCTATATCTTTCTTTTTTATTTTTTTTCTTCCATGCATTTTATTGTCATTATAAACATTTTTGCATTAAAATTTTATCTTGAAATTCCAAGTTAAAAGTTCAAATCATCAATTTTTCCTACTATCTTACTTTTGCTTTTAAAAACTATAAAGATTTGAAGATGGGTGTGGTAGCTCCTGCCTATAAATCACCAGTATTCAACAGGCAGAGATTGGAGGAATAATACATTAAGGCCAGGCTGGACAAAATATAGAGATTCCCATCTCAATAAAATGTCTGTATCGACATGCCAAAACTAAACCAAGATGAATTAAACCATATTAACAGGCTCATATCAAGCATTGAAATAGAAACAGCAATAAGAGACCTCCCATCTAAGAAAAGCCCAGGACCAGATTATTTTACATTGGAATTCTACAAGGCCTTCAAAGCAGAACTCACACAAATACTCCTTCAGCTCTTTAATGAAATTGAAAGGGAAAGTTCACTACCGAATTCATTCTATGAAGCTTAATAACCCTCATCCCAAAACCAGGCAGGGACTAATCAAAGAAAGAGAACTATAGACCCATATGTTTGATGAACGTTGATGCAAAACTTCTCAACAAAATTTTGGCCAACCGACTTCAACAATTCATCCAAAAAATCATACACCATGATCAAACAGGATTCATTTCAGGGATGCAACCTGTTTCAATATATGCAAATCAATTAACATAATTCATCATATCAATAAGAGCAAGGATAAGAACCACATGGTTATCTCAATAGATGCAGAAAAAGCATTTGTCAAGATCCAACACCCCTTTATGATGAAGGTTCTGGAAAAAATTAGGAATCCTCAATACAATAAAAGGTGTATATGACAAACATACAGCCTTTATATACTTAATGGTGAAAAACTAAAGCCATTTCCTCTAAACTCAGGAATGAGACAAGGATGTCCACTCTCCCCACTGCTCTTCAATGTAACATTAGAATGCCTAGCTACAGCAATAAGACAAGATGCAAACACAAAGGGGATCCAAATAGGAAAAGAAGAAGTAAAACTCTCCCTCTTTGCAGATGACATGATCTTGTATTTAAAGAATCCCATGGACTCTGCTCCCAAATTACTCAAGCTGATACAAAACTTTGGCAAAGTAGCAGGGTATAAAATTAACCCTCAAAAAGCAATGGCTTTTCTGTATGCCAACAATGCGGAAAGTGTGGCTGAAATTAGGAAAGCAACTCCATTCATAATAGCCCCACAAAAAAATAAAATACCTAGGAATTAACTTAACCAAAGAAGTGAAGGACCTCTATGATGAAAACTTTAAAAACTTGAAAAAGGAAATCAAAACAGAACTTAGGAAGTGGCAAAAACTCCCATGCTCCTGGATTGGAAAGATGAACATCTTGAAAATGGCAATACTTCCCAAGGCTATTTACAAATTCAATGTGATACCTATCAATTTTCCAACCTCGTTCTTTAAGGAAATAGAAGAGGAAATCCAAAAATTCATATGGAACAATAAAAGACCCCGAATAGCAAAAACGATCTTTAACAGAAAGAACAGTGCTGGAGGAATATCAATACCAAATTTCAAACTCTACTACAAAGCCATAGTAATCAAAACAGCTTGGTAGTGGCACAAGAACAGACCCCAGGACCAATGGAATAGTATTGAAAACCCAGGAATGAACCTAAAGACCTATAGCCATCTAATCTTTGATAAGGGAGCTAAAAATTAGAATGGAAGAAAAACAGCCCCTTCAGTAAATGGTGCTGTAGAAAACTAAAGCTAAATCCTTAAATATCACCTTGCACCAGAATCAACTCGAAATGGATCAAAGACCTCAGAGTCAAAGCAGACCCTCTGAAAACATTACAGGATGGAATAGGAGAAACCCTAGGTCTCCATAGTACAGGCTGAAATTTTCTTAACAGAGACCCGGAAACACAACAAATAAAAGAAAGTTTGGACAAATGGGATTGCATGATTTTGCAGAGAGTCTGCATGGCAAAGGACATAGAAAGCCCACGGATTGGGAGAAGATCACTAGCCATACAACAGACAAGGGGCTCATATCTAAAACATACCTGTAACTTAAATAATTAAATCCCCCAAAACAAATCTTCAAAGTAACAACTGCCCAATAAATAAGTGGGCTAAAGACTTAAAGAGAAACTTCTCTGAAGAGGAAAGAAGGATGGCCAATAGACACATGAAGAAATGCTCAACCTCTCTAGCCATAAAAAAATGCAAATCAAAACAACATTGAGATACCACCTCACCCTAGTTAGAATGGCTATAATCAAGAACTCTAATAACAACAGATGCTGGAGGGACGTGGACAGAAGGGAACACTACTGCATTGTTGGTGGGAGTGTAAACTTGTTCAACCATTTGGAAAGCAGTATGGAGGGTCCTCAAAAGACTCCACAAAGAGCTCCCCTATGACCCAGCAATCCCACTTTTGGACATTTACCCAAATGATCACAAACAAGACCACACTGAAGCTACCAGCACCGCTATATTTATTGCAGCATTATTTACCATAGCTAAGATATGTAACCAACCCAAATGCCCCTCAGTAGATGAATGGATCAAGAAAATGTGGTATATATACACAATGGAATTCTATGCCTCCATCAGAAAGAATGACATTGTTCCATTTGTTAGGAAATGAAAAGACTTGGAAAAAAATATATTAAGTGAAGTAAGCTAGGCCCAAAGAAACATAGGTCCCATGTTTTCCCTTATTTGCAATAACTTAAATATGTCTGAGTCAAGCAGAAAAGGTCAGATAAGTTGATCTTAGGGGAATGAACCCCAAGATAAGGACTCAAATTTTTTTGTTTTGTTTTTCCTTTCATACAATTGTTTTTAACATATTTATAAGGTGATTTCTTTGTTGCTTTGTATGTCCCTCCCCCAACGTATAACCCATGCTTTCACTGTATTTGATGTTGGTATAATTTATGGACGGGAAGGGAAAAAACAAATCATTTAACTAGGGATACAGGTGGACCCATTGCAACAATGAGATGTACAAGTCCTTATGTTGAAAAATGAACTTTAGGGCTGGGAAGGTAGCTGAGCGGTAGAGTGCTTGCCTTGCATGCATGAGGCCCTGGGTTCGATTCCTCAGCACCACATAAACAGAAAAAGCTGGAAGTGGCGCTGTGGCTTATTGGTAGAGCGCTAGCCTTGAGCTGAAGAGCTGAGGGATAGCGCCCATGCCCAGATTTCAGGCCCCATGACCGGCAAAAAAAAAAAAAAAAGATAAACTAACTTTACAACTTTGATGGAGGGTGGGGGGAGCATTGAGTGTGGGAACGGGGGAGTATGGGAAGGGATGGGAAAAGGAAACGAAGAGGAGCAACAATGCTTGATAAGAAATGTACTCGTTATCTTGCCCATGTAATTGTAACCCTTCTTACAGTATTCTCACAATAAAAAATAAAATGAAAACAAAAACATAAAATAAAATGTCTTCACATGTGGTGCATATCTCCCATCCCTGCTACGTTGGACCCATAGATAGGTATGAGGTTTTAATACAGACTAGTTTGGTTTATTTTTAAAATATTGTATTGTAAAAGTACTGTACAGAGGGGTTACAGTTGCATGAGCAAGGTAATGAGTACATTTCCTATCGAGTATTGTTAACTTTGTTTTTCTCCTACCCTCTCTTCCCTCCCACCTACACAACTACAAAAATGAGATCCTATGTGAAAAATAATTAAATCAAAAAGAGCTCAGGATATGGTTCACGAGGTAGAGGACCTACCAATCAAGTGTGTTTCCCTGAGAATAAAGAATACTTTTAAGTAGTAACGTACATAATGTCCCAAAGGGAAAGACAGGAGCATAGGAAGAATTTAAATATGGAATTGTATTATAGATTAGTAACAATATTTTAAAGAGGATATTTCAGAAGGAATGGTTCATTTGTTTTTTTAGGGGCACAGACTGAGTAATGATTAACTTCTGATTTAGTTTCTCTCTTGTAAGTGTTCATAACCCTCCTAATTTCTCTTTCACATCACACTGTGGAATATTTCCCAGGCCACCGTTGCAGCTCTTACTTGGAATGACTGTGTTTGGTGAAATATCATGTCAGAATGAAGTGGTCAGTGCACACATCCTGGGGAAAGCACTGGGTTCAAATCTTGATTCTGTCATAGGATATCCATGTGAACTCAGACAGGTTCTTGTACATCTGAGTCCCTCTCTTACACATTATTGAATGGAAGAAAGTGCAACTTCATATTGACATGATGATTTAGCTTGTGTATGGGTCTAATAATAGGATCTAATACAAAACAGGTAACGACCAAGTGTTTTCTATTGTCATTGGTTTTACTACATTCTTTGTAGGCTGGTTTAGGGCCTCATAAACATTTACTAAAGTAAACTGATGAATGAGAAAATGAATAACATATGAAAATATACAATTCTATAATAAAACTCAAATAAGGGAAACTATGGCAACTATGTTTCTTCCGATCTGGCTTACTTCACTTTATATGATTTTTCCAAGTCTTCATTTCCTAACAAATGGGGCAGTGTCATTCTTTCTGATGGAAACAAAGAATTCATATATATAGATATATCTATCTATCTATCTATCTATCTATCTATCTATCTATCTATCTATATATATATAATGTGATATATTTCTCTCTATATAGAGTTTTTCTTGATCCATTCATCTGCTGAGGTGTAACTGGGTTGGTTCCATATCTTAGCTATGGTAAATAATGCTGTGATATTATTTGCAATAATTAGTATATGTCTAAGATAATCTTATCAGATGAGCAGAATAGCTCAACATATGACCATATAAGATGATGCTGAGCAAAATAAACTCCAAGACATGGACACACAGAGGTTTTTATTTGTTGTTGTTGTTTTTAATGTACTATGTGGGGTTTTTTTGTTTCCTTTGTATGTTCTTCCCCCTATGGTATATTCCCTGTTGTCACTGTACTTGATTCTGGTATCCTGGTATTGTATATATGTTTATTTGAATTAGGGTAGGGAAGAAGAAGAACAGAATGCTAAGACAAAGGACATGGGGGGAACCAATTCAACAATGACACACAAGACAATATGTTGGAAATGATCTGTACAACTTGGGGAGAGTTGAGGGGAGGGAAAGTAGGAGAAAAAATGAAGAAAGGGGTAACAAGTTTGACAAGAAATGTACTTTTTACCTTACTCATGTAACTATAACCACTCTATACATCCCCTTGACAGTAAAAAAGATAAAAATAAATAAATTGCAATTATTCTGATTACATAATATGGGATTTTTATAGATGATTTTGACCTAAAAATTGTATACATTTTACATGCAATGTCTAAATACACAGACATCATAAAGAAACATAATTAACTGTTTATTAATTTGATTTTACAAACATAGGTGTGTAAATTGAAACTGTTTTTCAAAATTAATATGACCTTTTAGGTAAACAAAAGTAAACAGGCACAGAATGACAAATCCTCAATTTCTGAATGCTGTGTCTCACATGAAGGAAAGGAGATGAGTATATAAAAGAAAGGACGAGATAGCAGTGCATGCAGGCTACAGAGAGTGGGCAATATGGACAGAGGTTGGCTAATGCATTTCAAAGGAAGCTGGATGGAAGGAACAAGTTTTATAGAATTTTTGTAGAGTAGCACTGAGAGGTGTCCATAGTTCACAGCAACTTCGTGCCCATCTTACGAACAACTAGGAGAGAGAAGCTTAAGGCTCCTAGTACTTCTACTTATCTAAAGGAAAATGCTGATCACTCTGATTTGATCACTACCTATTATAGAACAAAGAGAATGAACACAGCACCTGATAAATATAGACACTTAACTGTTTTAAATAAAAATGGAAAATAGAAAAGATTGAAATACATAAGTAAATCGAGCCTATCAAATGAAATGAAGCATATATATTAATAAAGTGTTGTTTATTTAAACACATTTTATAGTTATTACCAACAGGCAGGTCTAATCATACAAAAAACATTTTCAACCGAGACAACAGGAATAGATGTTCTCCATGCACATAGAGCTTTCAATGACTACGGTGCTTGTCAGAAATTCAGACTGATAATCTACCATTCAAATGCATACCATTTTAAGAAACATAATTAAATACTTGGAATGATGGTAGGCAGGTTGCCATAGCAGTTGTCATAGAAATGGACGTTCCAAGGCCAGCATCTCAGCCTTCTAGGAAATTATTTTCTCCAAGGTTAGAACACTACATAGACAGGTGGCTACCTGGATACAAACTTTCCACCCCCTCCCAGGGACCATGTTAAATGTTTGGCCAAGCTTGTGTTATTCTTTAGGAAAGTCCTGAGAATGTTAGGAGATTGTGCCTATTTGGAGAGAGCAGGTCCCTGGGGGCATGGCCTTAGGAACACTTTCTTGATTTTGATTTTGCCTCTTTTCTTGGCCTCCCTGATGGTGTGAGTTGCTCTATTGGGGCATGGTATCTCTGCCATGGTGCTCAGAAATTCTGAGCTGACGGGCTGGGAAGTTGGCTCAGTGGTAGAGCGCTTACCTTGCATGCCTGAGGCCCTGGGTTTGATTCCTCAGCACCACATAAGAAAAAAGCCAGAAGTGGAGCTGTGGCTCAAGTGGTAGAGCGCTAGCCTTGAGCTGAAGAGCTGAGGGACAGCGCCCAGGCCCAGAGTTCAGGCCCCATGACCGGACCCCCCCCCAAAAAAAAAAAACATAGAAAAAAAAAAAAGAAATTCTGAGCTGAAAAGAATCATTCAATAAAAAGTCTGACCCACACAAAGAGACATACAATACATATGTAGGTAGTCAAATATTATTTGTCCTGAGAAGTACCTGAGAAGATAGGATGTCAGGAAAGAAAGAAGAAAGAGATGAGGAAAAGGAGACAAGGACAGAAAGGCCATTTTTCTATTGTCTACACCTAAACTCAACAGAACTTCAAGACCTACAATATAGAAAGTAAATCTTGAAACAGGGAGTTTTTGCCATGTCCCTTTCAGTGTTGTTGTTGTTGTTTCTAAAAAAAAAAAAAATCTTCTTTTACCAGGCCCCACATACTTGTGTTGTTCCAAAAGAAGGGTAATTAGCAACTTGACTCACACAAAATCCCTACGGTGTGAATATTGAAGTGTACACAGAGGACCCATGTGTTCTTCATTTGATGTTACTGACAATGTAGACAAAGAAGTAAGCTGCACATTGATAGAGGGAGAGTGCTAGGATTATAACAGCCAAGGTAATTGACATGAGAGTGTCTTCAGACACCAAAAGATATAGAACAGGATGTGGTTGGGGCTCAATGGTAGAGAACTTGCCAAGCCTTTGTGGGGACCTGAATTCTATATGCAGCAGGTCATTCCATTACTAAGTGATGGTACAACATAGCCTTTTCTCCAAGTTAAGAAAGATGGGAGCTCCAAATTTCCTGAGATAAAGCTTCTGAAGTTAAAATAGAATACAGGGTTGGAAGGAAAGTTTGATTATGAATAATGAGATTTGTTTCAAATTTGAGTTTCTTTCAAATTTCAGTAGTTAAGTCTTGCACAAGACAGTTTGGTTTAGTTTAGAGTGAGTTAAAATTCAGCCAGTAAAGGCAAGAAACGTTTTGGTAGAGATCAATGTCTTCAAAGGTGTTTTGCTTTTGTTTTTGAAACTGTTAACCTATCTTCATAGGTTAACATGAAGACAAACTGGATTTTAAAATTCTAAAACAAGAAGACAATGAGAGTCTTTGTATTTTTATAGACTTTCATCCTTTCTTCTAAGTATCTTACGTGTTTAATCTGAAATGGAATCAATTTTCTAACAGGACTGCTGAAATTGTCATGAGGCTGTTAACCATATAACCCAACCATTCCTTCAAATAAGACAGGTGTCTTTGAATAGAAGTAACCAGAGTATTTTGAAAGGAAGCTAAAACCTCAAGGAAAGAGAAACATAATATAAGAAGTTTGGCCTAGTTCAGTAGCATCCACATAATTTGAATCTCTTCTAAGTAGATCTTGACATGCCAGCTTTTTGTGGTGTGGATCAGAGGAATCACTGGTGGACATGAGAAGGGATAAACAGGAATAGGAAGGATGTCAGGATATAGGCACTTAGAAGAACATTATTTATATGCAAAATCTAAATTAGCTGTTGGGAATCCTCTGATGCACCAAATATAATACATCTCAGAACTGTACTTCTGGGAGGCAGGAAGAGTACTAGGGCATCTACTCAGCAACATCTTTCTCTCAGTGGGCATGTCATTTCCCACGTCACCTTCTAGCTACATCCAGAGGAAAATGTCAGAAGTAGGTACCATATGAAATCTGCAGGAACCTTCAAAACAACTGAAGAAGAAGCGGCAGGATGGGAAGATTGTTTGACAGTGTTTACATGTAAACTGAATGATCAATAATTTTCCATGCAGAGGCAATGAGAAAAGGCTACAAAAGAGCAAGAAGTAGAAGCATCTTTATCAATCAGGAATCAGGTGCCAAATGAAATGAGCACAATATGAATGAAAGAGAACCCTGACAAAAATGTTCAGTGAACTTTCCATTTCTTCCCCATAAAGTATTTTTTTTGTTTTTAAAACTATGGAACATAGAATAGATGCTGAAATTTCAAAACCATTTTATATTTAGAGAACCAGGTTTAAATTATGCTTTCAGCTTTGAAGAATAGAAACAGTACCTGCGAGAGAGCTAGTCATTTCACTACAATAATTATAGGACTGCATTTTCATATATTTCATCAAAATTCATTTTAAACTTGCATTTCATGTTACCTATACAGCCACGAACACTTTACAATATAAAAATGAGAGAATATATCAGAAGTTGATTTGAAAACTCAAAATAATCTATCCATTTATGTTTAGTCATTATTCAAATATAACAATTCACATACTCACTGGTTCTTATGAAGCCTAATGTAAGAATATATCATACTCAAAAGTTCTGTCTAAAATTATATTCTGGGATATGGAAATATCTGAAATAATACTCATGACTAGTTTTCGACACAGGAGCAAAACTTTGCTACATATCTTTTTCATGATTTCAATACTCTTTTTCTGGAGAAGGTCAAGAAGGCAGACTGTGTTCTTTCATGGAAATTCAATGAAAGTGTCCAAGAAGAGAACTATTTCATAGGACCATAGATCTAAAACCAGCGATTTCCTACATGGGATGGTTGAGTTCTATGGATAGAGTAGTATCTGTAGCATTGCTTGTTCTTCTAGAGAAAACAAACTACCTATCCATGTATTTAGTAAGTATTTATAGGCTGTCTGCTATGCATCATACACTGTGATAGGCACTTGTGATGTATCAGTGAACAAGACAACTGAAGATTTACTGCACTCAGGAGCTGGTAGATATCAGGAAGTGAATGAGACCTCTCCATGTGACTCATATTGTCTTATGTAACCCCATACCTTCACATCATCTGCGTGTTCCCTGAAGTCATATATGTTGATGATCCCATATCAGATGCTTGGACTCTCAGAATACATAAAATCAGAGAATTGACAAATGAGACTTTAAAAAATTTAACAAGTGGCACATTTGAATCTTGGCTCCTTGAACAAAATTTTTAAAAAATATTAAAAAACTAGAATTGAATCATGTGTTCTAGTTGAGAAAAACTCAATAAAGTCAAAAGATTATCCCTGTAAATAAACTATGCCAATAGCAGGCAGTGAACAAACACCTAATGACCTAAAAGATTTTTGCGAACCTTGGAAAAACACAGTGTTACACACATATCCCTCACTTGTTTAATGATTCCATATTAGTTCTTCTTCAGCCATTAATTTTGGTAGACTTAGTCTCACTGAAGTTTCAAGAAATGATGCATTCATTTGCTGGTCCAGAATTCCAGATGGTCACCACTCATGAAGGGAAAATGCAAGCTATCAGTTTTCCCTTAAGTAATCTTTTGATCTATCAAATTTTCTTTTTCTTCATGGAAAACAGAAAAATTATAAAGGTAGGGCTTGATTGCATGAGCTGGCTATTTTGTTGCCTGGAATTCTCTTTTTGGTGCTGTGTCCCTTAGGACACAAGTTGTCGAATAATG